>NC_135480.1:105502633-106127633 GCF_052094955.1 Ictidomys tridecemlineatus
CCTGGGCCAGGCTCCCAGGAATTTGCTAATAAGTTAAGCAGAGAGAGCAATAAGACCCAGTGCCTGACCACAAGGAGTTCCCTACCTCTAGGGAAGACAGTCAAGTAGATGACTTTGACCTAAGGTGATAAGATAGAGAGGGAGGGAAGTTATCTTCCACTAGTATCTGAAAGACTGTCTTGTGAAAAGGGTATGATTATTCTGTGAACTCTTAATAGGTGGATATAATTGCTGAGAACAGGACCAGATTTCAGTTCATGTGGAAAAACAATTTTGGAAACAAGTGGCCCAATGACACTTTCTCTGTCTCCTGAGGTCTTATTTTCTCAGTCTACTTGTGATCAAACTCAGCTGAGCTTCTGATCAGCAGCCCCAGAAGGGCCCAAGTGTTCTATATGGAGTTGGAAACATGTCTGATGTCACTGGCGATCAGGCTGGGACCTGAGGCCTGTGGGAAGGGACATGGCATTGAAGGGTATCCCTTATGGATTAGCTTCTGTGTATCTGCTACCAGTGAACTGGGTAGTGATGAGCTGATGGCAGTCCAGCAAGAGCCTCTGGAGAGTCGTGTCTGAGCACGCTCTCCCTTGCTGGATAGGTCTTTACCAATGTGTACCCGCCCCTGGCTGGATTTGAGTCTGTGGCAGTGAGTCGAGCCTAGCACTTTGGGGACCAGGGGTTGGGAGTGGATATGGGTGGAAGTTTACAGACATCCGAAAAAAAGATGGCAAGCCAATCCAGTGTAACCAAGTCAGGGAACAGCAGTCACCCAAAGAAGGAAGAAAAAGAACTCTGGAGCTGGAGAGGAGAGGAATGCAGGCCCTGGGGGCTCCTGAGGATGACTTTGAACTTGTAATAGAGTGAGGAGGCTGGAATTTTTAGCAGTAAGAGGAATAGCTGTAGGTCAGCCCTTACAGTAGAAAATTCCAGAAGGGCTAATGTTCTTTCTGTTATCACTGCAGTTTCTGAGGATACGGAGAATACATATTGCAACACACACACACACACAAAAATTCACTAAAGAACTTGGGGCCCTTTCGGTTTGGTCCTCTTGGCTCTGGAATGGCTTTTCCGAACAGAGAGTTTGCCTCTCTCAAAGAGCAAGAAGAAGATCATACTAAAGAAGGAAGGAAGAGTTTCCCTGTGACCTCAGCCTTCTCAGCATATGCTGACTCCTGCCACAGTAGTGGAGTGTCACCTTAGAGCTGTACACCTAGGGTTAAGGATGCCACTCTTTCCTCTTTTCACTAATTTCCTGCTTAATAGGGGTTTGTTTTGTGGATACTGTGCTAGGACCAAAAGAAACAAATACGAATAAGAAATGACCCCTGCTACCTTGACGCTCCTAGTCTGGTAGGTAAAACAAATGCAAAATAAGTGAAAATTTTAAAAAGAAGTGAAAAGTGAACCTATAAGTACATCACACTCTGCTAAGTGCCCAGGTACAAAGAGATGCTACAGAATCACACAGATTCTAGTGAATGACTCCACTGGGCACCCTTAGTTCTACCAAAGGGCAGGAAGTGAATTCAAACAAGTCCTCAAAAGTGTTGACAGTAAATACTGTTTATTTATTTACTTATTTATTCACTTATTTAAGGTGCTGAGGATTCAACTCAGGATCTCATGCAGGCCAACCATGCACTCTACCACCAAGCTACATCAGCAGCCTAATTTAATCATTTTATGTACCAGTCACTAGCCATAGCACTTTATACACACAACCTGTCCTTCCCTGCAAACCTAGGCAGTTAGCATGAATAAACCTACCTGCAAATGAGGAAACGGAAACTGGAAAAGTTACTGCACATACGTGTACTATGAATTAGGGGCAGAGCTGTTTTTAACCCAAGTTCTCCTGACTCCAAAGGCTTTGTCCCTGGACCTATGGATGGCGTGCCTTGGTTTCTGCTTGCTGGCTTATTTTCATTCCTGGATTGCAGCTTTAAAACTCACTCACTTTAAACTCCAACACCATGACTGGCAAATAAACGTTTCTGGCAATGAAGGCAGCTGCTGTTTCCTGTGTTTAGAGACCACATTGCAGGGAAGTGTTTTAAGAGTTGTTTTGAGTGTTGCGTCTGCCCCTCCATGCAAAGTGTGGATGCCGCTTCTGAGAAAGAGGAAGGTGATGTTGGAATGCTCAGTGTTCGGTGGCAGTTCCCATTTGCTGGGGATTTGCAGAGGAATTTGTATGTCACAGGATGAGATCCGAGCCTTTGTTCTCTTTGGTCTGAGAGCATGTGGTCTATGAAATCAATGGACTGTGAGGTCAAAGTTCTAGTGCTAGCTCAGCTGCTGATGTGTCCTGGAACTTCGGGTGAGACAGTTTATGTCTGCCTTGCCCGTCTGTGCAATTTAGTTCTCCAAAGTTGTAAGGAGTACTTCTAATGAGCCAAGCATGGTATAGGTCAGTGGACCTTAGAGATAAACAGTGTACCTCCTGGCCACAGTAACCCCTGCAATTAGGAAAGGCATGGAGACATAAGTGGTAGTCACAAAAGTAAGTATGTTGAAAGGGGAGCTACTGGTCCAGTTTTCAAAGGACCAACTTGGAATGAATGGCAGGGAATCTGGAAAGTCTTAACTAAATAAAAGACTTGCCATGGTGCTAACTGTGTTATTGTACTCATCTCAATCCTGAAGAAAGTAGTAAATAGTTTTCCCATTTTACAGATGAGAAAAGTGAGACAGATACATTAAAAGGGTTAACCAATTTGGAAGGACTCTACAAATGTATTCAGATTCATCTGGATTTAGAGCCCATTGTCTTTCCACCTTACCCAAAAAGCCCTTTGAAGATTTCATTTATTGGGGGAACTGGATGTGTTCTGTAAAAATTGTTTTTAGTTTTTTTCGGTGCTGGGGCTTGAACCCAAGGCCCTGCCCTTGCCAGCCAATAGCTCTACCACTGAGCTACAAGATCCCATCCCCTCAAGATTCCATTTTACTTGCTTATTTATTATTTTTTATGTTTCTGGGATTATTTTTTATGTTGCTGGGGCCTCACACATACTAGGCAAGTGCTCTACCATTTAGCTATGTCTCAGTCCTTTTTATTTTATTCTGAGACAGGCTGGCTTTGAGCTTAGGATCCTCCTGACTGTAACTGGGATGACAGGTATGCAGAGCTGAAGATTCCATTTTAAAGTTTCAAAATACTGACAATCTGACATTCCTCCACTGTGGAGTTGTCTTCCATTTCCTTCCCCAAGGCTCTTTATGTGTCTGAGTATCATGATTGCTGTCAATCAGGAGTTAATCACAGTCTGGCTGCCACTTGTCTTTCCATCCTCTTCTCTTCCACCCTCCACTCGCTATAACCGTGCCCTCTGTGCAGCTCAGCCCCTTTGATTTCTTAAGTGGTATTTTCAGTACCTCTGGGTCTTGCTTAAATTCATTTATCAATCAATAAATGTTTTCTTCCTGGGTGCATTTTTATCTCTTAGGTGAGATCATTTTTTTTCTTCTACTTTAAAAAAAATATTTTTTATTTGTTCTTTTTAGTTTTACATGACAGTAGGATATATTTTGACATCATACATACATGGAGTATAACCTCCCATTTTTGTGGTTGTACAAGATGTGGAGTTACTCTGGTCATGTATTCATATATGAACATAGGAAAGTTAGGTCCGATTCATACTACTATCTCTCCCATTCCCACTTCTCCCCACTCCCCCAACCCGTCCAATCCAGTGAACCTCCACACCTCCTTCCCGCTTTTTTTGTGTCAGCATCTGCATGTCAGAGAGAACATTCAGCCTTTGGTTTTTTTAAGATAGGCTTATTTCACTTAGCATGATAGTCCATTTACTGGCAAATGCCATAATCTCATTCTTCTTTATGACTAATATTCTACTGTGTACCATATTTGGTGAAATCTGTTATATCCTCTTCAAATATTCCGTCTTTTGAGAAAAGTCTTCAGATTGTCATAGTTAGTTGGCTTATATCAGTTTCTCAGACTGGGCTCTGCCTCCTGAGAGTGGTGTCTGAGGTGTCCTGGTGCTTTGTACTTAGTCAGAACTTAGTTCATTCATTTATTCCTCTATTAACATGTTTTCACGTTCATGGTACATGTGCCCTATGCTAGTAAAACAATGGTAAGCAAAACTGGACTTGTCTTCATGAGCTCAATAAAAGTTTCCTTCATACAAGGAAACTGAAACGGATCCAGTTACCTATGAAAGAGAGCTACTGTCTTAGTGTGGGCTGTTACAACAAAGGACCACAGATTGGGGATTTGAACCACAGACATTTACTTTCTAACAGTTCTGGAGGCTAGAAAGAAAGTCCAAGATCAAAGTCTGGCAGGATTCAGGTTCTGGTGAGGGCTCTCTTTCTGATTTGCAGATGGCCATCTTGTGTCTTCAGAAAGCAGAGACAGCAAGAGAGTAGTGAGCTCTGGTTTCTTTACTATCTTCTTCTAAGGGCACTACACTAATCCCATCGTGAGGACCCCACCCTCACAACATCATGGGAATGTAATTCTCCTGAAGATCCCATTTCCAAATACTCCTGTATTGTGGGTTAGGGCTTCAATCGTCTCTGGATTTTAGGGAGACACATTTCAATTCAGCCCACAGCAGCCGTCAGTGGCCTTCTAGAGAGAATACTTATGTGAATGTAACGGTCAGAATCTGATGTCATGTTGAACGGAGGGCATTTTTCAGGGCAGGATATGGTTTCCTCCACATGTGTGCCTCTTACGCTCCTCCCTCCCCCCTGCCCCAGCTCTCTCAACTAGCTGGTGGACAGGGAGGATCATGTTTTCTACTCTTCTTTCTACTGTGGCTCTTCTCAGCCTGCATCTGCCTGGCTGACCCACATTCCTCTGGGCCCAGGTGACCAATAAGGAAATAGAAACCACAAGAAGTGAGAGGGAAGTGCTTGCAGCCTCTGGGAGCAATGTGGTGAAGGCCCAGTCTGTTTCCCAGGCCTTCTCACTAACCGCTTTTCACAGTGTCCACGGTCGCTCCCACATGACTCATTAGTGTGGGTGTCCATCCTGCCACACCACTGCCATCAGCCCCTTAGACCTGCTGTTGGGAAGCTGGAAAGCTCAGAGCTATGCCTTTAAGAACTGACCACCCTGGGCTCAGGACTTCCATGTGCTCCACTCAGTGGTCAACCCTGGAAGAGGCTGTTATTTGCAAACTCTCAAGAGTTTCAGAGCCTCCCTGTGAAAGGCAGTAGAGGGAATTCCTTTATCAGGCAGGATAGAGAGTATGCATTTTTAGGCATGGCCTGGGGATAAGAAACCACACGGCAGACACAGAAAGTGTGGGTTCTGCTTTGGGCTTTTCACTTACTTTGCTGTGTGATAGAGTGCAATTCATTTGTTTGACTCCAAAGAGCATGCACTATCCCTGTGGTGTATCAAGAATTGTCCTTGGCAAGTGGGTATATGGGAATAAACAAGGTAACACAGCCTTTGAGTACCTCTGTGTCTCAATCACATCATTCAGGCTATGAAGAGGAATATATGGCACTAAAGGGCTTCAGGAAAGTCCACTAAGCCCATCTTTGTGAATCCAAGATAACTCCTTTCAAAGAAGATACCCCATTAGCCAGGGTTGGAAGGAAATAAATATCAAGGTGGAGAGGTGGGTGGAGGAAGGGAAATTTCAGACAGAAGTCATTGTATGCATAGGTACAATGAATGAAAAATGGGATGGGGGTGTTTTGGGTTAGGATATTGAGCAAGTTTGTGCCATCATCAGATCTGAGAGAGCTTATTCCTGCTATTTAAACTGTGGTCCTCAGACTAGCAGCTTTGGTATCACTTGGGAGCTTGTTAGAAATGTGGAGTCTCAGCTCCACCCCCAAATCTACTAAATTAGAATACTCATTTTAGTAAGATCTCTGAGTGATTGGCATGTACAGTGAACCCCTTGTAGCTAAGAGTTCTGCATTCCATGGACTCAACCAACTGTGGATCAAAAAATATCCAGAAAAAAATGCATCTGCATTGAATATGTAGAGATATTTTTCTTGTTATTTTTCTCTGATCAATACAGTATAACAACAATTGACATAGATTTTACATTATATTAGATATTCTACATAATGCAGAGATGATGTCAAGTATATGGGAGGATGTCCTAAGGGACTTGAACATCCACAGATATTGGTACATGCAGGGGGTCCTGGAACCAATCCCCTTCAGATACTAAGAGATAGCTGTACATAAAATTTGAGACACCATGATTTATAGTAAGGGTCAGCAAACTGTAAAGAGCCAGTGAGTAAATATTTTAGGTTTTGCAAGCCATGTAGTCTCTGCGGTGACTACTCAACTCTGTCGTTGAAATACAAAAGCAGACATGAGTGATATGTACACAAATGCTCATGGCTGTGTTCCAACAAAAGTTTATTTATGGACACTGAAGTTTGATTTTATATTTCAAGTATCACAAACTGTTATTTTTTTATTTAAAAAAATTTTTTTAAATGTAAAAACCATTCTCAGTACACAAGTTGTTCAAGTTCAAGTAGAGGGCTGGATTTTTAGTTTGCTGAGCTCTTATCTATAGGATTCCAGATCGTCAGCTTTCAAATAATACTCCTTGGTCTATATGCTGCAGAGAGTTATTGTGAAAATCCAGTGAGCTGGGAAGTCATTCAAGCCAAGCTTACATTTTCAGATGAGGATACCAAGCCTCAGAGTGAGAACATGACTTGCTCAAAGTAATATAGCTCATTACCGGTTAGGACTCAAACAGGCCTGCTGAATTCAAGCAGGGGCTCTACCCTTTTCTATGTGTAGTTAATTTGAAACGAGAGCTAGAAACCAAGCAAGGTGGTATGTGCCTGTAATCCCAGTTATTTTGGAGGCTGAGGCAGGAAGATCACAAATTCAGGCCCAATCTGAGCAATATCATGAGACTCTGTCTCAAAATAAAAAGGGCTGGGGATATAGCTCAGTGGAAGAGAGCCTTGGTTCAATGCCAGTACTGCAAAAACAAAAACAAAGCAAAAAGAGAAGAGCCTAGAGCCTTGTGTACCATGCCCCCAAGGAAAAGAAGAAAAAGAAAATTAAAAAGGCAAATTAACTTTCTTTTGGATATATCAAAAATGGTTAGTTAGGGACATTTTAATGTCAAAACTGCTTTGTGCAAGGCAGAATACAGTGAGCAGCCTGTCCTGGAAAAAAATCTATTGTGGAAAACAAGACCCAGGGCATCTCAACACCTGAAATAAGTCATTAAAGATTTTTTAAGTTGTAGATGACACAATATCTTTATTTATTTATTTTTATGTGGTGCTAAGGATCAAACTCAGTGCCTCACTTGTGCAAGGCAAGTGCTCTGCCACTGAGCCACAACCCTAGCCCTTAAAGCCCCTTTTAACTTAGCAAAATAAACCTTTGATTAGATGTTATTCTTACAATTAGTTTGGCTAGAAATTATTTAATTTATACCTGTTGGTTTTTATTGAAATCTCAGGGACTAGGAATATAATTCAATGATAGAGCATTTGCCTCGCAGGTGGGAGGCTCTATCCCCAGCACTTCCAAAAAATCAAAAACAAGCCAAAAAGCAAACACAAAAATAACAAAAACTTCTGCTGGACATGATGGTGTGTTCCTGTAATCCCAGCAAATCAAGATGCTGAGGCAGAAGGATCCCAAGTTCAAAGGCAGCCCTAGGAATTTAGTAAGGCCTGAAGCAACTTGTGACATCCTGTCTCAAAGAAGAAGAAGAAGGAGAAGGAGAAGGAGAAGGAGAAGGAGAAGGAGAAGGAGAAGGAGAAGGAGAAGGAGAAGGAGAAGGAGAAGGAGAAGGAGAAGGAGAAGGAGAAGGAGAAGGAGAAGGAGAAGGAGAAGGAGAAGGAGAAGAAGAAGAAGAAGAAGAAGAAGAAGAAGAAGAAGAAGAAGAAGAAGAAGGAGAAGAAGAAGAAGAAGGAAAAGAAGAGAAAAGAAAAGAAAAGAAAAAGAAAAAATGGACTAGGGATGTGACTCAGTGATTGAGTGCCCCTGGGTTCAATACCTGGTACCAAAATAAAACAAACAATCAAACAACTCACTCCTTGCTTGTTTATAGTAATTTATGTATAATTCATTGTAATAGTTATTTAAAGGCATAATAGAATAAATCAAATGTCCCACTTGTTTTTTTTCCTAAAACTATAGAATTCCTGAGTAATTCTTATAGCAAAGTCTAAGACAATAGATTTTTTTTAAAAATCCACCCAAAATTCCATATATATATATATACATCCCCAGCTCTGTCCCTTTTTCTCTTGTTCTAGTCCAACTCTTCAGACAGAAACAGTTGCTCACAAGGAAATTTGCCTCTTATACTTCTGCTTTGCTTTTGGACACAGTCAATGGGGAGATTGAGAACACAGGCCCTAGATAAACCAAAGTGAACAATGCACTCTGAAATCACGAATGCAAGGAGGGCTTTGTGGACATGGATAAGCTCCCCTCTAAGTAAGGTTAAGTCCTGGGAAGTAGGACCTGGCCATCCATTGTCAGGGTGTCCCATCCCTTAATCTTCCACCATAGCCCCGGAATGGCACACTGCCCACTGAGGTGATGGGTTTGGATGTATATGCATTCTCTGGTACCTGTACACACACACACAGATACACACACATGCACACACACGTGGTTGCATATGCATGTGGACACAGAGGCACCCCTCTTAGTTGCTAGACTCCTGCAGGGTTTGAAAATAAGGTATTGCTTCCACTTGGAGGCTGGGAGGAGCTGGTGAAGTTAGGAGTGCCCTTGAGGAGGGAGCACAAAGAGACAAGTCATCAGTTGCTGCCACACAACAGCCCATCAGTCAGGTCTGCCAGGCCCTGCTTGGGCTTGGTAAGCCTTGTCTGCTGAGCACAACAGCAGCGAAGCTGACTCATCACTGCCACCCCGGGTGGCCCAGCTGTCAGAACAAGATTGGCCCATCTCCCCTCTGTTGGCGCTGCTTTGTCGAAAAAGCCACCGGTTGTGAATCATCTGCCCATATAGAGCCACATAGGAATCTCAAAGGTTAGTGGAGAGGATGACAGAGTCAAAATTCTCCTTCAGAGTAGGACCCTGCTGAGTCACTTTGAAGCCTTGAACAAATTTCTTTTTCCTAAATAATTAATTATGACAGTTTTCATTTATTTAGCAGTTGACTGTGTGCCTGCTCCACTGGAGCCGATAGACTCAAGTGTAATCCCGGCCACCACGCAGACTCTCACCTTCCTTTATGAAATCTCCTCCTAGCCCCAGCAGTTTTGACACAGATGGTAGTGATATCTCCGTTTTATAGATGAGAACATTGAGGCACAGAGAATGTTATCCCAGTTGAAGGGCAAAGAGTGCATCTTAATTGCGAACTCCAAATTCCTTATTCTTTCCTGAACTTTTATTTTTTCATATGAAAAACTGAGAAATACTTCTTTCCACTTCTTTTGGTTTCCAGAGTCTGAGATACACATCTTTGTAATCAAGAGCTTCGTTAACTGGGACACTAAAGATCGACTGTGTGTCTGTGTATTTATCCTCCTGCTCATCCTTCCCTGACATTCTATTTGTAACTTTCTTGTTGATAACCAAATCATGAGTCTATAAATTCCAATGATTTGGTTTATGCTGACGGCAGCCCCAGAAGGCATGGAACATCAGTTTCCTGTAATTATTTAAAGTTACTAGTTAGATCAAGAGCAAAATGTCATTTGGATCAAAACCTCACCTAGCCAAGATACTTGCTAAAACTTCACATCTTTATAAGAGAAATAGGAAAATTATCAAATAGGCTAAGATGAGGCATCTGACTTATAAACCAGCTTGTACACTATGTTTTAGAGAATGCATTCACATTCAACCCACCTAGTAAACTGATCATAGAAATTAAGGTGGGCCATTGAGAAATGATCTAATGAATAAGGATTTATTGAGTATATACTATCTGTCACCATGATGCTCCTTATCAGGGATTCAAAATCAAATAAGGCCCAGAGGATGCTTAATCTCTAATAAGGGACAAGCCAGTAAGTCAGGGGTGATGATGCACAGTGAAAATGCTCTGTGCACTGGTTCACAGACACTAGAGCTGAGGAGAACAGGCCATGTTAACCTCACAGGGGCACCTGAGGCCTGCTAGAGGAGATGACATTTCATGAATCTGGTATAAACAGTTTTAGAACTGAAAAAGTATTTGGTCCAGTTTCCTACATTTGGAAAAGTGGAGAGGAACTCAAAGCACTGCCTACTTGAGTTCATTTTTTAATAAAGATTTTCAGTGAGGATTTCAAGCAGAGGCTTGAAATCTGCATAGAATTTGAAAATCATTTGTGTAGAACTCTCATTCCTTAACTTTTCTGGACCATCCACTTATTTTCATACGCCTGGGTCTGAAACTAATAATATCTTTCTTTCACCAATTCTGGATCTTCTTTTTAGATTAATACAAAGTTTGCATATGTTTTAGTCAGATTTTTTTTTTTTATCATTGTGAAAAGACTGGTCAAGAACAATGTAGAGAAGGAAAAATTTATTTCTACTCATGGTTTCAGAGGTTCAGTCCATGGTTGGCTGACTTCATGCACAACTCTGGGCCCGAGGTGAGGCAGGACATCATGGCAGAAGGGCTGGCAGAGGAATCAGCTCAGGACATGGCAACCAGGAAGCAGAGAAAGAGCTCCACTCACCAGGGGCAAAATATGAACCCCTGCTTTCAGTTACTGCCCAGTCAATTGGTATCAGTGGATTAATCCACTTGTTAGGTTACATCTCTCATAATCTAATAATTTCATCTCTTGAAAAGTCTTGCATTATCTCACATATGAGTTGCTGGGGGACATTTCATATCCAATCTATAACAGCAGTCAATATTCCTATAGCCTCAGAATAGCAAAATAGAGAAGGGAAAAGTCTACTGTGCCCACAGTGAAAGGACCTTGACTGTCTCCTTCATCATTCGGATTCTCAGATTCTGGCCTAGAAGAGTGCTCAAGCAATTCTGTAGATCTGATTAACTTATTCACCTTGGTTCACTCCCTATCCTTACCTTGGCTAGGAGTTCCTTCTGAAACTTTTCCTCATATGAGTCTTCCAGTGCTAGGGGTTTGAATATGGCTTGTCCCCAAGGACTCATGTGTTATAAGCTTGGTCCCCAGGATGGCAGTGTTAAGAGGTGATGGGAACTTTAAGTTGGGAGAGGGGGCTTGATGAGGGGCCCTTAGATTATTGGGGGCATGTCCTTGTAATGGATTGAAATAGTTCTCCTGAAACCCTGAGTTCTTGAGAGAGTGAGTTGTTAAGAGCAAATTCAATCCCTAAATCACTTTGTCCTGTCTAGTGATGTGATCTTTATTCCTACACACTTGCTCCTGCCATTTTGGTGCTATCCCTCATGAGATGATATAGCTAAGAGAATCCTCAGCTGGCGCTATGCTATTTGGCTTTCAGGTCCCTTCACTGAGCTAATTTTTTTCTCTTTGTAAGTAACCTAACTCAGGTATTTTGTTATGATAATGGAAAGCTAATACATCAGTTTATCAGCGAAAGTGGACTTACTACAATGCAAAGTGTTATAATAAAACAAAACCCATGATAATAACAGCACTTTTCATCTTTTAGCATACCACAGTTGACAAAGCATTTCCATCTCTATGGTCTCATTTGAACATCACATCAGTCTTCTCAGGTTGAAATCTGAACAAGTAGTGTTACCACCATCTGTTGATGAGGAAACTGAAGTTCTGAAAGGCTGAGTGAATTGCATAAGGGAATACAGGGAGAGAGGAACAGAGAAGGCATTAAAACCGGCCTACCTGGTACTCAAACACTGGGCCACCTTCCCGTTCTCTGCTTGTGGAAAATTAAGACCAAAACAGAGCAGGTTTCATGTTGGAAAATCCTCTGGGGCATCCTTTGGGGTACATAGAAGGTAGGACCGCTTAAGAGCCCAGCAGAAAAATCTGCCAGACAAAACCCAAGTGGATCCCAGAGAAGCAGACTTTCTCTCCAATGAGCTGTCATGTCAAAGAAGGGACAGATGCCCAAGAAGGAAAAACATGTGAGCGAACTGGTCAACACATGGCCGAATGTGGAAACAGCAGGCTGGTGTCCAGCTCTTCCGTGAGAAAGCCTGACTTGAGGCTTGATGCTGGCGGCACTGTCTCTACAATAGTCACATAAGGAGGCTGTGCACTCTGAAGGGGCAGATGTATAGGAAAGGTTGAAAGGGTGCTGACATGGTCTCAACTATACACACGTCTGCGAGTTGGATCTGTGAAGGCCTTTGACCATGATGTTTAGGGAAAGAACAGGGCCCTGGAGGAAGTCCTTCCAGGCTTATGGGTAGAGCCTGGGGTGACAGTGGAAGGGAGGGAGACCAGAATGTGCTGTCTCTCTTTCCTATCCTGCCACAAATGGCTCATATAAATAGTTGGCTCGTCCTTGACTCTCTCCTTTCCCTAATCCCCCTTTTTCTCCATTTCTACTACCACATGCCAACTGATCTCAGACACACAGAAGGATCTCTCTGAGCCCTGCTTTTTCCTAATACAAGGCCATTTCTATTTTGATGTACCTCCAGTGTGGCGAGATGCAACATTTATGAAAAGTTGAACACTTATGAAAAGTGTAGATGGTTTTCACACCATTACCTTAGACACTTCAGGAGCATCTCGTGAACAGGATAAGGTCATAGCACATTCAGATATGCAGAATATGGCAATCTGCTACCTGTTTGGAATCCTGCCTGGTTCTCTTTTAACAATGAT
Organism: Ictidomys tridecemlineatus; assembly: GCF_052094955.1. NCBI lineage: Eukaryota > Metazoa > Chordata > Mammalia > Rodentia > Sciuridae > Ictidomys > Ictidomys tridecemlineatus. The sequence goes on from NC_135480.1 coordinate 105,515,363, forward strand.
GACTGGTGAATGGCTTGGAATTTGACTCAAACCTGCCACTTTAGATGGTCCCTCACAGTGGGGCTTCAAATTGGAGGTTTTAATGCTACTCACTCGTGAAGAGAAAGGTTCTAGAACTTGAGGAGGACAGAGAACAGGTGTGATGTGTTGGGGGAATATAACGGTTTGGATCTGAAATGTCCCCCAAAGGTCCTTATGCTGAAGGCTTGATTCCAGCCTGTGGAGCTATTGGGAGATGCTGGGACCCTTAGGAAATAGGGCCTAGCAGAAGGAGGTCAGGTCACTGGGGACATTGGCACCCAGAACCCTTCCTCCCTTTCTTTTTCCTTCCTGGCCTCCATGAGGCAAAGGGTCATCCTCCACCTACACTCCTGCTGCCATAATATACTGTACAGGCAAAGGCCCAAAGCAACAGGACAAGTAACCATGATCTGAAACCTCTGAAACCAGGAGCCAAAATAAATTTTTTCCTCATTTAAGCTGGTTTTCTCGGATATTCCATTACAGTGAGGGAAAGCTATCTAACACAGGGAGAATGGTGGAGGGGTGCCCGGGAGGAAGTTATTGAGCACCTACCACATGCACTCTAATATACTACATGTTTTACATGCCATCTTTCTTTCTTTCAATAGCTTTCTTATGCTCATTTTGCAGATAAGAAAGTTAAGAATTGACATAGTATTGGTCCCTTAGTAGATGAGAGCAGCCTTCTAGCTCAGGTGTGCCTGAAGCTAGCCTACTCTTTCCCTCACACTTGGCATCTTGCCATTTGTGCACATCAGTTTCTATGGTGCTCCAGTGCCTTTAAGCTTGGAGTATTTGTCAAGTCATGAAGCCAACTCTGCTCTCTCTTCTCCCTATTCTGACATAGATGCTTAGTTTACCTACTAATGTTGATGATAACTTTGATATATAATAGAGAGGTAGTACTCATGAATTTTGTTTTATTAGGTAGCTTGTTAGATTTCTGTCACAAAATAACTGAGATAATAAACCTTTGAGGAGAAAAGGTTAATATTGGTTCAGTTTCTGAGGTTTAAGTCCATGGTCACTTGGCTTTATAGCTTTGGGCCTGTGACAGCCAAGGAAAACATATGGAGGAGGAGACCTGTTCATCTTGCAGCAGCAGGAAGCAAAGAGAGAGAGAAAGGGAGGGGCTGGGGTTCCAATATCCCCTTGGTGGACATGCTACCAATGACCTAACTTCCTCCCATTAGACCCCACCTCCTAAAGAAGCCACCACCTCCCAATAGCACTGCAGACTGGTGACCTAGCCTTTAGCATATGGGCTTTTTGTGGACATTTCAGATTCGAACTATTGCATGTGGCTTCATTTGGGGTTCTCTGCCTACTTCTTTAGGGCATAGAGGTCTGGGCATGATAGATGTTCAACCTCAGAGAGACAACTGTTCATCTGCTTTTGAAATTCCACCCCATCTTTCACTCATCCACTGCATATCTTAGGGAGCAGCTGTGGGGCCTCAATTCTGATTGGGGAGACATCAATTGTGTAGAATCTGAATACATTACGTTGTCACTTCCAGGATCAGACACCAGGAAGGATTGACATGGGTTTTTGGTTATTTCTGATGGGTCTTCATGTAGCTCCACAATTTAAAAAGTAATATATGCTTATCCTGTAATTTTTGGAAATAGAGAAAACACAAACAAAACAAAAAAACAAGCTAGCTAGCTGGCTTTTAAACAAAGTTAGGGTTATTACTTAAAATTTTGATGTAACTCTTTTCTGTATCATAAATTATTCTCCTAACATAATTGCTCGTGCATTCCTAGTGTGCCATTATATAATAATACCATTTAATCAGCTTCCTATTTTTAGAAATCTGGGTCATTTTATTGAGATTAATATACTTAACACATAAATTTTTGTGTCCTGCACAGCAAGACTGAGAATAAAAACCTTAGTGTTTTCTTTTATAAAATGGAGATATAAAACTACTTCAGAGACATGTGATGAGGATTATAGATAATAATTCACATAAAGTACTTAGCCCAGTGCCTTGTGCATAGTCAGCCATGTATGAATGGTAGCTATTGCTGTTTGCTTACTGTATATGTCTCATTATTTTGTTAAGTGAAGTGCTAAGAAGTAGAATTACATACTCATGACTGCTCCCCCCCCCTTTAATACTAAGGATAAAACTCAAGGCCTCTTGCATGCTAGGCAAGTGCTCTATCATTAAGCCACATTCCCAGCCCTATCTCATGATTTTTGAAACATGTGTGGTTTAACAATTAGCCTATCCAAAGGTCGAGTGAAATGGAAATCCTAGGTGACATATCAGCCAACCAGGTAAGGCAGCCCTGGGACCAGAGATGGCAGACATACTGCTGCTGTCCTGAGTCCTGAGCATCCTCAGGAGATCTTCCAGCCTTCAAATCCACTGTGTCATAGGCCCAGCAAGTTTAGGTACATATCTAGGACAGCTAGGTAGAGACCACAAAGCTGCCTCTCCCTCCAAACCTCATGCTTGTTCCCTTATCTCACATCTTTCTGTTGGCTGAGGGTGGTGTGCTAGGCTCAGTGTAATTATGGCTGCTACTGGGAGAGTATTCACCTTAGGCTGTGACCCTGGAAAAGTGGTCAGATGTGCCATCTTGCTGTCTGATATCATAGAATTTCAGAGCTGGAAGGAAACCTAGGGATCATTGGGCTCTGGGCCTGGTTCCCTCCCTTCTTCTGTGAAAGGCTGAAGCCAAGAGGGTTTAAACAGTTTGCCTAAGGCCATGAAAGAAACAAGTGGCAAAGCCAGAACCAAACCTCTATTCTTCCGGTTCCTTCCCCCTCTCCAGAATTTCTCCCCCTGGATCATGCTCATTTCCAGAAATGAAAGGTCATGGCTAACTTGTTGTCCAGATATGTTTGCCTCTCTCCAAAACGGAGTGTTTTTCCTGAGAGGTTCATCACTGGAAAAATAAAACCACATGGCTGCGTGTCCCACCCTGGGCCTCTGCTGCACCTTCCAGAGCATTCTGGAATCATCATCAAGAAGCAGGGAGTAAAAGGGCCGTGGATGTAGCTCAGTAGAAGAACACTTGCCTACCATATCTGAGTTCTATCCCCAGCACCACAAAATTAAGAAAGAAGTAGGAAGGAACTTTTATAAGATGGCTCTTGTTTCTTTTCTCCCCTCCCAAATTTTATCCAAATATTTGGAGATGGTTTTTGTAGAATCAAGTCACTCTTTTCTGAACAAAAATTTCGTCAGCCAAGCAAGAAGCATTTCTCTGACTTCCTTAGGTGCAAGAAGAAACTGGCCTTCGTTATCACAGTTGCTTTCGACACAGGGCTCTGAGTAAAGAACACAGCTGCAGCTCTTTTCCTTGTGCAGAGAACACAGCTATAAAAATTGTGCCAGTATTCTTTCTCCCTCTGGGGTGCTGCTGGACTCTCATGTAACTCCTCAGTCAATTAATTAAAGGTTTCAAATCTTTGTGAAAAAGTGTTTCTATTCAGCTTTCAAAGACACCAGTTCATCTGTTATTGCTGTAGCTACCCATCACTTGCAAGAAAATCCCAAAATGTCAAATTGTGGGTATTTTTTTAAATGAAAAAAATACACTTCTGGAATCAATGAAAAGCCTGCCTTGCTTTGCCTTCTGCTGGAGGAGCTCATGATTTTAGTGAGTCCCATATCCCTTAAGCAAGAGACCATAATTGCCATTTGTGGCAGGGGTCCTGTGTTTTGGGCAGGGTGTGCTTGGTAACTTAATTGTGATCTCAAAGAGTATAGTCAATGCTACCTACAGGCCATCTGCCCAGGATTTTGCTTCTGATCATGAAGAAGAGCAGTAGGTCAGACAGAATAAGTCATAGACCAGGCCAGAGGGTAGGTATGCACACTGGAAGTTTTCAGGCCTGGGTCCATGCCCTGTGACGGAACCTTGGACAAGTGACATCATCTCTCTAAGCCCAGATTTCCTCATCTGCAAACTGGCAACAATAGAAGTACCTATTTTACAAAGGTCGGGCTAATTAAATAAGATCATCTGCACAAATTACCTGGCAGGTAGTAAACACTCTATGAATGTCAGCAATCAATTTGATAATTTATGTTTTTCCTGAGCCCAAATTCAGGAGCTTTGGGAATTGATTAAAGAAGAAAAGTAATAGCAAAAATATTTTTCTCTTTAACATAGCCTTCCTTCCTTTTGATAAATGATACTTTTTTGATTACCCACTATATTCCAGGCACTTTCTAGACCTTAGCGACACAAAAATGAGACACTCATAGTATACCAAATCACAGAAACATAGAACAAAAGAACTGCATCCCATGTGGTGGTACGCACCTGTAATCCCAGCTATTCAGGAGGCTGTGGCAGGAGGTTCACAAGTTCAAGGCCAGTGAGACCCTGGGCAACTTAATGAGACCCTGTCTGAATAAAATAATATAAAAAGGGCTGTGGATATAACTCAGCGATAGAGTGCTTTTATAGCATTCATGAGGCCCTGGGTTCTATTCCCAGCACCACAGAAGAAAGACCAAAAGAAAAAGAAAATAAAGAACTGCATTGACATGGGATAAGCCCTACAATAAAAATAATATATGGGTGTATGATAGGAATAGAGAGAGGGAAATGTTGCCTTTAGCTTGGGGAATGGGTCCCAAAGACTTCTCATTAGGACCTTGGAAGGGAGTTCGCATATCATCAAGAGCATTCCAGCAAAGACACAGTATATGAACAATCAGAAAAGGAAAGGCTGGGGTAGTCTGGCACAGTAAAAGCCTAAGGGGAAATATGTGGAAGTGCATTCATTTAACATCATCATTGATGGAGGATCCGCTAATGACAGATGCTGATGATGGAGATGAAACATCTCCTTCCCTCAAGGAATTTAGAGATGAAAAGAAGAGAAAGGATAAGTAAATTCATGGTTATAATGTGAGAAGTGCTATAACCACGGTACTTGTGTACTGAGCACATTGAGAAAGATCTCTTTTCTCAGCCCAAAGTGATAAGGAGAAACCATTAAGGGAAGATGACACAATCTAACACTTTAAGATGTTAGAATTAACCAGCTGGAGGAAGCAAAAGGTAAAACATTCCATAGACGGTCCAAAGGCTGGAGAGATGAGTGAGCATGGACCATAAGAGGAACAACTAGCCTGTAAGTGTGGCTAGCATAAAGAATGGTGAGGCTAAGCTGAGCACTCATTTACTCAATAGATACATGCTGAATGCCTATGATTCTCCTATGTGATGTCCTAGGTTCAGGTTGCAATGATGGAGACCTAGTCATTAAGAGGACATTAATAGGGAGCACACTTGGTGTTGGGGGACCATGGGCCTGATTCAGGTGATATGCCAACAAGACTTCAGGGAAATAATAATTCACATAGTTAACCATGATTTCTTTCCCCATTCTGATCACAAAGCTGGGAGGGTCTCATTTCAGAGCTAATTGACTTACAGCACCCCCTCTCTCTTTTATCAAAGGGCTATTGGCCTTAGGCTTAGGATGCTGGCAGACTAGAAAATCTAATTAGAATTTAGTAAGAGTGCTTGGTTTCCAGTTTCCAGGTTTTTTTTTACCTTGTTTTTACAGGCAGTGCTACAAGTTTTCCAAGTATAGGGAAATATAAAATTTCCTTCAAAATGTATTTGAGTAAATATATTGAGCAAATGAGTTGTTTTAACGAAAAATATGTAAGTATTGTACAGATGCAGACAAAGCAAAACTAACAAATTAATACAGAAATGGCTGTCACTGATGTCCAGACAGCAGTGGAGAGAGGGTTTTAAGCCCAGAGAATGAAGAACACCCAGATTAGAGTTTTTTGGGCTATGAGTTCCTTGAGTGCAGAATTTAGTGTGTCATCCTGGTTTTGAGATCCCTAACTCTTAGTGTAGAGTTTGGCACTTCACAGTTTGGCACTTCACGTGTGCTTAATTTGGAGTATTCTAGGGCATGCTATTCACAACTGGTCTGCTTTAAAACCTAAGACCTTGCATTTATTGATTCTGTCTACTTCTGTCATCACTCAATTGCATGGATGCTTCAAAGGAGCTGGAAACTGGCACTCTCTGTCAGGAACCTGTAAATGGATAGGAGTATCTAGTACCAGGTACCATGGTGTGCATGAGCATCTGGGACCTCCTCTGCAAACTTGCTGAGTTCTCCCAACTCTGTGTTTCAAAAAATGCTTCCAACTTTCCTAGGAATATCTTCCTAGGTCCTAATGGTGATCACTCCATTATTCTCAGAGAGATGACAGTAACAGAGAATAAATGCTGATAAGCGTCTGACATGATCACCATTTCAGTCGCTCTTGAGAGACTTTGGAGTCTCTTTCTCTCTTTCTCTTTATCACTCTTTTCATCATTCATAAGCCTTTATGCATGTCATATTTCATGCATTATAATTCTCTAAGTGCCTTGGATATGTTGCTTGGACCTCCGTTTGCACTGTGCCTCACTCCCTAGTGGTCCTATGATGCTCAGAAAAGTCAGAGAAAAGTACTGCTTGCAGGATTTTTACAGTAGCTCATTGGTTCCTGTGTCTCAAGTATGCAAAAAAGAAAGTGTTCGTTTGGCACTACTTGTGGTAAAGCCATTGGGAGCTTACTAAGTAGGCACATTGAGCTTATGATTCCATCTAGTTTAAATGTTTTTTTAATCTCTGAATTCTAGGCAGGCATATTTTTAACCTTAATGATAATTTTTATGGGACACTGAGTCACTAAATATGTACATATTTTTAAAAACTTTTAGTAGAAAATAGAACCAGGAAGTTAGGTGCACGTATGTCCAAGCTGCTGCCCAACCTTCCTTGGGCCGTGGTTAATACCAAAGCCACATCAGAGCAGCACTGCACGTGAGTGCGTGGCCTTTGGCTTCCTGTCTGTCCAAAATACACACAAAACAGCCCAACTCTAGGGGAGAACTGATGCTGTTGACAGACGTTTCTCCTTATCTTGTTTTCACATCGGTAGCAGCCCGATTTCTGTTCAGAGCAAGCGTAGGTGGGGGTTCCTCCTGCCCTGCCCTGTGCTAGCTGTTAAAATAAGAGGGTAGTTTATTGCATTATTTTTCAAATAAAGATCAAGCTATCAGGAGTTGGTGACTCCAATGGGTCACTGAAGTGACTTGTTTATAGCAAAGAAAAACCAGTCCAGCTCTTTTAGTGACACATTAACAATCCGTAAAATAGCCATTTGAATTTGAAGATTAGGGTTTGGGGAAAGTTTAAACTTTAGTTTGACTGCTAAAGATACAAGGTTAGCTCCCCAAACACTTAAATTACACTTTCAAACTCAAATAGTTGGACTTTTCAATCCAGCACCAAGAATGGTAGCATGAATTTGACCATTCATATTCCAATTGCACTTCCAGTCCACAAAGAACTTTTCCTTGATTGTTCTCATATGACAGGTCAGACAACCAAAGTTCAGAAATGTTAAGAAACTTGTGTTGGCTGGACAGTGACTAAGAGGGCTAGAATTTGAACCTGACTCCACTGCCTCCCAATTCTTACCCTGTTTTTTTTTTTTTCCTCCACCATCTTACCCTGGTTTCTGTCTTCTTATCCAGATGGAATTGGCCATTGGCCACTTCAGTGCCTTGATAGATGGGAAGGCAGTGTAGTCAGGTGAATTATAGGAGATTGAGTCATTGTGTTGCCCTAGAGTCATAGGTTGACAGGAACTTCGAGACAGAATAAAGGAAAGAGATGAGTACTGAGTAAGTAACTACTGTGCTGGGAACTTCACACCCTGACACTGTGCAAGAGGTATACTTAAGTACCTCAAACTGCCTCTGGAGACACATTTTCTCATCCCCATCTGACAGATGAGAGCACCAGAGTTGGGAGAGATAAAGCAGCTTGCTCAATGTTGCATATTAAGTAAGTGGTAGAGCCTGAACTTGAATCTGGGTTTGTCTGATTCCAAAGCCAACCCCCACAGTCTATTGACAAGGAAACCAGAATGGCAGGATGGCTCCTCTGTCCCATGTCAGGTCAAGGGCAGAGCTGGGTCTCAGCAGTATGAACCCAGGGCTCTTGTCTGTGCATCCGGCCGACCAAATCTTAGAGTCAGGATGACTGTCTTTCACAGCAAATGAAAAGTTTTCAGTGCCCCTTCACCCACCTGGAACCCTTAGAATCATGTTGACTTTTTTGCTGCAATTCATATCAGCCATGGATTTCTGCCTCCTGTTGCTCCCCACCTTCCAGAATGTTCCCTGCCTCTCCTCTCAGCCCTAGCAAAAGTTCTTCACCAGTCATCCTATTTGAACATTTGATTTTTAAATTTTCTCCCTAACTTGCAACAAGGTAGGATTGGATGGCTCATGAGACTATAGGAAAATGGCGTGGCATAAAGCTGAAGTAGAGAAAGAAGACAGGGGCTTCCCTTAGTGGCAACTGCACTCACAGTACTGGAGAGCCCAGGGTGAACGCCAGGAAGGCACAACTGTGCAGATATTGAACACCAGACCTCAGCGTGCCTCCAGTGCTCTGTGTGGGGCTCATTGTGTTGCTACAAAGGCCAAAACCTAGAGCAGTCCCCCTATCCTGATCCATCCCCACAGTCTCCACCTCCCACCTTCCTTAGACGCCTCATCCATTTGAAATTCTGTTTGCCTCTGCAATGTCATTGGTGTTCATTTTAACCTGAAGTTGTGTGTCTAAATGTCATGTATGCATGCCACGGGCTGGGATTAGCTCTAAATCTCTTGGTCCCTGTTGGGGCCCCAGGGGCATGAGAGGGGGAATGGTAGCACCTATTAAGTGCCTGCTCTACACATGTATTTCATTTCATCCTCACGGCACCACTACAAAGTGGGTGTTAGTCTTATTTTACAAAAGGAAAAGCTCAGAGGCTCACATTGAGCTCAGAGGCTCCGGGTTTCCCAGCTAGCAGGCGGCAGACCAGGATCAGCATGTGGCCTTCTCTCCAGAGCCCACACTGTTTCCATTTTACCACAAATCAAACATAACAGAGCACTAACCTTCAACATCCTCTTCCAGAGGGCGGAACAATATCACCCTGATTTCAAAGATCTCATAACTGAAAAGAGTGGCACACGGAGTTCACAGAACCAGGTCTGCATCATGTCCTGGCAGTGCCCTATGGGTTTTGGCATTTCCTACAGCCTCCTGGATGCTGTCTCCTCTTCTGTGAAATACCTACAGACAGCAATATGTGCCTTTCACATTGACTATGTGGAACGCACCAGATGACAGATCCTAAAATGATTTGTGATCTAATAAGCTCTATATGAATGTGAATATTCACTTTTGAAAATCATTCAAGCAATTAATGGTGGTACCTATAGGATGGCAGCAGGACCAGAGGCAGTGTCGTTATCACTGGTTCCGGGACAGGGGCTCCCTCAGTGGGCAAGCTGCAGTGTGAGAAATCAGAAATGGACAGAGAGAAGGTCCAGCCTGCTGTGTACCCGGGATGCCAGGAAAAGGTGGCACCCATCATCATCCTTAGCAGAGCCCGCTAGGAGTGAGGTTAAGGTCACTCCCTGGTAATAGGTCAAGAACTAGAAGATATATTTTTTTACAGACCTGGTTCAAGACCCAATTCATGGGCTGGGGATATGGCTCAAGCGGTAGCGTGCTCCCCTGGCATTCGTGCGGCCCGGGTTGGATCCTCAGCACCACATACAAACAAAGATGTTGTGTCCGCCGAAAACTAAAAAATAAATAGTAAAAAAAAAAAAAAAAAAAAAAAAGACCCAATTCAAGGCTTTAAACTAGAACAAAGTCTCCAGAGCTGAGTGGGGTGGTTTAACATCCAGAGTTTTGTCTCTTCCTTGCTTTGGGTTCTGACCTGAGTTAAAGACAGCGAGTACATATTTTAAAAATCATTTCCCACCAGGTGCCGTGATGCATGCTTGTAATCCCAACGGCACAGGAGGCAGGGGCAGAAGGACTGCAAGTTCAAAGCCAAACTCAGCAAAAGCGAGGCACCAGGCAACTCCGTGAGACCTTGTCTCTAAATTAAAAAATGCAAAATAGAGCTGGGGATGTGGCTCAGTGGTCAAGTGCCCCTGAATTCAATCCCCAGTACCCAAAATAAATAAGTAAATTTAAAAAAATAACAATAAATAAATAAATAAATAAAAATCGTTTCCCAAGTTTAGGATTTTGTTAAGCTTTATGTTTGGTGGATAAACTTAACATTTCTTTTCTTAACATCATTGCATCTTAAATTTTTTTATCTTAGTTTTTTTTATATTAGAGTTTCATGTGTTCATCTTGTTCATACTATATTTTACTTCTGGTTCTGATAGTAATAGTTTGGGTTGTTATTGAGAAAGGTTGCTAACCAACAGATGAGAGGACACTTCAGCTGGGTAAACAAGGAACCCCAAACAATGACCTTCGATGGAACTCTATATGTGCTCAGAACCCCGGGAGATTAGACCACACTTAACTAGAATAACATGTTTCATCACAAAAGGCACATTAGTGCCATGGGTCATGGTTTCTGTTTTATATTAAAAATTCTCAGCCCCCAACATTCTGATTCTGTCAAGCCCTTAAGCTGCTGCTAATTTGCATGGCTGTATGATTCTGCTCCATCTGTTTTGAGTTTCTTGGCCTCTTTGTTGGAGGGTATTAACGGATCCAGTTTTTTTCTTGGGAGGGTCCAAGGATCTTATTGATTGATTTTGAATAATAAAGAAAAAGACAGCGGGAAATGTTCTAATTGGGTCTTTTGATTATATTCCATGGCTGGAAGTCCCCCAGGGTAATTAGCCTGAAGTGCGAAAAAGTTAAATGTTCCAGTCGAAGACGCAATGGGAGAAATCACATAGCATGGAAATGATAATATGAACTCTTATTAATGAGAAGGATGCACTCACAGTGGCAAGTTCTACTGGTCAGCCTTTTCAAGCCTCTTTTTTTGGGTAATACTCATATTTTCCAGCATCTGTGGGTTTTTCAAAATGAGCCTGTTCTTCCTCCGGACTATCATCACAAGACCCTGAGCTCCATCGTGAGCAGAGTTCTGCTCAAGATCACAGGACCCTCAATTGTATCAACCACTCATCAGCCCACCCCTTCTCATGAGGATCTAAGGGTATTCATGATAAAAGAATGGAGGCCTAGGGATAGGACCAGTTCTTCCCCCACCATTTTTGTGTTTCTGGGGTTGAACACAGGAAATCCTTCCCTTTTGACTCTCCCCTCAGGATGTCCTTGTTGTGGTCTGAAAAGCTCTCCTGACAGCGTTTGCCCACAACGAACCATCTCCCTCCTCCAAAATCCTAGGACCCACCTTGGCTGCCTCCCTTTTGAGCCCTTGTACTGCCATGTTTTAATCTTGACTTCCAGAGTAAACTGCAATTTCCTTGGGGGCGGAGGTTGTGCCCTTTACTTCTGCGTGCCTCCCTTAGTTCTAACATGTGGCTTTCAAGTACTTCATAGTGTGTATACTTCATAAGGAGGGATGATCGTCAAACACCCCATTAAGAGAAGTGCCATTTGTTCCTTGGAAAACAAAATTATTTGTTTTAGCAACGCATCCAAGTCCAAGATAGTTATGTGTAAGGAACCATTTCACCCAAAATACTGATGATGTCAGCAAGGCGAGAGATGTAAATCTTCTGAAAGTACTGAAAGGAAGATAGAACATCATCACATAAAGTAGAATATAGGACTCCATGCCCCAAAGGCATATGGACCCCTTGCCTTCATCATTCAAGTTCAGATTGGAGACTTCAGAGGACACTAGCTTGCAGAGTCCAGAAATAAAATATATATACATTTTTAGGGAACAGATAAAACATTTAACTGGAGGAAAAATCATCAGATTTTTTAACTGACGAAAAATGTTATGTTGTCCTCATGCTTCTTTGGACCATATTAATGAAATTAAGTGAAGAAGTGGAATTGCTACAAAATTTACTATGAATCCTGAATCTGCTTTCATTCATCATTCATTTGTCCACTTATTCACTCATTCTTTGAACCAGTCATGTGCTTCTCAAAGTTGTATATTGTGCCTGGTTCATTTTGGGGATGAGCTTGTCCCTCACTCTGCCAAGCTCTACCTATGGAAGGTACTCAGTAGGTGCTTATTGAATTAGGTTGGTTATAGACATGTCACATACATCTTGGAAATTTCTTTTTCAAAATAAATAGCAGTGAAATGATGCTTTTCCCTTTAAGAATATGGAAAAAACCCCTATGATTGAGAGTGACAGATTAGGTGTAGGAATACAGGCAATTTATTGATTTCAAAAACAAGTTCAGATCATGTCCAAAATAATAAGTGAGAATAAGTGAGTTTAAGACTCAAGGATTTTATACAAAGTTCTTACTATAAATGTGAGTAGTGTTTTATTGTTCTTTTGAGCCCCTTGTTTAGAATGAACAAACATCCCACTTCTCATGACATAGGAGATGACTGACTGAGGTTCTGAAAGAAAGAGAACATGGTGACCTGGCATTGGTTTAGCTGAAAATGACATTTTTCTAGGATAGAAAAGAGAGTATTAATGGTATTGGGGCACGCATTCTAGGGGCCCAGCATCCTTGGAATGTACCTACAGGCTTTGGAGTAGTTGTACCTCCTTGTCTTGGTAGAGAAGAGGACCTCTTGGCTCCAGGACCACTGTCCCCTCCATGCAAGCAGTCATGGCCTCAAAGATGACTCACTTGGACTTGGAAACCAGCTTGACTTGCTCAAGGTGCCTGTGGCTACAGGTCTAGATAGGCCAACGCAGAGTTCTGCCAGCAGCAGCAAATGCTTCGTAGGCTGCGTAGGAATGTAGAGAAACCAAAGCTGGTTGACCTTTTATTTATGGGCTGAGTCCTTGGCTTGCAGCCTGCCAGTTGAGCGGTCATATGGAGCATCTGAATCACAACCTCCCAGCATCCTCCTCTAAGAAGGCACCTGGAAGAAGTTCATATTTCTCAGCTTTTAAACCACCTTCTGCTCTTTACCTTGGTGGAAGATGGCCTTGTAAAAGGTCACAGAGGCCAGCCACATATGAGAATAGTTTCCAGGGAGACCTGAGCACAAGGGACTAAAGGGGACAGTTGTAGCATATAAGGAGAAAATTCTCCGAGTCTAAGACTGAGGCATATTACAGAGGTCATTTTCCCCAGAGAAGTTATAGATGGATGACTCTGTAAATAATAATAATTATTATTTTTAATATAGAACTTCATTCCTGGATTTCAATAAGGTCTAATCTTTCTAGATTATTGTCTTATGTTTTCTTTTTTGGGAGCCTGGGGGGGGTGGTGGTACCAGAGATTAAACTCAGGGGCACTTGACCATTGAGCCATATCCTCAGCCTTATTTTATATTTTATTTAAAGACAGGGTCTCAGTGAATTGCTTAGCACCATGCTTTTGCTGAGGCTGGTTTTGACTTGTGATCCTCCTGCCTTAGCCTTCTGAGCCACTGGGATTACAGGTGTGCACTACCGTGTGCCTGGATTATGTTTTTTTGTTTTGTTTTGTTTTTTACTTGCGAGGTCAGAAAAGAGAAAAAGAAGGCCATCCACGTGAAAAACCTAGTAAAGAAGGATTTATTTGGGGGGGGGGATCTCTGCCTCAGAACTTCGCCTACAAAAGGAAGCAGGTCTGACCTGACCAAAACACTGCAGCCCTGTCTCTGCGCCGAGAGATGCCACCTCATGGGCACAGGCTGCCTTCCTAACTGCCACTCAGACTCAAGAGTCCCAAAGGGACGGAGTCATAGCAATCACCCCATGAGCCCACAGTCTACTGCCTGAGGACAGTGCCCTCACTTTCCTTTGCACACCCCAGCGATATCTCAAAAATTCCTGAAGCCAAGCCTGCTTTCTAAGCCTGACTCAGGGGAGGCGACTTCCCCAGGAGCTACCATCACAAACTTGCTTGTGGCTCTGGGACTTTTTCACCAGGGACCTCGAATCTCACCAACCAAGTGGGGCTTCCCCCACCATCCCCACCTCATATTTAACGAGGAGGCAGTGAAGTGTGGTGAGCAGCTGAGTGAAGAAAGAAAGTGACTGCAAGTGAATGATGTTCCGACCCCCCCTCTTCACCGCCCAACTTCATCACAAGACTGTTCCACCCGTGTCCTGCCCCACAGTCCTCAGAGGCCGATTTCTTCCTTTCCTGAGGAGAGTAGTTGGCCAGCCTTGAGTCCTGTGATCCTAGTGAGGTGTGGTATCATCGTCTACAAAGTCACACTGAGGCCCTGGGTCACAGATCTAGTGACTGACTGGGTCTAGATCTCAGGCCACCTCAGGCCCTAGTGGCTGCTCCTTAGGTGTCAAAATGCCCGTCATGAAGAGTGGAGATGCAAACATTCCTCCTTTATTTGCCAAAGCTTTCGTTCTTAATGCCATCACTGATTCAGATCTAGGGCTTAGGACTTCAGAAAGTGTAGGTTGTTTGGAAGAATTCATCTCCTGGTTTTTTACAAAAGGATTTGAGAGCTCTCTCCTCAGCCGTCTACTTATGGTGGCTTCTATAATCTGAGTACTCAGAAGGTATTCAAAGGTCTTGTTTGCATATCTGATAGGCTGTGGGAAAGTTCCTCCCCTAAGGTTCTGGAGAAGTGGTTTTTCTGCTAACATCTTGTGTTGTTAAAGTAGAAAGTGTACATTCTGCATTTTCCTCCAGTACCCTGGATACTGGAGGGAGTTAGTGGTCTTGGTAACTGAGTGAGTCATGGGAGGAGGGGGCCCATGGAGAGCCCTCTGATTAATGAGTTTGAAGCTTGTCACTCTCCTGATATTGGAATCTAAAAGGGAATGAAAGGCTTTTAGAAGAAATATGTAGATGGATGGTTATAGAAATTTTTGATTAAAAGGAATACCAGGAAGTTACATATGTGTATGTGAAAATTATAACTTGTAGCTTGGTTCACATGCTTAAAAGGGAATATAAGGCAGAGAATTTGAGGTACACATTCCTGTATTGTCTCATGTATAGACCAGCAGGAGATGGCACCATTCCAGGTTAAAAAAAAAAAAAAAAGATTCATCTCTATCTGTAGCTATCTTCACTAATGGATTATATTCTTCAGTTATATATGGGTCCTAATCCTGTCAACAATGTCAGTAGTTCACAGTAAAATGAAGAAAGTAAAAAAGATATACTGGCCAAAAATTGCCAGGTGATCCTCTTTGGGAGGAAAGTACCCTATTTCATGCTATTCTTACCTTTTTCATATTAAAGCATCCTTCTTTAATGAACTAATGATGTAAACTGGGAATGGGGATTTGAGATTCAGATACTAGAGAAAATAAAAAGTTAACAAATCTATATACCCCGACTGGCTCCTGATTTCACAGTGCATTGGTTCATAAAATCCAAATAACTGGGACAAACTGGTCTTTCCATCTCTTTGTGTGCCATCAGGCAGATGATATTCTCCTGCTGCTTATCTTACGAAAAGACTCTACAACCCTACTCTGCAATCTTTTCCAATACTTTCCTCCTTCCCCTGACAGAGAGTCATACACTTCTTTCTAGCCTGCGCCCTTTCTGCCTCGTGCCCTCCTTCCTTATCTCTTTCCAATAAAGACTTGTAGATATGTTTGCAAGAGAACTAACTAGCTCCTTCCCTTTCTGTCCTGCCCAGGTACCTTGTCCATACTTTGTTATGGCACTTAACATGATAAAAGAGAATTATTTAAGTAAGCCTCTTTCTCACTGAACTATGAGGTCCCTGATAATGTTTCTTTTTTCTTTCTTTCTTTTCAGCATAGTGCCTGCTACATTTGTTGCATGAATAAGTATCCTAAATCTCAGTAAAAGCCCACTGTCTCCTTTGTCTCCCAGTAGCAATAAGTAACTAATTCATAGAATTAACTTACAATATGTGAATATTATGATGCAGTTTCTCTTTGACCATCTCTTCTCTTGACATAGTAATACTAGTAGAAAAGCACTGGACCAGAAATTCAAAAAAAAACTGGTCTCTAATTCTGACACTGCCCAAGCCACTCATTCTTTTTTTTTTTTTTTTAAAGAGGTGCTGAGGATCGAACCCACTGCCTCCTGCATGCTAGGCAAGCCCTCTACCACTGAGCTACAGCCCCAGACTCCAAGCCACTTATTCTTTGAAGACCTAGTTTTCTATCTATAAAAGAAAGTGATTGAGACTATTTCAAAAGTTCTCACCATCTTCAACATCCTGTGGAGGAAAGTGGGGAGGAAGGAACCTTAGAGGTGACATGCTGACTATTCTCAAGGGAGTTTCACTAAATTTTGAACTTTATTTTTGTTTGCTTTTTGGTAATTTTTTTGGTGGGTGGAGGTGCTGGAACCCATGGTCTCACAAATGCTAAGCATGGTACTCGGCCACTCCACGCTCCCTAGCTGGTAGCTGGGAATTGAACCTAGGGCCTCACTCGTGCTAGATAAGCACCCTACCACTGAGCGAGGGCCCCAGTCTTGGCATCTCTGAGTTTGATGTTAGTATTAGTCTTGGCTCTATCTTCTAGGAGCCAAGTAATATGGAGCAACTTCCCACTCTGAGCTTCAGTTTTTCTCACCAGCTGAATGTTTATTATAATCCTTCTGTCATAGTTATTGAGAAAATGAAATGAGAAAGTGTATGTAATGTATCTAGCCTGGTACCTGGCATACAATAAGTGTTCAACGCTTGGCCATTTCCCATCATTTCCCTTTATTGCAGGGAGCAATCTCATGACTATCCAAGACCTAGCTAACTTAAACACTTTAATAAACACCTTCGTGCTATGATATGAGAGACTGGAAACTTTTCACCTTCCCTTCCCCAGCCCCACCTTTATGGCTGCTTTGCAAAAGAGGCTCAGAGAGAAGACCAATGTCTACCTCACAGCAAGAATTTGGTCATGATGTAATTGCAACAGTGAATTTTGGAGGAGAATGGAGATTTCACTAGTTTTAGACCAGCCCCCATAGAAGTCAACCAAACAAGTGTATTGAGTGATAAATGAGCTTTAACTTAATAAACACAAGAAGAAGGGAAGGCATGTGTGGTGCTGGTATCCTACATGGAATCATTTAGTCCAAGGCTTTTTGCAAATGGGGAATTTCAGTCACCACCTAGCTCTTTCTTCTTAAGAACTGGATGAGATTATCACAATGTCCAAGAAACTAAAGCTCTAAGCTGGTTTTAGTGACTGTGTTCATGGGTTCACTCATTCATTCATGGAGTTACAGGGGACTGAAAGAACATTCTCGGCCATGGATTTAAAATGGTGGATAATAAATGATATGACTTTGCTTCCAGGTCTCCACAATACGAGGAAGATAAGCCAACAGAAGTAAAGTTAGAAGTTATAATTAAATGTAATTTCCAATTTATAATAGGAAAGGCATTCAGGAGGAGGAGGAGGAAGAACAAGTCCCTGAGTGTCCTGGTAGTTGGGGAGTTGGTGGGGCCAGTATTATTGTGCTTGTTTATTACATGCCAGGTGCTGTGCTGTCCTTTGCATATATTATCTCACTCTGCATAAAAACAACACTGGCAGGTTCAGTCCCCTCCCATTTTTCTAGAAGGCACTGATACATTAAGGACTATATCTGATGTCCCTCATCTGAAAAGCAGTGAAGGCAGAATTCACACCCTCATCCATCTATGCTGTGACAGTATTCCCAATGTTTGCCTCCAGAAGCACATAATCTCGAGCTATAGTTAATGGTAGCCAATTCCAATGTGGCCCAAAACGAGAAGGTAAAGGTGTCAAAGCAAAAGTGGTAGTGGGGGTGGAGGTTCACCAGGAAGTCTCTGCTGAGGAGAATTGGTAGAGGTGGAGGTAGCACGGTGGGCTCTGGGAACACAGAAAATTTGTGCTGCAATCACTTCTTTGGAATTTTTCATTCATCCCATGAGGAGAGAGACCCTAGGTGTATAATCTATGACCTGGAGAGGTGGTAGAGAGGTCATGGGAATAGCTAGGCTGAATTTTCAGGGATATTTTAATTTTAAAATTATCCATTTCATTGACAGATCATAAACAAAACATTGCTTTTGACTCTTGTGTCAGAAAGTAAGGTTTCCAGGAAAGTCATGGGGTTACGGAGTATGGGAACCCTGTTGTCTTAAGATTATTAGAAGCAAAGTTCTCCAAAAGAAGCGCCTCTCTTCTAACTTTGTACCTCGGAATCCAGACAGGATCTCCTCAGCCATTTCCCTCAAGGGGAGCCCCTTTAAACTGTGGCAAGGAAGCTTCTTAGCCATGCAGTTCCCAGCTGCCTAAAATCTCTGCAGGAGATATTTTTGAGAGACCCACATCCTCTGTCCAAACCCTGAAATCCTTAAGAACTTCAGAAAAAGAGAAATGAGGCAATAAGATCTCATTCAAAAAGTCTATTTCTTCCTTCTATTTTTCCTTTCTTTGCTCTCTGGCCAGACGGGTCCCATCCTAAGTCATTCATGACAAGATGGTCACCCCATCCCCTGAGTTCTAGGGAAGCTCATAACACTTATGCAGAGTGGGTCTGAGTGCCGGGCAGGATGTGGAATTGGTGAGCAGGTCTGAGTGAAAGGCAAGGAAGACTGGACATTGTCAACCCCTAAGTGCCTTGCAAGGGCATGTTCTAAGAATACTCAAGCCTATCTGTTGCACATGCTTGCTAAATATTTGGCCTAGGCTTGGCCTCATTTCTACTACCTCATTCTGTGTAATGGGTACAGATGCATTTGGGAAAAGAACTCGGATTTCACAGCCTGGAGTGGTGGTGTACATCTATAATCCCAGATTTTGGGGAGGCTGAGGCAGAAGGATCACGAGTTCAAAGCCAGCCTCAGCAACTTGGAGAGGCCCTAAGCAACTCAGCAAGACCCTGTTTCTAATAAAATATAAAAAAAGGGCTGGGGATGTTGCTCAGTGGTTAAATGCTCTGGGGTTCAATCCTGATTTAAAAAAAAAAAAAAAAAGAACCTCAGATTTCCTAACAGAATTGCTATCCTATACTTAAGTTTGAGCAAATCACCTGCTGTCCTTGGCCCTTCCTTTTTCTGTCTTATGGAGTACTAATCCTATCTTTGATGTGCCCTGGACCATACCCAACCCTAAAGATACTATGAAAACAAGAGAGTAAGAGCAAAGAATCTTAAAGCTGAGAAAAACCCTAGGGTTCATTTTGTCCATCCGTCCACCCCCAGCCAAGTTCTTCACACAACAATACCTGTGCCAGGCAAAAGAATATGCCAGGGCTTAAAGACCACCTAGGAAGGGGGACCCCCAGCTTCCCCTGAGTTTTGAAG
The DNA here is from genome assembly GCF_052094955.1 of Ictidomys tridecemlineatus. Lineage (NCBI taxonomy): Eukaryota > Metazoa > Chordata > Mammalia > Rodentia > Sciuridae > Ictidomys > Ictidomys tridecemlineatus. The sequence continues at coordinate 105,534,559 of NC_135480.1, forward strand.
CCAAGTTGGAAGTTGCCTTGCCAGTTATGTGTGTGTGTGTGTGTGTGTGTGTGTGTGTGTGTGTGTTTCCCCTGAATTTCTGCTCATCATCAAGTAATTCAGGGTATTTGGGGGGAAAAACCTCTCTGGAAATGAGGGAGTGATTTGCAGCATCTGTTCCTTCCTTTTTAATTGAATCTGTTCTCAGATACCAGGAGCAAGTGCCAAAGTCAGCAGTGGAATTCAGCTGTGTACATTCTGAAGGACCTGGAAGATGAATTCATGTGCACTGTACGGATGCACACTGGGCAGAAACCAGATGGCCGGACTGTCCTCCAAGTCCTTGGAGGGTGGTGGCCAATATGAAGCTCTGGGGTGAGGAGGTGGGAGGTCAGTTAACTTTCCTAAGCAGCTACCTGGCAGATACGGGGAAACTTGAGCATTTCCTCCAGAGGGGAAGGGAGGTCACGTGAGGGGATTTCTTAGTAGCCCCCAAAGACCATGAGACTCTCATGCTTGCTTCCATCCTGTCCCGGAGGGACAGTTTGGCACTGCCAGGGTCTTGTTGGCCTTAGATCTTTTTTTCTTACATTCGGTAGTCTTATTGAGCACCAGAAAGGCTATGAAGGGAGCTACGGAATTCCCCACCCCAGAAAGTGCCCAGATAACAAGACTGGAAGAATCTGAATGCTGGGAGGCAAGGGGAAGACTCAATGGGCTTCACATAAACCTTCCTACCATGATGTTCAAAACCAAAATGCCCAGAAAGAAAATTCCACTGGCCTCAATGCAGCTTCATAAAAGCAGTTTAGCTTTCTGGAGAAGTGGGGATTTTGCTCCAGGATGAATGAGCAATGGTGGCACAGAGATGTGTGCTTCTGAGCTGAGCCTAAAAGTTAACTGACATTCATCTTTCTTGTCTGAGAGACCTTTCTGGGCCTTCATAATCATGCTGGGAGATTGTGATGCACCAACTTCTCAATCTCGCTTGTCTTTCTTGGACCCTGAGACTAGACAAAGCAACCTGGTACTGGTTCCTCATCTTCAAGCAGGAAAGTTGAAGTTCAGAATGGGGACCAGACTTTGCTTAGGACACAAAGACCCTTAGAGCAGTGCCACAAGAGAAAGAGGGGCCTTGGTATGGGAAAGGAAAATTCACTTAATAAGGCTGACTTTGTGGCATCAGATGAATGCATTGGAAAACATGGGTTCCCCGCACTGGAGGAGGGAAGGCACAGATCTTTTGTGGAAGCCCTTGGAAAGGAACATGTGAAGGAAGTGGAAGGAATATCTTAGCTTTAGCCTCTGAGGAGTGCATGTGATTTTCCCAGGGAGAAGTTTTCTGTAGAAGCTAAAGAAACTATAGATATCTTTCATTTTTTCTGAAGGTTGAGCCCAAATTCTTAGAGTTTTTCAGAGATTCATAATATTTTGTCTTGGAGACTTTATAATGTATTTATCCTCGTTTCTCCCCAATCTGGCTACATATCAGAATCTTCTGGGGAGTTTTTAAGAATAAGATTTTTGGGGATACACAGTGGAAGATTCTGACCCCGTAGTTGTTGAGAAACCTGAAGTATGCGTTTTTCCTGTGCTCCACTAATAGTTCAGACACGTGGTCAGTGTGAGAGCTGACATAGTCCGGCCTTCTGTCAGATGCTTGTGTCCCACATCAGAAACCACCTTTGGTTAAGTTAAGCAGAAAAAGATTTTAAGTAGCTCAGAGAACTGACTAGAGCTTGGATAATCAGGCTCTGAAAACATGGGGGAAGTGGGGACACTGCTATCCACTCTTGTCACACCCCTACACATTGGTCACTTCCTTAAGGCTTCAAGTCTTAAATGGGAGCAGTTAGTTCACTGAGTCCAGGTCATCTGCCTGGTCATTGTCAGCTACAGAGAGAACCACCTTCATGGGGCACCCTTCTCATCGATATTGATGTTCTGGAATAATCTCACCCATATTCTGAAGATACTGGAGAGCCAAAACAATGGTTGTTCTGTACCGCGTTCCCACCAAGTGTTGGTCAAGACTGCTCAAACTCCTCCATGGTTGGGGAGCTCACCTTCTTCCAAGCAGTCCATTGTCTCTCTTGGGACACCTCTGATGATTACTAAGAAGTTCTTCACATGCAACCTCAATCTGCCTTCCCCAAATTGCTACACATTGGCCATTAGGCTCAAACCCTTTCCAAATGCCAGCTAAATATACTTATGGTACATTTGCGAAGAAAATTTTCTGAGCTTCCTCTTCTGCCGTTACTTTAAAATTTGAACCAATTGAGTGGAGATCCCTTCCTCCAGGAACTCGGTCCAGGGGCAATGTGATACAATGATCCAACCCAATCTTGGTTATGAATCCTGGCTGTGCTACTAATCAGTTGTGTGACTTTGGACAAATTGCTCAACAACTTGGGACCCTCAGTCTCCTCATCAGTAAACTGGAGATTCTAATGGTGGTGGGAACCATGCCTGAACACTTTACAATTTTCATTTCTTCCTTTCATCCTTGCTAAATATACTTATGGTATATTTAGCAATGTACCATGTTAGCTAGTGATGGGAAGGCAAGGTAGCTCAGTGGCTAAGAACAGAGGTGTTCTCCAGTTGGAGCCTGGCTTGCACATACCATTAACATAACCTTGTACAAATTATCACCTTCTCCTTTGCTCACGGGTAGTGCGGGTACCATAATGGTACCTACATCACAGAGTTGTTCTGAAAGTAAATGAGACACATTTTATCTATTTATTATTACTTTTTAAATTTTATTGATACATTATAATTATACATAATAATGGAATTCATTATGCCATATTTGCACATACACATAACATATTTGATCTCACTTTCATATACCTTCCCCTTCTCCCTGCCCCAGTTCCCTTGTGCTCCGCTACTGATCTTCTCCACTCTATTACTATTTATTATTATTGTTGTTGTGATTATCATTTCAGTTAGTGCATTGTAGTTATATATGTATATATACGTAGGCAGAAATCATTGTGACATATTGATACATGGACATAACATATTTTGATAGATTTTGTTCCCCATGCCCTCTATGCCTCCCTCCCTTTTGATCTGCTTCCAATAAGATACATTTTAAATGCTTACACAGTGCTTGCCACATAAATAACACTCAAGCAAGGTTATTTCTTGTGATTATTGACTGGCAGCTGGGGCTAGGCCTCTATGGTCTAGACGGACCTTGCATTGCTGCCATTGAGGGGAGGTGGTTGCTTGGTTCAGAACAATCATAGCGCTGTTGTCAGTGTCCATTAAGAATGTGGTTAAACATGTGCTGCTTAACTCTGCATATGCATATACCAACTGGAAAGCTTCTGAATCAAAAGAACCCGTGACTAGGGTGGCTGCAGCAGAGCTATTGTCTTCTAGCGCCATTGCTAAAATTGCACACAGAAATTGCTGGCAAAACACTAATCAGAAAGTCTCTAGTAATGATTGCTACTCTCCTCTATCTACTCTCCTCACCCCATCTGTTTCTCCCTCACCCCTTCAAAGTGCGCGCGTGCGCGCACACACACACACACACACACACACACACACACACACACACATACACGTCCCTTTTTTCTCTCTCAAAATGGAATAATTACAAAACCCAAAATCCAAACATCCAGCAGAAGTTTATGCTTGAGTCTCAGAATACAACATATGGCTTCCTGGCCATTGCCAGGTTCTACAAACCAGAGAGAGGTCATGATGTTCCCCTGTGGTCCTTGGCCTTGGGACCATTTGCTGACAGAGGCAGCATCCTTCCTCCAAAGACTAGGGGGTCATGGAGTTCAGTTCCTTTAATTTTATTACATTTTCTTCTCTTGAAAATGTTCCAGAAACAAAAGAGATTCAAATGCTTTCTTTCCTTCTTATCATTCTAACACTCTCCTTTCAGCCTTGGATTTAGAAGCAATGAAGACCATGGAGACAGGACTTGGAGGTGAAATTTTCTAATCAGGTTTTGTTATCCATCTGTAAGGGCAGAAAAGTTACATGGCCACAAACTTGGACTGGTGAGAAACCCGGAGGAAAGGGAATCTTGGGACAAGAGTAGGGACTTTGACATCTTCTGTGGGGAATCTCTGTCCCTTCTGCTGCTTAGGACATCTGGATATCTTTCATCTTATGAGGCCAGTTTGCCTCTAGAAAACCTTGCTCAAAGCTCTCAGACTTACTCTACAAGGAGGATGGATTATAAATGTGGACTCTTTCCATCTTTGAGCATAATATTATCTATTAAGATAAAATTCCTGAGGATTCCGGTTCTCCAAATCTTGAGCATCAGGCCAGGCTGTTGAGGGGAAACCTCAGACAGGTTGGCTGAAAGGGAGGGGAGGGAATCCTTCCCTTTTCTCCCATTGGAAGACCCTGGGCATGGCTACCCTGGCCCCAAAATTTGTAGATCATAAAGAGACTTAAAAATTATGGTCTCATTTCCCCTCCCAAGTATTGACACAGTTTGGCATCTGGATGTCCCACAGCACAGCCGAGGTCAAAAAAATACCCGGCTGAACAAGATTTGAGCAGCAGCTCAAGATCAAGTCTACTCTTGGGACCAGCCCATTCTCCTGGGTTGCTTCAGGTCTTCCTGTTGGCCTGGGCTTGGCTGCCTCCATGTGACATAGATCTCATCCTTCAGGTCTCAAAAAGTTCCTCAAGTATCTTCAGACTCCTTGGAGTCTCAGCATAAGAGAGCAAAGCCTAGGGACAGGGAGATTCACCCTTCTTCTTCCATCCAAGGCCTGCCTTGCAAATCCTCCTTTTCTGTCCCAAGAACTGCTACATCCTGGACTGACTGGTGACAAAAATGCCAAGTCCCCATCTTTGCTCCTAGGGAAGTAAACCTACCCTATAGTCCCATCAGAGAAGCATGCCAGCACATAATGGACCGGTACCCACGTAAAGAGATTTCCTGGCAATAGCTGAGATGGGTGTCCTTGCCACACCCAGGCTGCCTGGATCCTGTGGTTGCCACCACATGCATTAGGCGTGGTTGTGGCTACAGATCAAGAGAGGGAGAAACATTTTAAGCAGTCAAGGCACTTGTCCATGGCAGTTGCTCTCGGTGGGGGTTGGGGAGATGAGGGCTATAATTAGCTTCTTGGGTACCCTATGTTCTGCAAAGGGGGAAACAGCCCCTCGGAGTATACACATTTTCCACTGCTGTACCCATGCCGTCACCACAGGTGTTTTCTGGCTGACCAAAGCCTCTCATTCTCCAGAAACTGCTGTGACGGTGGCAGTTCTGCAGCTCTGAGAAGTTGCAGGGGGCTTGCCAGTCAACAAATGACTTCCTGTTGCTTTCCCCTACGCTCCTCCACTGGCCCAGCCCCCATAACTCTGGGCCAGTGCTTGTATGGTGAGAAGAAGCACAACTATCAATGAATTTCTCACCTAAGTTTTAAATACACCCAAGAAAGGAAATCCCTGGTCAAATATTGAACATGATTCAAATTGAGCTTTTCTTGTGCCCCAACTATCTAACGTAAAGACTGAGAGCCACAAATTCCTGGCAGATCACCAAGACTGTATGTAGCATCAGTGTTTAGTGATGGGAGGATTTGTAAAAGGTTTTCATGGCCACAGACCTGAGTTTGAACCCCAGCTCTGCCACCTCCAGCCACATGACTGTGGGCAAGTCATTTAGCCTTTGAGCGCCAGCTTCTTGATCCGAAAATGGATTTTTTTTGTTGTTTGCCTTCTAGGATTGTGCAATGATTACGTATCACAACATGTATAAATGCAAATTAACATAGTGCTCAGCAGGGCTCCATTATATATTATATTAGTAGTAATAGTATGGAATAAAATAATTCCCTTCCCTCCTCCCAATTCTTACCTTCCTTCCTTCCTTCCTTCCTTCCTTCCTCCCTCCTGTTTTGTTTGTTTGTTTGCTTCTTCCTTTCTTTTTGCCTTTCTGGTTTATGTGAAAATGTGGGAGCCAACATTAGAGATGGAAAATAAATGGTTTCAGAAACTTTAAAGGCTTACATTTTTCGCTTACCCATTGCTTTCATTATTCTCTCCTTGTCTTTCTTCTTCCTCCTCTTGAAAATTAGTCTTTGAGAGGGAAAGCCCTATAGCATGCCTTTTTTTTTTTTTTTTTTTGTAACAGGGACTGAATGCAAGAGCTTTTAACCACTGAGTAACATGCCCAGCCCTTTTTATTTTTATTTTGAGACAAGGTCTCACGAAGTTTCTGAGACTGACTTTGAATTTGTAATACTACTGTCTCAGTCTCCTAAACATCTGGGATTACAGGCGTGTGCCCCACATGCAGCTGTGGCATGCCTCCTGAGATGGCAAAACTTAAGCACCTATCCCTCATACAAGCCTGGAGCCTCCAATAGATGGTGGTAACAATCAGACTTAACTTGAAAGATCATTTCAACTGTTTCTCTTGTGAAACCTAAACCATTAAAACAACTTCTTTCAACAATAAAACTTCTCAGAGTCGGCTGTTTCCACTTCTATCCCCTTCTCTCTTGAATGTTTTCCAGGCACCCCTCAAACCCAAGCAGTGCTTGTTAAGGTTACCAGTGGCCATAGCACTGCAGCATCTGGTGGTCAGCCCCAGCCTCCACCATCAGCATTTGATGCAGGTCTTGGCACTTCCTCTCTTGATGATCCCTTGAAGGCACCTGGCTTTCAGGAATCTCTTCTCTCATGGTCATCCTACTTCTGTAGCTGCCTCTGCTCAGACTCCTTGGCAGGTTCCTCATCGTCACACCTACAAATATGGAAGGACTCCAGGCTGAAACCACAGATCCCTTCTCTTCTGGCCACACTCACCCCCATAGTGGTCTCATCTGGATTCCTAGCTCTCAATAGCATCCCTATGCCAACAGCTCCTGCATTCACATCCAGCCCAGTCTTCTCTCCTGCTTTCCAGAGCCTCTATTCAACATCTCCCTATGGTTGTCAAACGGGCATCCCAAACATAGTTCCTCTTGCCATTTTGTCATCCCCAGGTAGGATACCTCCATTCTCCCCGGTGTCCCAGTCTAAGGCCTTGCAGTCATCCTCAGCGCCTCACTTTTTCTCACATCAGCCCACCAGCAAACCTGCCAGCCTCACTGTTTCCACACAGTCCAGGTCACTAGTGTTGTCTCACCACACACATAATGTGGTGTGCATATATTGCTGCAGTGGCCCTCCAACCTAGTGTCCTTGTTTTTGCTTTTGTTTCCTACAGTTTATCCTTGTCAAAATATCAAGGAATCCTTTCAAAAATGCAAGGCAGATTGCCTTCCTACTCAAAATGCTCTAGTGTTTTTCCCATTACTAAGTAAAATCTAAAAGCCTTCAAATCCCTACTAGTGTGTCCCTTGCTGCCTCTGTGGATCTCATTTCCTATTACCTTCCTCTGCTCAATCAATTGAAGCCACATGGTCTACTCATTGTTCCTTGAATACACTAAACATGCTTCTGCCTCGGGCCTTTAGTGCTTGCCTGTCTGCAGAAGTGTTCTTGACATTGATGTCCACCAGGTTGTTCCCTCCCTGATTCATTGCTACCATATCTAATCTATGGAAAATATGGATTTCTTCCCATCTTTCCTGCTTTATTCTTTCCCAAAACACTTATTGTGGGGTGCATTATTTATTTATTATCTGTAGTCTCCCCATTGAATATAAACCACATGAGGATGAAGAGCTTTGTTAAATTTTGTACACTGCTGTATCCCTAAAGCTAGAACAATATCTGGCACATGGTGGATGTTCAATGAATATCTGATAGAAGGATGAATGATTCTAGATGTGTTTTGACAGCAGGTTCCAAAATACCAGCCAAGATCTTTTTGGAATTTTGTTAAGTTAGAGTTAAGTGAATCTTCCACACACCATTAAAGGTAGAATTTGGAGTGCTGTGGCTAAGTGAACCACCATAATTTACTTTTCCATATGATAGTATTTACCACACCAGAATTCCAGCTGTAGCTTAAAACTTGCCTGAGGATATTTGTGGGGGTGAACTTGGCCCGAGAGTTCAATGATTCCCAAGATGATTTCCCTGAAAGGATCCTTGTTGGAACATCATCCCTTTAACATTCCTTAATCCAGACTGCCTGTTCTGCAGACATTCTCAGATGCATTATTTAAAGTTATTTCCAGTGGCGCGTGGGTGGGAGGTGGGAGCTACATTTGTTACTTAGTAGTTTCTAAAAGCCTTCCAGGATCTCTTTCCTTTTCTCCCCAGTTTGCTCACTTTTTAACCCTTCTCCAAATCACCTAACATAACCTCAGAGTTGGTAGCTCATCCGCAGACCTCCAAGTGCACTTCCTCTGCTGTAGGATGAAATTTAAAGGCACACTACTCCTTTTGTTTTCTTTTTTTCTACCCCTGAGCCATATCCCTAGTGGGTTTTATTTTATTTTATTTTATTTTATTTTTTGAGACAGGGTCTCACTAAGTTGCTGGGACTAGGCTCAAGTTTGAGATCCTCCTGCCTCAGCTTCCCAAGTCACTGGGATTATACGTGTGTGCCATTGCATCTGACCTGCTGCTCTCTTTTCTAAGGACATCTCTTAGGACAGGGAGCTTTCTTTTTTCCTGGGAAACCAAAGAATGGTATTCACATAGTACACTGTTTATTGGATGAACCAATTGCATAGACTTTTTTAATTCTTTGGAGAATAATCTTTTCTGTAGTATGATGCACTGGCCATCCTACTTTTGAAGGATAAAAAGGTTGCATTGTATTTGTGTGGCCTTTCCCAGTGTTCTACAACCCTTCACATCTGTTATTTTGTTTAATGCTTGGAATGTTTCCTGTAGTAAAGTTGTGATGACATTTTTTTCAGATGAAAACAGAGGGATAGTGAAGGTGGTGGCTAGCTGAAGCCTTTCTTGGTTGGTGGCCCAGTCACATCTAGAGCTCAGGACATCTGCTCTTATTTCCAGACCCTGTAGGACATGCATTTCAACATTTTGCCTCCCCTTACAATGGCTAGGTATCCCTCTGTTTCTCCCCTGCCCACCAGGAGCCCAAGGATTGGTCTCCAATACTTGGTATTTGTCTTTTGCTGTGGATTCCACTTAGATTTGACATCTTGCTTCTAGTTTCCCTGCTGCCAGGTTCAGAAAGAGAGAAGGGAAGTGTCAGTGTTTCTGTATTTGGAGATTGTCCTTTCTCCAGGAAAATATTTAGTGACAGAAGGAACCATTTATACCTCCATGGAGAACTGCCATCCCTAAGCTCACGGGTATGTGAGCTGCGACTCCATAGGGAATCGGGCTTCTTTTCTTGACACTTCAAGTGAAGTGACATCCCTTGGAAATTCTCCATTTGCAGGTCAAGCAGTTCTAGATGTTACCTGGTATTTCTTTACCATGGAATCATAATAATGCCAATTTTGTACAGTGCTTTTGAATTGTGGCTATGCTTTGGAAGCACACAGAAGTTTCTGCAAATACATTCCTTGACCCTTCCCCTGGAGATTTTAATTAAGTAAGCTTATGAAGGATCCAGAAATATGTAATTAAAAAAAGAAATTCTTTGGCAATTCTGACAACTAACCAGGGTTGGAAACCACTGTTTAGATTACAAAGCCCTTTTGTACATAATATTTTATTTGTTCCTCACAGCACATGGGGAAGCGATTAACCTCCTTTGCAGATATGACTCAAACACGGTAAATAATTTATTTTAGGTCTCCAAGTTAGTGAATAGCAGAGCCAAATCTCCAGCCTAAGGCCCTTGTCTCCAAACCTGATTCCTTTTCCGCTACAGCCTCCCTTGGAGACTCCATGTCTCTTTTTTTCCTAGGGCTGTTGATTCTCATATTCTGATTGTCCACCAGCAAAAGGCCAGTGCTCCAGTAAAGCATTCAAAGCTACCCTTCCATATCAGTTCTCTGGAGCCACCAGGCAACATTGACAGATAGGCCCAGCCTCACACTGGTGTGGGCACAGCCACCAGGCCATCGCTGGTCAGGGAGTGCAAAGACTAAAGACTAGACTTTGTGCCCAAACACATGTTTCAGCCCAGTTCCAAGAAAAAGTTCCAAAGAGTGGAACCACTGACCACTGGCTGGAGAGTGGTAAATCACCCCTCTGACAAATATGCATCAAGTTTGGGAGCCAGATCATCACAAGAAACCTCAAAATCTCAAGTTGCATTATAATGGAAAGGATGCAGGGTGACCTTGGGGGTGGCTCTGAGAAATTGTGTGTGGATGTTCTGGGGTTTTCTAGATGAGGCCATGTCAGTGTGGCTCTTTTGTTCTGATGGGTCCTGGTCCACAGAGAACTCCTAGGCTCGAAATGTTCATGGTGACTTTGAAGGGTGCCCTCTTCAGTCCAGGTTTTCCAGTGGCTGCTATTTGGGGATTTTAGGGATTAGAACTTGGAGAACCTTTGCCTTAGCAATGGCAGTTTGATTTCTAGTTATTTCATTCATTCATTTACTCGTAGACACCATTACAAAGTGTTGAAAAGCCCGTGTGGTAGAGAAAGACTACCTGGATTCAAATTCTTGCTCTGCCACTTAACTAGCTTTATATTTCATGTTACTGTGCCACAGTTACTTAGTTGTAAGATCAAAATAGCACTAGTATCTGCTCTCTGGGGTTTTGGTCAGAATTTGATGAATTATGAGTAGAGCATGTAGAACAGGGCAGGCACGTAGAAGATACCGTTTTAGTGCTAACTGCCACTACTATTCAGCCAACATTAAGGACTGAGTTCACCACTTGCAGGATCCCAGGTAACATGGAAACAGATCATTGCAGTGTAAAGCTGCAGTATGCCTTGGGAACAGCTGTCAGAGAGGAGCATTTGGGGTGTTGTGGGAGCTCAGACAACAGGCTGGCCATGCACATGAGCTGGAGGAGGTATTGGCAGTTGATGTTAAAAGTTATCAGTAGGAATTCACTAGCTGGAAGCAAAGGAAAAGGCATTCCAAGGAGAGGTGACAGCATACACAGGGCCAGAGAGGCATGCAAACTCTTGCACGTTCAGGAAATGACGTAAGGTGAAGAATGTGATGCCTAAAGAGGAGAGATGGAAGGCGAGACCCCTCTAGTCAGCAAGCGCCATCAGAACTGTCAAAGCTGATTTGAACTTTAGCCGGAGAGAGGGCACTGGGGACTCATGGGAGCCTGTGAGCAACATCTTCAAGTTTGTATTTTGATAAAAATCACTGGCTCCTGTGATGGCACAATAAAAAAGGAAACAAATGAAGCTGATAATTTGAGTCTTTCACCTCATTAAATGGGAATATAGGTCATCTATCATTTCACAGAGAACCCAACACCAACCATGGCTGGGAGGAAAGAGTTGCAAGAATTTAGTGTCTTTCCCGGGACATTCAGGGTGACCTTGAGAAGGGCCCTTCGAGCGTCCAGACTCCCAGTTGTTCTGTATGTGCAAGGGGGACTGCAGGCTGCCTCTCCTGCATCCTTGGGTAATGGAGGAGCCACTATTCTCCATTCCCCCAGGTGCAGCCTACTTAGAAGTAAAAGTGGGGATCAGAAGAATTCATTTGCATTTAATTGCACTGCTTAATAGGTTACATTCTCATGGTACAAAAGGCAAAATGATAGAAAAAGCTATTCTTCAATATAAGTTTGTTCCTGCCCCTATGCTCCATCACCTTGTTATCCCCAGTCATTCTTATTCATTTCTTGCATATCCCGTAGCATTTCTTTATGCAGGAAGAACGAATAGAGATTCTGACCATAACCCCTCATAAGAATGGGCACTTTGGGCCTGGTGCTGTGGCACATGCCTATAATCCCAGAGCCTGGGAAGCTGAGGCAGGAGGATCGGGAGTTCAAAGCCAGCCTCAGCACTCAGCAAAACCCTAAGCAGCTCAGCAAGACCCTATCTCTAAATTTAAAAATATTTTAAAAGGGCTGGGGATGTGGCTCAGTGATTGAGTGCCCCTGGGTTCAATCCCCAGTACCCGCCCCCCGCCCCCCCCCCCCCAAAAAAAAAGAAAAGAAAAAAGAGTGGCCACTTTTGGAATATGTATCGGGTATATTGACAGGTTTTGAAAAATAAATTGCATGCATGAGGGATTTCTAACTAGTCCAGATATTACTTCTAGAATGAAATAAACGCAGAATGTTTGTAGTGATTTTGTCTCCCTGTTCTGTAAAATAGGGGCAATGCTGTCTGCCCTAGCTTCCATGTGGGGAAAGTTGTAAGCAATTTCACATTCATACACTTCTTCCAGCTTCCCAGCGGAAGGGATTCTCAGAGTGAGGCCGTTTTGATGATTTCTCAGCCAAGTACTTCCCCCTTGTTCACTTGTCCCAGGACTTATTTTTAAAGAAAGAATTTAGGCTACTAATTGTTAACAAGTTGTTGGGTTTTTTCCTTCCCTAAAGCTCTTCCTGCCTAATCTTTGGAGCCTTAATTGGCCGCCTGGTCTCTACCAGGGCCATGTGTGTCTGATTTGAAGCTGCTTTCCGCTGGAGACTCCTGCGGCACACATGTGGCTACAAGTGCTTCCCCAGTATCTGTTACAGAGTTCTTTATTTTTCTCCGCCATATGTGCTGAGCCACACGGAAGCTTTAAGACTCCAAATCGCAGCAGTGAGCCAGTGCTGACTGTAATTAGCTAGAATTGCAAAACTCCTTCTGATCATAAAGACATGGTGATCTTTGCTTACTGTAGAGAATTTCCTGCATTCTCCAAGGGTCGCTGGAGAGGCTCAGAGGAAGGAAGTTGTGCATGAAACGGGGGAAGGGCTGGACTACATGATCTCCAGGATGCCTTCAGTTCTAAAATTACACTCCATTGGCATCTTCTTTGGGGACTGCCTGTCACAAAGTGGGGAGTAACTTGCACAGTATAATAAATAAAAAATAAATAAAATAAGACAGTGATACTGTTGCCTGAAAAATGCAGAACCTGGTTAATGTTTTGGAAGGGATCTGGGTTCCATTTACTGGAAGTCTTTTCTTGAGGCGGTGCATCTGTCTTGGTTCTTGGTAGAGCGTGAGGCCATTTTCTCTCAGATGTGGGCTTGGCAATGAAGAGCTTAATTTTGTGTTGTGATTCAAAACTTTGCCAGCTTTGTGACCTCAAGAAATCCTTGTCCCACCCAAGGACCCCAAAAGATTTTGAACAGCCCTTCCGCCTTCCCCACAAAGCCCAACAAGATGGCCACCAGTGTCATATTCCTCACCCTAAACTAGAGCAAACACATCTAAGTGGGGACCCTCTCCTGCCTTGTAGTTAGGGTCTATGTTGAAGTGGAACTATGCAGTCAACTTAGATGGATCTGCATACCATGTTCAGGAAGACACAGAGTCACTGAGTTCACACAAGGACCAGGTAGCAGTGTGCTTTACTCTTGGGGGCTTTGCTTTGGGACGACTCACCCTGGAAAGTATTCTGAAAGCTAGTGAGGATACTCCCCTTTGTGGATTGGCATGAGCATCTTTCCACCCTTTCTTTTTGTTAAGGCCACTTTTCCCAGTGTTGCTATTGAAGTAATTGGGACCAGGAATGTGTTGGGGAAGCAGGTGTTAAGCAGAGCTGATCTTGGGGTTTCGACTTAAAAAGCAGAAAACCCATAGACTGAAGCCACCAACCCCATGTCCTTAACTCTGAATTGTTAAGACCCATAACCACTTCTCTTAAATCCGAGAACTTTGCTTTTCCACACTACAACTCCGTATTTAAAGGTTAGCCTCTCCAGAGAGATGTTGATGACCCCTATATTAACCCAGTGTCTGGCTCCTTGTGCTTGCTCCAGAATTGGTTCTTGGATTAGAATTTCATGCAGCAAACATTTATTGAATGCCTACTATGTACCTCACACTGTAACAGAATCTGGCAATGCTAAAATAAGAGATAACCTTTCTCTACAGAGAATTTGTAATCTTGGAGGGAAGACATTTGTGGACCCCCAACACCTAGCATGGTGGCAGAAACAGTGGTCACTTGGTGGCTTTGTCAAAGCTGGGGGGTCTTAGGCATTGCAGAGTTCCTCCCTCTCACTTCAGAAAGGAAGAAACTGAGTGGTAAGATACTTGCTCAAGGCCACCCAATCAGATAGGGACAGAGAGAATGCTCCTGCAGGCCCTGCTCACTGATCTTTCTGTCACCCCATGCAGCTCCTGTTTGGCCTTTAACTAGAAAGATCAAACCATGAAAGGTATTGGCAGTACCAGAAAGGACAAGAGCCACTTTTATTTCAGGTCTACCATGGCTCAGTGACCTAAATCCTGTGAGTAATGAGAAGCTCTGGACCGTGGTTCTGGGACTTGAAGTGCAGAGTGAGCTACTCACAAGCAGCAGGGGCCCAACTACCTGCAGTGGCCACTGGGACTTCATCACAAGAGGTAGAATTCAAGCCAGACGAAGAAGCCTCATTGCTTTGACTCTGTGGCTCAGCACTTGTTTAGAATGAGGTCTGTGAGAGGTCCTCATACTTGAACCATGGGCAACAGCTTTCTGTCCTGCTAAAATCAGGCCAGGACATTAGTTGACGCTAATTCAAACTACCTAAGTATTAAAAGACATCTTTTTTTTTTTAATAAAATCCAGGGGAAATAAATGTGGACTTGACATTCAATTATATTGGTGAGCCAGGTTATATGATAATAGGAGTGTTTATGTTAGAAAACAGGCCTAACCAAGCAGAGATGCATACTGATGTTTGGGTTGTTTTAAAATACTCTGGACCAAAAAAAAGAAGAAAAAAAAATCATTATACGTGTTTTGGATGAATGGTATGATAGCTGGGATTTGCTTAAAATATTCCAGAAAAAAAAAGTTGAAGAATACATATACAATTCAACAAAACATTAACTGTCATTCTTGAAGCAAGGTGATGAGTACAGAGAGTTTATTATCCTGTACGCTTTACTTTTTTTTTTTTATTTGTATAGAAAATTCCAAGATAAAAAGTTTAAAACGGTAAGGCTGAATCTGGTGCCTTGCTCTCTATGCCTACCAGAAACCCATCCAGGCAGGGTGGAGAGTTGAACTGTAGTGTCTGACTACAGGTGAGGATGATGATGATGCTGAAGCCCCGGTATCATTGACCCGAGTCCCTCGTTATTGGAGAGGGTATGTGGAGGATCTGAGATCCTGCGTGTGAACATGTTTGTTCAAGGCCCTGTATGACATCACTCAGTACCCCATGTCCCGTCCCTGTCATGTCTGTGAAACCACTTCCTCTGCAGCCAGATGGACTCAGCACCACCCTGGTGTTTTCCATCCACATTACTGGTCCATCTCTGTCTCAGGCCAGCCTCTCCACACTCACCCAGAGAGGCCCATTCTCAGCCAAATCCACTGCATACTGTTACACATGCACATGGCTGCGGGTCGCTCTCCACAGAGCTTCTCTCTAGCCCACTTTGATATAAATATTTGCATCCTTATCACCCTCTGTCTGTAACTGTGTCCCTCTGTTCTCTCTCTCTCTCTCTCTCCCTGGCAGTAAATCATCACTACCTGCAGGTGTGTAGCCTCTGCAAGGGAGGGACATTACTATGACTAGTCCAATCTACTGAATCTCTAACCATATTCATTTATGAGGTTTTTGTACCTAGCGATGGAATGCCAACTAGAGCATTCCATTCTGGTCTGCCTATGGCCCTGCCCTTTATACCTTTACAGGGTGAAGGTTTGTTTTGGGTTGTTGTTGTTGTTGTTGTTGTTTTGAGAATGGCAGTGAGGGTCTTGCTTTGTTTCCCAGGTTGGCTTTGAATTCCTGGGCTCAGATGAAGGTCTTCTTGCCTCAGCCTTCTGAGTAGCAGGAACTATAGATGTGCAACACCACACCCCATGGAATGAAGAGTCCTTAGATCCAAGGACGCATGCTGTCTGGAGCCTGTGTTCTCTTCACCCACCTAGAACGAACACACACACACACACACACACACACACACACACACACACACATGAACCGTGCTATGGATATTAGAAACCCAAATAACTAGGGACCTGCTTCCTGGATCTCTCCCTCCAGCCTCAAGAAAACAGACACCCCTGCCCTGAATTTGATCAAGGAGTAGCTCTCTGTGGGGGTGTGGACAGAACTTTGACATGCTTCTGGGGTGTCACTACACATACATGTTAGGCTCCTCCTGGAACCCAAAGGAGCCAGGATAGAGCATATAGCAAACAGAACAATAGCAGATAGAACAGCCCACAGGCAGAGAGATCAAGGCCTAGGAGCTACTGCTGAACTTGTGATCCTCCTGCCTCAGCCTCCCAAGTCACCGGGGTTACAGATCTATGCCACCACACCCAGGAGGAGTCTGAGCATTCTTGCCAAGTGTTTTAGTCTGATTTTTCACTGCTGTGACTAAAAGACTGACCAGAACAATTTTGGAGGAATAAAGGTTTATTTGGGGTCTCACAGTTTCAGATGTCTCAGTCCATAGACGGGGCTTGAGGTGAGGCAGAACAACAGGGTGGAAGAGTGTGGCAGAGGGAAGCAGTTTCAAGGATGATCAGAAAGTAGAGAAAGACTTGCCAGATACCAAATATATACCCCAAGGCATGACCCGAGGGACTCACCTCCTCCAGCTACACGCTACCCACCTTTAGTGGTAACCTTTAGTTACCACTCAGTTACTCCTCTAATGGGGATTAATTTACTGTTTGGGTTAAGGCTTTCCTAATCCAATCATGTCTCCTCTAAATGCTCTTGCATTGTCTCACACATGAGCTATTAGGGGACACTTCACATCCAAACTATAACTCCAGGCCATTATGAAGGCCCAGCAGTCAAGGTGGGAAGTGAGGACATATTCTACCACATCTTCCTGCTTACTCCATCTCTTGGTTCACTTGACATGTTTTTTTTAGACATCTACACATTAGGTATGTGGTCTCCCTTTATACTCTTGTCCAGGTGCTGCACATTTGAGGTATTCCATTTCCTACTTGAGGCTTAGGAATTTTGCTCTCAGCTGGACTTTATCTTGCCTTAAGGAAGGCTTGTGTTCTTCCATGGTATTTCCTGCAACTTGTAAAATACAGCTTGTAAAGTCTTGTTGTAGTACTGTTTGTTTCCTGTGTTTATAGTGGAGGTGAAATCATGGTTTGTCTTTCCATCTCCCTTCCCCAATGAGCCTCAAGTACATAAGCTAACAAGTTACCTAAACTAGCCTTAAGTGAAGGACATGTGTGTGCCAACAGTTTAAGCATGAATAGGTTCGTCTGAAATTTCCTGAGCTCCAGGGGACTGATCTGTTCAAATAATAATAGCTAAAAGACCCCAAAAGTGGAGCTATTTTTAAAATCATAGTTTCCTAAAATGGTTCAAATAGTAGCAAAATCCCACCTTCCTTCCAGTGAAAAGTTTTCAGCTATCTCAGTGAGTTGGACTGAAATTCCTGATTAATTGTAGTGTGTTCATCTGCATACATAGGTAATATCAAAGATTTTGGAAGGCCTTTTAGGGTATCAGAACAGAGGTCTCCCACCCCACATGGGTTATATAGTTGGCCTTCCTCTGTTTAAAGACACAAAGCCCCGTGCTAAACAGAAATACAAGAGGACTTTGGATGAACAAATAAGTAGCTTCATACACAACAGAAAATGTGTTCCTCTTTTGCTCTAGAAGACCAACCTTAGCAGCTTCCTGCTTACTCCATCTCAAAGCCCAATTAAATTTTAATCTAAATGATCAGAAATGCAAAGTGCTTGGTTCAAGCTCCATTATTTCTGGAGCTCCCCAGTGCCCAGTTTAATAAATGCTTCAGGGAAAGATGTCTGGCAATGACTAGATGAGGGTATCGACTTTGCAAAGGGGAGTCTTCACATCAACCAACATGTCAATGATAAGTCACTCAACACAAATCCCAGTCATCCAATTTGCTTGTTTATGTGGCCTGATTGCCTTGCACCCCAGCTCGGCCCAGTTCCAAGTTTCACATTGGTAAGTCCTGCCGTTCCACGTGTTTGCTTTTTGTCTCTCAATTGGTGTCAACATACAGAATCTACTTCCCATAGTCGTCCTCCTTTCAGACATGCATTCATTCAGACCTTCCATAATCACATGTTAAGTAGCTCAGCAGTCCTTGCCTTCCAGACATCCATGGGTGTGTCAACAGATTATCACAGCAATGACAAGCCTGTAGGATAATAGAGTTATGAATTGGACTGGATGAATTCAGAAGTAGTGTCTTGCTGCCTGGCTTGAGTATGCTAACTTAGAGTAGGCTTCATTCAACTTGGATCATGAATGAATCACAGAAGGGATAGCTGAATTGGGAGTTGAAATGTAATCTCTCTCTCTTGGGATTTGCACTTCCAAAGCTTTCAGCTTTCAGGATGATAGAAAGAGGGCTGGTGTCCTGGGGATCAACTAAGGGCCTTGTCAACAGTTATGGGTGAGAAAAGAGAAAACTGCAAAGAGCTTGGTAAGACTGAGCCAGATGAATGGGGGTTACCAGTGGAAAGGAAAAGGCTCAAAAGCTGTCCCACCCTCTTTGGACTCCCTCTTTGCCTGGGCAGTGTTCATGGATTTACTAGTCATTGCTGGTTTCCAGTGTGCCACTGGGGCAGGAACCAGCTGTCCAGAACGGCCAGTGTGGACAGCTGTCAGCACGATGTTCCTCTGGCTCCGCTTAACGTCCTTGAAGATGTGGCTGCTTCACATGCGAACCTCACTGCACCCTCGGCCTTGATTCACATCTTGAAATAACTCCTCATCACTGGATGAGTATTTTAAGACGCAGCTTTCATCAAGAAGATTCCATTAAAGCAATTCCAGTAGAGGGAATAATCAACCCCCACCCAGTCATCAGACATGCTTGTCTTGTAGAATTATGATGAGTTCAATTCTCACTTTTTCAGCCCTGTCTTTTAAAAAAAAAGCCTCAGATAAATGATCCTGCATCTGTGTCAAAAAGTTTCCCTCTGCATTTTCAGATCAGTCTTTTCTGGGTCAGCATTTCTCTTTATGGCTTTTCTTATCACAATTTTTCCTAATTTCCTGTTTCCTAGCAAGCTTTATATAAACTCATTTTGTCTTTCTTGAAGCCAGTTGGGACTGAACTTTTCCCCTTTTTGGAGGTCAGTACTCTTTCGGCACCTTCTTATGCACTGTGCATATGAAGGTCACAGTTATTCCAAATGTTTTGACAAGCTTCAATTATTTGCACTTAAGAGGTTGAGTAGAGGAGTGGAACTGCATACATTACCAGGAAAATGGCATTAGAGAAATCACATGGATAATACCCAATAGCATCCATCTCCCCCATTGGTTTATCTGTCCTTGGAATGTACTTAACAATCTTATTTTTAGCACACTAAACTGCTACATTTGCAGTTATTATGCATATAATAAGTGGGCACAAAATTCACAGTAGATAGCTCAGTAACATGCGGGTAACAGAAAGCTAGTGTAATATAACTCTTTCCTAACAAGAACAACTGTCACAAAGACAGGCCACAGGTACAATCTTCTAGTTAGAAAAAGAAATGACAAGCTGGATAGACAGGAAGACCTGTTCCACCAATAAGGCTTGCATAGACCTAGACTTTAGTTGTTCAATATTTATGGAGTACCTGGCTTGGGTGACATCTTGGAGCACCTTAGATGGTATAGGAAAAGGATTTTATACTATAGGTTACAAGGAGTCCCTGGAGGGTCAAGCTGAGAGGATACTGCTAAATGTAAGTTCTAGAATAATAATTCCAACAGCAATGTGGATGGTGTATAGGAGGGAAAAGAAAATATGCTGGTATAACATAGTGGAGGTGCATTTGGAGCAAAGGAGATAGACTAACTCTATTTGCTTTGATACCTGATAGAGGAAAGCAATGAGGAATACGAGAAAGTTGAGAATGCTTCATAATTTCTAGTTACTTCAATTAGCAGCCCATTTTTAAAGAGCCATTTTTGAAACATCTACTGCTAAAATACAACTCCTGTTGTTTCTCAGTGTTCCTTCATCTCCCATCAGAAGTGGATTAACTCTTCCCTAGAGTTAAGATAAGGTATTAACTCATACCTTATCTATGAAACAAAGCTTTTAGATCTTCTTTATTCTTTCTTTTTTTTTGGGGGGGGGAGGGGGGAGTACTGGGGATTGAACCTAGGGGTAATTTGCCTTTCAGCCACATCCCCAGTCCCCCCTTTTTAAAATATTTTTTTAGTTGTCAATGGAGGTTTATTTTATTTATTGAAATGTGGTGCTGAGAATCGAACCCAGTGTCTTACACATGCTAGGTAAGTGCTCTACCACTGAGCCACAACCCCAGCACCCCCAGCCCTTTTTGAGACAGGATCTCATCAAGTTGCTAAGGCTGGCCTTGAACTTGCAATCCTCCCACCTCAGCTCCTGAATGGCTAGTATTATAGGCAGGCACCACTGTACCCAGCTCCTTCTTTAATTCTTCTTTAATTTAGCAAACATCACTGGCATCGTGCTAGAAGATAAAGCATGAAGAATGAAGACTTGATCTTTTTTCTCCAAGAAGTTTATAAGTGAATGGAAGAGAAAAACAGATCATCGTAATTACTAACCTGGGCAGCATGAACACACAGGAACCGGGGACCACAGAGGGTTGGCTGGGAAGAATTCACAGTGTCACATTTCTAGAAGGGGGGGCTTGAATGAGGTTATTCATTTTCACTCATCACTTGCCACATGTCCATTTCCTGTTCTACATTTGCCACTGAGAATAGCAGCCTAATATACACACAATTAATAAAGAAGACAAATATTAAATAAGTTATTAATTGCAAGCATAATGAATGTTGGAAAAAAGAAATGCAACTATCACGAGAATGTGAAACTGGGAAGTCAGTGTCAAGGGTGAGGGAAACTACATAGATTTAAACTGAGATGGGAAAATGGGCAGAAATATTGGCATAGGATAAGCGTGTTCCTGCAGAGCATGGTGGTGCATGCCTGTAATTCCAGTAATTTAGGTTCCATCCAGCTCCGGAAGCTGAGACAGGAGGATCGAGAGTTCAAAGCCAGCCTCAGCAAAGGCAAGGCGCTAAGCAACTCAGTGAAACCCTGTCTCTAAAAAAGAAAAAAAAAATAGGGCTGGGGATTTGGCTTAGTGGTTGAGTGCCTCTGAGTTCAGTTCCCCGTATAAAAAAAAAAAAAAAGAGTGTTCCTGAGGAGAGAATTGAGAATTGTGTGTTCATTTTCTCAGTGTGAAAAAAAAAAAAAAACCCATGATTTGACATGTTCAAAAACTGAAAGAAATCTAATGTGACCAGAGCATATAGAGAAGGGACAGCAACTACAAGAAATCAGGAAGAGACCAGAAAGTTGATCACACAGATATGTCAGCCTTGTTACCATTCAGGAACTTTATCCTGAAGGCATAGAGAGCTACTGCTATGTTGATCATTTTGTAATTGGACATGTTGGAAAAGCCAAAACTGAAAGCAGGGGATCGGGCAGGAAGCCTTGGATTAGTCAAGGTGAGAGGTGTTGGTGGCTTAGCATAGGAAGGAGACAAGAGTGAAGAGAGTTGATGTGTGGGAGGCAGACATGGACTTGGTGATCAATCAGCTGTACAAGGTGAGAGTAAGAAAAAAGTCAAGGATGGATCTTAAGTTTCTGAGTTGGGAAATTGGTATGTCATTAACCAAGGGAATTAGGAGAGAGGCAGGTTTGGAGGAAAAGGAGTGAGCTAAGTCTTTTGGACCCATGAAATTTAGTTCAAGCAAGATATTTAAGTGGAGATTTCCAATAAGGAGTAGATTATAGAAGCCCAAAGGTTGAGAAATGGGTGGAACCTAAAGATTAAGACATCATTAGGGAGTGACTGAGATCCAGAGGGTAAGTAAAATGTGAAGAGTAAGACTGAGCAGATCTTTGCAGAAACACCAGCAACTAACATTTATAAAGGGAAGTTGAAAAGGAACAGCCAGAGAAAACCGCAGAAGAAAAACCAACAGGGTGTGAGGTCAGGGAAATAAAAGCAGAGAGCAAAGAGTGTCCATCATGGGAAATGCTGCTGAGAGGTCAGGCGAGGATGACTTTCAAAAAGCCCATTGGAGAGAGTGACCTTAGGCCTCATCTATAAATTGGAATGATTGATGTTATTTAGGCCAGCATCGAAATATCCAGTAAATATTAGCAATTATCATTCAGTGACACGAGTAACTGTTAGAGGACTTTAGGAAAAACACCTAATTAATGAAGTACCAAATTAGGGTAACATTTAGTCAGAAAGAAAAGGGAGATTGAGTGTTTGGGAGAAAATGTTTAAATGTAAAGGAGCAGTTCTCTGGGAGGAAGAGAAAGGAGATGTAAGTTGGCCTGGCCTTTAATGGCAATGGAGAAAAGCATCACCAAAGGACAGACTTGAGCCAAGGAGCCTGAAGTGTGGAATTGTGTAGAACCGCAAGGTCTGTGGTCAAGTGATGATGGAGAGCAGGCAGAAGAGCTATGGTGGGAGCTGAGCACGTATGGAAGGTCACTTTAATGAGCCTGAATATTTGAAATTATCTTCTGTAAGTATAAAGGAGCTACTGGCAGTTGTAAAAGAGTAGAAAGTTTAACCTGATTGTTGTAGGAAAGCTAATCTTAATAATAGAGAGAAGGATGGATGATAGAGGAGAAAGATTTATGTAAGAGCTGTCCACTTTGTGGTTCCTGGTGAAAGAATTTTACTATAGAACAACAACAATAAAAATACTTGTAGTTATTTGACCTCATCCAGTTCACTTACCTCACCAAGACTCAGTTTCCCATCAAAAAAAAAATGGGGCCACTAATATTTATCTCTGAGGTTCTTTTGAGTGTTACATTTGATCTTAAGTAGCTTGTTATATAGTAAGTGCTTCAATTAGTCCCATTCCCTATCATCACTTTCCTCCCACTCTATGTTGCTCTCCTAGATTCTCAAGACATGTAAATTGGTTTCCTAACTCTGTTATGCCAAAGGAAAACAACAATCTCATCTTCCAAAAAATTTTGTTTCAAGAGCAGGAATAAATTTTTATCTTTGCTCACTCTCTGGTTTGGCAACTTGACATCATTTAATTTCTACATATCAAATTGTCTTAAGACAAGGATTTTGGGGTTGGGGGCTGGGCAGTGTCAAAAAAAAAGTATCTCATTCCCATTAAACTTTTAAGGCAGATAGATAACGCATTTTTCCTGGAAAGAGCAAAATCCTGATGCCATCCCCCCTCGTTTCTTCTCCAACATTCTCCTTTCATTCTGTCTTCCACTTTAGCTGATTTGGTTAAATTCCTTTCCACCCAGAAATAACTGGTTTCTGGAAAAGCTATAAAGTGGATTGTATTTCTGTAAAGCCATATGCTCCATACATCCTGACATTCTCGCAGATGCCATTTGATTCCATTTAGTTTTATTCATTCGATAAATATTTATCGAGTGTCTGCTTGGTGCCTGGCATCTGCAGTACAAAGAGGAATAACATTCAGTCCAGCACTTTGAATGCCCCCATATTTTGTGGCAAATGATCCTAAAGACATAATTTTAGTAGCTTGTGGCCAGGGTAGATACAAATTACCAACTGGCTTTAAAGTGGGTTGGAAGGACGTAAGGAAAAAATTCAGTGAATCTGGCATTCAAACTGAATCTCAAAGTGTGAGCTGGGTTTCTCCCAGGTGAAGAAAAGAGGAGAATCACTCTTCTGATTCATTTCCTGAAAAAATAACACATACTGGTAAGAGAATGGCTGGCTCTGAAATGGGTGAATTGTTCACTGTCCCAACGTTGGGATGCCAGCAGCTGTTTACTGGGAGCACAGTACAGTCTTCCTTGGTATCTATCGGGAACTGGTTCCAGGATGCCTCACAGATACCAAATTCCAAGGGTGCACAAGTTCCATATATAAAATGGTGTAGTATTGGCATATAATTTACATACATTTTCCATATACTTTAAATCATCTCTTGCTTACTTGTAATACCTAATAACAATGTGAATACTATGTGAATAGTAGCTATACTATATTGTTTAGGGAATAATGTCATTAAAAAATCTACATGTTCTATAATGATGCAATATTTTTTTAGCATTTTCCATCTGCAGATGGTTGAATGGAGAACAGGGAACCCATGGACACAGAGGGCACTATATGTGCCATGCCCAGTGCTAAATGCTTCCTGTTTTACTTCATTTTTATTTGCAGAACAAGCACATGAGTTAGGTCCTATAATCATTCTTATTTTACATTGAACATAACCGATGCTTACAGGTGAAACAGCTTGCCCATGATCACACACTGACGAGTGAGGATTTGAATATAAGCCATCCACTTACCCAGAATATGTGCTTCTGAGCCACCCCAGTATACCAGAAGCATGGGAGTCATGCTCTGATATGCCAGGGTGGGGGAGGGAGGTAAACTGAAGGCAGAAAGGTAAACTGAGGCGAACTCAAAGTACTGAACAGTAAGGGGTTTATTGACAAATATATTTGCATGTTTGTTTTTTATAAAATTTAATTGTATTATTTAAAAGTGAGTTAGAACCCATTATTTTAGTTCATGTTTTAGCTGATGTCATATATTTGTGCGTTATAATAATTGTGTAAATCAGATAAGGGGATGATGACTAATAATCTAACTTTAAAAATTATTCTTAGGGAATTTGATTAATATTTAACTTCAGAATGCATCCTCACATATTAATGGATTTTCAGTCATCAAAGTAAACCCCCCAAATGGGAAAGTACTTCCAACTTATTAGACCTTTTTGCCTTAAAAATGATGAAATTTATTTTCCATTAAAAAAAGACTTCAGACTGGCTTTAGCCTCCAGATAGCTTAAGGACTGTGGTTGTGATATGATTCAGATTTCTGCACAGAATAAATTATCTATTTGGTTTGCTTTCTATTCATAGGACATATTCATGTTCTGTTTTTTTCAACAGCAAATTGCAAAAATTTCCAAGTTGATTCCAGTAGCAATATTAAGTATTTCTACCAGAAAAAAAAATAAATGCAAACAAGTCAAAATGTACAAATCCACAATAATGAAACTCTTGTGTTGGTCTCTGAGTAAATGAACATTTGGGTGCTTATCAGAATTCAGCAAGGACTCTAACTAAGAATTACATATACTTTTTTTTCTAGTCCTCACTATAAGACTTAAATCAGTTCATATAGTGGATGTCTGATGTCCCACTCCATAAGACCGGACAGAATATTAAATCTTGAAAATCAAATATTGAAAATTGAATATTGCAAATTGAAATCTTCTGGTAGGAATGCTGACCCATATGCATTGTGAAGCCCAGGATGCTTAGCTTGGAAAATCTCAAATCCATAAGCAAAGAGTCTCCTCTTCCCTCTCCACAAGGCCCCAGAAACATGAACTCTGAACTTGGTTGGCTAGGATGCTTCAGAGTAGCTTCTGGAGTTAGCAGACCCATTTCCCTCCTCCTCTCTCCCTCCCATGGCTTCTACTTCCTGGACCCTTTTGCTGACCAACAAAACAAGCCTTAAGCAATTCCTTGGTGTTTCACCTCAACTAAGCAGTACAGCTCCTCTGGGACTGCTCTCCTCCCCTTGCCACATCTCTTCAAGAACCTGGGCCACCTCTACCTCCACAGGCCCGGAGTTAGCCTTGCTAGTCTGACAGTGGAATTGAATCCAGAGAACCCTTTCCCGGCCTCCCAACAAAAATAGTACAGCGACCACAGATGCTCCAGAGTGGAGTGGGATGGGCTCCAAGGTCATCTCAGGCATCTGTTTCCTGCAGATTCTTCCTTTCTTGTCACTCAGTGAGACTCCATCATCACAGTCTCTGACCTCAGAGAGCATTCAGGCCTGAAGGGTCAGGAAGAGGCTTTTAAGAAAAGAGTGGGACTTGCAGAGAGAGGGACAGTATTTGGACAGTATTCCAGACAGGAGGAGGGAAAACAAGCCAAGGGGAAGAGCAAGAAATTGCCCCAAGTGGAGGAGTCTCAGGTTTCAGACCTGATCTCCAGGAATGCAAATTCCAGGGTTTCCCCTGGGTCTAGCCTATCCCTTTTTCCTGTGATTTCTGCTGTCCCACTTTGCAGGTCCTGACCCTTAAATATGTGAGACCTAAAAGGAAGAGGTAATAAAAAGAAATTATGGTTTTACAGGGGAAATGCTAGCCTGGAGGAAAAGTGCATTCTGCTCTCGTTTTTCAGTCCCCCACCTTGTCTCCTTCCAGCCACATGCATGGTATCTTGGGCTGCTTTGGGAGGGTGTCCTGCTAGTCTGACAGTGGAATTGAATCCAGAGAACCCTTTCCTGGCCCACTACTCCACCCTCCAGAACCCCCTTGGGCAGGGAAATAATAAAGAGGGAGCCCTCTCAGCTTTAGAGCACTGAGGCCCATTTCCTTTGGAAGGTCATTGCTGATGAAAAATGATTTTATAACTTTTCTCAGAGAGAGAGAGGGAGAGAAAGAGAGAAGTTCCAGAAATGTCATTCACCCCCAGAGATGTCATCTTGCCATGGCTTCTCCTTAATTTTTGTAGATTGTGGAAATCAGTTCCAACTGCCTCGGGCATTTGAAGTATATAAATGGAGCAGCCAGACTTCCTGAATGCTAGCCAGGCCAGCTAGACTTTATTCATGTGTGTGTGTGTGTGTGTGTGTGTGTGTGTGTGTGTGTGTGTGTGTGTACACATGCACATGCATGTGGGGGGGGTACAGGGTGGTATGGGGTGAAATGATGCTTCCTGGCCCACATGAGGCGTTGGTCCCCCACCCTATGACAGTGCTCTGTTCCTGCTAACTTTAGTCCTGTCTCCTTTATGGTACCTCTGTAGCTATCCGTTTTTGCTTTGGCTGTACTGATGAACCTAGACAACTTAGGCATGCCCAGTCTTCAGAGCCAGGATGAGAGTCACAGATTGTGACAGTCTTAAAATGGAGACTTGATTACTAAATTATGCTTCTGAGACCCAGGAAAAAGTGAGTTAATGTCTTTCTTCTCAGCTTCCTCAGCTGTAAAATGGGTATGCTATTATCACCACAGAAAATCTTGTCTCAAGGATCAAAGGAGAGACTGGTTATGAATAAACATTGCAAAATATAAAGTTCTGCAAGGATTTGAATATGAGAATGCAGGTCCCTGGTCAAGTTCATTTTGGAGCAGACAGGGGCAGGGCACAAGGCAGAATGTTCCCATTGTGAAGGAGCCCAGCTGAGTAGGGAGGCCTGAGGGGCGAGGTGAAGCAGCCCAGCAATAGTCCAGGAGGGCTCTGGGAAGAGTTTCCAAAGGAGAGGTCCACATAATGGCAGATGGGCAGGCATAGGGTGTTCCCTTCTTCCTTTCAGAAAACCACCAGCTAAGGGACAGATAATTTGGTCTGAATGGCTGCATCAGATAAGCTAACCAGCCAAGATGATGCTACATGAACCTGGGCCAAGCCAGAGCCTCGCTCACCCAGCCTTTCTGCCTGTGAAAGACACAGGCGCCAGTGAGTCCAGCCCATGCACCTGGGTCCCTTCTCAGAAGCTCTCACTTCACCAACACCTCCCCTCCCCACGTGGGCTTCCTGTTTTGAAACCACCAATAGATGGAAAATGTGAGTGCTGCTACTTTAACGGCTGGGCTGGGGCTGGGTGTGAGTGTGTAAGCTTGTGCTGTGTGACTGAGTATGTGCATGCATGAGTGTGCACGTGCAAGTGTGGGTTTGCCAGGGTGACAGCATGTGTGTACACAGATGTGTGTTCCGGTGCACATGAATGAATGTGTGCCTGTGGGTGACTATGAGTGTGTGTTGTGTGAGCACGTGGACATGTGTGTGTTTAAGTGGGAATGTGGGCTCTGTATGTATGTGTGTATGTGCGTGTGTGTGTGTGTGTGTGATCAAGTATATGCAGCTCTGTGTGTGGCGTGACTGTGATTGTGATCTTGTGTGACCATGTATTGTGTGAATGTGATCACATGTGCCTGTGTAATCATGTGTGAGACCCAGTGTGAACATGAGTGTGCTACACAGCTGGGGGAAGGGCAACTGAAGCCAAGGGCTTGCCCCTTCGGGGGCTGGTGAGAAGCTGTGCCCTCCCAGGGATCTGTCTACCCAGCAGTACGAGGGAGGAGCCGAGCTTAAAGGGCATCTGCAAGCCGGGCAGGAAAGCTGCTGAGGCTGCTCCTGTCAGCTCCAAAAAACCCATTTCTCAGCTTGTTTGAAAGTTTTTGTTTTTCAAGTTTTAAAACAAAATTTCTTAGCTTTGCAAAAATGAGCTCCAACTCTTTAGACTAGATCCTGTGGCCCCCAGCTCACAGGGTAAGCAATGCATTAGCGATTTCTTTATCCCTGGTAACTAGCACAGTTCCTGGCAGCCAGCAGAACCCAGAACTCCTTCAGCAAACACTTACGGGGTACTCACAATGTCCCATGAAGTGGTGAGATTTGGGGGTTCCATGTGGATCATAGTAAAATCTTTGATCCTAGGTACTTTACAGTATTGGGAGTAGATCATCGTAATCCCATGTATGCATACAGAAATTTGTCAGGTGCTGTTAATATTGGGTGAAAATGGTTTCTATTTTAGGCTCTTACCACAGCTTTTTAGAAGAGACTCACCATTTCTGGCTACCAGTAGAGAGAAGACCATGATCAATATACCTTTTCTTCTTTTCCAAGGGAAATTTTATTGGCTCACACTTTTATATATATATAAAGTTACATGACTTTTAAAAAAAAATTTTTTTGGTTGTAGATTGCCAAACACCTTCATTTTGTTTATTTATCTTATGTGGTGCTGAGGATGGAACCCAGTGCCTCACACATTCGAGGCAAGGGCTCTACCACTGACCCACAACCCCAGCCCTGGGCTCACAAACTTTTGAAAACAAAAATTTCCTCTTATTGAGAAAAATCTAAATGATAAGTTTTCTCCATCCTCTCTGCACGCATTGGCCACCTTGTAACTTCTCCTTGCACCTTCAGTCCCCGCCCACTTCATATCTGCTGTTCTTCTCTCCTCTAGTCTTGTTGGCAAATTTCCACTCACTTTTCAAGGTTTAGTCCTGCCCGCTCTGTGAGAGGCTGTGAGGGGTGTTGACTCTCCTTTTGGTGATCCACCTGCATGCTTACAGTGGCCAGCAGAGCATGTATCACAAGTGCTTGGATCATCTGCTCTGTGTTTGTCTCTGTCTCAGCTGAGCTCCTTGAGCCCAGAGAATCTGTTAGATCTATTGCAGAATCTCCCAGAGCCAGGAACAAGACCTCGCACATGTGAGGTGAATGGATAAATGGATGGATGGATGCAAAGGTGGGAGGGCAGATGGATCCTAAAGGGAATGCTTCTTTTTTTATTTATATATGACAGTGAAATGCATTACAATTCTTATTACACATATAGAGCACAATTTTTCATATCTCTGGTTGTATACAAAGTATTCTCACACCAATTCGTGTCTTCATGCATGTACTTTGGATAATAATGATCATCACATTCCACCATCATTTCTAACCCCATGTCCCCTCCCTTCCCCTCCCACCCCTCTGCCCTTTCTAGAGTTGGTCTATGCCTCCCATGCTCCTGCTCCCTATCCCACTATGAATCAGCCTCCTTATATCACAGAAACATTTGGTGTTTGGTTTTGGGGGAGAGAATGCTTCTTTTCCCCTCTTTGTGTAATGAAACACACAAAAGAAGTAGATTGAAACCATGCCAGGGATGGAATTTTAACCATGGCTGATATTTAATCAGGGCTACTTTTGCATTTTTATAAATATAAATAATCCAAAGAGGAACTTCAGAGTGAAACCCCCTGGTCTTGGAGTGACACAAAGCTCTTTCAGTAGTGGAGTTCCACACCAATAGGATAGACCCGGGAGGATCTAAGATGTGAGTGACTGGCTGACAAATTGAAGGTGGCTATGGAATGGCTGAAATCAAACCACAGCTTTGAGGCAGCTGTAAGGTATCGTCTCTGGATAACTGACATTGGCAGAAGAGAGCAAGGACCTGGGGCACTTCACTCAGTCAATGAATTCAACACCTACTGTGTGCTGGGGTTTGTGCTCAGGACTATTTGTCCTGCCCTTGCCAATCCCAGTGTGTGATGGAGAAGAATATTCCCATGTATTGGGGAAATGGACATAGAAGGAAGTGATTGGGATATGACTAGTAAGGGCTAACAGAAGAATATTATAAGGCGCTGCGACCTCAGAAGGCAGCAGCTCTGCTATCTGGAATGGGGACGGCAGGGGAGAATTCATTCATTCTGTCCTTCCTTCACACCTCTCTCAGAGCATTTTACTGCGCCATCAATTCTGAAGGCACAAAGTTAAACAGACACAGAGCCTTATCTCCAAGGACCTTAAAGTCCTTTGAGGGATGTAGATAAGTAAAGCCTGGGAAGGGTTTTAGGGGAGTTTTTGGATCATTATTATCCAAAAACTTCAGAAAGGAAATTCTGGAAGTTTTCTGCTGAGAAGGTGAAGTCTTAATTTAATTTGATGAGATAGAAAAAAAGGGTGTGAACAATCCCAGCAGAACAAGGAAAGTGGACAGAGCCCAACAATGAGAGCAGCGGGGTACAATTGGGCAGTGACAGAGGCTTCTGTGACTGAGGCAGAGGCTCCACATTGGGGTGGGTGTCACAGCAGAAGAGGCAGCCAGGGATTTGGCAGCCTCTGAAGAATTTTAAGTAAGACAGGGGCATGATCTTCTGGCCTCAGTGGAGGATGGACTGGGGGTTGGGGGATGTGAGGGAGGGTGAAACCAAGCAGAGCATGTGCCTGGGGAATCAAATGAATTGGCCCAATGACATCAGCCTGCAAGATATTGGAAATGTCCTTCTTGTTCTGTCATGCAGGGCACCCTGAGGGAACCACGCAGAGCTCAGGACCAAAGAGCAATGTTAGGTAGGAGGAAAGAAAAGTGCCCTGGAGTCATGGGTCCTGAGCTGAGTGATGGCTCTGTGACCAAAAACTATCCTCTGACCTGCCTGTTGGAACCTGCCTTGGGACTGCTATGAGAATAAAATGAGATAATGGATTTTTTTTCTAAGTTCTGTATAAGGATCCTGCCGGAATGTTAAGTCGTTTGGGTTCCTGTACAATAATAGAGTAAAACCAAACCTGGAGAAGATCCTGCGAAGGGCACAAAAGTCAGACAAGGTTGGAAAGATTTCTTTAGGAGAGCTGATCAATCTGGAAAGAGCAAAGGGAGATTGCCCAAATTCAGACTTTATAGCACAAGAATGCAGAGGGACTCACTCAGGTCAGACTGTCTGCCTTCAAATCCTGAGTCTGCAACTTAAGAGCCACGATTGCCTTGGGCATGCTAGGTAGCCTCTGAGCCTCATTTTCCTCATTTGTATAACTAGGGTGATAAGAAGGAGCTGGCTGTGGTGAGGATTTATCTGGCATCATAGTGACCTAATTGTTGCAAGGATGAATCAACATCATGCAGGTAAAAATGCAGTACAAGGTGACCCAGGATAAACAATTAGACAGCAGCTATGAAATCATTAACTGGGAAGGAGGTCTCCACGGTTAGTCTCCTAATCCTACAAAACTGGGAGCCAGAATACCCACCCTGTGCATGAAGAAATACAGGGTGGCAAATAAAATGAAGAACAGCCTCACACGCTTCACTCCCAATTTACTCCATCGCTCCCAAAAAATCAGGGTGGGCCTCTCCAGACCCTCATTCTGCATGTGAGCTGTAGGCTGCAGCTGAGTAGCAGCTGCCTCCTTTCTTTCATTGTTTTAATGTTTTATTGTGGAAATTATCAAATATTCACCAAAGTAGAGAGAATAGAATAATGAGCCCCTGTGCATCCTCATCCGGCTTCAGTAATCATCAACATATGGCCAGCTTTGCTTCATTCCAGCTGCCCCTTTAGATGGAGCCTTCACTGACCCAACTCTATGCAGCAGCCCAGTTCTCCTCTGTGTTGTTTTTCTCTTAGTGAAAATGGGCAGTGTCATTTAATCTCGGTTGAGATTTCTTTTCACTGGGCGAAATAATGTAAGCCTATACAACTTATTATCACCAAGCATCTCTTGACATTTTTATCTTCCCAGAGTCTTCTTGGGATACTTCCATTTCCTCCCTGCCTACAGTAGATTTTGAACCCAGAATAAGAAACAAGAGTCTTGTGAAAGGTCAAGCTAAGGATCACAGTGGTGTGAGGCTAAATGTAAGGCCTGCTCTCTATCCAACTATATGCTCTTAGTAGCCCTAAATCTTGTCCTTGTCCCTGGGTCCCTTGTACACCATTGTGCTTAATATCGATTTGCTACTTAACAAGGCTGTGAGCTGTCACCAAGGGATCATGCACCTGGAAGAAAGGAGATGAGAAGAGAACCCTCAATTTTACCTATGTTTGAGTGGAGAACATCTTCCTGGTTGAGACAGCCCAGAATGGTTATAATGTTCTTCTGGTCCCACCTGCAGTTCTCCTGTAGCATGTACCACACATAGCAGTTTGTCTATTTCAACTGAGAGAGGAAGAGCCTTTTGCTGACACATCAAAAATACTCAGGTCGAATCCCTTGTGGCTTTCACTGTCATCAAAAACTCCTCCCCTGAGGTGTGGCTGAATCATGCACTGCATGTCTTTAGTGGATGTCTAATCTGTGGGGCTGGCAGCCTGGAAATTGCAAATGATACTAATCTCTGAACTGAATTCCAGAGTGAAACTGCTTCCATGCGTGCCATAATTATGTATAGCAGATCATTGTTACCCATTTGCTGTATGCAAAGCATCTCATGTATTTGCCACAGTTTAGAAAATAATCACAATTGTTTGCATTTGCATTTTGTTTTGCATCTTTGCATCTTTTTTCCCCCTAATACTGGGGATTGAACCCAGAAGGGCTCTGCCATTGAGCATCCCCATCCCTTTTTATTTTTAATTTTGAGACAGGATCTTGTTAAGTTGTCCAGGCTGAACTTGAACTTATGATCCTCCCACCTCAGCCTCTTGAGTAGCTGGGATCATAGGCATGTGCCACTGCACTGGGCTTGTGCTTTGCATCTTCTAGAATATTCACAAAGAAAGTTTATTGAGTGCCCTTGTGCACCAGGCATGGTGTCAGTAAAAACCTCCAGGCAATACTCTAGTGTTGCTATCACCCTCTATTGTGAGATGAGGAACTGAGAGTTAGCCAGGTTTAGTAAATTGCCCAAAAGTCACACGACTAGTGAGTGAGGAGTAATATTTAAATCCAGGTTTGTGGGTTGACCACCAACTGTCTTCTAACTCTAATGATAGCTTTGTGAACAATCATTATTATTCATATTTTATAGATGAGCTTCCAATGGCCAAAGAGGTTTTCCCTAAATCTCATTTAGTAAACAGCAGAGCCAAGGCTCAAAGTTCATTATTCAGTGCATTTGTTACTGCAGCTCCTGTCCCTTAGTCAGAGGCTGCCTGAGCTAAAGAACAGGCTCACCAGTGCTGGGAGCCCTTTGCTGAGCTGGGATCCCAATTGCAGGGTGCTGGCTTTTCTTCTTTCCTGGCATATTTTTCAGGCTGATTGGGAGGGCAGGGTGCTTTCCACTTCACAGGCTCTAAACCCCCAAAGCTACAAAGGTCTCCACTCAGCCAGGGCTATGTGGGCTAAGAGGTCCTGATTAATAACGGCATCATCCATGAGGTAAGGGGTCAAATCCATCATCCTTTTGTAGTGTAGAAAAAGAGAAAAAGCATTCTTCCCCAAGGACTTTCGTGCAATGACTTGAGAAGCTGAGAATCTGACTCTGCTGAACTCCACTGGTGATTGCTCTCTCGGGTCTGCATTTCCGGACTATCCACTCTCAGCAGAGCCCCGAGACTCACCCAGAGGGCCTCAGGAGGATGGCTGTAATTGCTTGAATGTTCAGATCCCTGTCCAAGCTCTTTCTCTCTTGTCTTAGGGGAGCTGGGGACAAGTCAGCTGAACATATATCCCCCATCCTCCACCATTAAGATTCAACTGTTCTTCTTGTCATTCTTTTAGGAAGGTCCAAGAAACAGACAACCATGTGACCCAGGCTTTGAGGTCTTTAGGGGAAAAGGTACAGAAACTCATTTCACTACTAGTGTCACTGAGAAGCATAAGAGCTGCCAGTGTGATGATTGAGGTAGAGCTCAGGGAGCATCAATATATTTGTGCCTGTTTAGAAGGATGAATACCTGCAGGTAGACAGAACCCTACGAGGAGCCTGGTTTGGGGGCCATGTTGCTCACAGTGTTTCCCTGCCTGGCAGTGTTTGGGAAAGTGCATCATCTATTTTGGTGCATGGCCAACGGCAAAGAGCTTTTAAGTTATGCCTGGCAGCATTTACCATCACTCTCCTCCTATGAATTAGATATTATGTCTCTCTGTAGATGAGGCAACATGTCCCCCAAAGTGAAGTCCCAATTCTCTTGTACCAAAGAGCATTGTCTCTCCGTAGTCTTCCCCAAAGCTGCCGAGTTCCCTAGGAGAACGTTCTCCACAGCCCCAGGATAAGAAGCAATGTGATGTGCCCAGCTGCTGTCTGCCATCCAGAGCTTCTAGCATCTGTCCTCGTGGAGCTTTTTCCAGTCTGAGGTCATTTGTGGCTGGTCTGGGAGAAGTTAGCAGCCTGGCTGTCTTCTGGTATCAAGGCCACCAACAAGACCCCTCCTGGCTCCAGTCTGCCCTGTAATTAGGTGTTGATTGGGTGATCTATTTCTACTCGGCCAGAGTAGTTTTGCTGGCTGGGCCTCGAATAGCAGCGCTACCTGGCTACAACCTGCTCTCCTGAGAAGATGGTGTACATTATGAAGAGAATGGAGTCTAGCCATATACCAGGACTTCTGCAGTGATTAGGAGCCTGGGCTCATCTTTTTGGGTGATCTTGGCTAATGACTATGCTCCTCATTTCCCTAGGGTGCCACTTTTAAGTCCCTGGGCTCCTCCTCACTCACTTCTTGGCTGTAACTCATCCTAGACCCATCAACCTTCTATAGAGAGAAGCCTTTAAACGAACAGTGAGGTCAACAGAGGTGTGATCCAGGGTGAGACCAATTGCTGCAACCAAAAGGAGTTCATTCTCTAAACCACAAGCAACTACAACTCTGTGTTCCTTTGACTGGACTGGAATTATATCAACTTATAAAAAAAGTGGGGGGATGAATTCTTAATAAATTCATTAATAACAATATAATAAATTAATAAATACAAGTATTTAAAATTTTTATACTAAATCATGGAATCCATTAAAGGAAGAAAAGTATAGCCCATTTGTACAAGCTGTCTTGTCAAACCTAGTTTTCTTTCTAGTTTACCTCACTCTCCATTTATCTGGCCCAACTTAAAATGTCAATCTATAGGCCAACCATGCTGCCCTATCTCTAGGTACCCCTAAGGGTACTGTCTTACTCTATTTTCTATTGCTATAACAAAATATCTGAGACCAGGAAATTTCTTAAGTTAGGTTCATTTAGTTCATGATTCCAGAGGCCAGGAAGTCGAAGAGCATGATGGCAGTATAGACACTCGACATCTATCAGAGTTTTCTTGCTACATCATAACATGGTAGAGGGCATCACATGGTGAGACAAAGTAAGATGCTAGCTCAAGTCTCCCTCTTCTTGTAAACTTACTACTGCCATCATGGGAGTTCCACTCTTTCATATCTTTGTCTTATCCTATTTACTTCCCAAAGACATCACTCCAAATACTATTAACATATGAATTTGGGAATTAAGTTTCCAACATGCAGACTTTTGCAGGACACATTCAAATCATAACAGGTACTGAGCACTACCTAAGAACCAATCCTGCCTTTGACTGTTGTCCAATGTTGTTAAGGAGGTGAGACACACAAAACAATCAGAGAACAAGCGTGGATGGGAGAACATGTTCTAATGTGCAGAGTTAGATGAGCACAAGAATGTCAGGATTGTTGGGGGCTGGAGTTACAGGCAGGGTGAACTCAAGGTAGTGGGTACAATTTGGAGGAGTGGGAGAAGGAAAACCCTGGGTGGAACAGGAGCACATTTGCAACAAGAGTAAGATTTCTTGTCTCAAGAAAGTCCTACCTGATCACCGTAAAATAGAAGCTTTCTAATCAAATGGGGCATCTGATAGTATAAAATATCAGAAGGAGACTGGTCTTGATCTTTGAGGCAGTGAGAAGCCACTTCAGCCTTTGACGCATAGAGGCATGAAAATAGAGGTATTGTGGCAGAAATGCTTCCTTGGAGGGGCATGTGATGGACTGAAGTAATCATCCCAAGGCAGGGAGAGTGGCTGAAGGAAGCAGCAAAGTATTCTCAAGGATTATGACTGTGGAACACAAGAGCAACTTGAGGCCATGGTCAATAATGCAAACACCAACCCTGTCTAGTCTCCAAAGTGTTTTCTGTTATACTACCTCATGTGCATCATACAAACATTCCCTTGAGGATGGTATCATTATTCCCATTGACTGAGACTCACAGGGACTTACCTGGCTCACTCCTGCTTACCCTTCTATTTGGAACCTGGTCTAAAACCATGCCCTGGGTCTTTTCTTTCCCAATTCTTTGTCCCATTTAGCACACAGCCTAAGGAAGTGCCAATGGATGCTCAAAAACTTTGAGAATGAACACCAGGGGGAAAAAATAGAACAAAACAAAGCCCAAGTTTCTTGAAAGAAACCTCTGTGTAATTCTGAGTTCTCAACATGACTGTACAGATACTACAGTATTCTCCGCCCTAACTGCTAAACCATGAATTCAATAAATGCATTAGCAAAGTTAAAGCCATTTACATGCCAGTCATTGCACTGGGTACTCAGTGAAAGCAAAGTCCCTTCCCTGTGAAACTTAGGTTCTAGCTCATCACTGTCCAGCTGAATGTCCTGTGGTGATGGTAGTGACGAGCATGACAGTCGCTGGCACCTGAAGTATGACTAGCGTGATGAAGAACTGAATTTTTAGTTTTATATAACTTGTGGCCAGTGATGAGTACATTGGCTGGCACTGCTTTCAAGGAATGGTTTTGCAGATAAGAGTGAGGGGAATGCCAAAGGCAGCCGTCAAGGCTAAGACAAGCAAACCACTGCGGGGAAATGAGTCTTTTCCTGGGCAGAATGGAGGCTGGCTTTCTGGCCTATCAGTGCCTCTCCAGAAGTAAAGATGGGCCCTTTATCCTTCTCCCTTCTTCTCCTCCAGCAAATCATCTTTCTGAGAAGCTAAAACAGGCACCTCATTTTCCTGAAGAATCATTCTCCTAAACACAAAAAAGTAGAGTCAGCCCTCTGTGTCCATAGATAGAAAGGATCTGACCATGGAGACCATTGATCACGGTTTGAAAATATTCAGGGAAAAAAAAATGTGCCTGACTGAAACTGCACAGACTTTTTTTCTTGATGTAGTTCCATAAGCACTACAGTATAACAATTATTTACACAGCATTTCCATTGTATTAAGTGTTATAAGTAATTTGGGGATGATTTAAACTATTTGGGAGGATGTACTTAAGTTATAGGCCAATACCTTGCCATTTTCAATTTTATTTTTCCCCTTATTTTTGCAGTACTAGAATGGAACTCAGGGTGCTCTATTACTTAGTTATATCCCTGGCTTTTTTCTTTCTTCTCCCCTCCCTCCTCCTCCTCCTCCTCCTCCTCCTCCTCCTCCTCCTCCTCCTTTTCTTTTTGAGACAAGGTCTCACTGATAGTGTTTCCCAGGCTGTTCTTAAACTTGCTATCTTCCTGCATTAGCCTCTGGAATCACAGGCCTGCAGCACTGTGCCAGGCTATTATGCCATCTTCCTTAAGGGACCTGAGCATCTGCATATTTTAGTATCTGGGGCTGGAAGTCCTAGATGCAATCCCCTAAAGATACAGAGGGATGAATGTAACTGGAGTAACTCAACATGTGTTGTACCTAGGAGACCAGCTAGGAGGGTCAGACTATGTACATAAGCAGCTTGGAGAGGATGTGGTCCCTTCCAGCTGTGACAAAGCAGAGTGAGAGACATGAGCTGCCAACTTGCAGAGGGCTTGTGCCACTTCTATTTTGGAATCTGACATCAGTTCCCACTGAGAATTCTCCATGACCCCTCACCCTCTGCAGGCTGCTTTCATGATCAGGCTGCACCCGGCCCACGCCTCTGTTATATCCACTCATTTCAGTCCAAGGTTAAGGAAACAGCTCAACTTCCTCCCCCTGGTGGTTGGAAGAAGAGAATCCACAGCGCACAAAAACTCATGTGCTATTATAACTGGAAGAGGCCCTTGAGATCCACATAAGAGTCCCCTTTTTATTTTCCATAATCTCTGGAAGGTTGGGGAACTCACTCAAGGTCACACTGTGACTGAGTGACAGAGCTGGTCTATCTAGAACTCTGTGTGCCTTACCACTGCCTTCCACAGGCTGTGCAGGAGTGAGCCCTGGGGTGGAGAGAAGGCACAGGGTGGAGTGGTGGGGGGGCCTGAATTCTAGTGTAAGCTCCACACTGACTCACCATGACCTGAAAGAAGTCATTTTTCTTCTCTAAGCCTAAGTTCCCTACTGTGTACAATGGAGAAGTTAGATGACATGATTCTCCCCCTTCTGCTTCTCTGTGGGATCCAGTGGTGCCCTACAGATCTTAAACCTATTTAATAGAAGTTAACACCATGGTCACTCTCAAGCCACATATTCTGTGAATTCAGCTTAATACGTTAGCACAAGGACTCTGCAGCCTCTCTCCCCTCTCTCAGGGCCACTCCCTGACACCCAGTCCATAAACAAAACTCGGATCACACCCAGGTAGCAACTGGCCCTTTGACTTACAGCCTTCTGTGGAAAGGACCAAGGCATTTTAAGTGGCTATGTTTGGCTGTGCGGGGATCAAATCCAAGGCCTAGAGCATGCTAGGCAAGTGCTGTATTCCCAGGCCATGCCCCAGCCCACACATGGATTTTTTTTTTTTTTAAAGGAAAGTGGAAGTGAAGAAAGTGAAGGTCATACTATCAGTTGGGGAGGAGGGGCCGCTGGGGCCAGAGGGTGTGGCAATTGGAGTGTCCATCTGGTCTGTCGGGCTTTGCCCAGGATTCTTTAGAAAAGCTTCCAATATGAATGAAAATGTTTCTGCAGAGTAGGGCATGCCCTCTACTCCCAAATCCCACCAAAGTGGTCCTCAGCTGGGAGCCGATTATCTCTCACTCCCACTCTACTCAGAGGCTTTATCAGCCAAGAGGAAGTGAGGCAGGGGGAAGTGACTCATTAAGATCCTCCTCTGAACTGGGGACAGAGCCCAACTTGGCCTTCATCAACCAGGCCCAAAGTCCTATAATTATCAGACTGGATTTATATTTAGAAAAGAAAACAAGCCAGGCATGGTGGCACACACCTATAATTCCAGCAACTTGAGAGGCTGAGGCAGGAGGATTGCAAGTTCAAGGCCAGCCTCAGCAATTAAGTGAGGCCCTAAGCAACTTAGTGAGACCCTGTCTCAAAATAAAAAATAAACTAATAAAAGGGATGGAGATGTGGCTCATGTAAAGTGTCTCTGGAAGAGAGAGAGAGAGAGAGAGAGAGAGAGAGAGAAAGAGAGAGAGAGAAAGGAGGGAGGGAGGGAGGGAAGGAAGGAAGGAAGGAAGGAAGGAAGGAAGGAAGGAAGGAAGGAAGGAAGGAAGGAAGGAAGGAAGGAAGGAAGGAAGGAAGACCAGAAAGTACTTCTAAAAATCTCCTGGATATAAAGACAAACCTGGTAGAAATGCAGGTCATTATTTATAATCTGCTTTGCTTCTGGTCCTCACTAGTTAGTTTGATTATCTGTTTCCTGAGGCTTGGAGCTCATTACAACAGTATTGTATCCAAACCTGTAGTACCCCCTTTCTGCTTCATCATGGAGGGCACTGGACACAGGTGTTCCTGGGCAACTGGCTAAAGAAGAGATCAATTAATTAGAACAGAAGGAATTGAACCTGATGCAGACATAAGCACCACCACATGTTAGCCTAACAGAAATCAAGGCTGACCATATTTAGGGGTGGCATTTGAATGCAGCAATAAGAATAAACCGTGTGGAAAATCCTCAAGAGCTTCTTGCCTTGAAACCCATACAAAGTCATCTAGAGCTGAGTCTTTGTACTCCAGAAATGTAGGACCATGTTTCCATAATTAAAGCCAGTGGCTAGGTTGGATTCTGAAGCAGGCACATTTGTAAACTGAAGTCCAGTACTGCCCGTCTCTCTGTCTCACAATGCCTATTTCCTCCTGTTTAAAAATTGCCTCCAAGCTCTGGCAGCAGAATTAAATCAGATATTATTACATGAACAAAAGTGCCCACTGTGCCTCTCTCACTTTCTTCTTCTCCTATTCTCCCAGGAATCCTGGAAAATGGAAAGGGGCCTGTTAGGTGATCCCAAGGGCCCATTTCAGTTCTAATGTCCCCTGTGTTTCTCTGTGCTGAGATTCTCTTCTCCTTTTACCCACCAAGGGGAGGAAGTTGGGCTGTTCCCTTAATCTCAGACTTCCCATCCTCCCTGCACCCTATTTATTTTCAGTGTCTTGTTCTTAAAACCGGGAAAGGAGAGCCATTTTTGGCTCCTTCCAGACTCAGATCCCTTCACATCCTGGATGGTCCTAGCTGCTCTGAAAGGTTATGGTGCCCCTCTGTGGAGGGGTCTGGTAGGGCCTAGGGAGTCAACAACATGGAGGAAACCAAAGGAGGAAGTTGGATCCCAGGCGGAAGTGCTAACTCTGAAGAAGGAACAATCCATCCGCCCAGCCATGACCACACTGTAAGCAGAAGGGTCTCTTGCTTCTCTGTCTGAAGCAAGTCCCAAGGCCTTTCAATAAATTAGCACTTTCTCAGGAGCTCAAGAGGTTGCACTAGATCAAAAGGAAATGAAGTAGTGTAGTTCAAACAGAAAAGACAGAGACCTAGCTCTGTCATTTACCAAGAGCCTGGTTCTGGGAGTTGGGAGACCTTGTCAACCCACTTACCTGTGTGGATCCTCATCTGTAACATGAGAGAACTGAACGGAGGATTGATCTTAGTCTCCAAAGCCTGAAATTTTGTGAGTATTGTATCCTAAATATCTCACATTAACACATATACTATTGTCAGATCTTAAATATCTTGGCCTACACACACACACACACACACACACACACACACACACACACACTCACTCACATTCAGGATACTGGGCCTTCATAGATGTCATGGTCTAAAAGTGCCCCCCTCAGCATGCTGACCCCTACTGGGATGGAAGTAGAACGGGCCTTTGGAAAGTGATCAGGACATGAGGACGGAGTCCTCGTGAATGGGCTCAGAGAACTCCCTCACCCTCTTTTCACCAAGTGAGAAGTTAACAGTCTGTAAGGAGAAGTTAGCAGTCTGTAAGCCAGAAGATGGCCCTCACCCAGGACCCTGCTGGCACCCTGATCATGGACTTCCAGTCTTTACAACTGAGAAAAACAAATTTCTATTGTTCATAAGCCATCTCAGTCTATGGCACGTTGTCATAGCAGCCCCTGAACAAAGACAGTGCATATCTGTTAAATCTAGGAAATCCAGGCTGTGTGTTTTATCCCAATGGAAAGACAAGACCTTAATAAAAACTCAGCCATCCCTTTGATGAGGTTTTCTCAGGGCCCCCAGTCTGCAAAGGGCATTAGTGTGTTTACTGCACACCAGGACTCAAGATGCCTGATTGCCAGAAGGAAGGGGAGGATGTGGCAAGGGGAGAATGTAGTTGGGCCAGCCAAGAAATGGCTGCCTGGAGGGTTTGGACCCCTCTCACTTCCTGATGTGTTTGATAAGGTCCCATTAATCAATACCAAATACCCCCTTAAAGGGAGAAGTAGCAAGCCATTTCAGGAAATTGAGGCTGACCTCCCTTAGCTCAACAGTGCTAAAAGAGGCCAGGTAGAATTTCCTGGGATTTCAGCTAGAGAGTAAACTTCTAAAGCATTCATTAAGAACTATTTTGTTAATGTACCAACAACAACAAAAAAAAAAAAAAAGGGGAGAAAAGGAACTATTGAAGGGTTCCACCCAGGAGTGTCTCAAAGCAGGCTTTATCTTAGTCTGGAAAGTTGTAGAAGGCAGTGGTAGGGCTGGGGGGCACCTAGGATCTGTAGAACTCAGGCCCTGGGCAGGCTCCAACTTAGCACCTCCTTACTGCATTCCACACAACCATGACACGCGGTATCATCAGCCTTAGTCTATACATGTGGGCACCCAGCTTAGAGAAGGCAGGTGTGTCAAGCGGAAGCCCGTGTCCTAGCCACTCTACTCTGTCCTCTAAGTCACAAAGCTGTAAGTCTTGGCCTAGAATGACCTTCATCAAGTTTTAACTGGCGTCTGGAATGGGATGAAAAAAGTTCATGATGCATGAATCAAAGCAGCAATTTCCATATGAAGCAAACACTGTGACCTAGGAGGCCCACACAGGTGGATTATGAGTTTAAGGCCAGGCTCAGCAGCCTGGGGAGACCCTGTCTCAAAATAAAAAGTAAAAGGGCCAGGGATGTATAGCTCAGTGGTAGAGCACTTCCCAGTGGGTCTGGGGTTGGGGCTTTCCAGATCCTACATTAAATTAGCAATTTTCCTGTAGTGTTGAGCTTGGTCATACCAGCTCCTACCTACCAAGAATCAATTGACGTTCCTTTTCTGCCCATTTCTTCTACTGAAGGTGTATACACTTTTTGTTACTCAGCACTAAACTTAGAGGCTAAAAGCACCCATTTATTATTTCACAGTTGCTTAGGCCAAGAATCCAGGCATGGCTGAGTCTGTCTGCAGTCTCCCAAAATCCTAATCAGGGTGTCAGGGGGCTGTGTTCTCACCCGGAGCTGGATTAGGATTCATTTCCAAGCTACTCAGATGGTTGGGAGCATTCATTTTCTTTTGGGCCCCAGCTTTTTGCTGAATGTTGACTAGAAGCTTCTGTCAAGTCCTAGAGGCCACTTAGAGATTGCCACATGGGCCTCTGCCGAGGCAGTACACATCATGCTCCTGCTTCAAGACCAATAGGAAAGTGTGTCACTTAAAGTCTCACGTGTCTTAAAGTCTAATGGACTCACAGACCTGACATCACCTTTGCCATATTCTGTTGTGTAGAAGTAATTCATGGTGTTACCTATACTCCAGAAGAAGGGGTCACAGAAAGGCATGTGTGCCAGAACACAGAGTGATCCCAGGTCTTAGGGTCTGTTTGCCACACTGGATATATAAATCCTTAACATCTATCTTCATGAAGATCATATTTTTTAAAGTTATCACCTACAATCTAACCAATCCTGGGCCAGCTGCTAGAACTACAAAGAAAATAAGCAATGGTAGTTCACAATTGTAACCTTAAAGCATTACCTATGGGTGCAGCTACTGAATTTGGCAGGTCAGATCCGATACACAATAAAGATACTTACTCTCTTCATATAGGATAGCATTTATTTTAGTACTACTATGGAAGGAAGAGAAAAAATGATAGGTGAGCAAGAAAGAGAAGAAA
The DNA here is from genome assembly GCF_052094955.1 of Ictidomys tridecemlineatus. NCBI lineage: Eukaryota > Metazoa > Chordata > Mammalia > Rodentia > Sciuridae > Ictidomys > Ictidomys tridecemlineatus. The sequence continues at coordinate 105,577,832 of NC_135480.1, forward strand.
ATATATCACCAGATCAGGGAAAGCACCTGAAGTCATGCAGCTGGGGAGTCCCAGGGTAGCTTTTCAGGGTCCCAGCTGGGAAGACCTGGTCAGAGCATCCTCTCCTCTCCATGAGTGAGACTCCAAAGTCTTATAGTGGGGTTCCTTAAATACAAGTTAGAACAAATAAAACTCTAACAACCTACATGACCTGGTGACCCCCACAAGGACACTTCATCCACCCTGTGATTGGCCAGATCCCCAAAGGGAGGGAGTGATATCCTTGAGATCAGTGAATGACTCTGAGTTCTCCTGAGCGAGCCAAATCCACCAAGAAGTCAGCATTCTTTAAATGTTCCATCAAGGATGTGCAAAGGTCATGGCAGGCACATAGACAGGGAAGATCTTCAATATTTTCCTTCTCCCCTTCACAATCCATTGCAGAAGACATCATTTTAATAGACTTTGGAAGGGGCTGGCATTCAACTGGGTATAGGGTGATACGAGTGCCCAGATCAATCAGGGACAGCATCCTGGAAGAGACAAGACCCAGGTGAGTATTTAAGGATGGACAGGAACTGGCTGGGGAAGTGAGTTGACCTTGCAGGAAAAGGAACCAAGAGGAGAAAGATTTTGAGTAGGAGACAAAGCCCAGGGGCAGAATGTTTGAGGGTGAACCTGAAGAGGTAGACCGGAGTGAGGTCATGTCATGGAGGACTCAGTGTGCCAGGGTGGGGAGTTTATATGTGTTTCTGGAGGTAACAATCTTCAAAAATAGGATCTGCTGAGCCAGGGCACACATATGTGATCCCAGCCTTTCAAAGACTGTGTGAAGCAAGAGGATCACAAATTTGAGATTACCCTAGACAACTTGAGGACCCTGTCTCAAAATAAAAAGTTTTAAAAAGGGATGCAAAGCTAGGTATGGTGGCACATGCCTGTAATTCCAGCAGCTTGGGAGGCTGAGGCAGGAGGATCCCAAATTCAAGGCCAGCCTCAGAAACTTAGTGAAGCCCTAAGCAATTTAGCAAGACCCCGTCTCAAAATGAGCTAGGGATGTGACTCAGTGGTTAAGTGCTCCTGGGTCTTACCTCTGGTACCCCCCCCACACCAAGAAAAGACATGAGGATGTAGCTCAGTGATAAATTGCCCTTGGGTTCAATCCCCAGGGGCCCACCTTTCCCACCAAAAAAGGACTTGATACTTGCTGTTGAATCCTGGATGGCAGCAGGTGGCTAAACTAGCCCCTGTTTGCTTTTCTTTGAATGTAAACATGAATTCCTATTTTTTGCCCCCACCCACATATAAGTCCACTGGTCATCTTTCCTACCATGAACTCCATGACTGTCCCTTTCTTTTGCTAATCTGGGTTTTATTCTCTAGGGTTGGTTAATTTTTGAGATAAATGACCAGCAGAGTGGGATTTGATTGTATAAGAGTTTTTGCCATGCCAGTTAGAAGAGTTTCAAATCTTTTCCAGAGTATCAGTTGGCAGAATTGAAGGGGCAGTGGATGGCCTCTCTTCAGTGGCATCTCCCCACTCTCCTTGAAACCTCACCCAAGAATCTCATGACTATCGCTCAATCTCCTGCCAAAAACCCCCGTCTTAATTCTCCAAATTCAGACTCACTTTTTTTTAAAATTAATATATCTTATTTTGCTTTTATTTGTGCATTATAGTTGTACATAATAGTTGGGTTCATTTTGACATAATCATACATGCATGGAATTTTATTTATTTCAGTTCAGTTCCCGGTGCCCTTTCCCCTCTCCTGCCCTCCTCCCTCCCCCTCTTCCTCTTCCTCTACTCCACTTACCCACTTTTCCTCTACTCTAGACTCACTTTTGCTTACACACTCCCTATTGAATTTGACCTCCATCATTCTGTAAAGAAGAGAAGGTCGGAGTGGGTGTGCCAACAAGAATATGGGTTTTAAAGCCAGATCTGGTTTGGCCCCAGATCCTTCACTGACTAATGGCCTTGCCTTGGACAATATTCTTGATCTTTTACCCACAGTTTGCAACATGTATAAAACAAAGGCAGTAATACCCACCCCCACAAAACTGGCTTAAGAATGAAGAGAGACAAAACCTGTGACACACCACAAAATGGTCATCTCATTAATGTCGGCTCCTCTTCCTTCCTCTATCTGTTTAAGTGTGATGATTCCCTTTAAGGGGCAAGAGCCACGTTTCCCTTGTCTGTATATTTACAGGGCTTAACACAGTGTCAGGCAACAGAGGCTGATTCAGTACATGCTTATCAAAGGAATGTTTAGTTGAATGAATGACTGATTGGACAGTCTAACGGTGGACTGAGAGGCAGTGCCATTAATGTTTTGTAGAAAGTCCCTATAGAAGATCATCTCTTCGTTTAACATTATCACCATTCAGAAACAAAGCAACCACTGCCAGTACTGACATGCATCTGGCCCTCTGATTCTCAGGAGGACATGTGAACTGGCACAGGAGAGCACATCCTCTTTTTTTTTTTTTTTTTTTTTTTTTTTTTTTGCAACACTGGGAATGGAACCCAGGGTCTTTTGCATGCTAAGCAAGCACTCTGTCACCAAGTTACATCCCAGTGCTATGCCTATTCTTCTCTCTTGAAGTGAGTGACCTGGCCAAGTTATACATACTCTGTCTAGGCCTCACTTTCCTCACAAGTTCACTGAGGGAAATAATGGCACCTTCTCAGAGCACTGAGTGTTTCATACAGTGAGCATCTGGCCCTCGTAAACCCAGGTCTGTACCTCTAGTGTGAAGCAAGAGGTACAATGACTTATTGGGTAGAGTTCTAGGAGGAGGACAATGGCTCCTTCTGGTCTGTGTGGTTTATCTCTGACCCTCCAAAGCTGTGAGTCAGACAGAACCTCTTCTGCCGCTCTGGGCTGAAACCAGTTCGGAAGCACTAAAAAATCTGCCATGTTTAAGTATTTTTAGCTGATTCTAGAGGCTCAGAGAGTGGGGGGTGGGGATGGGAGGAGACAAAAATTAGTCTCTATTGTCATCTGCAACCTGAAGTGACTCCTCATTACCATGTGTTTATCCCGGATCCTTTTTTTTTTTTTTTTCCTTTTGGTGGAGTGGAGTGAGGCTGTTCCCTCTTCCCTTTTCAGTCCCCCTTGATGATTGATCGATCATTGGGGTTGAGGTTAACTTCACATGACTCCCCTGCACCCTGAGCCTTCACCACAGCAGATCTCAGACCCTGGGCATGAGGCAACAGGACTCCAGACACACCCTTGCCCTCCACTGAGAAAGGCTGAGCAAGTCTCCTCACCTTCCTTTTGCTGCTTTTTTCTCTTCTGTGCAATGAAAATACCCATGATGCTCTACAGCTGTTCTGAGGAGTCCTGGGAGTGATTATATAAACGTCTTTAGCACAGCTCCAGCACTACCACCGTACTGATTCGGCACTTGCTCATGAGTGAGCTCCATCCTCCTGCCTGAGGGCAGCTGCTGCTTTCCTGGTGTTCTGCTTCTTCCCCCAGAACATTCTCCACCTTTGGTGCATCCTGGAGCACTTCCCCATAGAGCTGCTGGCCTTAGACGGTGACTGGGGATTTGCAATGGCTCTGTGTTAACCTCCCACCCTCCATAGTGCCCCCCAGGGACACCTTTGCCCCCAAACCAGCTGGGCTATCCACTGGGAAGTCGCAGTGACTCTGCACAACAGATGCTATTGCTCCAGGGGAGACCTTATTTCCATGGTGTTCTACAGAACCTGTAACCTAGAAACAGAATCCTCCAGACTGACAAGGAGTCAGAGACTGATGCCTGAAATGTGAAATTGAACCCAGCAGCTTGTTACAGGACTAACCCACATTCTGCTCTCAGAGATCTCCCTACAGAAAAAGCCCAGGAAAGCCTGCAGAAATGGTAAAGTCCTGGAGAGGATATGGTCCTAAAAATATGAACCATGGCCATATTTATTGTGCACCTATCATGGGCAGGAGACTGTGCTATGAGAAAACATCCAGGATCTCACAGAAGGAGCACCATGCCCCTGGCTTGCTGGTGTCCTTGGGCAAGACAGAGACAGTTTCTGACCCTCAGTTGCTCAGGCAACAATACTACTCCATGTATACAATTAATTGGACATTTGAAGCCCATATGCTATTCCCTTAGGAAGTGAACTCTGCAGAGTGGAGAATAAAGGTCCCACGGAGAATGCAAGTGACTTAGGATCTAAGATCTTAGGAAAGAGAGGCAGCCGTAGCAAGCCTTTCCCCAGAGCTGGACAACTGTCGCCTCCCAGCTCATGGCCATAGTGCCTCTCTTTGGATCCTTTGCTGGGCAGAAACTCCTATCCTCCCATGGCAGCCTGGATGACTACAGCCGTGGAAAGTGTTGCTTTCCTGCTGTCCTTCCCCTACTGCTCGCAGCTGCTCAGTCTCTCCCCCACTTTCTTCCTGACCCAATCTAAATTTCCCTGCCTGACTCCCAACAATCTATGTCATCAGCCCTCCTTGCAGCAGACCTCCTGTGCCAGGCTCACCCATCGCTGACTGGTTTCCACCTCTGAGCCTTTCCTTGTGTGACTGAATTTCTGGAAAACTTTTTCTCTTTCCCCAAATCCTAAACACTCCTCAAGACCTTCCCAGATGGCTGTGCGTGGTTTTAACAGAAAAGGAATCTGGGTCATTCACTGCCCAGTCTTGAAATATTTCTGTTAGCATGGAACTTAAGTTTACTCTAGGAAAACCGCAAAGATTGATTAGGTAATAAGCATAGGTATATGTGCAAATGTTATTCTGTCAAGTGACTAATGTATGTTCGACATTGTGCTGAGCCCTTCAAATGCATTGTCTGCTATTAACCATATTCTACCTTGCAAGGTAGTGTATTAGCCCCATTTAAGAGATTGGGAAGATGAGCCTTGGGATAACTAATTTGTCCACAGCCTTTACCATAAGAAAGAGTTTGGTTCCAAAGAATGTACTTTTTTAACACTGCAAACACTCCCACCTGTGCCTCTGTGCAAAAACGCATTGATCTTGTGAGGAGGAAAAGCATTGTCTAGATCCTAGAGAGACTTACAACAGAGGCAAAGAGAAATGTGTTTTATTATGTCACCACCCATGGTCTAATGGCTGGTTTCCCAATTACAAACTGCTGCCTCCCTGCAGCAGAGACCAGAGCTCCAGCCCCTTTTTAGCAAGAACAAAACAAGGCCTCCCATATGGGCTGCTGGGCCCCACCACATAAAAACATCAGGGAACCTAAACAGCATTTTCCCTGCTAACCACCCCCTGAGGAGATCTGCTTAATAGGCCCTTTATGGTTGGAAGGGAGAGTCTTGTTGATAGGGATGGGGGTGGCTGCAGGTTGGAGTTCTTCATCTGGTAGGACTGCTTAAGCCCCCAAATAGCTCCGTAATTTTTTTTCCTTTCCTGATTAGCTTTCTAAAGCACATTTTCCTTCCTGTAGGCCAGCCTTAGGGGTAGCGGCCCTGGCATGCTCCCTGTCCCATTGATTGTTAGATGTGCAGCTCTCAAACAGGCCACAATGGCTGAAAGCAGAGGCCATTAACCCCAGCTCACTGAAAGGGTTCACCGCCAGGAGACTGATTCTGAAACTGGGACTTTAGGATCAATATATCTTTCTCCATTAGGTTCATTTCCTCCAAAGGAAATGGATAGGACCATTATGGTGGATGCATATTGACAGGTTTCTCCATGGCGGTCTCTGCCTCATGGGGAGAAGGCTGGGGGTGGGGGCAAAATGTGGGAGATAAGGTAGTTAAAACGAACCACTTGGGCTCTTGACAAGCCTATTTTACTGGCCTTGGTGGCAAATAGTAGCTGGAATTTCTTATGTGAAAGTGATAGAATAAATGGCTTTTATGACATAGATATAGAAAAATATGGCATGAATCTGAATATACTTGGAAGGAGTTCGGACCCATGGAAGAACTTTCTGAGTGGGACAGCCATTCAGTGATCAAGAACCATTGTTGAGTCTCCTTTTCTCGATGTCTATAAGGAGAAAAGAGGTTTCCTTTAAGAGTCAAGGACAGTCTTAAATACAATTTTGTCTGACCATAAGGAAGGATGGGAAGGATCTTCTCAAGGTACTTTGCAAAGAATTGCTGTCTAACACTCAAGGTTGCTTCTGAAGACCTCAGAACTCTTTATACATGTCATTTTTTTCTTCTCAACTTTCCTGTGGGCTTAATCATCTCCTCTTCTCTGATGATGGGCAAACTAAAGCCTTAAATTAAAAAGTGACTTCCTTTGGGGAATGGACCTGAAAACCAGTATCCATGTTCTACACCTAAACAGACCTGCTGGGGCCACAGTATTTGGCCAGTCCTAGATTTTACTGTAGTTGGGAAGGTTTGGATAAATGACCACTGCTGTTCTTCTTGGTTTGTGTGGCTCTTAGCTCATCCTTAAGTGTTTCTCACCACTGTGACGGGTGACATTTGGCCTCTTATCATCATTTAAAAGTGGAACAGAATCTTGTTGGCCACTGGCAGCTGAGGGTGACATCAGAAACTGAAGTCTCAATGCATGAGCATTAATAGATGAGAGGAGCTGAAGAGCATGAAGTCAAGGAATTAAATTGGCTGCTTGGCAAGTGTTATGGTTTAGATACTAAGTGTCCCCCCAAAGCTCTATCTAAGCAAAAAAGCTTAGACAGAGGTGAAATGATTGGGGTATGAGAGCCTTAATCTAAGCAGTCCATTAATCCTCTGCTGGGGATTAACTGGGCAAGAACAGTAGGTAGGTGGGGTGTGACTGGAAGAGGTGGGTTAATGGGTTAATGGTGGGTTAATTGCCCTTGATGTTTAGGTTTTGTCCATGGTAAAGGGAGTCTCTTTCTCTGTTTCCTGGCATGATGTTCTAAGCCTCTTACTTCTGCTATACTCTTCTGCCATGATGTTCTCACCTTAGGCCCCAAAGAATGGAGTCAGCTATCTATGGACTAAGACCTTTGAAACCGTGAGCCACAAAATGGACTTCTTCCCCTTTTAATTGTTCTAGTCAGGTTTTGGTCACAGTGGTGACAAAACTGACTAAAACAACAAGCTTCTCCTAGCTTTGGCCACTGGAGTGCATGGGATCACATTGGCTCTATATCCCCTCATATCCACTTGCCCATCCTCATACACAGTTGTCCGCACATGGAAAAGTGACATCCCTGGAACCAACCTAAGCCAACAAGAGAGAAAAAGGAAACATGCGGAATATAGTTTTGGGTGGTACGAAACCTTCATCAAAGGAAAAAAAGGTAAAATCCAGGAAGAATGAACATGAAAAAAAAAAAAAAAAAAGAGCCAAAGAAGTAATTCAGAAAAAAAGATCAGATCTTCTCCCTTTTAGATTAGCAGAATTTGTTTGGGTTTTAGTCATAAAAGCCTTTTTCCTGTCTAGACTTGCTTCTACAGAGAATAGATTTGGTTTTACCCACTCTTTTGGAAGATAAGAGAGAAGCCCTCTTCTGATATGGCTGAGATAAATGTTGGGCACCAGCTTAAAGACAGACCAACACTGAAGTTCTCCGTATCACCATCTCTCCACTGCCAGGAAATCCTGGTCCCACCTGGAAGGCACCCCAGGAATCAGGAGCACATCCCTATGATCACACACAATAAGAGGTTTATTGGCCACCGCTGCCTGGGTTTCCAGAGAAAGGAGAACTGGGGGTCCATTAGCCAAGACACTTCCCAGGGTTCGGGCTCAGTGCTTCCACACTGATGAGTGGGGCTCTTGCTTTGAGCTGAGACTCAAGGATGCCAGCTTATCCAAGTCCTTTAGGGGACAAAGGGTAGGAGAAAATTAGTGAGGCTACTTGCTCAAGACTCCAAGATTCCAGGGCTCAGCATAATTTGAGTGTTCCTAATCCAAAATTTGAAAATCTGAAAAGCTCCCAGGTCAGAAACTTTCTGAACTATACACAACACTCAAAATTGGCGGGGGGAGGGGGGATTGCAGCATTTGGGATTTCAGATATTCAAGTTCAGATTCTCAACCTGTTACCAATACCAAATTCATTTACTTGCTGCTTGAAAAGAGCCTAATGAATCAAAGTAAAGTTGTTTCCAGCAAGGTAAAAGATTCAGTAACCCAGAAAGACCCAGAAGATGGTGAACTATCATCCTGAAAGACCATCTTAGCACAAGTTTTAAGCTCCTTTTATCTTTAGGTAGCTGGCAGTCTGTTGACTTACATCAGTCTTCAACCAGGAGGAGCAGGACTAGATAAGTTTCAGGTATAATAACCTTATGGTACTAGGTTAAATGATTAACAAGACTGCCTACTCAGAAGGAAAAAGCCTTTTTCTAGCAAAGATAACCACGAACCTAGCTACAAAATGTAATGTCTATGCAAACATTCCAAAAATCTAAAAATAAATACATAAATATAAAACATTTCTGATCCTAAACACTTTAGATAAGGGATACTCAGTCTTCATTTTGGAAGAGAAATGACAAATTTTTCATCTTAGAGGAGGAAGTTTATAAGACTAGAATTGTCTGATAATTAACTAACCACTTTGGTGACCTCTGCTTGATATGGCCACCCACTGAATCCCAGCGTTCTTCATCTGTAGACCTTATCTCCAAGGTATGAGCCATTTGGAAACTGGGAGCTCACATCTGTTTAAGTCCAGGATCTTGTGCCCAGGCTGTTCCTGGGCCAGGATGTGGTCTCAGTGTCTTTACCCTCACTTTCTCACTTCATTCGGTTTCTTACAAGGTCATCTCACTCACATGTCACTTCTTGTCACCACACTAGACATCTTCTCCTTCTCCCTTGAGAATCATAGCGGGTAAGACTTTATCTGTAGAGTGAGAACTCCTGTATTAAGCAGCACGGGTGGCTAGGACACTGTGGGGAGAGGACCTCCTGTCTTCTGTGGTTAAAGAGAGAAGCAAAAGTAGAGGGTGGTAGAGTTGCAGAGGGTGTCTAGGGTCTTTCTCAGCAGAGCTGAGTGGACCGGAAGCATCTCTGAGTGAGAACGTGGACTTAGGAGTCAAGAGCTATCATGAACTGCCTATGCTGTTCTGCCATGGATACAGAAGCAGGAGTCAGAAGAAGCAAGAGTGATAAAAATAGGATATAGTAATAGGACATTTTTAATTGGTTTTGGCATGCATTTGCATGGGCTTATTTTACCTCCCTTTGGATGCAGTCATGCTTCCAACTCCCCTCTTCAACCCATGTCCCCAACCCCTTCACTGAAACAATCCTTCTGACAGTGGTCCAGGGTCATAGTCAAATGTGAGTATGGAAGAGCAGAGACATCTAGTAATCGTTGACAGAAAAAAATTTTTAAACAAATTAGGAAATATCCTTTCCCCAGCAGCTTTATTACTTGACAGATGCTAAGAGCATTGTTCAAAGCCCGGGGATCCTTATACTTTTACTGTATTTCAAGGCAACTGGGGTGGGGTGGGGGAACTTGACAACAGAGAGGCAAAATAACTTTCCCCAAGCCATGCAACACAGAAGGATGGAGAGCGAGATTTTTGAAGCTCTGACTGCAATCAGGTCTCACTGGGCAGCAAATGTGGCTCACGGAAGAGAACACCTGCCTGTGCTGTGGTGCAAGAATCTGGTTCTAAAGTTGGTATAACTGAGCAATCTGGGAGCCTCACAGATACAGTGCATTCCTTGAGAGCAAGGACAATGTCTTCATGGCCTCTATGCATTTTACGTGGACCTTCGGTGCTGAATACATAGCTGTTGACATGTACTACTGGATGGGTTCCTCATCTGTAATAGAGTAAAAGTGGCTGCTACATTGAGAGCCCTTATGCAAAGTTTCTTACCATATAAAAATAATTTCCATGCAAAGGAAAGATTCTAACCTCCATAGTCTCAAGCTGCTTGCAACCCCAGTGCTACATAACTTCACTGAGAATAGTCAGGAATAGCTAGACAATATTTAGTGGCTCTGATGGGTGACTCAGTGCAGACACAGTGTCCTTCCACTCCCACAACCAGGGAATTCCCACTCAAGAGGAGTGTGGAGAAACCACAGCAGTGCCCTGTCAGTAATATAAAATCCAAATATTTTGATTAGGACCTTTTATCAACAGTTTGAGATACCAAATTATGTATTCAAAAAACAGAATAAAGCATCTGATCTTCCAAGATTGACAACTTGCTCAGTATAGTAGTCCCTTCGTATCCATTTTCATTCTATGGTTTCAGTTATCCAAGATCAACCTTGGTCCAAAAATATTAAATGGAAAATTCTAGAAATAAATAACTTACAAGTTTTAAGTAACTTTTGTTACAGACAACTGAAATGGTTAGATTTTTCGTTGTTAATCTCTCTAATTTATAAATTAGACTTTATCATAGGTGTGTATGCATAGGAAAAAACATGAAATATTTATAGGGTTCAGTACTATACACACTCCTCAGCATCCACTTGGGGTCTTAGAACATACCCCCTCCCCATGGGTGAGGGGAGCTATTGTCTACTTTTTTGCTGATTCATAACTTTTAGTTATACTTCCAGATTCAAGCTTTGGAATGGGATAGTCACAGAGATCTGGCTCTCGCTTTCAGAGCTAATCCATCCAGGGGCACTCAGGTGCTAACAATATGGGCTTCCAAGTTTGTCAAGAGGGTTTAATATCTGTTAAGTGCATGGTACATAAAGACTTTCATCATTATTGATGACTTCATTTTTCTCCTACTAGAGAAACAAATACATGTAGAGTCACCTGTTTGTCCTTGATGCTCAGGTGGCTGCCAGCCTCGGGATGCTGCAGATCAACCTACAAAGATGATCTATACTGAACAAGCATTCAGAGAACACAGAAAAGGACTCTGACATTCTATCTAAACTTATTTTAAAGAAAAAAAAGCATTATTTTTTAGTACACCCTAAAAGAATCCCTCAATATTTCTTCATGATACTGGTGGCCTCTTTGTGTAGCTGAACTCACCCACCGTGAAGAAAATGAGTTGGGTTCTGCCTATGTCTCCCCATCCCCCTGTATAGTGCAGCCCATTAAGCTGGTTTTGAGGGAAGAAAATGAGTCATCTCATTAATTAGGCCATTTAAAATTGAATTAAAAGTGTTAGGTGTGGAAAACTGAGCAACTGGCATCCTGAAGGTTGAGATTTTTTTTTTTAATCCTGAAGTTTGTATTAAATATTCAAAAAATTGTGATGGTCTTAGCTACATAAAGGAAATATATCATTTAATTTTGGTTTCACAGGGAGTTTTATCCACTTGGAGGATTATGTACTTGACCTCATGTATTCTCTTTTCCTCACAAATAGGTCCTTGGTCACAGAGAACCAGTGCATAGAGCAGATGGCATGCCAGAGGCCAGGAGTTAATGTCTATCAATTCAAAATCAAAGACAATGCAACTCCAAGTATAGGTTGAACATCCCTAATTTGATCCCTAATTCAAAAATCTGAAGTGCTCCAAAACCTAAAACTTTTTAAACACTAAAATGCTTTTCATTTTCAACTGTTTCAGGCTTCAGATTTTCAGAGTAGGGATGCCAAAGAGGTAAAGTGTATGCAAATATCTCAAAACCCCAAAATCTTCAAAATCAAACACTTTTGGTGTTTGAATAAGAGATAATAATAAGCGCTTTGAATAAGAGATACTCAACCTGTAATTGAAAAGCTCAAAAAATTAGTTCTCTAATTGAATCAAGGTCTAGGGCTGGGGATATAGCTCAGTTGGTAGAGTGCTTGCCTTGCATGCATAAGGCCCTAGGTTCAATCCCTGGCACCATTAAAAAAAAATCTCACTATTTTGAGTGACTATTGTCCATTTATATACATATACACGCATGTGTGTATAATGTATAATTATATATGTAGTAGGCAATATATATATTATTTTTTATTACAGGCATTGGAATTTTGTCAAGTGGCAATAATATAAGGGAAGGACTCTCCTTCTAAAGTCACATGGAGGTTCATGCTAAAGAACCAGGGGTCATACACACCTGCATTAGGGATGTCTTGAATATTTACTGGTCTCAGTATTGAATAAGTTAGGAGCAGAAGATATTCCTTAGACAAGAAGTAGGAACTCAATGGTGGCCCAAAAGAAATGTCTTGGTCACAAAAGAATAAGACAAGGATTCATAGTCAAGAAAACATTCTAAGCACTGGTACACACTTATAATCCCAGCAGTTTGAGAGGTTGAGGTAGGAGGATCATGAGTTCAAAGCCAGCCTCAGCAAAAGCAAGTCATTAAGCAACTCAATGAGACCCTGTCTCTAAATAAAATACAAAAAAGGGCTGGGGATGCAGCTCAGTGGTCGAGTGCCCCTGAGTTCAATCCCTGGTACCAAAAAAAGAAAAGAAAAGAAAAGAAATAGATAACATCCTAGGAAGGAGATGCCTAGCAACAAGATGGTTCTAATCATGAAACCTGGATCAATAACTACCACCCTCTGCCCAAACTTGTTTCTACTCCTGCACTCTCTCTCCTCTGGAATGTTCCAAAACCCAAACTCCACCATCCACACTGTCAAGCTACAGTCCCAGGACAGCCTCTGAACATTGCTCCATCCACAATCCAAACATCATTCCAACATCGCCACCTCCACTGCTCTAGTGCATGCTCTCCAGACACCCTTCTGATCTGCAGTCAAGACCTTCCACAGTCTCCCACCACACCCATGGGGCTTCAGGGAGCTTATCTCCCTTGAGTTTATCCCTCTGTTCCAATCCCAGCATGCCACTCTGGCTGACCATCCTTCTCCGGTCCCTGCAGATGCAATCAGATCTAAGCTCTTTAACACAGCATGCAAGACCTTTGTGAGCTGACTGCAGCCTACCTTTTCAGCTTCATCTTTATCCACTCTAGCTTTTCAGTTTTTGCCCTAGCATCACCTAATTCTAATTTCCCTCTACATACAGTGCTGCCTCTGGCCTTTTTTCTTTTGCTCACACCCTTCTTGCTACGTTCTCCTTTTCCCTCTATCTAGCTTGCTACATCATTTCTTCTTGGACAAATTCCAAAACTCTCAGGTCACAGCACCTTTCATGTATCAGTAATTTTTACATAGAAGTTGTGGCCAACATAAATATCTAACAGTTCTATTTATTCAGTATTTAAACTCAAATACCTTCGTAAGTATTTGTGTCCTAATAACTTAGGAGGCATTTGGAAAATAAATAAATAAATAAATAAATTGAAAGAAAATAGTATTTTTATTTTATCCTTAAATTTTCACCACTATTTATTAATGGTATATGTGTGTCTATTGGGCACTATACGACTGCTCAAACCACCACCACTCTTACTCTCTGTTTCACATGGATTTTTATTGGGTAATTGCTGCAATATATATACACACATATATATATACACACACACATATATATTAATTACACATAATAGTGAGATTTGTGGTAACATTCTTGTACATGCTTTCTACTACTGCAGTTGCCAAAACCCCAGCTTCACAAAATATGATATCAAGAGAAATGTAGCACAATCAAATATTGAACCTTGAGCTGGCTTCAGTGGAGGATGACTATCACATTTTCTTCTTTGATATAATGAGAATAACCAGGATCAGAGCAGGGAGGAAGAGCAGGAAGGAAAGATCAACATTAAACAGATACAATAGGTGGGAGGGAAAGGGAGAGAAAAGAGAAATTGCATGGTAATGGAGGGAGATGCTCATTGTTATACTAAAGCACTCATAAGAGGTTTCGAGGGGAATGGGTAAATAAACAAGGAGAGAAGTGAAATACAGTAGATGGGGTAGAGAGACAAGATGGGAGGGGAGGGGGGGGATAGTAGAGGATAGGAAAGGAAGCAGAATACAACAGATACTAATAGGGCATTATGTAAAAATGTGGATATGTAACAGATGTGATTCTGCAATCTGTATTTGGGGTAAAAATGGGAGTTCATAACCAATTTGAATCTAATGTATGAAACATGATATGTCAATAGCTTTGTAATGTTTTGAACAACCAATAAAAAAAAAATAAAGGGAACTGGAGATAAAAAAAAAAAAAAAAAAAAAAAAAAAAAAAATTAAAATGATCTGCAAGGCACGGTGGCACACACTTATAATCCCAATAGCTTCAAAGGCTGAGGCAGGAGGATCACAAGTTTAAAGCAAACCAGTGAGGCCCTAAACAACTCAGTGACACCCTGTCTCTAAATAAATACTTTAAAAAGGTGGGCGGGGCTGGGGACGTGTCTCAGTGGTTGAAAGTCCCTGGGCTCAATCCCCAGTTCAAAAAAAAAAAAAAATTGAAAAGATGCGAAAGCACCTCTTTGTCTTTGCCTTAGTAACTGGGTCTAGGTAGCTCTGGATAAAATATAAGAACTTCAGACCTAGAAACTCTTTACCATGGAGCTAGAGCCCTTAGCCTAAGCTTTCTTGGTACTCCATGCCGCTGTCCTGCCCTTCACATACTGCATTATAAGAACCTGCTCTGTGTCTTTCTTCCTCCGTGTGAACTCTCTATGAGCAAGACCCAGGCTCTCCTCTTTCTGCACCACATGACAACCCAGGGCCTGGCTGGTGTCCAACAGACAGGAACTCAAACAACAGGAGGGACAGAGCCATAGTGGATACCAGAGAACTAGCGTGGCTCAGAGGGACTCATCCTGCGAGAGAGTTAAACAGGTGATTCCTGTCAAGCTCAATATCTGTAGTTCTGGCAGAGAAGGAGAATCTGCTGGACCTGGAAGTAGCACCAGCCTGACTCAACCAATGAACCAGTGGCTCTTGTCCCTGAAGGGTGCCAACCAGTCCGAGTACAACACTCAACACACTCATGGTTTGGTTTTAGGTTTTCATTTGGTTTCTGGCAAGAGTTTCTTAAGAGTAAATGATAAAAGGATGGGGGCAGGGGAGAAGGAAAAAGAGAAGGAAAGAAAAAATAGAGGAAGGGAGAGAGGTGGGGGGAAGGAGAAGGATTGGAGGAAGGGATGCTATTTACCTTGGGCAAACTCAGGAGAAAGGGATCTGTCCTTTGCGGGCTGTGTTCAAAGGCACAAGAGTATCTCTGTGACCTTGGGACCAGACCTACCTCCTGACCTAAGAGCACTGGAGCTGAGAGATCATAGTGGGAGGAATCCCAGCCAAGCCAACAAGGCCATCTATGGATGCCACTGGTTCCTCCCCTTTTGGCCAATTTCCTGACAGTTACTTCCCTGATTTCTTGACTAGCCATTGTTTTTGTCTTATTTGTGCTGACATGAGAATTTGCATTAATTTTTTCACAATCTGCTGTAAATGAACCCTAGACATAACTGAGAAAGTTAGGACCAGGATCCAAAGTCAAATTTGTGTTTGTAGGTGATAGAACTTCCATGATTCACACGGCTCACTGATTTTAACCAAGAAGATCCCATTGAAATTGTTCATTACTATAATCCCTTGCTGTAATCCAATAGCAGAGCTACTGGTATCTCAGTTTAAAGAGATGTCCGTCTAGCCGGATACAGTGACATATGCCTTTAATCCTAGTGACTAGAGAGTCAGAGGCAGAAGAATTGCAAGTTTTGCAATTAAGTTACCTGACAATTTACCAAGACCCTGTCTCAAAAAAATAAATAAATAAATAAATAAGTGCTGGGGATAGCCAGGCGTGGTGGTGTATGACTGAAATCCCAGTGGTTTGGGAGGATGAGGCTAGAGGACCGCAAGTTCAAAGCCAGTCTCAGCACCTAGAGAGTCCCTGAGCAACTAGCAAGATATTTGATTTTGCCCTATCTATATCTATATTTGATATTTGCCCTATCTAAAGCTCAAGAGTCCCTGAGCAACTAGCAAGATATTTTATTTTGAGATGGGAAGAAGAAATCAAATAGATATTTGATTTCTTCTTCCCATCTCAAAATAAAAAATAAAAAATGGGCTAGGAATGGGGCTCAGTGGTTGAACGCCCCTGGGTTCAATGCTCAGTACTAAAAGAGAGAGACAGAGAGAGTCTTTTATTTGCTTGAGGTCTCAAAAAGTCTCTGAAATGAATCCTCAGCCAACTTCTGAGTCACTCAGAGAGTAGCAGATGTTCTGGCTCGGCCTGGGGTTCGGGGTCCACCCCACACACTCCCACTTCTCCCAGCATGGCCCCAGTGGATGGCCGTGGAGCTGGCGCTCTATGGCAACAGTCTCTTCAGCTGGGTGAAGAGGAGGAGACTTGTGCTACTGATTCCCGTGTTGGGCTGTTCTGTGGGCAGAGTTCTGGGAACAAACTCAACCCAAATCATTGCCAACCCGGTAGTGGGTGAAGAGGCCATAGGGTCTGCCTGGGGCTTGAGAGAAAAGAAAACTTTACCCTCGCTGCATCCTGTCTAGGAAATTTCATTCCTCTATTTCAGATCGATAACTACTTTCTAGAAATTTAAACACACACACACACACACACACACACACACACACAGAAACATTCAAGCATATTACTTTCAGAAAGTTCTTTCTAGTAGCTAGCTTGAACCCTTTGTCCTGTAGCCAGCACTGACTTTATTTTGGCTGATCCTTACTAGAATGGGTGCGTCAGATAAGATAACCCTCCACAAAATTAAGGCCCTTTCAGACTTGTCTTCTTTAGAAAGAATTTGGATTTCCTTAACCTTTTATCACAGGGCCTTATCACACCTAAACCTTTAATTATCTCTCTCAATTTTTTTTTCTTTGAATCTTGTCCAAAACATGTCTTTTGAGTTACAAAGATCATAACTTAATTAGATCTTTCATTTCAAGAGGATTCTCCTAGTTCCTCAGAAGAAATAAATTAAACTTCAGTCAGATGTATTTCATTGAGGGAAGGGCGTAGGAAAAAAGAAATTGGGTGGTTTATATAAATAGCACATTGTCTGTGCCACAAATGAGTTTGGCTTTTCCCAATTGTTTTTTAAACAATGGGTCCTTTTTTTTCTGGTGAGTTTAATCCCTCAGAGATTCTAACCTCCAACAGATCAAGGTTGGTCTGCCTCTGTGGGTACGTGGCTTCCCTGTTGACAGAAGCGAGGTCCCTGGCCTCTGTCTGGCACAGCTCGGCTGCAATGAAGCACCTTGTCAAGGCTGGGGAGTGAGTGTGGGTCACTGTGCTGCTGTTTCAAGGGGACCCCAGGGTCTGTCTTGCTTTTGCATATCTTCATCTTATTGTGGGTAGGCTTGTCTTTCACGATGCTGTTCTAACTGACTGTGCAGATGTCTTTATCCTGATCTCTGCATATTTGCTCAGATTTCCACGGGGAAAAGGAAGGTCTTTGAATGATTTTCAGATGTGGAGAGGAGCAGCGGAGCCTGGCCTTCACCCAGCTGCCTCTTAACCAGGCTGCTTTACAGCACGTTTCTTCACTTCTTTCCACCTGAGTTTTCCCTTGTGTAAAATAAAGAAGTTGGACTCATAGATGATCTCTGAGGTCACTTCCCACCTGACCCGGAGGTTATCACAGCCTCCATCATTCTAATTGCTCCATAGAGAGGTATGAAAAGGAAGGAGGATTGATTGAGCTCTGGAGCCAACTGGGAAAGGGAGGCTCAGAAGGAGTGTCCGTTTAATTTGGATTCACTCCCTGCTGTCTCCCTCCCTCCCGAGGACCCTGGATCAGTCAGTACTGATCAGTCAGTGTAAAGGGGAAAGAATGATGTTTATTGCTCACGTACGGTGCATGGTCACTCTAAGGCTCCTCATCCACTATCTTGTTTCGACTTTCCATCTCACCATAGGGTAGAGGTACGAGGTGTCTTCCACCATCACAACCAGCAAGCAATCCCACCCACCCCCCACTCAGATGAGTCTACATCCTTCAGATCTCATTTGAAATGCCACTTCTTCAAAGCCACCTTCCTCAACCAGAGATGAGGCAAGAACTCCCCATGGCTCTCTGTGCTTCCCCTCCATTGCATTTACCACCTGAGTGATTAAACAATTAACCATACAATGAATGTCTCAACCATACTCAACTGAAATCTTCATGAGGGTAGAGACCACATTGTTCCTTATTGTAATCCCAGTGCCCAATAATGTCCCAGCAAAAACAGTTGATGCTCTTAGATAGTGAGTAAATACAAGTATGAATGTATGCATGAATGAAAGGATGGAGGGAGAGCAAAGCTGGATCTGAACCCCACTATCTGAACCCCAACCCCAATACCTGACTCCTGTGGATGTGTCTAAAATTTCAGAAGACTCTACTTATAAGCTTGTGCACAAGTGCTCACTGTTACAACCGTCCTGTGAATACTGACCCACCAGTAGTGAGGCTTTCGGTTCTTCCTCCCCATGGGGGAATATCAACATGGCTCTGTCCATGCCCTTTCCCAGTGCCGCTCTTTCCAAAAATGTCTGTAAAATAGTTAGAGGAGATGGATCAGGCTCTTGGTGGTGGGAGAGGGGTGAAAGGAGGTAATGACTCTCCAAACCCAATTGTCTTGGTGGGCATTTAGCCCCACGTCGCTACCCCACCCCACCCCCATACTAGGGATCAATCCCAGCTCCCCTGGGATTAATCCTACAGAGCTATATCCCCTGCCCTTTTTTTTAAAAAAATAAATTTAATTATAAGACAAGGTCTCACTGAGTTGCTAAGGCTGCTCTCAAACCTGTGATCCTCCTGCCTCAGCCTCCCAAGTGGCTGGGATTAGAGGTGTGGGCCACCAGGCCTGGTATTGCCTGATGTTTGCATAACCTTCTAACCCCTTCTGCCAATGGGCTGCAAACAAGAATCTGCTCTGTAGGGGATCTGGGTCAGTAAAAAATGAGTGGGTGAAAAGGGAGGAGGAAAAAACCAAGACATGACAACTTTTAGGAAGCAAAAATAAAACTCTAATGTGGAGACTGCTGAAAATAGACTGCTTGGGTGTCAGGCAGCATGCAAATCCAATGCTAATTACATGGAAATCAGTGACAAGTCCTAACTTCCATGTGCCTTGATGTGACCCTTGGGGGAAAACCTGCTGCAGGTGTCTGCTGTGCACCACTGAGGATGGAGTGGGACGTGGGCTTTGATGTGGCCTCCTTCATCTGCTCTTGTCTCTGCGCTGAGGAAAGCTGAGAGGTTGCTAAAAATACTAACAATAGATATTTGATTTCTTCTTCCAGACAAAAAGCCTTGGCATCCACGGGAGGAAGAAGTGTTCAAGCAGCATGTGACTGGTTGGTATGAAATAAATAAATTGAGAAAATAGCATATAATTAACTCTGAGTGTGTGTGGATGAGTGGGGACATGCAGGCTTTCTCCAAAAGACCCTTCCAGGGGGAATGAACCAGAAGGCTGTGAGACAAGCCCACTTATCAAGTCAAGTGCCTCCGCTACCCTGGCCTCAGAGTGTGATTCTCCTTGGACTGGTTAAAGAAATTCAAAGTCTTTCCAGGATAGACCCTCTCACAATATCTGCTCTCCTCCAGCCACTTAAACATTCACTTTTGGGAGCTGGGGCTGTAGCTCAGTGGTAAAGCATTTGCCTCACATGTGTGAGGCACCAGGTTCAGCACCACATAAAAATAAATAAAGATGCTGTGTGTTCATCTACAACTAAAATATATATATATATATATATATATATATATATATTTAAAACAAGATTCACTTTTGGTGTGTAGATGCAATGCTGGGCAAATCAATATTGAAAAATATTCTTACCTTCAGGATATCACTACCTACAAGACCCTACAAAGTGACCCTCCTGGGAGCTGCCTTGCTCCTGGGAGTCACTGTGGGCTCAATCAGAGACTAAGGGACAGGATGTGTTGGAATGGTACTGGTGGATGAGGAAGGATTTGGAGTTAATGGGAGAAAGCTTCCTGGAGAGCAGCTTCAGGGTTTTTTAAGGGAGTTGTGGGATGACAAGCAGGAGAGCAGAAGTTGTTGCATCTGAGAGTTGGTTAGTGAGATTCGAGAGGTGTTTTTTACAGCACAAATGAAAACCCTTCTCCATGCAGTGCCCAGGGAGCGGAGCTTGTGGAGGGGGGGATCTGTCTCAGCTCTTTCTTCCCTTCCATTATTCTCCACTGAGGCCTCCTTGGCTCTCTTCTCTCTTCCAGGTTGTTCTCCCATGTCGGTGACCCCTTCCTGGATGACCCCCTGCCCCGGGAGTACGTCCTCTACCTCCGCCCCACCGGTCCCTTAGCGCAGAAGCTTTCTGACTTCTGGCAGCAGTCGAAGCAGATCTGTGGGAAGAACAAGGCACACAACATCTTCCCCCACATCACTCTCTGCCAGTTCTTTATGGTGAGCTGCCCCTCCTCTCCAGGGGAGCCTGGCTCCCATTTTCCCAGCCAGCCCCTGGGGACCCAGAGTAGAAGTGGGAGCTGCTCAGGAAGATTGGAAATGGTCCTGGGCTCCTGGGCTGGGTGGAGCTCCCAGGGGTCAGCAGGGCCCACCTCTCTTCCCTTATGTCTGCTGAGGCCCAGGAGCACCCCAGGTTTGGAGTGGCTCCTCAAGACCCTAGGAACAAGCCTGACCCTCTGTGGGTGACACACTCACCTGGCAGCTGGAACAGAGCCACTGATACTGTTTCATTCTTGCTCCTTGTCAACCCTCTACCTCCTATGACAAGGAAACAGAGCAGGGAACAAGAAGTGTCGTCCAGAGACCGGAAAATGTATTTCAGCCTCGTGGGCACTGTCCATGGGGTTTTCTCACTACATCTTTCTAGAGAAATCAAAGATAGCTTTCACCTGCCAGCTTACCTAATCCATAATCCTATCAGAAAGCTTATTTAATGATACATGAAATCCCCATCACTGTGATACATTAAGTATGTGTATCTACTTTGGTTTTCCATGGCAATGGAGAAAGAACACTTAATTTATCCACATATATTCAAGACAAAGCATAACAGGAGCACTTTTTAAAAAATATATATTTATTTTTTAGTTATAGGTGGACACAATACTTTTATTTTATTTTTATGTGGTACTGAGGATTGAACCCAGTGCCTCATGCACGCGAGCGCTCTACCTCTGAGCCGAACCCCAGCTCAGAACAGGAGCACTTTAAGACAATTTTTAAAAAATATGTTTTCCTTTGTTTCTTCCAAATATTCTCACTCTCTTAGGTAAAAAAAAAAAAAAAAAAAAAAAAAAAACATGTTCCTAACACCTTCCCTTTTACCATTTACTCTGAAAATTAAAGTGATTATCGCTTCCTCTTAGTCATCTCAGGATCTTTCTTGAAAACATTCAGAGTTGAAGAGACACTCATTCTTCCTTCCAATGCTCTGAAGAGGGTAGGAGGATGATGTCACAGCTCTCAGAGCCTCGCTCTTCTCAACTACCGTGGGGGTGGAGGGAGAGACTACTTTGATCATCTAAAAGGAATTGAAAAGGTACAGATGATACAAAAGAGTACAAAATACACAAATTATCCTGGGATGCTATACTCTCTCCCATGATGTTTCTCCTGGGCTTTTTGTTGTTGTTTTGGTTTGGTTTTAGTTTTGTTTGTTTGTTTTGGTTTTTGGTTTTGAGCAAAGAAAAATGTTTTGTTTTATTTTGTTTTGTTTTGTACCAGATGACCAGGAATTAAACCTAGGGGGTCTCTACCTCTGAATCCCCAGCCCTATTTATTTATCTATTTAATTTTGGTACTTGCGATTGAACCCAGGGGCACTTAACCAGTGAGCCACATCCCCAGCCCAGTTTATTTTTTATTTTGAGACAGGGTCTCAACTAAGTTGCTTAGGGCCTTGCCAAGTTGCTGAGGCTGGCCTTGAACTTGTGATCCTCCCACCTCAGCCTCCCAAGCCTCTGGGATTATAGGAGTATGCCACTACACCCAACAGAAAACTTTCTTTTTAATTGACAAATAAAAGTTGTATATATTCCTGGTTTAATATATGTGTACATTATGGAATAGTTAAATCAAGCTAATTAATGTATGTATTACTTCACGTACTCCATTTATTTGTGGTGAAATACTTAAAATCTATTCTCTATGTCTTTTTTTTTTCTTTTTTTCCTTGTGTTGCTGGGAATCAAAACCATGCCAGCTGAGTACTCTTTCACTGAGCTACACCCAGCCCCCAAGTCTACTACTCTCTTACAATTTTTGAATATATACTACATTGTTATTAACCATGGTCACAATGCTATACAAAAGCTCTCTTGATTTTATTCCTTACATCCAAACGAAATTTAGTGTCCTTTGACCAACACTTCTCCAATCCTGATCCTTGTTTTTGCTTTCTGCTTGACCAGTCCTGCTGCATTTTGGTGGAATTGAGAGTGTCCACTGCAGAGCAAGGGAAGGAGGAAACCGGTCACACGTTCCCCAGCTTAATTTTCTCAGTTGGATGATCTGTGTCAAGATAATTGGGAGCCTGATGTTCTTCTTCGGCCATACAAAAAGGAGTATGGTTAATTGCATGATCAGCCTCCGGTCTCTGGGGGAAAATATCCACCGATAAGTGGCAGCAGCCTCTCTGTCTCCTAGGCTCTGAGTGAAGCCTGCTTGTTTTCCCCTTCCAGTGTGAGGACAGCAAGGTAGACGCCCTGGGGGAAGCTCTGCAGACCACCGTCAGTCGCTGGAAGTGCAAGTTCTCAGCTCCCTTACCCCTGGAGCTCTATACCTCCTCCAACTTCATCGGCCTCTTTGTGAAGGAAGACAGTGCAGAGGTCCTCAAAAAGTTTGCCGCTGACTTTGCTGCAGAGGCTGCTTCCAAAACTGGTGAGCACACACAACTGCCAGCCCAGCCCTGGCCCCTGGTATTTGGAGTTGGGAAGGATAGGGATGGGAAATGATTATTAGGTTTCCATTGCTGTGACAAAAAAAAAAAAAAAAACCCTGAGAAATCAACTTAAAAGGAGAAAAGATTCATTTTGGTTCATCATTTCAGAGGTTGCAGTCCATGGTTGGTTGGCTCTGTTGCTTTGGGGCCTGTGGCAAGGCAGAGTATCATGGCAGGGATCATGTAGTAAAGTTGTCCATCTAATGGTGGTCAGGAGGCAGAGGGAGAGAAGGACCAGGTTCCTCTCTGTCCTTTAACATGTCCTTGATCTAAAACCTCCTACCAGGCTCTGCCTATTAAAGGTTCCACCACTTCCCAAAAGCTGGAGACCAAGCCTTCAACACATGGCCTTTTGGGTACATTGAACATCCAAATCATGATAGTTATAATAGGATGGAATTAGGAAGAGGAGGTCCATGCAGGATTGGGCACACATGGCAAAGCATACCCCACACCCCTTTGGTCCCTTGTAAAAATGTCTACTTCTGTTGTGCTACCCCCTGGAGACACTGTCCAAAGCTTACTTCCAAACACCCCGGTTGGAGGTACACAAGTGACTACTCAATACTGAACTATAAATTATCCCTCTGTACTACTAATTATCCCAGTTTAGAAGTTTTTTGCTCCCAAACTTCTCTCTCCTGCAGATGTTTGTCTGGATCTCACCATTTACACTGTAGCATAAGACATAGAGTGGAACCACTTCATAGTATACCATAATAAAATCCACTGAGCCAATACCCTTCAATGTCGTGAAACCCAGTAGAGGAGCTCCCAAGAGCCTTAAAACTCTGTCCAAAAATGTAACCTCTTCCTGCTCTTTTCATGGAAGCTCTTAGTTAAAGTCAATTGATTTCCTGTGAAAGGAATTACCTTTCAGGGATGCTCAGGATGTATATGGACAAGACAGAGAAGTTTGCAAAGTTCTTCTGTCTGACTGCAGGTGCAGACAGGCTCTCTTAGCTAATGAGAGCCTTTTGCAGTGAGGGATGAACAGACAATCCACAGGAGGAGGGGACTCTTGACTCCCCCAGAATAAAATCACAGTCAGCAGGTATTTATTGGGCATGTGTGTTTATGCAACAGAGAAGTGAATAAGAAGTGATTTTCCTTAGCCAAAAGCTGTGGCACATCCCTGTGATTCCAGCAGCTTGGGAGATTGAGATAGGAGGATCAAAAGTTTGTGGTCAGCCTCAGCAACTTAGCAGGGCCCTAAACAATTTAGTGAGATCCTGTTTGAAATTCTAAAAACATCTGGGGATATAGCTCAGCATAAAGCACTGGGTTCAATCCCCAGTACTTCCCCCACCCCCACAAAAAAAAAAAAAAAAGTGGTTTTCCCTGGCCAGAGACACAGTCAGGAAACCTGATTCAGGCCCTGTGTGATACTCAGGCATTGAGGAGAGTGAGAGGCACTGCAGAAAAATGTTTCCATCTTCAGAGAAGAGAGGAAGCTGGGAAGATGTTGATCAGGAAAATGAAGGAAGGGCCCCTCCAGGGTACAGGTGGCCAGAGGGCTGGCAAGAAGAAAGGTGACACAGGTGTGAGAAGCACAGCTGAATCTGCACGTTGAAAGCAGAACTGAGACACCAGAGCTTGCCAGCTCCCGTATCCTATGGAGGACCTGGGAGGAAAAGGCCTGAGCAAGGCCACCAAGTGTCAGCCTCAACCCTGCACTAATGCCCCACCACCACTGTTGCTTGCTGTTTATCTTCATCACCAACTTGGACCTCTTGCTTGGTGTTCCTCTTTACCATAAAAGCCCCAGATAGGGTTTGGACCCTGGGAAGAGTGTGGTCAGGGCTCACTGCAGGAATTCAGAACATCTCTGCTATCAGAAGCAGCTTCAGGCCCTCAAGACACTTTCTCTGGGCTCAGTGGTAAGGCATATGGCTAGCATGAGGGAGGCCCTGGGTTCCATCCCCAGCGCCTCCCCATAGTTTGGTAGCAAGCCACCCTAGGCTACCCCACCCTCGCTCTGGTGGTCTTTTCTTCCCAGGGACCAGTCTTGAGTTTCTAGCTTTAATGCCCAACATTTCACACAAGCTGGATATTTCAGAGAAACAGCATAACAGGGAAGCAAATTATATCCTGGTTTTTTTTTTTCCCCTTGACCTCAAGAAAACAGCATTTTGTTTTGTTTGTTTCGTTTTTTATCCCACAGTGGCTATTGTCAGAACCACTAAATCCCCACAAAAACCTAAACTAATGTTGTACCACAAAACCTTAATCCTTCACAAATCAGAAAAGCAAGTTTCATCCAGGCCTGCGGCAAATTCTTAGAGTGCATGTGGAATAAGAGATAGTTAAGGTCCTCACTTTTCACATGGGAATGGGGGAGCACCAGTCCCTCTTCAAGAATCTGCTGTCACTCTCCAAGAACTTGGCCCCCTTCATGTCTCTGCCTTTGTGAGGCCTCCTGGTGGTGGTTGGGGGAACTTCTTCCTGGCCCTGTCCCAAGTGGCTGGTCCTCATGTTTTTTTTTTTTAATTCTAATTTGTTATATATGACAGCAGAATGCAATTTAATTCATATTACACAAATAGAGCACAGTTTTTCATGTCTCTGGTTGTACATAAAATAGAGTCACGCCATTTGTGTCTTCATACATGTACTTAGGGTAATGATGTCTGTCTCATTCCTCCATCTTTCCCACCCCCATGCCTCCTCCCTTCCCTTTGCCCTAGCTAAAGCTCATCTATTCTTCCCACACTGCCTCTACCCATCCCCATTATGAATCACCCTCCTTATATCAAAGAAAACATTCGGCATTTGATTTTTTGGGATTGGCTTACTTTATTTAGCAATATATTTTCCAGCTCCATCCATTTACCTCCAAATACCATGATTTTATTCTCTTTTAATGCTGAGTAATATTCCATTGTGTATGTATACCACATTTTCTTTATCTATTCATCTACTGAAGGGTATCTAGGTTGGTTCCGCAGTTTAGCTATTGTGAAGTGACCTGCTATAAATATTGATGTGGCTGTGTCCCTGTAATATACTGTTTTTAAGTCCTTAGGGTATAAACCAAAGAGTGGGATAATTGTCAAATGGTGGTTCCATTCCAAGTTCCATTCCCAGTTCTCCATACTGCTTTCCATATTAAGAACACTAACAACAATAAGTGTTGGCAAGGATGTGGGGGGGAAAGGCACATTCATACATTGCTGTTCCTGATTTTTTAATACCTATCTATGGAAAGCAGGTCATCATGTCTTTGCCCCACACCTTGGCATTCTAGAGTTGTTGGCACACCCAGATTCTTTCAGCCAGCAGATGGTCATTCTCCACTCTGGGTAGCTTAGGGAGGTTCATCAACAGGTACTGAGAACATGGATAGTACACCTAGTGGAAATACAGAGTAGCAAGAGGCAAACACCTTGCTCGTGGGGTTTACTCGGCAGAATGCCATGCAGGCAGAGCCCAGTGGTGCAAGCCCGTAACCCCAGTGGCTCAGGAGGCTGAGGCATTGATCATAAGTTCAATGCCAGCCTCAGCAGCTTAATGAAGCCCTAAACAACTTAGGGAGACCCTGTCTGTAAATGAAAGCTTTTTATAAAAAAAAGCTGGGTATGTGGCTCAGTGGTTAAGTGCCTCTGGGGTTCAATCTGAAGAAGAAGAAGAAGGAGAAGAAGAAATAATGGCATGTAGTATAACTGGAAAAGCACATAATTGTACCTTAGCCATTAATTCTCTGTGCAACTTGATCTAGCCCCTTATTTCTCCAAGTCCCTAATTTCTTCCAGTTGCATCTTCTTCATTTTTAAACTTAGAAAGTAGATGACTTTCCCTCAATTAAAGCACAAAAGATAAATTAAAGCCATTCCCACATATAGATCGGTTTGTTTTGTTTTTAGAATGTCTTAAAATGAGACATAATTTAAATCAATTGTCCTCAACCAGGGTTGATTTTGCCCCCAGGGGACACTTGGCCAAGTGTGGAGTCATTTTCAGTTGTTCCAACTCAGGTGATGATGCTGGCATCTAGTGGGTAGATACAATACCCTATAATACACAGGGCAGCCCCCTACGGCAAATAATTATTCCACCCAAAATGCTGTTGAGAAACCCAGCATTAAACTTTAAAGGGTCCTCCTCCTTTTCCCCTCAATTCTCCACAAGGCTCACTCAGAAGCTAAGAGACTTGATCCCAAAGTGAAGGCAATACAATTGGGAGTCACAAAGCATGCTGTGTATCTTTACATAACTTGTACTATCCTTTTAGATCTGTTTCCTCATCAGAATGGCAAGGCTAGTAATAATCAGCTGGAATTGTGAGGAGGGGCCAGCCAAAAAGATTACCCCTCAACCTATCCATATCTTCTACATAAAAGCCATATATGTGGCTCCTTATCTCTTGATTAGTGGGTTGATTCAGGGTCTGTGACCCCTTTCCCCTTTATTTTGCTGTTTTGAAGGAAAGGAGAAAAACATCTTTCTTTTCACCAAGGGACTCTCTGTTATTTGGGAAGAACTTATCTGGGTATTCGTCTGTGCTCTTTCTTAATTCTCCACCATTCTTAGGATCACCACATTCTCCTCATTGACCATTTTCTTCATTTTTCCAGAAGTTCATGTGGAACCTCATAAGAAGCAGCTACACGTGACCCTGGCTTACCACTTCCAGGCGAGCCACCTACCCACTCTGGAGAAACTAGCCCAGAACATTGATGTCAAGCTAGGTTGCGACTGGGTAGCTACCATATTCTCTCGGGATATCCGATTTGCTAACCATGAGGTAATGTCTCACTGCGGCTCCTGACGCTACTGGGTACGGGGTTGTGATCAGAGCCAGGAGTGCTTGCTCCTGGCTACTTTAGGAGAGGGATGCCTAAGGGGAACAAGAAGCAAGCACCTGACCTAGAGCCAGGTGGCCTAGGATTTTTGTCCAGGCTCTGCAAAATCCCTGAGAGGCTTTGAGAATGCATCCCTCCCCTCTAGGTCC
Organism: Ictidomys tridecemlineatus; assembly: GCF_052094955.1. Taxonomy (NCBI): domain Eukaryota; kingdom Metazoa; phylum Chordata; class Mammalia; order Rodentia; family Sciuridae; genus Ictidomys; species Ictidomys tridecemlineatus. Next base: position 105,605,418 of record NC_135480.1, read on the forward strand.
TAAGTGGCTCATCCAGGTAACATTCGCAGGGTTCTTTCTGCTCTGCCAAACTTATTGGAGGAATACAGAAGTAAAATAGAGAAGAGATAGAAAATGTTGGGAAAGCTTTTAGTATAATATATAAATTCTTGATTTTGATAGAAGACAAAATGAACAGATGTATGCAGATATCTGTGGCATGCAAGGTATCCTGGAACATGCTAGACTTTTTAAAATGGTTCTGCCCTCAAGGAGCTTTGAGTTAAGCAGGGGGAAAAAGACAGACAAATATGAAAAAAAAAAAAAGACAGTTGTGTGAGCATTCATGTGCATGGCAATGGGCAGCACAAATGGGACGGCCGATTCCTGTTGTAGACAGACAGACAGATCCTAGTATTGCTCTTTTGAGGGGATCAGCATTGCTTTCCATTTAGGCCTGTGCCATCTTAGAAGAGTCATATTGTCCTTTATCTCCTGGAGGAGAACATGACACAAAGATTAAATGTCTGGTTCAAAGCCAAGGAACAATTGAGGACCAGAGATGACTTCAGAGCCCAGGAATTTTGACCAATAAAAATGGGCAACCCATCTAGAAAAGATACTACATACAGTAGTCCCCCCATTCACCCACCATTTCACTTTCTTTGGTTTCATTTACCTGAGATCAATTGCAGATCTGAAGTTATGAAATGGAAAATGCCAGAATTAAACAATACATTTTATATTACTCTTATGACAGCATATTGGTTTTGGTTTTGTTTTGTTTTAGTTTCTGTGACAGGGTCTTGCTTTGTTGTCCAGGCTGGTCTCAAACACCTGACCTCTTGCAATCCTTGGCCTCAACCTCCTAAGGTGCAGAAGTTCAGGTGCAGGCCACCATGCCCAGCTTACAGCGTATCATTATAATTGTTCTATTTTGTGATTAGTTACAAGTATTGATCTCTTACTGTTCTAAGCTATAAAGTGAACTTTACTATCACTATGTTTGTATAGGAAAAAAACATAGTTTACATAGAGTTTGGTACTATCTGAAATTTCAGGCATCCACTGTAGGTGTTGGAAACAATCCCCCATGGATAATGGAGAACTTACTCTAGTTAGATGAAATGTTTGTTTTCCAATTTAATATTCATTAAACAGTGTTTACATGTGTCTCCCAATTTTCAACAGCAAAAAGAACTGAGATTTTTGTGACTTTACATAGACTTTTAACATCTCTTTTAGGCATTTTTTTTTTACATGAAAAACAGAACGTCATGGTTGAAACCAGGCAACCTTCTTGTTTTGGGAGTTTTGGGAAGAGCCAGTCCAAGCGTCAAAACTTCAGAGCAAGGTGTGGTGGCCCATGAGTGTCAGGGACTCGCAGCTCTGCCTGACTTCACTGATCGGAATATCATGACCTCCTTTTTAATTATTTGATGCAAGTTTCTATAATGATGAATTAAGAAGACTAGGTCTGATCCTCTTTAAGAATTCTGGCATCTCCTGGGATCACTTAAGATTGGCCATAAAGATAAGGAGAAAGGTGTGGCTGATTGGAAACTTCCCAAAGACAAAAAAAAAAAAAAGTCAAGGGTTGTATGTGATGGCCTCTGAGAAGTCACCTTCCTGAGAGGAGAAGGTGGCAATGGAATTTTACAAGGCACATTCTCTAATCAACACTGCCCTCCAGTTAACTCAAAGGGTAATTGCTTTTCTGCCTGACCCACATTCTACCCAATTGGCATGAAAAGAAAGAGGCAGCAAGCGCCCACATGAATTATTTTTCTAAAAATAACTTGGCCTCTTTTATCTCTTATTTGTAAAAGCTCACTTATTACTGTTCCTTCTGATTAAACCCTCCTGGTCTCCTTTGACTAGACCCTCCCTCTGAAAACTTTTGGTTTTACCTGCAGACTACCTGTGCCTTTCTGTATACAAAGCTCTTGCCTTCCTTCTCCTTCACTCTGTCTCCAAGAGGCAGGTTTGACTGATGGTTCCAGTGAGCAAACAGATGTCTAAAGAAGGAGATCCATTTAGCAAGGACACTTGGCAAGGCACAGTGATGCTTCAGAAAAACTGCAAGGTCTCATCGCTCTGCTGTTTTAGATTTTCAATTGATTTTGGTCTTACAAATGCCCATTTATACTTCACACAGATTCTTCCTCATTAGTGATGACATTGGACCACACAACTTATATGTGCCAAGCAATAGAAATCAAGAGGAAGGACGTGATCCTATAAATGCATTAATTTTAGAGCCTACCATCCCTGGCTTCAAACCTGGCTCCTTCACTTCAGCAGTGGTTAGATTCACTTTGACAACTTACATAACCCTCCAGTCCTTGGTTTTCTCATCAGTAAAATGGTGATGATGTTTTGCTGAAATGTTGCAAGAACTGAATAAGAAGATGTATGGAAAGATCCTAAAGCAATACCTAACACAGGGCAGGAGCAACCAAAAAAACTGCTGCAGCTATTATTATTCCTAAAAACAACAACAACAACAAAAAACTCCAAAGGCAATGCCTTCAGTTGTTACTGTCACATGGAGCTGTGATGGCCCTTCAGTCAACAGACTTGGAGTTTAGTTTCAGTGCAGCAAAGAAGGAAAACATACCATAGAATTCTCACAATACATTAGCATTAGTATAATATGGTACAAACTAGGCACGTGTCCTGATATCTCTCATATTTAGGCTGTTTTTGTATCTGCCTTAGGGAAGTAGGAAATGGATCCCAGTGGTCATGGATCCCAGTTATTATTTTATTTTTTAATTTGATGATGATGGTGGTGGAAGTAGTGGTGGTGCTGGAGATGGCACCCGGGGCTAGCTTGTTAAGCATGAATTCTACCACTGAGCTACACTCCTACCTCCACACTTATAATTTCAGATTTGCTGCACTCCCTTAATTCTTATGTTGTTCATTCCATAAACCAAAGCTACTATATGTTTCCGCTATATTATCTCCAACCTTTCCTGTGCCCTGATTTTTCTGAGGAAATCCTAGAGTAGAATACTCATCCCTCTTTCTGATGGGACAAAGGAGGAGTTCTCTGAGCTACTTTGAGCTTTGCCAGCCACGCCTGTGCTGTACTGGAATAGGAGAGGCTGAGTTTAGACTTGTTTCACCATGACTTTCCTTTCACCGTGTTCCAGGAAAAGGAATGTTGCTTTTTGTGGCACATCACATATACAACTTTGAGATTTGATTTAAGAAATTCTTGTGAATTTTTATTCCTTTTTTTGTTTATTCAGTTCTAGGGATTGAACCCAGGGGCGCTTTACCACTGAACTGCATCTCTAGGCTTTCTTATTTTTTATTTTGAGATTTTGAGATAGGATTTCACTAAGTTGCTGAGTCTGGCCTCAGACTTGAGATCCTCCTGCCTCAGCCTCCTGAGTCAGTGGGATTACAGGCTGTGCACCTCTGTACCGGGCTTTTTAAAAAAAAAAAAAAAATTAAAAGCCTAACAGAAATCTCTCTGGTTTGTTTAGAAAAGCATTTTGAGTAGATACAATGCAGAGGGAGCAGGAGAAGGAGAAAGGAGGCAATCTAGATGAAAGATCTAGCCCGGAAAGGAACTAGAATGAGATTTAGGGAAAGAAACAGGCACCCTATGAAGAAATCAGTGATACAAACAAGTTCCATGCGTTGTTGACTTCATCCTCTGAGATAAATCACACTTACTGGTTCTTTCTACTGGAGATTTCCAGGAGAAAAATCTTTCTGTAGCACTTGTTCCAGTGGCTCACCTTGACACCACTGAGCCGATCAGCTCACAGGCCTAACCAGTCAAGGCCCAGGGGCCAGAGTCAACTGCAAGGAAGGATATTGCTTGGAAGAGCAGGCTTGTGGTTCAGTAGAAACAATTAGGCCCCTTCTGTGTACAAGGCTCCATCCTAAGGCATTTGTTAATATTGTCTCATTCAACTTTTTTAGTTAGGTAATATTTTATAGATGAGAAAACCGAGACCAGAGTTATATGGGAACTAGAATTTGTGGCCTATCACCGACAGTGTTAGGACTGCCGGAGGGAAGATAAGAAAGCATTCGCCATCTTGCCATCCCCTGTGAAACAAATAGGATAGAGGATGTTTTTCTTACTATTGAGGTCTCCAGCTGTTAATTTAAAAAAAAAATCAGTAATGTTTTTCTAAAATACCTTCAGGCCTATCCCTATGATGTTAATATTACCAGGAAACGAAGGCCCCTAATGTGGAGTCAGCCAGTCAAGTGGCATGGCCCTGTGCTAGGTCCTGGAGGCCTTCTCGGTGCTGAGAAGGAACATGTGGTCTCCAGCTGCTCCATGATGAAAACACGCCAAGCCACACACGGATGTCTATGAAGAATAGTTTCCTTCCAGGGTCTTTGTTGAAACTGTAGATTTTTAAAGAAAGCTCCTTGAAGGCAGGAACCAGGTCTTGTGTAAACAGCTGAACTGGGGAACCCTTCACTCCCAAGCCCTTCCTATAGGAGCAGTTCCCATCCAGCCCTTCTGTGACCCCCATGCGGAAGTCATGCTTTCTATGAGCTGAAGTTCACATGTCCGCTCTGGTGCATCCCACAGCAGATGGAGCAGGGAAACCGGGTCCAAGTGCATTTGCACAGTAGTTGACTGGAGAGCCTTCCAGCTTTTAGATAGATTTCCAGAAACCATGCCTGAATTCTGATGAGAAGTGAAGACATGCCTGGAGGAAAGTCTGGAACCATACAGGAACACAAAATGCCCATGACATTTTGATGAAGTGCTTTCAAATCTGAATCCAGAGCCTGTCAGACCCCAGGGTCTCCTGGACATATCCCGTCCTCAAGTGGTGTGTGCTGTCTATACAGAATGCTCAGGCTTGCCCTCCAGACACTCAACTGGTGGGTGGACATGGGTCTCAGACATCCTCTCTTCCTCTTTCAGACATTACAGGTGATCTACCCCTACACCCCACAGAATGATGATGAGCTGGAACTGGTGCCTGGAGACTTCATCTTCATGTCTCCCATGGAGCAGACCAGCACCAGCGAGGGCTGGATCTATGGCACCTCCCTAACCACTGGCTGCTCTGGCCTCCTGCCGGAGAACTACATCACGAAGGCTGACGAATGCAGCACCTGGATATTTCACGGGTAAGCAGACTCTAGGCCCTCAGCCTGCTGTTTCTTGAAGAACATTGCAACAGCAGGCTCTAGGAAGTGTCAGGGAAATAGACTTGATCCTGGAGCCTTAGGGTAACAGTAAGAGCAAAGGGTGCCCATGGGGAAAAAGACTCATTGGTTCTACACTTCCAGGAAACGAGCTGACTTTAGACATGAGAAAATTGAGAACCAGGTTGCTCTGCTCACTGTCCTGCCCCATTTGGTGCCAGTGGATTTCAGGCTGCCTAGTGGTCCATCTCTCTGGCTACCCCCAGTGCTAGGTCTTCATTGTCTTGGGGCACCTTGTCCTGGGTCATTACTCAGACTGGTAGGTCTCCCTGCAGTAACCAGGCAGATTCCTACTATGCCTGCCAGACCAATAGTGGAATGGGGTTCAAGGATCTGGAGCCCTAACTGAACTCCTCATTGCTAGGTGACCCTGAGCAAGTCCTCAGCCTTGGCACCTGCATGCCTAGACAGCATGTAACTGAAAAAGGGTACATTGCCCACGCATCCCATTCTTCTTTAGGGTGGATGATTTCTATGTATCTGTCACTACTGCCCCTCCCCATACTGGTCCCATGTTTAGAATGGCCTGTGTGGTATGGCCAGCTTTGTCCTAATAGAGGAAAAAAAAAAGGAACAAAAGTTACCTTCTTTTTCTTAATCCAAGCAGCTCAAAGGCAGCCCTTCCCTGGCATGCCCGGGCACCCAGCCAGCGTGTGCATGCTGGTTTGTTGTTCCTCTGTCTTGTTTTTGCTGTGTGGCAACATGGCTGAAAAGCAGAAGCCCTGAGCACCAGCTGCCTGGTGGCTAACACTATTATTACTGCCATTAAAAAAGGGGGCGGGGGCAGAGAAAAGGGTGATTTCTAAAAGTGTTTTGCCTGGAGGGAAAAAAGAAAAGAAGGTCCCCTACCCTGCTCTGCTCACTCTCCTGCCCCATTTGATGCCAATGGATTTCAGGCTGCCTAGTGGTCCATCTCTCTTACTACCCCAAGTGCTAGGTCTTCATTGTCTTGGGACATCTTGTCCTGGGTCATTACTCAGACTGGTATATCTCCCTGAAGTAGCCAGGCAGATTCCAAACAAATCACAAAACCAAAGATGTAAAAGAACATATTCTTCCTTAATAACCCCCACCCAGCAATTCCTTCCTGTGCCTTACATTCTGTCCCTCCACACCAGCCCATGAACATCCAGCCTTTGAAGGTCAAAGTTGCCTCATGTTCCCCAAACATTGGCTTTTCCAGAAATGTTTCTGAAGATCAAAATATATGAGTTGAGGTTCCAGAGTCACCATCTCATCATTATAAAAACAAGTAAGGTTGGGCTTGGGTTGTGGCTCAGTGGCAGAGCGCTTGCCTTGCACATGTGAGGGACCAGGTTTGATCCTCAGCACTGCATAAAAATAAACAAATAAGATAAAGATATTACGTCCATGTATAACTAAAAAATATTTTTTTAAAAAAAACAAGTAAGGTAAAATAGAGTCAGGCACCATATCACCTTCTAGGCAATTACAATCTGCAAAGATGACCTTGGTCACCTAAAGTTATACAACTTAGTGACACTGTAGGCTACTTAGTGTAAATATATTCTGTGATGCTGCACAGAGACCAAGTCATCCAAGGACACAGTTCTCAGAATGCATCCCCATGGTTAAGCGACACATGACCTTATAGACGAATAAACTGAGAGCTGAGAGATTATTTGCTTGATGAAGCACAGTTCCCAGGTCTTTTTCTAACAGAAAGACTATGGGTGGAAGAAGAGTATGTGTGAGAAGATCTGCTAACCTATTTAAAATCCTTGCATCCAAACCCAGTCTTTCTCCCATTAGAGCTCAGGCCAAAGCCCAGGTGAACCCAAGTGACTTCAGGCAGTGGGTCATACCAACATCCATGTGTCATTGTCTCCTTTTATTTTGGAAAATCACTAATGATGTGATTTCCTAGAAACTGTGTCTGAAGATCACCAATTATCATTCACAGCCAACCCTGCTAGAGTGGAGAAATACTACTGTTAGGCACAGGAACACTGTAATTAAGAATTCAAGTTTAATTCCAATAGTCTTGGACTCCCTCTTACCACTTTGTGACCTTGGCTCTGTTACTTTACGTCTCTGAGCCTCTGTCTGCTCACCTATAACATGGGGATAATAATTGCACTTACCTCTTGGGGTTGCTATGGAGAGTAGAAGGCACTTAACTTTATACAGATCAGCACTGAATAAAAATAACCATGGAAGTTATGATTATTCTTTTCTTCTGTCTTGGGTTTAACATACTCATCAAATCAAATGCCTCTTCCACAAAGGCAGTCCTCCAGACACAAACTTCTCTTTGCTATTTAACTCCTGAGGTGGAAATGACTCAAGGAGACAGAGCTCCCTTCTAAGAGAGACCTTCCCTGGCTCCTAACCAAGGACAGACTGTAGGAGGTGCAGCCACAGGGTGGAGGCTCCAGCAAGACCTGGCTGGTTGATGGGAAGTTGCAGAGGGGATCCAGGCAGCAATCAGGGAGTTGGCATCAATGTCTTTCTCACCCCTCCCTACCCAGTGCTTCTCAGTTCTCTGGGTCCCTCCTAAGAAAATGTTTTCTCACTGCTGTTATGGGACTGTCTTGCCTGGTTCTGAGTCCCCCTAGGGATTTTCCAGTTGATGAAACACCAGAGTGTCTCTGCAGCGGGCCAGCTGCCTGGCCCTTCTGAGCCTACCACAGGCCTAATGTGTTCCAGGGAGGAGCCAGAGTTCCCTGGTGCTTGAGAGGAGTTACCGACTGTCATGCCCTGGCCCCGTCTACCCTGTTATTAATATAAAGCATCTGACTGTTGTCCTTTTAGAACGGACAGCCCCACGCCCATGTCAATCAAGTCCTTTGATTCCAGTGATGGTTAAAAAGGGAAGAAGGCTGGCACTGTCCTTGGGAGAGAGAAGGGATACCGTCAGTGTCTTTCTAGCTGCAATAAAGTAATTAGAGACGTGGGCAGGCGAGATGTCAGCATGATTCCAGAGAGCCAGATATTTCAAGCCCTGAAGCTTTGATGAACCAGACAGGAAAACTGAATTTTATTCAACTGTACAATGTTCAGGAGGGTCTCTGTTTAAAATACAGGAGAGCAGCTGGCCTATCAGACTGTGTGAATGATATAAGATATCCTTGAGCTACAGTTACTTAAGTTTCCCCATAATGGGATTCTTCTGACTGCACATTAGTCTTACTGATACAACTTTGTTAAACTCCACCCCACCCACCCAGTTGAATCACAATCTGTGAGGAATGGGACCCAGGCAGAAGTATTTTTCCAAGGTCCCCTGGTGATTCTCATAGGCACAAGGACTAAAAATCACTTCTTCAGGGCCTGGGGCTTCTGAGACCGTTGCTTTGAAATAGAATGAATCTATCATTCATGGTCTGAAAAGGGCCACTTCTCACAGCGAAAGGAGTCCCCAAATATTTAAATCTTATGATTTTTTTGAAAAATAAAAGTAACAGGGCTGGGGATGTGGCTCAAGCGGTAGCGCGCTCGCCTGGCATACGTGCGGCCCGGGTTCGATTCTCAGCACCACATACAAACAAAGATGTTGTGTCCGCCGATAACTAAAAAATAAATATTAAAAATTCTCTCTCTCTTTTCCTCTCTCACTCTCTCTTTAAAAAAAATTAAAAATTAAAAAAAAATTTAAAAAAAAAAGTAACATCTGGTTAGCTTAGTGATATTGAAGAATATTAACATTCTTTTCAAAAATAAAATTCTAATAGTAATGCTGTATTAAAAATGAGTAACCCAGAACAGGTACAAAACTGGACAGATTGTTGGATCCACAGGCACTAACCAGGACTCTATATGGGCACATAGGGATATATGGCCACACACATCGTAAAAATGCAAGAAATCTGATTTAAATGCTCCCCCTTAACACTCCCCAGTTTCACAGAGGGAGATGTTTGTTGGATTTGCCTAGCCGTATTTAAATAACAGTGTTTATTAGCTCAAGCTTTTGGAGTCTTACTATGAGCAATAATTTAAATGCTGCATGTTTTGACAGCCTTCCCTTTAGCAAGATCTCTTTGGGGCCTCTGTAGTTACAGTGGTACATGCAGAAAGGAGAGTTCTTGGCCCACAGTTCTAAACATCTGGTGAGAATGGTTCTCCTCTGAAATACTTCTATCCTTAATCATCTTGTTGATTGAGGTGGGAATAGGGTTGGAGACTGAAGAGGGTGGAATAGAGGATAATGGCCAGAAAGTTTCTTTGACCCTAAAGAGCCTCCGGCAAAGTGGTGAAGATGGTTAAAATTAAAAAGAAAAAAAAAATTAAACTCTCATTCTTTCCTTCAGATGGAAATTGCCATAGAAAAGATGAAGGGCAATGGGAATTGTTTATTTCATTTGAACTAGAAAAATAGCTGGAAACAGTGGTACATAATTGATACTCATTATTCTTTAACATGCCTTTGGTGCCAAGCATGCCTGTGGCATCCTAATAAGCACAAAATCATTGGACCCCATCCCTGCCCAGAAGGATGGATGCATCTGTTCTGGATACAGAAGTCCATCTACTCCTAATTTATTAACTGCAAGACTTCAGTATTTGAAAAAAAGAAAATCTCCCCAGGGATGGGGTCCCTGTGCTCATCTTTCCCAGCCACTGTCCTACCCAGAGAGTGTGAAGTGCCAGTTCCCACTTCCATTGGGCCCCCAGGAAAAGTGCTAATGACTCCTGGCAAAAGTAGTTAACATCCTCCTCATCTTACTTTGCAGTTCTTATTCAATCTTAAATACATCATCGTCAAACTCACTCACATTTGGTGATGGAGTGTTAGACAGACGGCAGTATGAAGACCAGGGACTTGGGGAGACGACGCCTCTCACCATCATCTGTCAGCCCATGCAGGTAAGGCTGATTGTTATGGCCACATACTCCAGGCTAATGGGGATACACTTTTTATTAAGTATGAGCATAGCCCTTGCTGCCTTCAAAGAGTCCCTAAACTCTTGGGGAGAGGAAAGTGCACAAAATTATAAAATATAGCCAGATCTGGTGGTGCACACCTGTAATCCCAGTGACTTGGGAGGCTGAGGCAGGAGGATCATAAGTTTGAGGTCAAATTCAGCAAACTAATGAGGTCTTAAGCAACTTAACAAGATCCTGTCTCAAAATTTAAAAAGATGAAAAGGACTGGGGATATGGCTCAGTGGTTAAGCATTCCTGAGTTTAAATTCTGGTACCAAAAAAAAAAAAAAAAGCAAACAAACAAACAAAAAAAGATTACAAAATATATTCAGCAATTCAAGGCTGGAAAAGTCAGATAAGTGGTGCCATTAGTGACCACCAGCATGTCTGTCTGGCCTATAGAGAAGAGGAGATTTTTATCCCTAACATAACAATAATACCCAAGTTATATAAGCTTTGTGGGTTAATGTGATGACCAAAGGAAACAATAAAATAAGGCTCTTATCACCATAAATAGAGTGTGCTTAAAATATGAGAAGTTTTCCAAGAAAGGTTGGAGGTAAGAGGAGAACTAGAGCGATTGCTGAGTATTACTGAAAGAGTCCAGTAGTAGGGTCGAGCTCGCTGACTTTTTTTTTTTTTTTTTTGCAGTTTTATTAGATCTTAAAAGAGATCATAAGAGCAGAGTTCTTAAGACTAGAGCCTTGGGTTTGAAATAGGGAAGAGTAGGAAGAGAGATGGGAAAGTTCACATCACCAATCTACACATCAACCTTGTCAGATCAACTGGAAACTAACAGGGATCTGGCAGCACTGAGGAAACTGGGAATAGCTGATAAAATTAGAAAGTAGAAACATCTAGAAAGATCCACTAGCATTTATACAAAACAAAGTCACTTGGACATGCCTTCGATGAGACTTGCCTATTTCATCATTGAGAAGTAGCAACTGTCCTCCCTGAGCCACATCTGGGGACACCAAACTGCTCACATGGTCAGACCAGAGCTCACATGGTGACTAGAGTAGATAGAGCAGGAACTCCCTGCTGGAGCAGAGAGACTGAATGTAAAACAGGCATTAACACCAGGAATGCTCCTTTTTTCCATGGGACCGTGTGGTCACTACCACATTTTAGAGGTGAGGCAGTGAAGAAACTGATGAAGCATCCCTTTGGGGGAGAAAATTATCCTCCAGAATGACAGTCTCTTTATTAATGGCCAGTTTCACCTCGGAGGTGTAACTCATGTGCTTTTCATGTTTTACTAGCTGCCCAAAGCTACTCCCACTAAAAATAGCACCAGCAGCCGTGAAAATAAGCCTTTCGTGACTCTTTTTATTTTACAAAGCACCTGCAATTTCTCTCATTTGAGCCTCAAAATAACTTGTGAAGTATACAGAATGAGTCTTATTGTCCTCATTTTATAGTCAGGCCAACCTAAATCCAAGGCAGTTAAGAGGCTTGTCCAAATCATGCATTGGCAGATTTGCCCTTGAGCGCAGCCCAGCTGACACCAGGACAGGTCTACGGTGCCATGTTTCCTCACTTTTCTTCCTCTGCAGCCCCTGCGGGTCAACAGCCAGCCTGGGCCCCAAAAGCGATGCCTCTTTGTGTGTCGGCACGGGGAGAGGATGGATGTTGTGTTTGGAAAGTACTGGTTATCCCAGTGCTTTGATGCCAAAGGTGAGTACAGTAATCCCACTCCTTTTTTTCTCCACAGTTTTGCCTTCTTTGGTTTCAGTTGACCATAGTCAACCATGGTCTGAAAAGATTAAGTGGAAAACCCCAGAAATAGGGGCTGGGGATGTGGCTCAAGCGGTAGCGCGCTCGCCTAGCATGCGTGCGGCCCGGGTTCGATCCCCAGCAGCACCACATACCAACAATGATGTTGTGTCCGCCGAGAATTAAGAAAAAAATAAATAAATGTTAAAATTCTCTCTCTCTCTCTCTGTGCCCCCCTCTCTCTCTCACTCTCTCTTTAAAAAAAAAAAAAAAAAAAAAAAAAAAAGAAAACCCCAGAAATAAACAAGTCATAAGTTTTAAATTACACTCCATTCTGAATAGTATAATGAAATCTCAGTGTCCAATTCCATCCTGCCTAGGTGGATCATCCTTTGTTCAGGGTATATACATTATATATGATACCTACCTTTAGTCACCTAGTAACTCGCCTGGCTATCAAATCTACTGTCACAGTATCACAGTGCTTATGTTTGAGTAGTTCTTACATACTACCCTGATGTTAAGTCTCAATGCCCACATCTTTCACCTCACTTTACTTCATCACATAGATATTGTATCACTTCACATTACAAGAAGAAGACTGAGTACAGTGCAGTATAATATTTTATGAGCGACTACGTTCACATAACTTTTTTTTACAGTATGTTTTTACAACTATTCTATTTTATTATTAGTTATTATTGTTAATCTCTTATTGTGCCATATTTATGAATTAAAATTTATCCTAAACATGTCCGTGAAGGAGATAGCATAGGATGCATAGGGTTCAGTACTATCTGTGATTTCAAGCATCCCCTGTGGTCTCCTAACATCTCCTACCTATAAGGGGGATTTACTCTTTGTAGTTGGTTGGCCTGCTTAGCATTGGCATACCTATCATGGCCTCTAGGGGGCATAGTCAAGCTATGTAATTTATGTACATGGTCTTATTTATGGGTTTGAATACTATCGAAAAATGCATGCTATCTATAAGTCCTTACTGAATGTCTTGAATTTTAGGAAAGAGATAAGTGTTCTTGTTCCCGCTCTATAAACTGAGAAACCAAGGACCAAAGAATAAATTACTTGCCCATAGTCATATGGCAAAGTCCATTGGAGAAGACAGCGATTCCATGGCCAGAGTTTTCTTCCATTAAACTCTGTATGGCCAGCATGGTGTAGTCCTGCAAAGTAGGCCTGTCTCTTCCGTTTTCATTTTAATTGAATGGCATTTTAAGATAGCGACTTGCCTGTCAGAAAAGTCCACCTACTTAGAATGTCTAGCTGTTATCATCACTTAGAAACTATCTCTTGTCACTTCCATTAACAGAATGGAAGAGTGGGTTCCAAGACAGTCTACTGAAGAAATAGTGTCAGATTCAATATTTTCCATCAGCTCCAGAGAACTCAATTCAGACTCTGACTTAGAAGGAGGATGTACCAGGATCAACAAGAGAAGTCTTCAAATAAAAAGTCTGACCTTTTTATTTTCCCCAGGCCGCTATATACGCAGCAACCTGAACATGCCTCATAGCTTACCTCAGCGGAGTGGTGGTTTCCGGGATTATGAGAAAGATGCTCCAATCACTGTGTTTGGATGCATGCAGGCAAGACTAGTAGGTAAGTGTCCTGGGGCGATACATAGCATTTCCTGGCCCTTTTTCAAATGTCGAGTACCAAGTGTATACCAGGACACTTCCTGGGGTTATCTGTAACTTCCCTACATGTGATCTATTTCCTTTATTCAAAAGGGATTTATTACATAACTCAGGACAGTGGCTTGGCTTACCAAAGTTAACAAGACATGGTCCTTACTCAGGAGCATGATAGGAAAGGTCAAGCATGTTTTACTTACATCACTGCTATGCAGACAGGTCAGATTCTAGTTTAAGACAGCATCATTTACCAACATAGCTGTAAAAATAGGGCAAGGGTGAGGAGAGAAGCTTGGGGTTGCTGAATTTATAGAAGCCAATCGATGCTTTGATGACACTCAACTCTTTGCAGGCCTATTCCCTACTGGGCATGAAGAGGCAATACCTTGTTCTATTCTTTCCCTTAACAGACATGTATTGATTATGTACTGAGCTAGGTGTTAAGGACCATGCATGTTAGTCCCCACTCTAAGGGAAACCAACAGATGTGGACAAATATCATACTACATGGTATTCTGAGTAATAGAGGTATGCATCAAGTATTATGGGAGCGCACGCACACGTGCAGGCACACACACACACACACAAAACACATGTAAAAGAAGAGATGTGAGCTGTGACCTGGAGTGGAAGTAGCTGAGGAAAAAGAAGCAGCAGGAGGAAGAGCAGGACATTCTTGGTAGCAAGACAGTGTAAAGAACGTCACAGGTTAATAGCATCAAGAATGTGGGAGAAACAAACCGTCTTGTTTCTAAAGCATCTGTTTCAAGAGGCAGGGCAAGAGGTAGACTGGAAAGATTAATAAAGACAAGTTCCCAGAAGACTTTGACCACCATATTAAGGTGTCTGGATGTGGGGAGCCGCTCTGAATTACCACACCTTCCAGGCCTGAAGCACGAGGCTCTGACCAATCACTACATTTCATAGTGACTTGGGTGATGTTCCAGCTCAGACAGCAAGACATGGCTCCAGGTGTAGGTGTCACCCGCAGGATTGAGCTACCCTCACCTATTCCTTTGTAATCCTACCCCTTGCCTCATTTGAATGGCTTCTTCCCAATGAAAGGGTTCAGCAGGTACTCTTTCTCTCTTTCCATGGACCCCTAAGGTCAGAGGATCCAAAGAAAAAGGTATTTCTCTGTCTCTGTGTGATTATTTCATGCCAGCCCAGTTCACCTGGAGTGACCTGGAGTGTTTAGCCATGGAATATGACATCTGGAGCTTGCCTAGTAGAAAAAAAGAAGTGGATTTCATGAGGAAAGCATTAAGCATCAGCTGCGCTTTATCTCTGGTGTGCAAGAACATGACCCATGGAGATTTTGATTAACACAGAGTGACAGTAAAATAAGATTAATCCTCTCCCTTCTATCACAAGGAAGAGGTTAGAGCATTATCCTGTTCCCAGGTCCCTCCTAGGAGAACATTTTACAACTCGTTGACACCAGGGAGGAGGAAAGAAAAGGACAAGAAGGGGCCTGCCTGCTGCTTGGCCTCTCATTCAAACACCAATGAGGGGTTTGTTGGAAACAAGGATGATACTGATGGATCTACAAGAGCCAGCCCTCAGTAGGAGAGAAAGGTCTAAGGAGTCTTTCTAGCAACCAAGTGAAAGCCAAGTAAATCTATCAGACTGATTCTCCTCGGATTTTCTTCGCAGGTGAAGCCTTATTAGAAAGTAACACCATTATTGACCATGTCTATTGCTCCCCATCCCTACGCTGCGTTCAGACTGCACACAATATCTTGAAAGGTAAGATTCTCCATTGAAAGTCAACTAGTCCATCCCTCTGTCTCTAAGCACCTAATTATCATAGGATAATTATCATTATGGGATACTCACCAATTATAAGCTTTGAATCTGAAATTTTTAGCAGATTCTTTCATGAGGTGACTGATCTTGCACAAATCACAAAATCATACCATGACGACATAACCAGATAAAACAAAGTTTGCTAATAATGATTTTCCTGAGAATTTAAAGCTCTTTAGCTGTTGTTGTTGTTTTGGTTTTTGTTTTGTTTTGGGGGATTGAACCCATGGACACTCAACCACTGAGCCACATCCCCACGCTTTTTATATTTTATTTAGAGACAGGGTCTCGCTGAGTTGCTTAGGCTGGCTTTGAGCTCAGGATCCTCCTGCCTTAGCCTTCGAAGCTTCTGGGATTACAGGCATGCGCCACCTCACCTGACTGCTCTTTTGGATAAATTGTGGGACTGAAAAATATTTAGAGCTTATAGAGCAGTGATTCTTTCTTTGCACTTACATAGTAAATAATTTCACCCAGCTTTAATCTGTTGTTTGCCAATTGTTTACAGCAGCAATCGTACTCTTGGGAGTCTCCAATCTTAACCATCCTTATTTCTTTAGTTAATTGGAAAAACTATAAAAAGACTCAACTTTTACCCTAAAATCCATAGAACTTTGCATTATAGAGACCCCCACACACATACACCATTTTCATTTCATTGAAAGGAAAACTGAAGAAAACAGAATTAAGTGTGTACTTAAGCTAAACAAACAAATGAGCCATAAATGGACAAGCCAGCAAAGAATTTGATATTATATTTGAGCCTTTAATTCTTTAACCCAAGTAAACCTTCCCTGCACGACGGTGAAGTACTTATATATTAAATTGGCATAGAAAAAAAAACTGGACTAAATGTAATATAAAAGGAGCTAAGCTAACAGAGACAATTCCTACCGAGAGTAATCACACTACAATAAAATCTAAGATTTGTGCACTGGTACTTTTAAATAGTCAACATCAGATTTTCTGATAGGAAAAAATGAATAATTTACATGATAGTCAAATACAATGAAAGCTATTGTGTAGTAATGGATGCTAAGAGAATATCTGAAGTTTTTTGGTCACACAATCATGGAATTTATTTTGGAAAGAGGAATTACAGTAGTCACAGAATTGAACCAATTACATGGATAATGATTTGTGGGTTTTGTCCTGAAATAAGACACCAAACATCCTTAAAGCCAGCATACATTCTTGAGGTGCAGCCAGAGTATTAACTCATGTGTCAGTAAAACACAAAAAAATTATAAGCCTTGTCCAAACCCACAGGCTTCCACTTCCTTCCAGGAGAAAGAAAAACTGCTTTAACAGAATTGTGTAAGGATTTGGCCTAAAACTTATTTTTCCACTGAGAACATCATAGCACTTCCTTCATCTTCGTTTTATTTTACCTCTAAGGTTTACAACAAGAGAATCACTTGAAGATCCGAGTGGAGCCTGGCTTATTTGAGTGGACAAAATGGGTTCCTGGGAGCATGTTACCTGCGTGGATACCTCCTTCAGAGTTAGCTGCAGCCAACCTGAGTGTTGATACAACCTACAGGTAACCCTCTGAAACTGCTGCTTCCTGGAACCTGTGTGGAAACACTTTCCATGCTCTCACCAGACCAGGCTAATCCACTGGATGAAGGGCCAGGCATAGTGTGCAGGTAGTTGTCCATAAGTGGGAAGGCCAAGCTATGATTTGAGAAACCAAACCTGGAGAAAAGCCAGCATTCCCTTGCATTTAGGTGTGTTATTCAGCTTTTCATCACCGTGATTTAAATACCTGACAAGAACAACTTAGAAGAGGAAGTTTATTTTGAGCTCATGGTTTCGGAGGTTCAGTCCATGATTGGTCAATTCCATCACTTTGGACCTTAGATGAGGCACATCATGGCAGAAGAGTGTGGTGAAGGAAAGCTGTTTAGCTCATGAAAGCCAGGAAGCTGAGAGAGAGGAAGGGGCCATAACCAGATATAGTCCAGACCATGCCCAGTGACCGGCTTCCTCCAGTCATGCCCCACCTCCCTACAGTTACCACCCAGTAATGCATAGAGTCGATTAATCCACTGATGACATTGCATCTCTGATAATCTAATCACTGCACTTCTGAACATTTCTGCACTGCCTAATAGATGAGCTTTACTTGGGACATTAAAGATTCCAATCATTAACAGTAGGATAGGGTGAATTATATTCTTCACCCCAACCCATGTCAGATTTTCCTGACTTTATTATATTTGTTTCAGTGGAATAACAAAACCATTTTGCATTCCAGAAACGTGTATTAGCCAATGGTAATGTCATTCAGATGCTTGTTGGGAAATAAGGGAGGTGACAATGTGAATTTTCCAAAACATAATTTTCCTTATTATGTTCACTTGTTAGGGCTATCACCCTAGAATGTGAGCAAGTCACTTTTTTCTTTTTTTTTTTTTCTTTTCTTTCCTATTTTTTACAGTGCTAGGAGTGAATGGAACCCAGATCCTCACACATGCTAGGCAAGTGCTCCACCAACGAACTACATCCTGAGGCCAGCAAGCCACTTATATATGCAAGAGTTCAAGTGGCTTACCTAAATTTATAAATATAGTGACCGACCACACATGAAAATAATGATGACAACTAACATTTATTGATCAATTTCTGCATACCAAGTACTGTGTACTCTTTACAGTCATTCTTATTCCTATTCTGTCCCTTTTGCCATTAGACCAGACTAACTGTATTGACATTTTTTTCCTTTAATGTATAGACTGCTCCCAGCTGATAATCCACATGCATACTTCAGCATCAACCAATGAACTAGGTGTGGTGGTGCATGCCTGTAAACCCAGCAGCTCAGAGGCTGATGCAGGCAGATCATGAGTTCAAAGCCAGCCTCCTCAATTTAGTGAGGTCCTAAGAAACTTTGTGAGGCCCTTTCTCTAAATAAAATATATTTTTAAAAAAGGCTGGGATGTGACCCACTGTCTAAGTGCCCCTGAGTTCAATCCCTGGTACCAAACCAAAAAAAAAATCAACCAATGATAATACAGTTACATTGACTATTGAAAATCCACTAAAGCTATATAAACTCTCTTTGAGGAAGGACAGAAGTCACAACCATGATAATGGGAAATTAAACTTATATTTCTTAGAGTAGAATTTGGAACAAGTGACCAATGTTAATGCTAGCTCTGTTTCTGGTAATATCTGTTGAACTTTCATTTCAAATACCTACCCAAACCACCAATGAAACAATGTGAATTTCTGGCTAAGGTAGGAGAGGTTATCCTTTTTTACCCTAATATTTTTACTCTGCAGATAAGATGTCAGATAACTCCTTCTTTAATTGTGTGCTACATCTTCTTTCCTTAAAAGAAATTAGCATTCCTCAAAAATAAAATTACACCAGGCACCCTGGCACACATCTGTAATCCCAGAAACTCAGGAGGCTGAGGCAGGAGGATGGCAAGTTCAAAGCCATCCTGGACAACTTAGTGGGAC
Organism: Ictidomys tridecemlineatus; assembly: GCF_052094955.1. Lineage (NCBI taxonomy): Eukaryota > Metazoa > Chordata > Mammalia > Rodentia > Sciuridae > Ictidomys > Ictidomys tridecemlineatus. The sequence goes on from NC_135480.1 coordinate 105,624,122, forward strand.
CATCAGCCACCCTTTCTCAAAACAAAAAAATAAAAAAGGCTGAAGCTGGGTGCAGTGGTGCACTATAATCCCAGCAACTTGGGAGGATGAGGCAGGAGGATAGCAAGCTCAAAGCCAACCTCAGCAACTTGGTGAGACCCTGCCTCAAATTTTTAAAAAATTAATAAAAAGGGCTTGGAATGTGGCTCAGTGGTTCCATTCCCCAGTACTACAAAAATAAGTCAATAAATCATAAAATTGAATCAACAATCTGATCCCCTACCACACTTGACATTTTGTCCTGACCCTTCTCTGGTCACTGTTTTTCTATCCTTCAGGCACAATAAATCATTGTCCCCATGTCAATAGCCATCATCCCATCTAGTCAGAAAAGAGTTTGAGTTGCTGCCAACACTGGCGAGGTGACTTTTGTCACACTCCATCCAGCCCCATCCTGGCTTACTTGGGCCATCCATGTCCTGTTTCCCCTTGGTGTGTTCTGCAGGGCTTCTCAAGCTGACCTACAAAGTTCTCCAAAGCCACTCTAGCTGAGCCCACTATGCACTCGGAAAAACACACCCAGGCACACACAGACCACACAACCCCATCAGCAGTGCAAGCAGGATGAAGGCCAAGAATTTGGGAATCAGGACATGGTCCTTATTCCAGATCTTCTTTTCTTTTCAGCAAATCACAGCTCAATTCAACCATTTTTCTGTTTGGCATATGGGGAGGGAGATGAAGCCTCTAATTCTTAGTTATATGAGAAAGACAAAGTTAAAGTATGTGAAAGGTACAACCTCAAATTAAACTCTCCGTGAGATTAATGATGACAAAATGAATAGGCCTTTTGAAGTAAGTTAAGTGAAGCCCAAGGGATTGAAGATACCATGACGAGAAGAGAAGCCAGCCCTGGGATACAGGGTAGTATGAGTCAAAAGCACTCAGCTTTAAAAGCCCTGTTACCTTGCAACAGGGGCCAGCAGAGAATAGGAGGGAGAGGGATTGGAAGCCAAGTTAGGGGAACTTACTAGACTGGTGACTCATACCGAAGCTTCATCCCTGGGCAAGACCAGCCTAGAGGGTGGGTGTAGCAAGCAGCCCAGTCTTAACAAGCTGGACCAGTGCAGCAATGCAGGAAAAGCAAAATGCCTACCAACCAGGCAGGCTCAGAGCAGGGAACAGGGCCCTGACACGTGGGGAAACAGGACTGGAGGAGGGCATGGATCTGGAGTACTGGAGAGGCAGCAAATCTAGGTTTTGTGGGGCTTAAGGCAGAAGTCGGCCCTACAGCCTGAACCAGAGCAGTGGGGAAATAAAGAGTTGAAGGGAACACTGTTCCAAAGATGCCCCCAAAGGACCTGGAGCTGGGCATGGTGGCACAGGCCTGTAATCCCAGAGGCTCCGGAGGCTGAGCCAGGAGGATCGTGAGTTCAAAGCCAGCCTCAGCAAAAGTGAGGCACTAAATAACTCAGTGAAACCCTGTCTCTAAATAATGTATTTTATTTAGGGCCAGGGATGTGGTTCAGTAGAGCACTGAGTTCCAGGTCCACTGGGTGTTTCAAAGCCCACCAGCGTCTGGGAGAGTTTAGGACCCTACAGGTGTGACAGTATGACTGTTTCTACTGACAGGAGCAAGAAGTCTTCAACTTCCTCCCAAACCCATTGGGAAAGGTCAGATAGTGGAGCCAATCAAAGGTTCTACTTCAAGGTGCTGGGAGAGGCCACAGGCAAGAACTGATCCAGAGGAATCCCAGCATGTATCACAGCCTTCACTCACATAAATCTCACACATCACAAAGTGGTCTAACCCTTGAAGAGACTCCTTGGGACACATGAAGTAGCCTATTGTTGCAGTATGAGGGAAAGAGAGAAGCTCCTAGGACATGGAGTGATGTGAATGGTAACGGAACTGAATAAGAGGTAGAGTTAGGAAGGAAGAAGAGGAGAGTTTATTTCAGAACAAGCTGGTCCAGCCCTATCGGTGGTGATTTGTCTCTGCTAATAGCTCAGGGTAGGGTGAGATTTGGGAGGTTGTTGCATGCTGAATAGAAGGTTCTATAGGGGCAGGTTTCCTTCAAATGGAACCACTACAGCCCTGACAATAAGACCAAGTGCACAGAAGGGTGACCTTGACTAGGACTGTCAGAGGTCTCCAGTGTGGAGAATCTGCTTACAGGCCAAGTCTGAGCCCCAGATTCAAGTCTAGGTTCTAAGAATTGTTAACAGTCTGAGCAAGTCCTCTGTGGCTTTTTTTTTTTTTTTTTTTTTTTTTTTTTGAGCCTTGGTTTTCAGAAACTTGGGATTTACAAGGGCATTACTGGGAAGATTATACTGAAAAATGCAAGCAGGGTTCTTGCACAGAACCTGACACTGGAAGCCCTCAGTAAATATTTGTAGTAGTAATGTATTCAGATCAAGATGCCATATGGAGGTTGCAAATGTAGCTCGGTGGTAGAAACTTGCCTAGCATTTGTGAGGCTCGGGTTCAATGCCCAGGCAAAAAAAAAGGAAGGAAGGAAGGAACAGATAAACAAACAAACAAACTGGGTTCTATACCCAGCAAAAAAAAAAAAAAAGGGGGGGAGAGAGGAAGAGAGGGAGGGAAGGAGTAAAGAAAAGGAAATGCCTTGTGAAATCACTTTGAGAGCTTACCACCATCTGTACCAGGCATAAAACAGCCATCAATGAAAAACAAAACAAGAAAATAGAAAAAGCAAAGGACATGGTCATACTCAAGAACGAGATAAATAGCTCATGGACCAGAAATTCTGAATAATAAAGGGAGGTGGAAGCAGGTGATGGTGGGCCCCAAGGACATTGGTTGACTGGGTCACCAGGTCAGACATTTTGATCTTTCTTTTTAATGCCTTTGTAGATTACATAGTTATCATTTGCATCAATAACCTCCCTCCACACAGAGAGCTAGCTCCTCAAGCCCAGAAATTGGGCTTTCCTCATCTTTATATCTTATGGGCTTGTCCTAGTGCCAGGTGTCTGATCTCTTTTTTTCAATAAGAGGCAAAGAGAAGGAAAAGGCTGGTGGAAATTTTTATGACGTCACAAATCAGATGGATTTTCTGCTTTTAAAATCTGTCCTAATTTAATCTCGCCTTAATCCGTATAAGATATATGATTAGGTCCATCAATGATAATAATCAGTAAAAGTAGTCTAACTGTGGGTATATCATCCTGTGCATGGAGCATGAACTAAATATCTCATTTTTCAACAGGTCACTGTGACACCATACAAACAATCTGTTTCGGTGCATTTCAACCCCTTGTCTTTATAAAGGCAATAGTCTTCTCTTTACCTCCCTTCTTTCTAGGGACATGGATAGACATATGGGAACTTTAGAAAAAGTCCTGACAAAATGGTTTAGAATATCAATTGCTTCATCCCAGGATCAAAATGTTTTCATTTCTTTTGTTCATTCTTCTGTTCCAGACCTCACATTCCAGTCAGCAAACTAGTGGTTGCAGAATCCTATGACACTTATATCAATAGAAGTTTCCAAGTAACAAAAGAAATTATAAGTGAATGTAAAAGTAAAGGTAGGTGGTATTATTTTGGACTCCATATTTAAATATGTCACCATTTCTCTATCATGGCTAATAGGGCTACTCAAGATGCTTGCAGTTTCTTCGACAGACTTGCTTAATAGGAAAGAAATATATTTCTAGGTCTCTTCTAAATTCTTTGACATTGAATTTGTAATATTCTCTGAGTACCTAAAATGATAGGAATCCCAGAGTAACACACTAGACTTAATTACTTATATTTAATAACTTAGATTCTGCACTATCATTGGCCATTTGGCGCCTTACCAAGAGGACTCCCCATTGCAATTTCCAGAAGGTCTCTAGAATAACACTGTTTGCCTATAATTGACCAGAGAGCATGGACATTCATATATAAAACCATCTACACAAGCTAACCATTGGTAGCACACACCAGTAATCCCAGCAGCTCGGGGGGCTAAGGCAGTAGGATCAGGAGTTCAAAGCCAGTCTTAGCAAAATAGTAAGACCCTAAACAACTCAGCAAGACCTTGTCTCTACATAAAGTATTTAAAAGAGCTGGGGATGTGGATCAGTGGTAACTACCCCTGTGTTCAATCCCTGTTAAAAAAAAATAAACAGAAAAAATAAACATCTACCCAAACACATGTATTAGCCATGCTGCCACCAAGAGACGGGTATGTAAGGCTCAAGTCTGTTTGCTGTTACATTTTCCAAAGATTGGGTTCAAATATTTAATATTTCTGACTGACTGTTGACTATAAATTTCAAGCTAATTTATTTATATTCATAGAACAAAAACTATAATTATGTGCACAAAAATGTTGACAATAGATAGCCCTGAGCAACAGTAGATGGTTGTCCATCTACTATTTCCATTATCACTCATAAGCTGCTCACTACCATGAAGGTAAACAGCATGTGCTAATAGCCAGGAGGTCTCCAGTGCTCACAATTCTCTAGTGGCAACATTTCACTCTGTGTTAGAAGGGCTGGCCCAGGGGCCCTGTAGATGTAGAGGACTTCTGCTTCTTGATTCTCATGGTGGTTACACACAGTTATGCACGTGGGAGAGTGACACAGAACTATATACTCATACACAGTGACTGCCTGGTGAGCCAAATAAGCCAGGCAGATTGTAACTGTGTCCATCTCCTGGTTTTGAAGGTGTAGTAGTGTAGTATGCCTGGGTTTGATCCCCAGCGCGCGCGCACACACACACGTAAAAAAAAAAAAACCCTCAAGAGTTGATAGTGTAGCATGGTTATGAACAATGTAACCACTAGGGAAGGCTTCATGAGACCTCCATTGTGTGTATATATGTATGTATGTATGTGTAACCTCCTGTAGATGAATCTATAATTCTATAAAAAAAAATTTCCCTTTTTCTTTTATTTATTTTGGTCCTGGAAATCAAACCCAGGGTTATATGCATGCTAGGCAAGTATTCTGCAACTGAGCTGTATTCCAAGCCCCTTTTTAAATTTTTTAAATAAACATAATAAATATGTTTTATGGGTTACAATATGATATTTAAATACATGTATACAATGTATAATGATTTAATCAGGGTGATTAACTTTTCCCCTCTCCTTAAATATTTACCATTTCTTTGTGTTGTTTATAATTATTTTAAGACAAAAAGTTGGGTGTTTTTGTTTTTGTTTTTTAAATAATGAAGAATTTTCAAAGTGTTGCTTGGCTGGGCAAATTGCCTTTTTTTTTTTTTTTTTTTTTTTTTTGAAGTGCTGGGGATTAAACCCAGGGGTGCTTTACCACTGAGCTACATACATCCTAAATTATATATTTTTTTTCTTTTTTGAGATAGGGTCTTGCTAAGTTGCTGAGGATCTGGCTAAGTTGCCCAGGCTGGCTTGCAGCTTGCAGTTCTCCTGCCTCAGCCTCCTTGGGATTACAGGCTTGCTCCACCCTGCCTGGTTTTATCTTCTTTTTGAGAATGTTGATCCCTCCCCAGAACATGAATCTTCCAGAATTTACAAAGTTTACATATGTCTTTATAGAAATGGCCTTCCCATTCTTTGCCTTTGTCCCCAGGAAATAACATTCTGATTGTGGCCCATGCATCTTCCCTTGAAGCATGTACCTGTCAGCTGCAGGGCCTGTCACCTCAGAATTCCAAGGACTTCGTACAAATGGTCAGAAAGGTAATTCAGTCTTGAACTTATGGGACTCATGGTGCCTAGTAGTTTAATAAGACTTCAGCGACTGGCTTTTGGCTCATTATTTGAAGCATGTATTTATGCTGAGCTAGGAAGATTCACTTATTGATTTACTCAGCCAAGACGCATTGAGTGGGACTCTGTAAAGCACTTTATTAGATCTTGTGTAAGAGAAAAAGATGTGTTAACAACAATTCCAGCTTCTCAGAGCTAACATTTAGGAAGCAGCTAAGAATTACAAGCAATGAGGGACCTTGGAGTGGATAAGGAGAGTTAGTCTAACACAGCTGAAAGCTTAGCTAGGTGAGCGGTTCTAGCAAGCCTGCAGGCCAAGGAAAGCAACAAGTGATGGTGGTCGGGCCACAGGCAAACCCAGTAATAAGACAAAACCCCAAGTGGTTGACCTGTACATCTGAATTCTTCCTTTTTGTGCCTATAGAAAGGGTTTTTGGTCAGTCACCTACCATATAAAGCAGCTACTTCCTTTCTGTGCCACCAGAAAGGAAACTCAATTGCAATTCTCTTCTCATTTTTAAACAGATTATTTATGTGTCCTCCCCACTAGTCTGTAAGCTGCTGGAGGGCAGGGATTATTAGAAATGTAGCTCTGGACACATATGCAAAAATATATTTTAAAATTGCCATAACAACTGATAATAGCAAGGGCAGAACTTCTGCTTTGAATGTCACAGATATGTGTGCCCCCCCCCCAAAAAAAAAGATAAAGCAAGGGTGAAACAGATGATTAAATATTAAATGATCTTTGCCATTGTGTTCAAGTACAATTTCAAAAATGTTCAAAGAAAAAAGAAATGTTCAAGGTGCCTTTTTAACTTGATGTGCAATTTGGGATTGATGTGGAATTAGGGATTAACTTCTGGAACTCAGCCTCTTGGTAGCCTCCTTATCCAAGATTTCACTTTCTGAAGTTGTAGTTACCTGTGACCAAACACAATCCAAAGATACAATGCTGCACAGTAAGATATTTTGAGAAAGAAAAAGACCACACTCATAATTTTTATTACAGTATATTGTTAGTTATTCTATTTTATCTATTATTGTTGTTAATCCCTCACTGTGCCTAATTTATAAATCAAACCTTATTATAGGTATGTACATATAGCGGGGGGAAAAAACAGCATACAGAGAGTTTGGTATTATCCAAGGTTCCAGGCATCCACTAGGGGTTTTGGAATGTATCCAAAGTGAATAAAGTGGGGTGGGATGGAATATTGTATATGTTTTGTTCTTTTGTCTCTCACTCTATCAAGCAGCAGTCTATAAACTAAAAAACTCGCAGCAGTGGATTCATGGTTTGATAGATCCTTCTGATGGATCCTGCTGCACTGTAAATACTCTTCCCTCTCATTTATCAGTTCTATTCATGTCGCTTATTGACTTTTGAAGAGGATACATTTCTACAAAGCCTCTGTTCTAGAGCCACTTTGTGTCATATCTTTGTGTCTAGGTGAAAGTTTAAGCATTGACCTTCCGTCTTCCATTTTTCCTTTTGTGCTACTCTTACTTCAGATCCCATACCTAGGCTTTTGCTCCTGTGAAGAACTAGGAGAAACTGGAATATGGCAGCTAACAGATCCCCCCATTCTTCCCCTTACTCATGGACCAACAGGGGGCTTCAACTGGAGAGAGACCTTGCTGCAAGAGTAAGCCACAGCGGGAGTGAAGAAAAGGCCTTTTGGAGAAGTCTTTGGGGTGTTTAGTAACAGTGGAAAACTCCATACCACATTCTAAATGGACAGCTCAGAACAATCTAGCATATTTTCTTTCGTGCTTAAAGTTCTTATGATGAGACTGTAAATGAAAGAAAGACATGATTCAGGGAGAAAATAAATCCATTCTCTCTGGACTCTTGCCCAGCTAACAAGGCTTTGGAGAACTGTCTTCCAAAATTGGGACACCCGCTGCAGCAGATGCTGTTGTCCCCCTTCCGCCTATGCATGGCTAAGGAGCCTCACTCCTCCCCAAAGGAGCTGCCGGCCTGCTCTATGGAAGGATGCAAGAGGAAGGAGTATGCCCAGAATGCAGTTGGGGGGCAGGGGTTTCTCTGAACTCCATTTTTAAGATAGGCAAAGCTGAGGAATCCTTTTAAAGTTATTAGAAAACATGCCCCCAAAGGATGGTCCTTAGGTCACACATCAAATTCCACCCTCAGCAGACTCCATACACCAGTGTTGCTGGATCAAGACACCTGCTGGAGGACTCTAACATTTACCCTGGTACTGCCACATTTTCTCCAGAGCAGCTGGCCCTTCTTGCTTCTATCTGTGAAATGGGGAAACAAAGCATTTTTGCTCTCAATGTGCTTTTACTTCATGTGGAAGATACATGTGACATGTTCATTGGTAGGTGCAGAAAGCTTGCAAACTATAAAGAGAATTGGAATTTCCATATCACAGTCTAATGAGCCACAGCAATTCTAAATCACCAAAATTTGCTAGTCTTTGCCCCCTAGACTATGCTACTATGCTAACTAGTTAAGGATGTTGACATTTTGAAAGAATATGTTCAATAAATTATTTGAATAATCAAGAAGCTCATACTGTGCAATATGAATATCTTTATAAACCACACCAAGGGCCAGGTTGTTGGATACTTATAGTACCTTTTAACCGTAACAGAACATCCACAAATGCACCACTTATACCAGGGATGTATAATGAAGTCAGGGAACTAATCTCAATGCTGACAGTCACAATGCACTGCTACTTGTGCTGTCCCTTTTTTGTTTGTTTTTCTATGGTAATTTAAAATATAGAGGAGGTAGGGCCACTTGAAGAAAATTAGAGAACCACATCCTGTGGTTTCTTTTATACCTACTTCCCATATTTAAAGGGAGTTTATTTAAAAGAAAAAATGAATGACAATCAAACCAAAACATCCATGATCAATGTCTATTTAATTGTGTGATTAGCTGACTATTAGGGCCACAGACAATGGTCTGGTATGGAATAGTTCATTGTGTAGAATTTGTGTACAAAGTGAAATCCCAGCCATTTGAAGGGAACAATAGTGTAAAGCAAATCTATCCATGTTGTAGAATAAGTTTTAAAACCCAGACTCATAAAATATATGACAAATAAAAACAGACCTATGCTGGTAATTAAAATTGAAATTTGATGACCCCTGGAAAGAAGAGGAAGTGAAAGGTTGCTGGCAATATGTGTTAATCCGGGAAAGGGTTCTGGTTGCATTTTTAAAAGACACTTAGAGAAATATGTCACGAAATCTACATTTGAAGAAACGGATTGTGATTTCTTTTAGCATTTCACAAATACCTATCAACTTTTGGACATAAAAATAACCCTTTGGTGACATATTAGTATGTTTTAACCTTAAAAATAACTGAGAGGGAAATATCCCATTACAGTTCTTAAAAAAGAAAAGTCACACTATAGCTAATGTAGTGTCCCTGGTATTTGTAATGAAGTGAATCCACCATTTAATCAGGTCTATAATATTTATTGGATTCTCCACAGGTTTCCCTGGGCTTGAGTGCTCAGAATATGCTTGAATACTTCACATCAGATTTCCTTGACACTTTGAAGTGTGCCCTAGACAGTGTCTTTACTTGTGTAAAATAGAGTTCAGAATAGGTTATCCTCTCCATCTCCCTCAGTTGTCTTAGTCCTATGATGTCCTGATAAATCAGCTTGACTGGGCTGCATTCCAATGTCCTTAGTCTAATACAAACACAGCCTTAGGCAACTGCCTACCTGAGCCAAAGGAAGCAGAGATCTAAAACAATTTTCTGAATAATTTAGGTAGAGAACCCTGAGTACAAGAAAGAGTTTATTCCCCTGCTTTAACTATCCAAATTGCTTATCAAAATGGCTGAATAATCTGAATTCACATTAAAATCTCTTTGCACAATTACCTATTAAAAAATTTAACTATGGACTCCAACTAAGGAATTCTTTAGAAATAATATTGAATCTATGTGTAATGAAAGAAACAACAATATTACCAGATTTCATATTCATACACAAATTCTAAGTTGACATTACAACCTTAAGTTGTAGCTGGTTCTTTTTGATCTGAGATTGATGCTTATTAGAATAAATGACCTGTAAGGGAAAGATTAAAAAAAAAAAAGGGAGGAAATGCCAGAAAAGAATAATCAAATGGTTTCTTATACAAAAGAAAAAAAAAATTAATGTAGAAAGCTATCTGAAATAAACTAGAGGAAATGAAATTAACTAAAGGATTTAATCTGGGATTACAAATCTGAAACCGTTTTCTGCTTCTACAAATGTGTCACATCAATCTGCTAATGCCCCAGTATTATTCATAGATAGGGCTTTGTTTTCCACGGTTTTAAAAATGCCACATCTATTCTGCCATGGACTAGAATAATTGGCACATTCTAATGCATAAACCACCGAGGGCTCCGTTTTCCCAGGCTCTCTCCGCCATCACTGCTTTCCTAGTGAGGAGACTCTTACCTCGCCCAGTATGGCGTTGAGATTACAGTGTTGCCCATCACATTTAGATTCCTGGAATCTAAATGGCCAATTAAATAGCCAGCTGATGGCTGAAAGGCTTGGAGGAGTTTCTACTTTTTATTTTAATTATACTTTTAACCAAAGAATTGTTTTAAAGTTATCTTATATTTGAAAGATGATTTTGCAAAAAAAAAATACAAAATAAAAAATATACCTTCTGGAGTGATATCAGTTTGGTAAGTCATCATTGATCATTTTCTTGTCTGTAGTGTTCCAGACACATATAGATTGTCTTCCTGTTGTGCATAGCATTACCATAAATGTATCTTTTCCACTTAACTAGCTGTATTCGTATTAAAATGAAGTTTCTTATTTCAATTACCTAGTGTCACTGGGAACTAATTGAACAGCTACCGGAAGAGAAGTTCCTATCTTGTTGCTTTTGTAGAAAGGGTTCCCTGTATGGTCAAAGGAAAGCATTTCTCCGTAACCTAGGCACTTGGCAATGCCAGTGTTTAATTTAAAAGTAGTGATGAATTGCTCTTTTGAATTTACTCTGAGTAATGCATGTGTTGGAATACAGATGAACCTCCGTTTAATTTTCACAGAAATCAGCACAGTCAACTGTACCGAATCTTCATGAAGTTAGATAATAAGGCTGGGATGATTTGCATTTAAATTGTAATCCAGCACATGTGTGAGAAAGAAGAGGCGCTTGGCTGACAAGGCTGCTTTAGAGGGAGGGGAGACAGGCGGAGGAGGGCAGGAAAAAGAGCGATTGAACATCTATTTAGGTTAATGTTCATGTTACAAAGGTGATGGGGGATATTTTGGTAGGTGACAGCAGATGCTTTCCATTTTTAAATGTAGGATTAAAATTGGATTTGGTTCTCTTTAATACTTCCACATATTGAATTTTCCTTGGGAAGTGACTAGTTATACTGAAAATTCAAGGAAAGGGGGAAAAAGATTTCCTCTACATGCAAAGAGAATAACTTGATTTTAAATACATGTAATATTAGGTTTGATGTATGTAGGCTTAAAATTATAGTGATGAGTAGTCAAACTTAATATGCAATCATTCCTTACAAATATTTTATTCTGTACCACTTAGCTGCCATTACTCACACAAAAATCAGAATTTTGCAGCTGTTCAACTATTCATGGACTTTGTACAGGATACATATGTGTAATGAAAAATGTGTACTGGTTCTTTCTTTAATTGCCACTCAAGACGGGAATAAGATCCCAGAGCCTTTTGGTTAATGCATAGACCATCCTAAACCTGCTATTTTGGGGAGGCAATTGAGTTCTTTCTCACTTATTAAAAACTCTTGTATCATTTTTTTTCCTATGTGATTCAAGTGTATTTATTTAAAAAAAAAAAGTTTGTAATTATAAAAAAGAAAACCTCATTTAACTGTATTGCCAAATTTCTTGTCCACTACCCAAGCACACATGCTTTCCTGGCTGAGAGCTGTCCCCTCCTGATACAGCTATGGCACTGTTGTAATTAGTTCTTTCCATTCCAGGAGCATCTCCATTGAAATGGTTCATAGATGATTTAATAAAGAGAAACTGTGTCCTCAGTCAATCCAGAGCAATCTCATATTAAATTCTGAATGGCATCTATTCCTATCCTATTCTCAGATGTTATTGTGGTCATTATTATTTCATAAGTGTCCATTAAGAGTGTGATTCTTCTCTCACAGGGCCTGAGGGACACTTACTGCTAATTGACTGAAGGGCAAACATGCTCCAGCAGCTCTGAGGGTCTCAGGTCCCTTTTGGTCAGGCACTAAGTCTCTGAGTCATCCAGACTGGTGAGGTGAAAATCCAGCCATGAATGAAACAGCAAGCTTCGAAATGCTTCCACTGCCCCCAAATATCTCTCCTTCTACAATCCTAGGTTCATGGTGGAGGGCCCTTTAGCAAAAGGCAAAATAACAAGAGAAAAGCATATAGATTTAAGTTTTCCACAATATGAAAACTTCATCAGGAAATGAAGACCCAAAGAAATTGTTAGGCTTAAGTATTTTGATGCTAAGTTTGATAAAGAGTGAGCAAACACGAAGAAATATGATAAAGAGTATGATCTAATGGTAATGGAGTTAGAAAAACGGCACTGCCTGTTTGGATTCCTCCCAGTTTTGTCCTTTTGTCTTCAGAGATAAGGGTGCTTCTTTCAGCCGGATATAGGGAGGACATGAGCATCTATTTCAGGTGGAGGTCAGAGAATCCTCCCTAGGTTTTATGACCTGCTTCAGGGGAGAAGAACAGGAGGTGAGGGGGTGTCAAAGGGACCTTCCTGCTTCTGCCATTTGTGTCAAATCTTTCAGCTTTAAACATACCCTATATCTAAGTGCCGTATTTTGGGAGTAGCATGTCCTGAGTCCCATGGGACTCTTCATTCCTCTCCAACAGCCAACTCAAGGAGGTTCACCAGGTCTGATCCATTCAGGAAGAATTTGGGTAACAGAGAGGGCAAATCCAGCTCAAACTTGGTTCTCCACCACTACAATCCATGGAATCTATAATCAACGAAATTATATGTTAAGCTAACAAGATTTTAAAATAAGCCTGGAATGCAAATTTGTACTGGGGATATGAATACAGATTTTCATTGTTATTACAACCATCTACTGCCCTGGCACGGTTTACTTCCTGAGGAAACATAACAGCTAATGTTGGTGTCTGACAAAAGATCAGGCTGTGTTTAGCCTTCTGGCTGGTTCTCAGTCATACTCTGCCTGACAGATTCCCAAACTCATTTCCCCCTTTGGTGATGTTCGTAAAGGCTGCTTACACATCCAGAGAAAATCAGTCAATGTACTTTGGATTTGTTTAAGCTTAAATCAGCAAAATGTGTAATGTGTTGCTGCTGTTGTTCTTGAAAGTTGTTTAAGGACCAAAAAAATAAACACACACACACACACACACACACACACACACACACACACACACATTTCTTCTGAAGAAACATCATACTTCATTTTACCAGAACTACACATGTGAAATACAGAGGACTTGTCTCTGGCTGTGGAGAGAGATCATGTCTTACTTAGCTTCCTGGCCACCATTCTGTCCTTAGGGCAATCCACAGGGCTGTGTGTCTCTGGAGAAGAACATCCTGTTGTAGTAAGAAACATTCCTGAGTCGCAGAGCTGGGCAGTGATCCTAGCTTGACTGTTTTGTACATGCCTTCTACTTATTTCACCTGTAAAATAGGCACAATAATGATTTTTTTGCCAGTGTGATTGTGAGACTCAAGTGGGATAATGAATAAAATACTTAGTTGTACATGCTAATGACAATAAAAGACTACATACTAATAAGAAATTAATTTCTTTGCTAAGGCCAAAATAGGATCCCACATGGAGCCCTTCCATTTGGCTATGGGGAATATCAGGGATGAGAAATAAAACAGCTTCTTTTATATGGTCATTGCTTTACCATCTCCCCTTAAGTGAGTTTCTGTAGTAAGAGAAAAATAGTAACAGGGTGTGTTGGTTGAATTCTGTGGTTTGTTTAGAAAGCTGCCTGACTGATTAACCTTCCCTTTGGTACAACTCTTTTTAATTTAAACAACAAATTGTTCATTTGATTCTCATAACAATTTTACAAGGTAAGGAGACCAGGGATTGTTAATTCATGGTATAAAAGAAACTAAGATATTGAGGTTGTGGACTAGTTCATCATTCTGTGATCTTTATTGGATGCTATATCTTAGCAGGCTGGTACACTGGAGCTATAGTGGCAAAGAAGAAAGCAGGGCACATAAATGAACAAGATAATTATAGACTTTGATAGATGATGTTTAGGAAGTAAAGTGGGTACATGACAGAGAGTAATTTTGGAGCAGGGGGAATTTTCTTGGAGAGGATGGTCAGAAATGATGTCCCTGAGAGGCAACCATTAAACCAGCTGATCAGGGAACTGGTCATGGCAAGAACTATACAAGGAGGGTTTCAGGAAATGACAAGTGCAGAAACCCCCCAGGTCGGAAGGAAGTGGCTGAATTAGAACAGAAGAGGTTGGGGAATGAAAGCATAGTGAGCATGACAGAAAGTCGGGGGAGACAGGCTAGACAGTGGCTGATCCAACAGCATAGAGTCTTATAGACCAGGGGTCGGTCAATTGAATCTCACCTATGAGTAGAACCCTGCCTATAGCCTGTCTTTGTATAGCTCACAAGCTAAGAATTTAACAAAAGAACAATAGTATTTCATGACGTGATAATTATATGAAATTGGAATTCTAGTATAGTTTTATTGGAATGCAGCTTTCTTTATTCATGGCCACATTGCCTGTAGCTGCTATGAGGATACAAACACATAGTTAAGTAGTAAAAATATTTACAATATTTACTACTTTGCCCTTTGTAGAAAGAGTCTGTGACCTCTAATGCTGATCATAGTAAAACATTCAGATTTTATTCTAAGTTCACAGAATCTGGACCCAAACCAATTTACTTGACATAACAAATTCATAGATTGGGGTGTCCAGAGACTGGCACAGTGACAGCCAGCATTTTTTAAGCCCTTGTATTTATCAGACACTTAAGTACTGTGTAAATTCTGATCTTCTTGACACTCATATTCAGTAGATACTAGTCCCTGATTTATGAAAGAAGAAACTGAGTCTTAGAAAGATGCAATAACTTGCCCAGAATCTCATGACTAAGAAATGTTGGAGCTGAGATACCAACTCATCCGTCTGGTTCCAGAATATTTTTTAAAATATTTTAAAAATATTTTTTAAAGAAGCTGCTTATGAGCTGGGCATGGTGGTGCATTCCTGTAATCCCAGCGGCTCAGGAGACTGAGACAAGAAGATCGTGAGTTCAAAGCCAGACTCAGTAACAGTGAGTCCCTAAGCAACTCAGTGAGACCCTGTCTCTAAATAAAATACAAAATAGGACTGGGGATGTGGTTCAGTGGTTGAGTGCCCCTGAATTCAATCCCTGGTACCCCCTCGCAAAAAAAAAATAAAAGATGCTTATGGTGGTGCACACCTGTAATCCTAATGGCTCTGGAGGCTGAGGCAGGAGGATGCAAATTCAAAGCCAGCTTCAGCAACTTGTTGAGGCCCTAAGCAACTTATTGAGACCTTGTGTCAAAATAAAAAAGGGTTGAGGATGTGTCTAGTGGTTGAGTATCCCTGGATTCAATCCCTGGTATCAATATTTATACACACACACACACACACACACACACACACACACACAAACATGCACACATATACACACATATTTTTAAAGAAAATTTCATGAAAACATTTCAAAAGGCTGAAAAATCTGGGAAATTCTTGGGTTTTTAGAACACAGATGTGAGACCCAACTTTCCTCAAACCCCATCTACAGAGAAAGCCACTAAGGCTGGCCACCTCTCCAGGAAGACCTCCATGAGCTGGTACCCGAAGGTGACCCCTGCTGTTCTGTGATATATTCACCTGAACCACAAATTCCTTTTGAAATCCTTTCTTATCTGAATTGTTTCCAGAATGATTTATTTGATTATATTAAAGTTTCCACTTCCACTGAAGCCCAGGTTCACAGTGGTTGGATTTCTAGGCAGAAGCTTTAAGAGCAAACAAAACTTAGTTGTCTCTTTCCTTTCCAAGCAAATCCAACCTACTGTGGATTCTGTGGGGCTGAGATGCTGCCCAGCCATCTAGGTCTGTAGATTCATGTAGGTCCTGTATGCACCACACTGCAGGGTGCTCTGGGAACTGTATTTAATTCAAACCTCCCATCACCTTAGGCTGTCTACCTATTTTGTAGATGAAAAACATAATTCTAAGAGGTAAATGATGTGCAGCTGAGAGTGACAAAGCCCAGGTGACCAGCCCATCTCTGCCCCCATGTTTATGCCACTAAGTTTTGCTGCTCCTAGAAAATTTTTTTCTGAATCAATAACTAATTTCAAAGGCTGCTGGTCTAACTTAGAAACTCCATGGTAAGTTTTACAACAGTGCTCAAAGAATCCCACCCCAGGTGTGAATTCGCAGCAGCAGCATCTTCAGGGAAATGAGGTGAGTCCATCTCTCTCTCTGGCCTTGGGAAAGGCCATGGTTCTCTACAAAAGCCATGAAAGGTCAATAAGAAAGTTTAGGCCTCTCTTGTAATTGCAACAAAAACCCCAGTGGCTTCTGCACATGGGGAAATCCCCTATTTGTTCTGACCCTTAGAATAGTGCGTCTTTAGGCTATTTAATAGATGTGCCTTTTTTCGGTTTTCCCCCCTCTGGTGACCCAGTGGACCATGGGAAATAAGACATTTACTTATTTCTCTAAACATGACCTTCTTCCACCAAAAACCAACTATTATTTCCTGTTAGTAACTGAAACATTACATTAGGATTTCATGGAATAGGGATCAAAATGACAACTTGGCAGTCAGTTGAAGGGTAGCAGAATATGCCACTTGTATTTTTTTAAAAAAGCAAAATATGTATTTACTAAGGTCTCATTCCCTCTCTACCAAGGACAACTTGGTACCAAGGACCATTACAGTCGATTTTAGTCCTTTGTTAATCCAGAGAGGGCACCAGAGGAAACTTCATAGCAAGCTTAACTAATCAGCCCTTCTTTTTTTTTTTTTTTTTAAGAGAGAGGAGGGAGAGAGAGAGAATTTTTTAACATTTATTTTTTAGTTATTGGCAGACACAACATCTTTGTTTGTATGTGGTGCTGAGGATTGAACCCGGGCCGCACGCATGCCAGGCTAGCGCGCTACCGCTTGAGCCACATCCCCAGCCCACTAATCAGCCCTTCTTGACCAACAGTTTCCCCATATATTTGCCTTCCCAAAATTTTCCACCATTCAAGACTCAAGGTCTTTGTCCTTTGTCTAGCCATTTCTCTAAAACTGCACTTTTTATTGAAAATGTTACATAGACCAGAATCCCAAGACATCTCCTTAAGAATTATTCACTCTTGCTGGGCACGGAGGCACACACCTGTAATCCCAGCGGCTCGGTAGGCTAAGCCAGGAGAATTTCGAATTCAAAGCCAGCCTCAGCAATGGCGAGGCACTGGGCAACTCAGTGAGACTCTGTCTCTAAATAAAATACAAAAAAGGGCTGGAGATGTGGCTCAGTAGTTGAGTGCCCCTGAGTTCAATCCCCAATACCAAAAAATTAAAATAAAATAAAATAAAAAAGAGCACCCTCTGTGAATTTCTCATGCATAGATGAAATATACATTATAAAAACTTATTGTTCATTTTTTCTCATATTAATCTATCTATTGTTATTGAGGTCCCAGCTAAGAATTCAGAAGGATGGGGGGAAATTGTTGTCATTGTTGTTGTTTCCCCTACAGAGTTGTGAGGACTCCCACTTACAAGGTGGTCAGTAGACACTGTTCCATTAGAAAACAGGTCACTCCTTGACCACCATGCTCCAACCTCATCTTTTCTCTCCACCCCTCTAAGCAGCCACAACCTGCTGCCTCCCCTATTGAACACACTGTGGGCTGTAGGCTGACGGAGGTTAATGAGAGTAGGAAGGACTATGCAAACCACAAGGGCATCTACTCTGCAAACCTGCCTTGCAGCATTTCCCCAGGGTCTGTCTTTAATCTCTGAGTTCAGTGGACTATTGTGGCATTAGTCAAAGTTTTCAACCAGCAGAATATCATGCCTGTAGATGAATAAGATATACTCACCATTGACCAAAATACAATTGAAAGTAAGATCTTATTTAATGCTCTGGAAAAATGATAAATCAAAGAACTTAAAGAACAGTGTTTGCTTCTCAAATGATGATGAGTCCATCCATTGTTTCATTCACTCACTCTGACACCCCATTTCAAATGAAAAAATGGTGTAAAGATTATCTCGACTGACCCAATTAATGAGAATTAATAAGCACTAAAATTCTATTTGTTTATTTTTTTCATCCACCAGATCATAAAATCCTTATATCTAAAAAAAGAAGATGTTAACCTTTCATATCTGATTAAGTGCATACAAGCTGACTAAGTTGGGAAATGGGTGGACAGACAGATGAATGGATGGATGGATGGATGGTAGATGGTAGATGGTAGATGGTAAATGGATGAAAGGATGGAAGGATGGATAAGTATGCAGATTTCAAAAAGAAGTAAATATGTGAATGGATTTGTCTTCTGATAACCATTAGAAATTGTTGCCAGATTTAGAAATATAAATTGTTCACAAAGATTGACTAAAAATTACCTAACCCTAAGTATCGAATGAACATAAGTCATATAGTCATTACAAAGTAAATTACTAGAAAAGTAAAAATAAGGATGATATCATTACATAGGGACATTTTAATACCTCCCCCCCCCCGCAGCCCCTGAACCCTTTGAGTTAGTGGACTTACCAGTACTACCCACTTGTGGTAGAACAACTTTAATCACCAACACATCACTCACGCCTCTCCACAATCAGGATGACAAATGTGGTCCTCAAAATGTTCCACCTGGAGGTGTTTGGGGGCAGCTGACTAGGAGGGGGCTCCCAGAGAAGACAAAGGAGTTGACACCATGAGGTCACAGAGCTACTCCCTCTCCCCCTTCAAAAGAAACTACTTTCCTGCATTGACTTCAGAATCTAGAGGAAGCCAACAAAGTGTTAACAGCAGCGCGGCACAATATGTGGTGGAGAGTCCTCAGCTTGCTGTCTTGGTTCCATTTGCAAGGTAAGGGCTTAGAGTGAATGCCTTTATTGTTCAGCTGACTTAATATTTTTCCACATCTACCTATCAGCCTGTCAACTGCATGCATAAGGGACCCACTGTGGAAGACATGGCAAGTAAATTTACTAAGGCTTTTAGAGCCACTTTCAAATCACAAACCCAAGAAATATTATTCCATTTGTTGAATATCTTGTTCAATTGGCTAATGGGATGGAAACGATCATTTTAGTGTGTGTCTCTGTGGGATCTCTGTCATGATAAAATGTAACAAACTTACTAGGCTCTGTCTTTAAAGGGTTTACCAGTTGAGAGAGAGAATCAGTTTTGGATTTAGAGACTTCCTTGTAATATAAGTTCTAGTCAAACAATTTAATTTCTCTACAACTCAGTTTCTGTATCTTAAAATGAAGATGATAACAATGTTTGATCTACCAAACTCCCTGGATTGTCATAAGAATTATATTTCAAATTTGAAAGCACTTTGTAATTGACTACATAACTTGTGTTTAGTTTAGAGATAATAATAAGCCTGGTGAAAATTGTGCTCATTTTACGTAAATCAGTTACATTGTACATTATTACTATAATTTGGTTTTTGAAGTATAATTCTAATGTAGCACTCTGAAAATTAATTGTCTTATACTCTATAGAACACCTGTGTCTGTAGAGAACACTGTTTAAAAATAAATATAGTACGGCCTGTTTAAAAAAAAGAAAAAAGTATGACACAGTTACCTTTTCCACTCAGGTCAAATTATTTCTCCTCAAAAGTGGAGGCAAAGGTACAGGCAATGACTCCTCGTGACCCTGAGTCTGACTGCACTGCATTGTATCCGATGCATGCAGAGGAAACCACTTAAAATCCATTGCTTAACCTTTATGTGTTTGTTTCCGAATGTTGAATCTGCAGTTCTGTATTGTCAAACACAATTACCTTTCTAAATTTGCATTCACTGTAGAATGGCATCTGAAAGATGCTATTTCAAAAAACTAGATTCCCTATTTTACACAGCATTTCAATTCCTGTTTCATGTACTTCAATTCAGTGCTTTCTTTTTGGTCCCTATATCCTGAGGCACTCAACAAGGATTCAATTTAGTAACAAATAATATTAGTTTTTTCAATAAGTGGAATAAAGAAGAATCGACGAATTCAGAAAGACTACATGTAGACAGCTAAAATTAGAACGATTTCAATTATTCTTAAGCTTAATTCCCTTTAACTGATCTTAACTTTTTCAGGCTTAAAATTATTGCCTCATTAAGAAAAAATACCTCATAAAAATAAGTTTCAAAATAAACAGCAAAACTGGTGCATTAAACTAAACTTAGGACAAGTTTTCTAGAATATAAGCTATTCAAACACCTTTTTTGGAGGGGGTGGGGGGCAGTGGGGGGGTACTCTGGTTACTTGATATTGAACTCAGGGGCACTCAACCACTGAACCACATCCCTAGTGCTATATTTAAATACTTTATTAAGAGGAAACATAGTTATTGTGTCATGCACAGTGCTGGCACATTATGTTAATTACATTTAACCTAGCAAAAATACTGAGGTAGATGTTGATATCCCCAATTTACAGATAGGGAAATTGAGGTTAAAAGAAGTTAAATAACCTGTCCAAGTTTTCATAGCCAGTAAATAGTAACATAAACATCAACCTGTAAAGCACACAGTAAATGTGTTATCTCATGAAACTTTGAATTAAGGTGTGTGTGTGTGTGTGTGTGTTGTATTATAATAGAAAATGTGTTCCTGATGTGGATTGAAAGTTTGAAAGCTACTGATTACACAGTTTGGAAGATTCAATACTGAAAAATATCCTAGTTTGAAGATTCATCCAAGGGACCATCCCAGGGCATCTATGTTCAATGGTGTTTGAACAGCTATTGTGAACTCAGGCCCAACAGAGTCCCAAATAGGGAAGGCTCCAATCATGCAGATTTCTTGTCAGTGAATCATCAATTTTGGCAAAGCAACATATTGTCAGCCTATTTCAGCAAATTAAGTGATGGGAAGATCATAGCTGCTTCTACTATACAACTTCTATGAATTTTTAGACCAAAAATAGTCCCATAATCTTGGACCCTGCCTTCTTTTCAAAGCTACTCCCGGAATAGATAATATCTAGGATGGATAAAACTCAATAAGAACGAAGTTTTCAAAATCAATTTCACTTACTTACATTGTAGACAACGAAACTATCAAATTCATCAAAATTTCATCACTGTATTCTGGCTACTTAGTGCAAGGGAGGCTGAGGAAATGTAAAGAAAAATTGCAAAACTGAACAGTTATTTTGTTCTTTTGTAATTGAGACAGCTTCTTTAATGCTATACTGAAAATCAATTGATTTTGAAAAGTCTGATTTTTTTCCACACTTACAGTTTTTTCTCTATTGATTCTACATTCAAATAATAAAACTCTCTTTAAGTAATGATCTGAACTGAAGCATATGTTTGCTTACTACCTCGTAACAGTCATGTTAATAGGGTTCTGGTTTAAGAGTTAATTCATTGTGTATTTCTGGTTTTAATTTAGTTCTAGTGTCTGTTATTTGATATAATAATTACAAAGCAAGATTAGCACCCTAGTAAAATATTTACCTCTGAAGATGTCCATTAATTTATATTTACCCATAAACTCAACCAATACCTAATATCTTATTTTGTGCTAAACCCCAATAATGTAAAATGAATGGATGGCAAACAATTTTTCCATGAGAAGTTTGTAATTTATCCACAGAGATGTACCGGTAATCAAATTAATATAAAGTAATGTGCCATGTGCTATAATAGAAGTATACGCAAAGCCTTTGGGCATCTAAAGGAGAGAATAAGTTATGGTGGGGAAGAGGAAGGCCAAGGCCTGATTGGAAATTCTGACAAAGTGATGTAATGTGAGTTCAGTCTCCAAGTTGAGTCTCAGAGGAGATAATAAGGGCATTCGAGGTCAGGAAAGCAACACAGACAAAGGCAAAGTGTCTCTGGGACCTAGAAATTTCAGGACACAGCAAATGACCATTTGCATGAAACACCTGAAGAGAATATCAGCAGATGATACTGGAAGAGATCACAGGAGAAAAGTCATGGGGGATTTTGTCCTGATTCCTATAGGCAATGGGAGTCATGGTGAATATTTTAATAAAGAAGAAACATGATCAAATTTGTGATTTTAACATGTAATTCTAGAAGCAGATGAGGATGATGAATTAGAGGGAGGAGAGAGTAAAATGTGGTCAGGATGGTCCAGGAAAGAAATGACGGCAGTCCCAACCAAGACGGCAACAATAGTGGGAAAAAGGGGAATAAAATGATCAAAGAGATTTTTAGGAAAGACAAGAGGCGAGAGTGCCTGTCAAATGTCTGTTTTGCAGAGAGCTGGTGTGATGACATTAATTTTAATATAAGAAATCACTGGGACAGAGCAGGTGATATATTTTATCAGGTATGGGAGGACACAGAGGGCAAGAGAAAGAATGAATTCCACCTT
The DNA here is from genome assembly GCF_052094955.1 of Ictidomys tridecemlineatus. Taxonomy (NCBI): domain Eukaryota; kingdom Metazoa; phylum Chordata; class Mammalia; order Rodentia; family Sciuridae; genus Ictidomys; species Ictidomys tridecemlineatus. The sequence continues at coordinate 105,646,426 of NC_135480.1, forward strand.
GACATGTTTCTCTGAAATGGTTTTAAATTCACTACATGCAATAATTGTATTATTAAAGCAATAAAAGAGAATATTTTATTCTTTTTTCAGTCTGCTATGATGACCTATAATAGAAGTAAAGATCACAAACAGTAACCCCCCGAATTTTGGGAAAGACCAAGAACTCTTCAGAGCACACTGGTTTTGTCTGTGTGTGCTTTGGTAGGTGGCTGTGACTGCTGTTTGCCCTTTTGCTTGAGAGTTGATCACATGTGCTTTGGCATGAAGCCATCCACTGATAGGACAAATAGTTCATGGGATTGGGTGCAGAGATGGTGGTGAAGGTCACAGCTTCCATGTCTATATTGAGTATGCATTATATAATGATGTTTTGGTCTACAAAATATACAATGGCAGTTCTATAAATTATAATATAGCCTATGGTGTGCTCTAGCTATTCCATCTAGGTTTGCGTAAGCACACTCTATGATATTTGTACAATAATGAAATCTCCTGATACTTTCCTCAGAATGTATCCCTGTGTTAAATAACACATGACAGCATAAACCAATAACGATCTATAACCCCAGGCTCAGATAGAAGTCTCCTAACACGTGGCCACGTCAGGCTGGATGCTTCCAGTCAGAGACACCAAGCCCCAAAGCCAATAATGCACCCAGTCAACATGACCTACCAGTAAGAGGTGGTGACCTCACAGGAGAGACTTCTCATCATTTATTGTCTAGCTCTGTGTGGAGCCACGTAGGGAAAATTTGCAGGTAAGAGCTCTGAAGCCCAGGTAGGGAGGACTAGAAGTAGGTACATGGTGCTCGGGGTCGACATAAGAAAGGCTAAGGGTGAATGAGGATACTGAACAAGGCTGTGGAGTTTGCAGGGGAGGAAGTGGTGAACACAAAAACACCTCACACCTCAAACAAAGGTGAAAGTTTGACTACAAAATTAGGTAAAAGACAACTAAAAAAGACAAGTTCCAATTTATTTTCCAATGATAATGAGAGAATCATGGGGAACTCTGCCTCAGAAGAGGTGTCACCCAGACTTGAGCACAGCACCCTCCTCTCCCACCCTTCTACATCACCTGCGCACACCGAACAAGATTTTTTAAACACTACAGTTAAAGGAAAGTTGGGTGGGCCTGTGGCTTTTCACTGAGGCTATTTTTTCTTTCTACAATGATTTCCTGTCACTAAATCAAACACAGGGTCGACATGATAAGACTGCAAATATCTGGGCCTGTATAGCCAAAAGCAAGCCTTGCAGCAAGGTGTATTCTCTGCTTCAAATGCAGTCCTTCCATGTGCAGTGCAGGCACCCATCCTTGGATGATCCTTGTGGGCAGTCTGCTCAGCAGCCTGATACTAAATTCTCAACAACAAGAGCAAATACTAATCGTAGGATATACTGCACTTTAGAGTATGCTAAAAAGTCTTACCACATTTCATCACAAGAGTCAAAAGACACAATTCAAGCCAGGAGCAGTGGCACATGCCTGTAATCCCAGCAGCTCATGAGTTCAAAGCCAGCCTCCACAACTTAGTGAGACCCAAGCAACTTAGCGAGACCTGTCTCTAAGTAAAATATACATTTTTAAAAAATGAATAAATAAGGTTGGGGGATGTTGGTCAGTGATTAAGTACCCCTAAGTTCAATTCCTGGTTAAAGAAAAAAAACACAATTTAGTTCCTAAGCATGTGAAAGATAAATGATATATACATCTTTAAACTGGGAAATATTTATTCCTATCAGGCGCCTATAAATCCCACCATTCTCATCATACCAAATGCAGAATTTCTGTGTGCAAATTTTATCAAAAGTAACATTGGCAAAAGTTCTAAGTGCCTACTTCTTGACCCAAAGGATTAAATTAGTGCATGTTTCTTAACCCTAGTTTTTATTTAATTGTTAATTCAATGTGTAACTTTCTTCCAGGAACTTGCCCCTGTTTCTCAGTATTATTTTTTTTAATTAAGTTTTAATTGGAGCATTGTAATTATACAGAACAGTGGGATACATTGTGACATATTTGTGCATGCACATAACATATTTTGGCCAATTTCATCCCCTAATACTTGCCATTTATCTCCCCTCCTACTTCCTCCAGTCTCCATCCTCTACTCTACTGGACACCCTTCTGACTTCATGTGTTTCTCAGTATTCTTATTAACACAATAAGGTAAAGATAGCTGTCTATTGCCTGTATTATAGTGCCATAATGAGAACTGACATTACTTTTCAAGCTACACTGTAATAGTTTCTGTAAGAAATTAATTTTAGAGAAATATAAGACACAGTCATAAAAATACAAACACTTCAGTGTGCTTCTGGGAAGCAAGACTTATGCATGAGAACTGTGCACAAGGATCATCATAACTTCCGTAATGCAATTGGCTCTAAATTCAAATCTTGGCTGGGAAGCTGCTGAGCCTTGGAACTTTGATTTCTTCAAAGTCAGCCTCTGCAACTTAGTGAGACTCTAGCAACTTAGCGAGACCTGTCTCTAAGTAAAATATACATTTAAAAAAATAAATAAATAAGGTTGGGGGATATAAATTGGGAATAGTGACACTTTCTCCAGAGTTAATGGTTTTGGGCCTGAATAGCTGGGCTTGCTATTTATTGGTGAAATCTAGAAGAACACATTTCAGGGGAGAAAATCAAAAGTTTGCTTTCAGGGTGTAGTTCAGTGGTAGAGTATTTGCCTAGCATGTGCTAGACCCTGGGTTTGATCCCTAACACTGCAGGAAAAGATGAAATTTTTACTTGTTAGGTTTGAAATGCCTCTTAGATAAATCTAAATGGAATCACCAACAATATAACAAGGCCAGATGAGATGCTTAAGGAGTGAGTGGAAGACAGAGAAGAGATCCAAGGTCTGACATATATTTGGACAGGACAGATAAATGAGGAGAACCCAGGAATGGAGGATGAGAAGCAGAAACAGCAGTGAGTTAGGAGGAGCATAGGGAACCCGAGGCCTAGGGAGCCAACTATCTAGGGAGCACTGAGTGGTCAGTTACAGCAAAGGCACACAGAGGTTGGAAAGGTAAGTCCTGTAAATAGACCTTTGGTTTTGGCAATGACCTCGACAAAGAAAAGAGCAGCTTCCATGGATTGGTGGGGTTGAACGCCTAATCAGAAAGAGAAGAGTAAAAGGAAAAATGTAGATAATTCTTCAGCAAATGCTTTAATAAAAGAGAGGGAAATAAGGCAGTAGCTGGAGAGGAAGGTGGCATAGCATTTTGGTTTGCTTTATCATATGGGAGAAATAGCCTGTCTGTGTACTGATGAGAATGATGTTATTAAAGAGAACAATAACCTGATGATACAGAGGAAAGGGGGAGCCATGCAGGAGAGAAAGCCTTCACCAAACAAAGAGGGATGGGGACAGGATCACTTCCAGTCCATCCCCAGTGATGCAAGATGGTGAGATGTGCAGTCTAAAATTTTTGGATTTGATTTTGTGGTGGGAGCACACAGAGGTTTGTGAGCAGCACATTTTTAGAGCACGACTGGTACACACATCTGCAAATAAGTTAATGTTTTCACAGCAAAAAAAATTAACATGATGAAGAAAGGAGAGAAGTGGAAGGAAATTTCATAATTTTATTATTTTACAGAGTTCTAACAATATCTCTCTCTCTCTCTCTCTCTCTCTCTCTCTCTCTCTCTCTCTCTCTCTCACACACACACACACACACACACACACATACACATACACATATACCTTTCCCTCCATCAAATAATGATAGTCTGCCATGCACTAACTCCATCCCTGGCACCTAAAGTCCAAAATAGAAAGAACACATTATAACTATATGATCCTCAAAATCCTTAATCCTTCGGAGCTGTTCCAGTTACAACAAGCATATTGTCACTCTAATGACCTCTTTGAACATCTACAGAGGACTTCGGAATGTCTAGGAAGGAACAGTCCTGAAACATTTGGGAAGGAGGTGCCAGGTAAAGAGCTGCAGAGCTGCTATGAGGCTTTGTCTTTTGTCATTGACCTTTCCAGTTTTTTTTTAATATTTATTTACTTATGTATCTTTTTAGTTTTAGGTGGATACATTAGTTTGTTTTTATGTGGTGCTGAGGATGGAACCCAGTGCCTCATGCATGCTAGGTGAGCGCTCTACCACTGAGCCACCACCCCAGCCCCCAATTTCTTTTTTAAAGCAAGAGTTGAGGGTCAGCTCAGCTCCTCTACTACTTCTTGGGAACTACCTACAAAATAATAGAAGTATTTGATGCTTACTATGCACTCAGTACTATTTTAGTTTCTTTACATATCACTTGAAAATCTTGACAACTCTATGAGATGAATAATATAATTTTTTAATGGTAAGAAACAACTTGCCCAAGTTCACACTATTAGTGGAGGAGCCAGGATTCCAAACCAGGCAATTTGTTTGAGGATTTGTGTTTCTTTTTATTTTATTTTTTTCAGTGCTAGGGATTGAGCCCAGGCAAGCACTCTGACACTAAGCTATACCCCCAGCCTAAATGTGTATGTTTTCAGCTTGTCATCATACACCACTCATGTTAAGGACAGAGATATGAATATAATACAGCTCCTCTCTGCATGAGGTTCAGAGGGTACCCCCACCAGGGGTTCAATGATAGATGAGAGAATCAAGAGTTGAAATGTTCTCAGGAAGTTTGAACCCTGAGTCTGAAGTAACCAAATAAACCTGACTTAGGGAGAACATAAAAATCTGAATTTGGTTTCCAAAGTGCAATGTATCAGCACAGCTGAGAGAAAGATGCTGTGACCACAAGTTCTCTAGAAAAAATCTGAGTGTTTTTGGTGACCATAGACTCAGCACAAGCCCAGCAAGGTGTTATGAACTCAAGAGCAAAACACTAGTAAAAGGGAGGCCAAGGGTTCCATGGTATGGCAAGTGAAAGTCCCCCTGAGCTCTAGCCAGCTCAGAGGACATCTAAGTCCACTCTTCCAAACATAGAGTAATATTTTTGGAGGAACACTGACAAACTATGGTATATTTAGTTGTGGCAGATGGGGAAGGGTAAAGAAATGATAGTGAAACTACAGACTTATCTTCTTTAACTATTTGGCCATGCCATGGAAAAGTCAGTAGATGAGCTTATCTTCACAGGACAGAAAAAAAATAAGATCAAAGTGTAAAGTCATAAGATGACAGGTTTGGCTCCCTGGCACCACCACCCACCCCATTCCAACCCCAGGCTCTGTCTTAAGGGTTAGATGACTTCAAGACCAGGGTCTCTATTTGCTCGCTTTTTCCTTGATTGACTTTATATTCATATCTCTATCCCTAACATAAGCAGCATATGATAACATGGTTAAAACACATACTCAGGCTTGGAGTGTGTGTAGTTCAGTGGCAGAATGCCTGTCTGGCATGTGTGAGGCCCAGGCTTAATCCCCAGCACTGAAAAAACTAAAATAAAACAAAAAGCAAACACAAATCCTCAGCCAAATTGCCTGGTTTAGAATCCCGGCTCCTCCACTAATAGTATGAACTTGGGCAAATAGTGTGTCTTGTTTTTCTTAACATAAATATATATATATATATATATATATATATATATATATGCACACATATATATGAACATATATTTCATCGCATAGAGATATTGAGATTTTCAAGTAATATGTAAGAAAACCTAGAACAGTACTAAGTACATATGACTTCCCAACTTTTTGTTATCAACAAAACTCCCTTTGGTGAAATTCTACTGTCATTTCAAAACATCTCCATTAATAGTACCTTTATTCCTCAATTATGGGTTGATTTTATAAATGAGAATATTTTCAAATAACCAGTGACCAAACCTAAGGAGAATTTTGATTTGAGGCCTCAATGCTTTATTTTGAAAACACAATTCATTTCCTCCCCAGCCCCACCCTAGAAAGAGAACTCAGGGCCTCTGGCATGTTAAGCAAGCTACACCTCCAATCCCATATATCTCTTTTTATTGACTCATTGTTCACTATAGTGTTGGCTGGTGATATGGATATTTTTCCATCAGAACTCAAGGAATCTGTTTTCTCATGAAAGTCAACATTGAATACAATGTAGTAATTCCAAGTTATTACTGCTGGAAGCTAGATTGAAATTAATGACCTTGGAATGGAACACACAAAAAGTGCTGCCCAATCAATTTCCAAAGCTCCCCAGAGCATTTTTCCTAATACTTAAAGTTGATCACAAGGAAATAAACTCTGCTTTTGTTTCTTTCTCTCTTTTGTGGTGTAAGATAGAATATGTTGTATTCGTTATTCACAATTTATAACCCTATGGTTTTCTTCATCTTATGAAAATGTTTTATAACTTTATTGATACGAATTGTCCTCAGAAAAAAATGTTCTTAATTTAAAATGTGAAGAAATCATTAAAGGAGAGTCGGGTGCAGTGGTGCACTCGTGTAATCCCAGAGAATGGGGAGGCTGAGGCAGGAGGATCACAAGTTCAAGGCCAGCCTCAGCAACTTAGTGAGGACCTAAGCAACTTAAATGAGGCCCTATACAACTTAGTGAGAACCTGTCTCCTAATGGAGGGCAAGGCTGGGGATGTGACTCAATGCAAAAGCCCCTCTGGGTTCAATCCTAGTACCAAAAAAAGAAAGAATGAGAGGAAATACATGTGCCAAATTAGCAATAAAGTAAGCTTATTTTTCCATCATTTTCTTTCTGGGGCCATAAGTTTGCAATTATTTAGAACTAATTGTTAATTATTTTGGGGGGAGGGGCATGATTGAGAGGAATTGGACCCTCAGGTTTACCTGGAGAAAGTGCTATTGGGGCAACTTGAATTGGAGATCTTAGAACATCCTCCCTCTGGGTAGAAGCTCACTGGCAGGTGGAGGTTTACTTACTCTCAGTGAAGGGCAGCTCCACAATTCATGACAGCACTTCTTTTTGGTCCGTGCTGGAGATCCAATCCAGGGCCCTGCCCATTTTGGGTAAGCTGTCCTGCCACAGAGCTACACCCCAGCCCCCACATTTGTTCACAGAACTCTGGACACACAACTTATACTTGAAGGTACAAGTTACCCATTTTATAAACTGAGGCCAGGAAAGCTTAATCTTTTGGGGGTCTCATTGCTTAGAAAGGATGACTTAGTTATAGACACATGTATTTTGATATCCACAGCCCTGGGTACAGAGTCCAGTTCCATGACCTCTGTGACCTTGAGCCTCTGGAACCTCATCTGTAAAGTGATGACAACTCTTCTTTGTAGGGTTAGTTTGAATATTACAGTTAGGCAGCCTCCCCTGTGTAGTTCCTGGTCTGGGACAGAGCGAGTGCCCCCAGTCGTCCAACTTCCCTTTTTTCCTGTTAAAACCCCGACTCCTCCATTCAGACTTCACGGCAGCGTCCCCTCCTCCTCCACGTGGCATCCCTACACTTCCCTCCCACAGTGCTGGCTCTCTCCTCATATTTGTGGGTATTCGCTTTTATCTCAATTTCTGCAAGCATATGCAATAAATGATTGAACGACTGAGCGTGGTTGGGTAGAGACGAAATCCCCGCCCGCCCCTGGTGCGGCCAGGCACTGACAACTTGACTGTCCAGATTCTCTTCCTCCACAGAGGCCTTTCTCACCGACCACACGGAAACCATCACCGTGGAGGAAGGGCAGACGCTCACTCTGAAGTGTGTCAGTTCTCTAGGGAAGAACGCCTCCCTCCAGTGGCTGGCCCCCTCAGGCTTTACCATCTTTTTAAATGAGCATCCTGGTAAGTGAATGAAAGAGAGAAAAAAAAAATATATATATATATATATATACACACAGACACACAGACACACACACACACACACACACACACACACACACACACACACCAGACCTTGACCTAAAGGATTTTCCATCCTGGCAGGTTAGTGGGACAGAAAGCTGCATGAGTCACCCTAAGGGTGGGCTCAGCCCTCCTACTGCACACGTGAATCACGCCTCCAAAGCCAGTCATTTGACACATGGCTGCTTTTCTGGGGGCAGGAAGTCTGAAATGGAAACCCCACCAGGATGGTTGTTAAATGGGCTCAAATTACAAAGCACCTTTTTGTGTCCCCACCTCACCCCCACACTACTTTTTTGACTCTCGGTGACCATGAAACACCCACAGCACAATGAGAAGCAGACAGTGGGTCGACCTGGGGGCCCTCACCTCCCGTAGCCCATATGATCACCCCACCTCTGAAGCCAGCTGCTCTGTTAGTCATCTGAGCAATCACAAGTCACATTCCAAAGCCCCCTTTCAGAAATCTCTTTTTCCTCCCGTTGGTCTGAACATAAAATCAAGACTTCTAAGCGGGAAAAATTGACAAAGCCGTTTCTCTCTTCTCAAACACACATTAAATGAGCACGAGATGCCTAAAGTGGAAAGCAAGTCTCAAAAATCTATTTCATTCATCTCTTGGACTTTGGACAAGATTTTACTAAAGCCTTCCCTTTATCATGAGACCGTCTCATGTCTCAATTTAATGTTCCTAACGGCCAGATATTTGATAAAGCATCTATGACAGCAAATTCCATTCTTGTTTACAAAGCAGAGTACCTAAAAATCTTATATGCTTTGAAAACATGAAATATTGATACATTAAATATAAAATAACCATATATGTCGTTTCGAGCTAAACCAACTATTAATACCAGATTCCAATAGAATAAGAAAGTACTAATTGATAAAAGTTCTAGAGAAATAAACTTTAAGTAGAGATTCTTCTGTTAAATAATGCTTTCTGGTGTTTTATTTCATTTTCCTTTTGGGAAATTGGGAGAAAGATGGATGTTCTGGGATTTCACCTGCATAATGGCTTGATCTGTGGATGTGGTTCTGCACCTGGAACGGTCTTGCCCTCCAGAAGATTGAACCATGTCTGGAGATGGTTTGGGTTGTTAGAAATAGGGCAGGGGGCTGCTTCTGGCATCTAGCAGGTGAAGGCCCAGGACGCTGCTGAACATCCTACAATGAACAGTATCGCATCCATCACAAAGAATTATTCTCTCAAATGTCAACAGAGCAGAGATTGAGAATCCCAGAATTCTGATTCATATAATATCAGTGCCCCAGGACACATAACTATTTAAGGTTCAACTATTTTAGGCTTGTTCATATTATACATCTTAACAGTTTTAAAAAACAAGCAAAACCACTAATTTCCAGAGTCTCTGTTTGTTAGGGGATCTTTGACTGCAGATGGAAACCCCATGTCAATCTTAGTCAAGAAGAGAGCTTGTTATTGGCTGGAACTTCTTAGAGCTTCCTTTTTTTTTTTTGCCATTGGCTAAACACCTGGAAGGACTAAATCATAATCTACGGGAATCTTCAAACAATAATGAACATCTCTAAATTTAAAAAATGCTTAGCTTTTTAAAAAAATCACTTAGCTGGTGCATTTATCAGTGCATATATTTCCATTCTTGAATTCCATGTGACAACATGACCTCCAGTGAATCAAATTTCAAAGAGGTAAATCAGTGGAGCACTTACCTTGGAAAAACAACTAGAATCCTTCTAAAATCTGAATCTTTCTCCCGTCTAGCATTCTTAATTTCCTACAAGTACAAACAAAGCAATTTGTTTATTTCGCAGATCCACTATTGAAATATTTTATTTCCTAAACTATCTTTGAGAAGCACCCAGCTCATCACACTAGAATTTGGAGGGCGACTCAAACGAAGACAAGACATTTATTTGTTCCTTTAAAGTGTGAAAATCAAAAGCTATTCCTGTGAATGATCAATCTGTATTCATCTGACACCTTTCCTCATAACAGCTCTATTTTCTTCTTGTACAGCTTTAAAAAATTCCAGATACCAGCTTCTTCATCACTCTGCCACCCAGCTCTCCATCAGTGTGCCCAGCGTAACCCTGCAAGATGAAGGAACATACAAGTGCTTACGTTACAGCCACTCTGTGAGCACAAAGGAAGTGAAAGTGACTGTGTTAGGTGGGTACCCCAGCAAGGAAACCCAGGCAGGGGGAATGTAGTTACCATTTTTAAAACTTGACCTTTTAGTTTACAAAGTGTTGCTAGTAAGAAAGCATTTCCTGGGACACCTCTGCTATCTTTTGTAAAAGAAAATGAAATAGAGTATTTTGAGTGACAAGCTCTAGATTAAACTGTGAACTTGTGAATTTATTTGCCTTTGGCATCAATTGAATTTTCTTTCCGGGAAACTAAGAGAAAAAAGAATTAAAACTGGATGAGCTTTGACTATATGCTGGCGCCATGTGAGACTCTAGGGGATCCAAAAGGAATTAGGTGCAACCTCTGCCCATTGGGGTTTGCGCTCTATTTAGGAAGGTAAACTAAAAGAACCTGGTGACAGTGAATCCCAAGAGAGGATGGGGTCGCGTGTACTTGCACTGGATGCTCTGCTCACATCCTCTCCCAAACAATTCCTCTCTTCTGTTGGGGTGCATGCAGAGGAAGTGAGTCTCCTGATCATTGGGGACTAGCTCAGTTCTGCAGATGGAATTGTGACCAACATATGTCTTACCATCTTTTGGTGGCAGAACAGATCAATTAAAAAACATTATTTTATATCCATCTCTAAATAACATAATCCCACAACTCACATAAAATGATTCCTCAGGCCTCTGGGGTTGAATTACAGTGTGACACCTGTTGTAAAGGAAAGGCCTGGTGGGAATGTAACAGAGAAGGAGTGACTCTCTTGGGTGCTTGGAGCATCAATGTGACTCAGCTCTATGCCTTCTCCCCTGTGTGACTGGCCACCTGTGGTGCCACCGTGGTTCAGGCTGGTCATGTGTCCTTCTGGGCTTTCAAAACTCTGCTATCATTGCCTGAAATACTTCATCTTTTTTTAGTTTTATGGAGCTGGGGATTGAATCCATGGCTTCACACACACTAAGCACCTGCTCAACACTGAGCTACAACCCGTGATCCGTTAATTAAGAGTTTAGGGGCTGAGTGTGCCACCAGACTGTCAGCTCCTCAGAAGACCCTGTCTTTTTCATCTTTGTGTTGTCAGCATGTGACATATCTAGTGCAAGCTTGGAGCCAATAAGTGCCTTGACAGTGTTTCGATGGCAGATATACGAGTTAAATAAAGGTAGAAGAGCAACATTCTAGACCAAAGTAGAAGTGAGATAGAAAAGAAGAAAAAGAAATAAGCCAAACTAAAAAGTATTTCTAAGACAAAAGCACAGAGAAATAGGACCAATGGGTCCTTTATAAGAGAGAGTGCCTTTGATGTCAGGAGGGGACACAAGTAACTGACTTTGAGATAAGTCATGGACTCAGGAAAGTTTGGAACTGAAGGAACCATCTCCTTCACATCACAGGTGAGAAAACACTGGTGTGCCCAAAAGCTGGGGGACTTACCAAAGTTCTTACAACCAGCCAGTGATAGAGGTAGGTCCGGAATCCAGGTCTCTCCCTCACCTAGTGTCTACCAACCAACTACAATAATATATCACATTCAAATTGTTGTAAAATCATCTGTTTTGGAACTTTCAGGAACTAATTATACCCTGAGTGACAAACAGTCTGACTTTAGCTAAAGAAACTTTGCAAGCATATAACAGCCCTTCAACATGATTGGATTCAAGGAGAGATAAAGTGAAAAATGTGCCCAATCATTGGATTATGTCCTACAATCATCCCTACAGAATCTTAGGCTCTGTGCTTTGCTCAGATATGATGACCAACTAAGTAAACATAGAAAAATCAATTTCCTTCTAGCAACTCCTGTGAAGCCAACCTTGGAAGCTTCAGTTATTAGAAGGTTGAATGGAGAAGACCATGTCGTACTTAAATGCTCCACTACAAGAAGCAAGCCCCCTCCACAGATAACCTGGCTACTGGGGAATGGCATGGAGATATATGGTAAAGAGAGAAAACAGTTCTTTGTTTTCCTTTCTCCTTAGATTTATAATGAATTTTTAAATGTTCTGGCGCCCTCTGGTGGCCAGAAGTATCAAAAGATACCATTGAATAATTCATCTATTCTGTTTCCAGAGAAATTATTCTTGTAACCAAACCAATGTTATGCCTTAATACTAAAAGACTAATTGCAGAAAATAAAAATGCTTTTGCTTAAAACAAGTTAGAAATAAAGTGTAATATTTATAACATTTTCCTAAAACTTGACAATATTTCCTAAAGTAAGAAGTGTAATATAGTTATTACCTGTGAACAGAAAGTTTTTTGCAGGCATAAAATTGAAAATATATTTTATAAAGTACATGTATGAGCATATGGGGATTCTTCAAAGGACTAAAAGTGGAACCACCATATGACCCAGCTATCCCACTTGTTTAACTAAAATTAGCATACTATAATGATACATACATGCCAACGTTTATAGCAGTGCAATTCACAATAGTCAAGTTATTGAACCAGATTAGGTGTCCATCAGGAAATGAAGAAATAAAGAAAATGTGGTATATATAGGCAATGAAGTTTTAATCAGCCATAAAGAAGAATGAAATCATGTCATTTTCAGGTAAAGAGATGGAATTAGAGCACATCATGCTAAGTGAAATAAGTCAGACTCAAAAAATCAAGGGTCAAATGTTTTCTTTCATATACAGAAGCTAGAGAGAAAGAGAATGGAGAAAAAAGAAATATTTTAAAAGGTGAGAATCTCACAAAAAATAGACGGAAGACCAATAGAGTAGAGGAAAGCTAGCAAGAGGGAGGGAGGAGAAGAGGGCATGGGAACGTAGTAGGGAATGAAATCTACCTGATTATGCTATATCTATATATGAATATACCACAAATAATCATATAATATATATAATCTCATATGATATGATTAAAATACACTAATTAAGTAACAATAGCTACTATAAGAGAAGTCAGAGCAGAGTCAGCAGATCAGGAGAGAGAGCAAGGAAGGGAAAAGGAGGGTACTTGGAAATGAGATTGATCAAATTATGTTGTTTGCAGGTGTGAATGTGGCATCGTGAATCCCACTATATGTTTAATTATTAATGAATTAATTAAAAATGGTAAAAAATTTAAAATAGAATCAAACTAAAAAATAAAATACATATATGGATGCTCCTTGACTTACCATGGGGTTACATCTCAACACATCCACTATAAATTTAAAATATCTTAAACGAAAAATACACTTAATACACCTAACCTATCAAACATTAATCATGCTTTGAACACTCACATTTTAGCCTATACATGGAAAAAAATCCAATACAAAGACCATTTTATAATAAGTGCTGAATATCCTTTTTTAAAATTTATTTACTTTTTTATTTGTTCTACTTAGTTGTACATGATAGCAACATGCATTTCAATTCATTGTACACAAATGGAGCACAACATTTCAATTCTCTCATTGTTCATGGTGTAGAGATGCACCATTCATGCAATCATACATGTATCTAGGGTAATGATGCCCATCTCATTCCACCATCTTTCCTACACTCATAACCCTTCCCTTCGCCCAATCAAATGTTCCTCCATTCTTCCCAAGGACCCCCATCCCACCCCATTATAAATCAACATCCACTAATCAGAGAAAACATTCAGCCTTTAGTTTGGGGGGATTGACTTAACTTCACTTAGCATTATATTCTCCAACTCCATCCATTTACTTGCAAATGCCATAATTTTATTCTCTTTTAATGTTGAGTAATATTCTATTGTGTATATATGTATGTGTGTGTGTGTATATATATATATATATATATATATATATATATATATATACACATCACAGTTTCTTTATCCATTCACCTATTGATGGGCATCTAGGTTGCTTCCACAGTTTAGCTATTGTGAACTCAGTGCTGAATATCTTGTGTAATTTGATAAATATTCTACTGAAACTGAAAAACCAGAATGGTCATATGGTATGCTTTCAACCATTGTAAACATAGCCATCATAGGTCAAAGACTGAATGGATTTGGAACAAACAAGATCTTCCTTATATAATGTAGTACCATGTCACACTCATAACCATAGATTAAAAATATTATGAGGACAAAGAATCCAAACTTTCGACCTTTAACTGAAACAGGCTAACTAATTAACTGTGGTGTTGGGAACTACTTAATGGTTTGCTTACATTTCAATATACATTGCCTTTCGTGGCTAAGTAATCATACATCCTTGAGAACTGTGAGGACCCTGCCCAGTTAAGAATACCGAGGGCCAAATAGAGTTTTAGAGAGAAAAGACCTAAACCCTGGATCAAATTCCCAGTCCATTGCCAATTCTACTTCATCACAAAGCTTCTCCTTTAATTTGCCTTATTCATACAACCTGAGTAAGCTCCAGGTCCTTGTGTCCTCCTTATGAAATCACTGTAAGTTTTGAAGTTTTTCCCCAGTAGTGAAGGGTTCGTTGGAGCTCACCCACTCTTGTTCACCTGCTTTCCTTTGTGACCAGAGCCCACACACACAAGGCAGCTGGCTGAGGTTAGATTGCGGTTAGAAATTTATCATGTTTGCCACAAAGTCCAAGCCATTGGTCTCTAACAGAACCAAATCCATGGAAGAGCATTAAAAAGCCCTGCTTTTTATCTCTCTTTAAATTTCTACATAGGCGGAACCCACCATGAATTTGAAGCTGATGGGAAGAAGTGCAACACAACCAGCACCCTTGTACTGCACACATACGGCAAAAACTCCACAGTGGACTGCGTTGTCCGACACAAGGGCCTGCAAGGGAGAAAATTGGTTGCATCCTTCTGGCTTGAAGATTTGGGTAAGGGTTAATGATTGTCTTCAATCATTTTACATTCACCTTCATATTGCACTCTCAAACAAAATTAAATGGAGTGGGCAAAGTCCTTCAGAGTGAGATGACTGTCAACAAAGATCTCCTTAATAGCATGTTTCTGCAATGATTGAAATTTCTCCAGCTAAGGACAGGACTATAAGGGTTCCAATGCCCAGAAGAGTCCAGGCTGGGCATGAGGTCTAGCAGAGCACCACATGCAAATAGCACCATTCTCTCTCGAAGATAATGACAGCTAGCAGAACTTGACTGCAGATAGTTTTATTGCAATTACATTGTTGGAGAGAGCATGTGAAGCATACTGCATCATTGTACTTGACCCAAAAGGAGATAGTAACTAATATCAAAACTAGTCAATATCATTATATGTCCTTATAAAATAATTGCACAGTTACATTGAGCTGGTGGCCCTTTAGATATACTTTGCTGTCACTGTATTAAAGATTCCCCAAAAGTCCAAGAAATAATTAAAAACCCCCAAACAACTCTTCAAGCCAAGGATCCTATAAGAAGCCACAGGAATCACTGGCCTTTCAGTAGTAGAGCTCTGAGCTTCATTATTTTACAAGGTACTTCTTGCTGGAAAATGAGATTCCTGAGTACAAGGAATTGTTCACACGAATGAAAGAGGAAAAAGTTGGATAAGGATACATTACTGAAAAATCTCTTTTATCAAATGAAATAATTTATGACAAAAGGCACTCGTTCAGGGCAAGGTTGCTTAGTGGAACCTCACTAGGGAAGGCTGCCATGCTAATCTGTGCAGGCTGTTGCTAATCAGCAGGCCTTCTTCAAACTACCACATGCTTTCCAGGGGCCCCTTTCTCACCAACCAAAAACAGTTTATTGAGGAAGCTGTAGTCAAAGAAGACTCAAAGCCCCACAGTCTGGGCTGCACTGTAACCTTGTGTACTTACCCCTACCCCTTGGTGATTCCCCACACTTCCCCCTCTGCCAGTGGAATTGGAGCACAGAGACATTTAGTTCTTAAATAAGAGAACCAACAATGTTGGGTGGGAATGTATTTTTACTTTTCAGCAATGTTTCAAGCCACCTATCATTTTTTCCCTCCTTTTATGCTATACTTCTATATGTCTCAAAATTACATCTAGAAATATTTATAATAATAGGCTAAGATGAGTTGTATTTGTGATCTATTGACTATCTAGTGCCATAATCAGATCTCTAAGTACTCAAAGAGGACCAGCATCAGCTGGTGGTGGCTTCCATTTGTTTATGACCTTCTTTCTTTGGTGAGCTACGTCTAGGTTGACATTCAGATATTACAAATAGTCATTAGTTTAAAACATTTGCTAGCTGAGGATGCTTATAAAACACATTTACAAGTGAGAGTTCTGACCCTTTCATCCCAGCGTAGGACCTGGGTGGGGGGGCAATGAACCACGTCCATGAGGTGCCACACTACACGAGGTGTATTAGAGATCAGACTCTTCAGAACCACTTACTTCGTCTTCTCAATGAGGAATTTTGATTTCCTGTTACTTATCTGTAGATTTTTTTAAAAATTGAACAGTTTTCAAATTTTTTACTTCAGCACCCCTCTACATTCTTAAAAATAATTGAAGACCCCAAAGAACTTTTACTTACTTAAATTATATCTGTCAATATTTACCTATCGGAAAGTAAAGCTGAGGGATCCAAAATATGTACTTATTCTTTTATTTTTAAATAATAATTTCACAAAATGTTAACAGAAATGGCATGTTTTTCTTTAAAAAATATATTTTGTAATACCAAAAATTAGTTAAAAATGAGCATTGTTTTACATTTTGAAGACCTCTTTTGTATCTGGCTTAATAGAAACAATTAGATTCTTATAACTTTTATATTCAATATGTTGTTTTGCTTGAACTACACATAATTCAACTTCACAAAAATATGTAATTGGAAGAGAAAGGGGCCCATGGAAATCATGTGGTAGTTTGAAGGAGGCCTGCTGATCACAGCAACAGGCAAAAATTTATTTACTTTCTGAGCCTGGTTTAATTCACTGGATGATGTTCTCCAATTTCATCCTTTTACTAGAAAAACATAGAATTTTATTATCCGTTATGGATGAGTAAAATGCCATTGAATGTGTGTGTGTATATGTGTGTGTGTGTATATATATATATACACAAACACATATCATTTTAGAGAATAGTTTTAATAGCCTTTTTTAATAATTGTGGATATTGTTCTTTGAGATTATACTCAACAAGATGTAGCTTCTTAAAGGTTAGTTCCTATGTGGAACCTGGACCCTATAAATGAACTTTTCATATTCTGTTATATTAAAATCCATTGAATTATTTTGCACCTTGAATGAATCTTTTACCTTGGCATGATTTTCCTAACACTATGCCTTGGTCATTTGGAAAATACTGAATTACAGAGTTATACAGATCTTTCAAACGTTGACACATTTCAGTATCAAAATCTGTTCCATAATACCATCACTGATATCATCAGATGCCTTCAAGTTTACAGTGGTGGACATGAATTCAAACTTGAAAAGCAGCTAGTGCTACCAAGGAACTATATTTTAAATACCATTTAACTTTAATTAATTAAAATTTAAGTAGACAGTATAGTTAATGTATACCACAGTGCATAGCAGAGGTCTATAACATTCTGGCCCACTAGGGAGGTAAATGTGGCTAGAGTCCACCTAATCAAAACAAAGTCTAAATACAACTATTCAGTAGCGTGTGAACTGAGAGGATAAATCAAAGTACACACAAATTTTAGTTTTAAATATATATATAACTAGTTCAAACATACACATATGCAAATTATACATATATAAACATACACAAACATATAATCATCTGAATTCATATACTAATTACTATGTTAAAAGACTTCCATCATTATTGATAAATTGTGTTTTACATGTCCCTAGTACTTCCCACAGGATGCCACTTTTATCATATCCTTCCAGCATTTATATTTGACTAGATTTCAAACTTTCTCCTCTTTGCATTGTCAATAGTCTTCTTCTTTTAGACTTATAGTGTGTACAACTATTCCTTATAAGTGGTTCTGCTTCCTATGGTTTCAGTTACCAGTGGTTCAGCAAGAAGGCTGAGTTAAAGTAAGATATGTAGAGAGAGACCATAGTCACATAACTTTCATTGCAATGTATTGTTATAACTGTCATTTTTACTATTATTTACTGCAATGAATATCTTCCTGTGACTATAAATTAAACTTTGTCATAGGTATGTATGTGTAGGGAAAGCCTCAGTATATATATAGGGTTTGACATTATCCACAGCTTCATCCATAGGTGGTCTTGGAGCACATCCCCCATAAATAAGGGGGTACTACTGTATTACTAGTTCTCTAACATTTCCTCAATAATTCTTTCTTTTCCCAGAGTTCTTAGGCATAACTCAAGCTTTTATACTTTTCCAAAAAAATTACACATATTTGATTAATAAGATACACCTTCAAAACCACAGAGAATTTCTAGATTTAATAAACACTGAGAAGCACACAAATTTCATGGAGACATTACTCACACATCACATATTGGTGAATTGACAAGTAGTTGTTACATTCTTCCTGGATGTGGGCCTGTTCACTGATGGGTGAAATCCATCCTAAACTGAACCTTTGGAAACATCTCGAAGTAGTTCTCAATATTATATAATAATATTTAGTAAGCACTGTGCTCCATAAACATCAAGACATTGTACTATGTTGTTGAATTAGCTTCTTACTTCTTATAAAAATACCCAAAGAGGTCCATGCTGTCAGTATGTCCACTTCTGCGAGAAGAAAAAAAAAAACTGAATGTTTCATAAATTAGGCAGGTTTTCCAGCAAATAGCAGTACTGGAATTCAACCTAGGCTTGGGGGGACTCTAGAGCCATCTAAGTGATAAATAGGAAGATAGATGTGTAGTTGGGTAGACAGATGGTCAGAAAGGTAGAGGGAATGACAGACAGGTAGATGGATACAGACAGAGGCAGTGAACACCATTTGCCCACTGCTGCCAAGTGCACCAACACTCACAAGTCCAGCATGCTGCATTTGCAAGCTGGTCGGGTTAACAGATGGACAACCAGCAGGGTACAGATTGAAAAACCAGAGCAAGAGCTGTGGAATACACAGCTCTGAGGTTTCTGCAAAACCTCCACAAGGAAGTAGCAGGCAAATACGTTCTGTTTTACTGAGCACGATGTGGGTGAAATTGCTCTCTGTAGTTGCAGAATTTTGTTTTTCCCCTTTCCTAGTTACTGATCAAGAGACAGCCTCAGATGCTCCGGAGAAAAGCTCTCTCTCCTCTCAAGACCCTCAGCAGCCCACGAGTACTGGTAAGTGTCTAAATCACTGAAACGTGACAAAAGATCGTGCCTGCTTGGGAAGGTCATTATAAGTTTTAAGAATATTTTTATTTTAATTTTTAATAAGACCACACAAGACCCCCTCCCCTCCCACTGGCTCCAGCTTTGTGTTGTCCTGAAATAGGGCTACATCAGGAGGGCTGACGTATAATGGAGGACAAGAGAGCAACAGCATGCCTTGACCGTTCAGTACTATTTTGCTGGAGATGTAATGCACGCACACACAAAATTGCACACACGATTATGAACTTGAATTTCCTCTATGGTAAATGACAAGGTTGAATTCATTTATGAGGAGACTCATTCTTGTTTTCCCCTGCCTAGAGCAGAGCAAACACAAAACACAGATTTAATTTCATTCCACACAGAGCCCAGAAGGAGGAGCTGGGATCTGGTATTGTTATGGAATAACAAAATCATCTTTGAAGACACATCAATTACTTGGTTGTCAAAAACTTAGGTCATTTTTTTTATGACAGCATTGAGCTATAAGACCAATTTAGAAAGCTTGGGTTATAACTACAGTTTTATTTTTAATTTTTTTATATTCCCAGATCTTTAGGCAGTGAATTCACTAGATGATTAAATTGGAGCAATAATCATATATTTAATTTAGCCTGATAGTTTACCCAGCATAGTCTTTGGCTAAATAACAAGTGCTCAGAAAATTCAGAATGAATGAATAAATGTTATTTAATGAACAGATGAATGAATTTGTTTTGGTGTTTTGAGCAAGAAAGTCTCATTCAGGATGCCATAAATTCTTCTATGATCCTTTTCTATTTCTTGTGATATCTCTATAATAATTTCATTTGGTAAGATAAGTGTTTTCACATCATTATCATGTTCATAGTTCTGAGTATCAGATCACATTTTTAGAAATGTGTACCTTGAATAATGTTTAAAAGTAAATGTTTGGGGGTTTTAAACACTGATAAATACAACATGTACCATACAATTTTCAAGGGCAATGGAAATTGAAAATATTATGAAGTGGAACAGCCACATCACTTGCTTTAATAAGCCAATATTTTTAAACGTGTTTAGAATCTGGTTGTCTTTAAATTGGCTAGCACCACTACTGAGCAACTCAATTTCCTGCTCTGTGTTTTCTTATACAACATAGGATTTAAGAAATATGGTCTCTAAAATTCCTTTCAGCTTCCAATTTCTGTGATTTTATTGTCACTAATAACACCCATTTTCAGCAGCATGGAAGACTTCATTCCCCTCTGGGTCCACACAGTGGCGCTGTGCAATGAGCTAAAAAGACTTCAAATGGAAAAAAACAGGGAGAGAAAGAAAATTTGGAAAAAATATGCAACAAAATCTGAAAAAGCCATCTTCTATTTTTATGATCTGTCTTATCAGGCAACATCATCCTAGAAAATCCTATTTCTAAAGGAGAGGCAACCAGAAGTTTGAATGACAACTGAGGCTTTTACTTCAATATAAAAAGCATTGTTTTGTGCACCTGGGATTATAGGTTCCTATTCAAAACCTTGGGATGCCATATCTGCATGTTTAGTGATTATTTTGAAGTGTCCTAAGGACCTTCTTTCTAATATTCCTGATCAGGAAGAAAGTATGAAATAACAGTATAAATTTGGGGTTCTAGAATTCCAAAATACTCTTTTGATGTTGGTTCTGCCATGAATTTGCTGCAGAACTTTAGGTGATTTATTAATTCCTCAAAACCTCGCTGTAGTAAGAAATAAAAGATAGCAAGCGCTCAGTTAGGGCCTGGTATGTGGTAAGCTTTCAACTAGTGTCTGCCTAGCCAGGCACAGCAGCTCGTAGTTTTAACCCCAGCAATTCAGGAGGCTGAGGAAGGAAGATCACAAGTTTTAGGCCAACCTTGGAAGCTTAGCAAGTCCTTCTCAAAAAATAAAAAAGTACCACAAAATAAATAAGTAAAGTAAAAATAAACATTTGCCTAAAAAAAAAATAGTAAGTCAAAGGGAACTTAACCATTGCAACTATTTGTGGTGTTTTTGCAAGAAATAGTAGTTCAAAATGAAATAAGCCAGATATAGAAAGATAAATGCTACAAGTTCTCTCTCATGGGTAGAAGCTTAGAAAGCTGATCCAAAAGTAAAACAGTAGAATAGCAATTACTAAAGGGTAGCAATGAGACTAGATGGAGGTTGTATAACCGTTACCAAAATACAGTTAGATAACAGGAAAAAGTTCTAGTGTTCCACAGCACAGCATAATAACCATAGTTTATATTAAACAATGATATATTTTAAACTAAAAGAGAGGAGTTTGAAGGTTTCAAACAAAGAAATGATGAGATAAAAACTCTACCCCGATTTGGTCATTATACACTGTATCCTATAAAAATGTATAATTATTACATTATTTAAAAAGAGAAAATAAAAAAATTAAATCAGTAATTTTAAAATGAGCTTTTTTAATAAAATGAGGACCACTTAATATGGCTTTCAAGCTGCTTTGGTCAGAATATATACAGTTATATAGGTAGCTATAATCTCCGTTCATTTTATGGTGCTAAAATAGAACAGTATACACTGAGTTATTTACAATGAACAGAAACCTAATTGGCTCATAGATTTGGAGGCTGGAAAGTCCAATGATGAGGGGGCCACATCTGATGAGGACTTTCTTGCTAAGAAAGGGTAGGAGAGACAGCAAGAGGGGCAATCCACTCTTTTGCAGGAATGGCCTCCATCCATTTATGGAGGATGGAGCTTTCACCACCCTCTTAAAGGTTACATCATCGCAATGGCAACTGAATTTCAATATGAGATTGGGAGAGGACAGGCATGCAAGCTACAGCAGTTATATGCAAAATCATGAATAGATGACATAGGCATATAACATTTCTTACTTTCTTTCACCATAGTCTCAATGATGGAAAATTCCAGTATACCAGAGATTGACAAGGAAGAGAAAGAGCAAACTACTCAGTACCTTGACTTGACCATTGGTAAGTATCACCCACTGTGTTTAGAATAAATCCTTGACATTTTAAATTGGAAATGTTTAAATTGGAAAAATTCAATGGCCTTCTCCAGTCCTCATTTTTCTCCTCGTTTCTGCCCTTTATGACACAATGGGTTAATCACTCCCTTGTCCCTTCTTGACTTAATTGCCTCCTGCCTTCCTTGACATCTTCCTTTGCTAACTACAGTTTTTCTGTATTCATTAGCTAACTCCAGTTCTTCCTGACATCTTAAATGTGGGATATGGCTCAGGTTTGTAGAGTGATTTCCTTACATGTACAAGGCCCTAGGTTTAATCCCCCACCCCACAAAAAAAAAAAAAAAAAATTAAATTTGGGTAATGTGGGATTACTTCCAATTTTACTGCTTCATGTTTTGTACTTTTCTTAATTCTTAAAGAGTTTACCCATTCCCAAGATTGTTACTGTTGCCTATAGGAGGAAGATTTTCATACCTGTATTTCCAGAACATTCTTCTGAGCATTAGTCCCAGTTTCATTTTTCTGTCTCTCTAACCAAATTTTCTTTCATCTCCTTCACTCAACATTGCTAAAAACCAAATAGCAACTTTTTCCACAAAATCAGCTTGTCCAAAGCAGAGCCCCAAATCTTAGTGTAATCCTTTATAATTGTGGATATATAAATGTAGACATATACATATGCAATACCCCCCAGCTTATATAAAAACAGCCAGTTTCCAAGGAGGTTTTTTTTTTTTTTAAGAATTTAACCATTATTTTTTGTTTTGTTTTGTTTTGTTTTATGTGGTGCTGAGAATCCAACCCAGTACCTCACATATGCTCGGCAAGCACTCTACCACTGAGCCATAACCCTAGTCCCTCCAAGGAGATTTGAGTCTTTTTTTTTTTTTCAGGTATATTGTCATTATCACTGCCACCCCTGAATTTAGAACCTCATAATCTTTCATAGAGATATTGTAACATCAGTTTCTCTTCCTGGGGTCCATGTTTGGCTCCTATTGACAAAATATCCCTTTGCACTCTGCATACCTGTGTTCTGAAAACCTTTATGGCTTCCCAAAGTATGGAGCACAGAGTTGAGCTCCCCCCCACACACCACAATAAAGTACACCCCTCCTACCTCTGCAGTCCTTCCTTTAAAGAGTCCCTGCAAGATCCACATGTTTCTCTGAAAATATCATCATGTTTCAGCCACACTTCCCTTGTGTATCCTAACTGCCTGATTGGAAGGAGGAACATCTTTATTGGCCTTGCTTCTCCTGCTAGGCCAGTATCTTCCCTGAAAACTTTCCTGGCCAATTCAGCCCTCAGCAACCTCTCTTGACTCTGAACCCCGGAACACATTATTGTATCAACATATGTGGACCTAGAATTTTGCATAAGATATCTCACTTTTGTTTGTTTTTGTTAATTAATTTATTTACATATAGAGAAAACTACCCCCTCAAACATAGGAATTGTGTCTTAGGAAGCTCTAAGCATGATATTCTCCACATGGCTGGCACTCTTTAATTACTTATTGGTTGAGATGAAGAACATTTAGCAAAATTGTAGCCCATAGGATCAGAATTCTAGGTTTAGAAATACTTTTTAGAGCTCATCTTGTTTATCCCCAAATGCCTTCATGAAGAGTCACATTTAACCTAGCCAAGATAAGTAGATTTTCATTTGATTTAGTTAGTTCTCCAATCTCCTTAACAACCTCTTTTGCTACCTGACTACATTTTGCTAAAAACCATTTCTTACAGCTAATTTGAATCTCCTGACAATAAGTCAATATTCTTACATGCTTTCTCTAAAAATGAAAAATAAGTATTTCTATGAAATTAAAACAACTTTTCAAATCATCCTGTTACAGAATTGCTTTGCTTGTTTGTGTGCCTGCTCTGCCTGTTTGCAGAACGTGAATAATGTGTGTTCTTTACCTTCAGCAGTAAGCTCTGCCCCATCTCTTCATCTGGGCTCTGACTTCGCCTATAAAACATTGTGGAAGTATTGTGTATCCCTCAATAATCAAAGGGCAATGTAAAGAACACTGCCTAAAATCCTCTCATTTCCCTTGTAGAAGCAAATCCTCAGTATATCGAATTGACGAGGAAGAAAAGTGGCATTCTGCTGCTCACCCTGGTGTCCTTCCTCATCTTCATCCTCTTCATCATAGTGCAGCTCTTCATAATGAAGCTGCGGAAAGCACACGTGATATGGAAGAAGGGTGAGTAGATAAAGATACCGATTAAAACAAATAGACTCTGGCTTGACACAATGGCACACTCTGGCCTGAAATCCCAGCAACTTGGGAGGCTGAGACAGGAGGATTGCCAGTTCAAGGCCAGCTTAGCAATTTAAAAAGACCTTAAGCAGCTTAGACCCTGTCTCAAAATTAAAATTAAAACTGGACTGCAGATGTAGCTGTGTAGCAAAGTGCCCCTGGGTTCCATCCCTAGTACCAAAATAAATTTTAAAAATAAATAATAAAATATATAAACTCAACACACACCAGAGTTAGAAGAAACCTTAGAAGTTATTTAGAATAATTGTCTACCCAATTCATCCTATAAACATGTAACAGGATTCAATCCTTTCCTCCCAAGGCATTATCTGGACTTGTGCTATCTGGTACCGGAGCCACAAGATGGTTATTGATCAGTTGATGTGTGACTAGTCCCTAAAAAGATGTGCTGTAAGGATAAAATACACACCCAATTCAGCATACACACTAGCATGTTCACGCAGGAATATGACATACTAACAATCATATCATGGGTGTTCTAGTCAAATAAGTCATGTTATTGAATCAATTTCACCTGCTTCTTCTTACTTCTTGAATGTGTCTAGTAGAATTCTTTAAATCACATGTGTGGCTTCTACAGTGCTACTAGACAGTGCTGATCTAGTCACATATGGCCTCTGTACCCTCAGAACTGTGTATTACCAAGGCAAAATACTGCAACTTTGAAGATCTCTGACTTTTTTTTTTTAAGTATCATGTCTACTAGTTTAATATCTTCTTTGGACTGTTACTAGACTAATATGCTCATTACAAATCACCTAGAGACAGGGCCTGACTTTTCATCATATCTCTGCCTGCTCAATAGGCAAATGCCATAGGATTATTTCAGAATTTCCCATTAACTATTCACCCCCATCATTCTTTTAGGGGTCCTACATTTGTTCCCCTCTGAAGGACATTATTTGCTTCTATTCTTCTGTCATTGAACTTCATCATTCTTATAGTGCTTTGTCCAGTGCCTGTAGGAATACTAGTAAAGACTAAAAGCTCCATGTTGAGTTAATGAGAACCGGGGGTACACAGGAACATGATAAGACAGCTATTGTTCCATTACTAAGGCATCAACTTATTCAAACAAACATTTCTACATATGAATGATGTCCAAGGCTCCAGAAACTAACAATTTAATTTTCTTTTCTTGCAGAAAAGGAAATTTCAGAACACACCCTAGAAAGTTACAGATCAAGGTCAAATAATGATGAAACCTCTTCCCAAGAGAAAAATGGACAAAGTATGTCAACTGTGTAACCTGATGTTAGAAAAATAAGATTCATTTATCAATTCGATTTAAGGAGAAGGGAGAAATATCAAAGCTTGATTTGCAGAACTAGAAAATCAACCTCTCAAATCACTTTGAAGATTTAAAGAAGTGCATCTCAAAAAAATAATTGGGCCAGATACAGTGGCACCCACCTGTAATCCCAGGAATTGGGAGGCTGAGGCAGGAGGTTCACAAGTTTAAAGTCAGCAGCATAGGGAGGTCCTAAGCAATTTAGCAAGACCCTGTCTCAAAATACAAATAAAAAAGGGATGGGGGTGGGCTGGAGATGTGGCTCAGTGGTTAATTGCCCCTGGGTTCAATCTCTGGTACCCAAATAAAAATCAATCAGTAGCTAATGTCATGTTGTGGAAGGTATTCCACATGGGGAAGCCTCCCCTGACTTCTGTCACACACTAGGGTGTTGTGGGTCCTTCCTGGGCCCCTGAGTGTGCTACATACACCTTTACTATGAAGCACTTCCCAGACCATACTGTGATTTCTGGTGCCTTTGATTTAGCTACCACAATATTCTTTCATCTTGTGAGTAACTGGATTTATCCTATATCCTTGGGTCCTAGCACAGGGCCTCATACAAATGGAGTGTTTGGTAAAGTTGTATTGAATAAATGAATATCAGCTTTAACTAATTCAAGCAGAAATGTTTCAGGTCTTTTGGGTAGCTCCATTGTGATTCTTGAAGCAAAATAAGTAGAGAAAATGAAAAGAATCTTAATGGGAAGGAAGGTGGGGTGGGGGGGCATTTGATGAAGATCCAGTAGGCTAGTTTTAGGGAGAAGAGTAAGAAATGTATACTTTTCAACTATTTTATGTCCTCCATGCAGATTACTTTATTCTGCCTTCGAGGAGCTTCAAGAAATATAGTGAGCTTTGTCTCTAGGTTCACTTGGTTTGACTGAGGTTTTTGTAGGAAGCCCCCGGTCTTTTATAATACCTTTGTCTTTCGTTTTGTTTTGACCTAGTAAGTGCACCATGGAAAGAGAGAATAGATGTGCTCACAAAAGGCAGGGACACAGTGAATTGACTCTGTGAGAACTGGGGGAAGGAGGAGGAATATGTGTAAACTTCATCTGACTGACCCTTGGGTTACAAAGCATAGAGAATGATGTCATATAATGTGTAGCTTCCTATATTTTTCACAGGTGAGGGAACCAAAGAAGTGGGAGGAGAATTATGCCCCTTAGCAGGAAAAGAAAACCCCTTAGCTCAGCTGCTAAAAAGCAGAAGCCCTTGCAGTTCAACTTAGAGGAAATTTTAAAATGAGGACCTGCACTCAGCCCGTCCTCCACAGACAGGGATATCCCAGGGGCTCACCACGCTCATAGGAGGTGGCACTTTCTCTTGGATTCGACCTCCTCCTTCATCCTCCCTGCCTCAGCACCCTCAAATCCAATGTTTTCACTGTATTTTTTTTTTGCACATTTAAAAGATATTCTGAATAGCTGCCTCCACGTCTAGTTGCATAGCTTCGAGGGGTCTGCCCCCAGCCCTGTATTTCCCATGAGCCCTGTTATTTTTAATATGCAGTTTTGTTGAAGGCATTGTGCTTTTTTTAGCAACACACATGTTATACAGCATAAATGTCTGCATATTTCATTTCAGTTTTTTTAGTAGGTTGTTTATGTGAACAAGACTTTTTAAAAATTAAGGTATAACAATGTATTCAGACCACTTATGTGTATCAAGGACTCTTAGGTTTTGTCAGATGTGGACCTTAAAATTATGATGCCCCATCAAACCGTTTCAAGAAATGGGTGCAATGTTGTTCAGGATAAATGTTCATCTTTATCTTTTATTTTTCAGCTTCTCACTCTAAACGTTGCATGAATTATATCACGAGATTGTACTCAGAAGCAAAAACAAAGAAGAAGGAAAATGCAGAACACTCAAAATTAGAAGGAAAGCACACTCATATCCCAGAGAGCATTGTGTAGTGCTCCTTGCAGCAGGAGATGATTTTTCAGCCAGCCACGCCATCAGTGGAGCAGCCCGTGGGAAGGAGCATCAGTTTTGTGACATGAAAAGTGTCCCTTGAGTGCAATGTGAGATGGTGTCTTCTGAGCCAGGGCAGCAACATGGGGACCAAACCATGAACAGAAAGCTCATGGTTTTAAAAAAAAAAAAAAAAATTTAAAGAAAGAAAGAAAGAACCTATTATTCCTGACACTACTTCAGAGCCCCTGAGCCTGTGGATCAGGGTCAATGTGACCAGCTAATATCTTACCTTGAGAGAATAGGAGTGTTTTAGATACCGGGCTCTAGTAGAAC
The DNA here is from genome assembly GCF_052094955.1 of Ictidomys tridecemlineatus. Lineage (NCBI taxonomy): Eukaryota > Metazoa > Chordata > Mammalia > Rodentia > Sciuridae > Ictidomys > Ictidomys tridecemlineatus. The sequence goes on from NC_135480.1 coordinate 105,674,291, forward strand.
TTCTTAAAAAAAGAATTCTTTAAAAATATCTTTTCTTCTGGTCACAAAATAAAGATGTTTGAGATGAGAAGTACCTAAAGAAGATTTCTGATCTTAGGAGGTTACTTTCAAGATGGACTTTAAGAAGATGTAACCAACACGTGACAGGGAGGAGCCATGCATCACAATGAATAAATCCAGGATGGACCCAACAGCCCCAAGACACAAGCTGTGAGCTCAGGAAGGACCCAAGAATTAGCCTTTCTTATCTTAGACTTTACTGCTAAATCACTTAAGCTGACCTGATAGACAACCTGGTATTTCCATGTACAAAAGGAAATAATGAGTTTATTGACTGATCATTGACCTAATGAATGGTTTTTAAAAATTTCTTTAAACCAGGCACAGAGGCATATGCCTGTAATCCCAGCAGCTGAGAAGGCTGAAACAGGAGGATCACAAGTTCAAGGCCCTAAGCAATTTAGCAAGAACTTGTCTCAAAATAAAAATATAAAAAAGGGCTGGGAGGGTAGTTCAATGATAATGAACCCCTGGGTTCCATCTCTAGTACCAAAAATTAAAATTTTTTTAAAGGTCTAAAAAAATTAAAATTCTTTAATAAAGGAAAGAACGTATAATTGTTTTTCGAATGATTGTGATCCAAGTTACACTTCCTGCTTCACATATATATGAAAGTGACATGGGACATGTATTTTTATTTATTTTTTCCTACCATTTTATTTAAGGCATAGTGAACTGGCATTATGTAGTATATCTCTCAGTGTTTGGATCTGAATAAACCAATTTTAAGATAACACACAAGCACACCCATATATGAGTTTGTAATTTGTTACAGGGACCAGATCCTACTGTGACGATTTTTAAAATTTTTTTAACAATCACAAAATTTTAGAAAAGCATAAAGATGGCACAAAGCACTCTCTGATTCTATTTGAGAGTGAGTTGACAGGATGCCCACCACCCTGCTGCCAAATACCTCAGTGTGTATTTCCTACAAACAAGGACACTCTCCTTCATAATCACAATGCAACCATCAAAATCAGGAAATTATCACTGTTATGTTTCTGCTAATAGTCCTCAGATGCCATTCAAGTTTTTCCAATTATCCCAGTTGTCCTAAAAGACCCAGCTCAGATTCACACTTCATCTTCATCTCATTCAGTTTGGAATAGTTCCTCCATCTCTTTATTTTCATGATCTAGATATTTTTGCAGGATACAGGTTAAGTATCTTGTGGATCATCTCTAAGTTTGGTGTTGTCAGATATTTCTGCATGGTTACATTCAAGTTACACAACTTCCATTGGATTGTCAAGAAGCCATGTAATGTTTATTTCATTGCATTTATTTATCCCATTCTATTGAGGGCACTCGTTTTGATCATTTGATTCATGAAGTATCTGTCAGATTTTTCCACTTGTAAAGGTACTTTCTTCTCTTTAAAAGTTAGTGTTTTGTGGGGAGATATTGTAAAACTATGCAAATTTTTCTTCCCCATCAAACTTCAAAATTAGTCATTTATTTGCTTATGTGTGTATGAATTCATGGTTTCCTCTGGTTATAATTCCACAGGTTATAATCTGATACTATCAAGCTAATCCATTGCTAATTTCATGATGGAGTTGTAGAAGCTGCCTTCTGTGTCTGTCCAATATAGCCTCCTCAATCTTCAAGCACTTTCTTGCTTTCTGGTACTAGGTATTTCAAGCTTATCTTAAACATTGTCTGCCTGGCTCTGGAATCAGCCATTTCTCCTAGGATTCCTGGTTCCATTCAGTGGCAAATGGTATTTGGAAGCCAAGATCCAGGGCTAGGTATACTCATTGCTTTTCCGGGTGTCATTGTTCTCAAGCCTTCTCGGTGGACAGAGCAAAGGAATACATGATAATTTACACAGGGTGTGTGTGTGTGTGTGTGTAGTTGTACGTATGTACATATTACACATATGTATTTGTTTATGTTTATGTCTATCTATTGAAAATCATGAGTTTATTCTAGGTTTCTTCCTTTATATATTTGTAACACCCTTCTCTGAGTATCTTGCTTTCATTATCCTTAATGTTTTCTTATTTGATCAATACCCAGAATGATCAATCACCTCTGCTTCCATACTGTTCTCCTCAAGAATTCTTCCTCTTACTGCCCAGACACTGATTTCCCATTCTGTGTTCCTCTCTCCACCCATACCACGTGGATGCTCTGCTCACCAAGCTTGGGCCCTCACACCCATAGCAGGTGGCCTTGCTGTATGGAGACTTTGGTGCGCATGGGCACACGTACACACACTGCTGTACTCTAACCCTTCCCACCCATTCAGGCATTGATACAGCATGCTGGGCAGCTCACCCAGGGGCACTGCCTCCTACCAGGCTCAGACTGGATATCCCCTCTAAGCCTCTACAGCTTTCCTTACTACCACCACTATGGATTCCTGCTTTGCTCCACCCCATCTAAAGACTTTAGGGATGAATTGTTTGGTAAGAGAAGTGAAGGAGTTGGGAGACGGAGAATGAGCCAGATGTCCTGCTTTTCAAGAGAGTTTTAACGTGTAAAGACATCAAGGTCAGGCATGCCATTTATAGTTGTGTAGTGGCTCTGAGTCAGAAATCATTCACAATGCTGTCACTGTTCTATGAACAACCCAGAGGGAAGAATACTTCCACTTCAGAGATGGTGCTTGTCGAGGCTGATTAAACCTGCTGTTGTATCGGCAGACTCTGAGTCTACATTTGCAAAGAATCCTCCCAAAGGATGTAAAAGTGACTGCTTCCATATCTCTAGTTCCAACTCAAGAGGCTGTTGTAGGGACAAAGGAGGCAAGGCATCGAAGATAGCTGGAAACAGTTTTATTTGGCTGCAGCCAGGTTCAGAGGGCACAGCTTTTGCTGTAATCAATTAATCCCCTGAACCCCAAGTTCAGAGAGTTTTAGAGTTTTATACCCAGTATGTAAGGGGAGGGGCTCAGAAGTTCACAGTCTGCAGAAGTTCATATAAAAGCAGCTTTTTCTTTCACTGTTCTGGGCATGTTAACTCTTCAAGGACAACACCTGAGAAGGGGAGAGCCTCTTCTCCCCTTCCTTTCCTCCCCCTGCCAGCTGTTACCATGGAGCCCAATTGTAACTTATCTTAAAAATATTGACTTCTCTGTGAAGCCTCAGCTCAAGGCCAGAGGCCTTGATTGCACATTTCTTCAAAGTATTATACTGGATATGTTTGTGGAAAACTAGTAAGGGGGTGTCCAGCACCTGGAGTGCTGGTATCTTCTCTGCCAGTGGCCAAGTAAACAGGGTGACAGGAAAATAGGAAGTTTATCTACAGTGAACTGTTTTGCAGAGACTTTTGCTGACCTAAAATCAGTCTGGGTGAAGATTTCTGGAGAGGCTCAGTTAAGATTTTTCAGTGAAGAAAGGGGGTGCCACTTCAAGACCAGACTAATGGGCTAACATTTCAGGAACATGCAGGGCAGAGAAAATCAGAGTCAGCCAGCTGTCAAAAATGCCCAAGAGGATTTCCTAAAAGAGGGGTCCCCGGGTTTGTTCCCAGTGGTTGGCCTCAGGAGACCTGAGGTGAAGTTTTAGAACCTGCATTTTCTAAAAGTTTCTTGAGTAATTCTAACAGGCTGGGGGACGCTGGTGGAGCACTAACCACAACTTTTTAAAGCATAGAATTATCAATGTTATTTTTAAGGCGATCATCATTTCCCAGTGATGGTTGTGAGGGGTTCATAATGTCCTGGAGGCAGAAGGAACGTGTCATCCAGCTCTACCTGATGTGGAACTATGTCCCAAAACAAATTCTGTGGATAAAAACCCATGTGAACATCTCCATTTCTGTTTAGCAAAGAGCAGAGGGAAGACAGGGAAAAGAAAAATCACATTTTTTTTCTTTTAAAAATGTCTAACAATGACATTTGTTAGAGGACCTCCTATGAGTCACATAATTTTTAATGGGCATTCTCAATTTAATCATCATAACAATCTTGCATGATAGGTCTTAAAACATACATTTGACACCTAAGAAATACCTTAAACTCTATAAAATGGCTTAGAAGAATTTCAAGATTATGTAAATAAGGGCGGAATCAGATGCTGATCCAGATCTGTCTGGCTTCAATGCTGTTCTCTGTCTGCTTTGTTGAAATGAGACACCCAGGGGACATTTTTGATGGAGTGAGATGTTGGAGCACTGTGATAGTATTTTCCATTTGTCCTGGGAGACTGACATTTTGGTCCACATCACTGGACTTATTTGCCTTCTCTCTGGCATCCAGGGGAATATGGAGTACCAACAGGTGAGCAGAGAATACCTGGGGCTCAGGGTTGCCTGTACTGACTGTGCCCCAACTGGGGGTCACCACTAAGGTTAGGCAGTCCTCTCCATCTCTAGTTCTAGAATCTACTACTGGCTTCACCTCATCAGGCAAAGGAGGATTCAAGGCTCAGTTTTATGGTTCACCCAAATTTTGAATCTAGTGTATTTATTAAATCACCTCAAACTGCCAGATTTGAGTATATCATCTGTGATCTGCAGAGACCCTGACCAGGAAAATAACTACATTTATAAATTTCTTGTACCCCAACAAAACTAAATCTAATTTTATAGGCAATCATAGAATATTATCATTAGAATGGATCTTAGAATTTGTGACATGCATTTCCTAAAATGCATTTTGAGGAACACTAATAGCCTACAAATGTTACTAGGTGTTCTTTAGAGGAAAGAAAAGTTTTCTGGGCTCAAATAAGTTTGAAAAATGAACATTACATCTCCTTATAAAGGTACTCGACAATAACAATCATCTCATTAAGGAATCTATTTTGCTTTGTTTAACCCAACACTGCTTAGACTTACTTAGCTATGTACAGAGGTACCTCAGTACCTGTGGGGAGCTGTTTCAAGACCTCCCGTTCCTCCTCCGCGATACCAAATTTTCAGATCATGAAGTTCCTTGTAAAAATGGTGGCATATTAGGATGTAACCTGGACAATCCTCCAGTTCACTTGTAATACATGATACAACGTTAAAGCAATGTAAATTGCTGTAAAATTGGAATGATGAGAAGGAAAATGTCTATACATATTCATTGAGAAGGATATTTTTTTCCAAAATGTTTTTCATCTGAGGCTGTTCAAATCCACAGCTGTGTGTAAGACTCTGGGACGTGGAGGACCCACTGTGTAGCAATTCATGATGTTGCCCTACTCAGTGTCTTCCTCCTTTCTAATGGACCTATGGCTTTTTCCCAGTATTCTCCCACACTTTGTAGTCATGTGCTTCGGGGAAGGCAAGTCTGTCCCCAACCAAATGAGAAATCTTTTGAGTTAGTCATGGTGGCCCTGTTCCCCATGCCAATGGTCAGCTGAGGCCTGGGCACATAAAACAATGCTGGCCATGGAGACAGGAGTGAAAGCTCTTAGTGGGCTTCTAGAAAAAACTCTTCCTTAATGATAAAAAGAGACACCCTGCAGCAAAACATCCTCCTTCCCCTAAAATGTTGTTATAACCACCCATGCCCAGAACCCGCATTTTATCACAGTGGGGGTCTGAACTGCTGTGGGAAGATACCAGAGGAAAGAGACCCCCTGAACTTCAGGCCTTGATGGTTTTGTTAAGCTGACACAAAGTTCAGAACTTTCAGATCTCACATTATTATTTAAGCCAGGTGAACTGGGTTTCCTGTTACTTTCAACTCCAAACAAAGCCCCTTTGAAACTATAAAACTGTTGTTTTATGGAAAATGCTTGTTGCCTCTTGGAATGCCAAGATGGAACAATTTTTCTGTTTTATGGCTGAAGGAGTAGAGGCCCAGGGAAGTTCAATCAACCACTGAAGATCACACAACTAAGGAATAAAAAAAAAACCACTGGGAATGGTGCCCGGGCTTCCAAGCAGAAGCCGCCTCTATTCTTCCAAACGGTGTGAATCCCAGGAGGGCGGGCGGCTGGAGCACACTTCTTGCTCATTGCCAGATGGAACCAAGGAACAATCCATAAACCTCTAGTTAATAAGCCTCTCGGTGTTGCCTTTTAGAACCAGAGCAAAGGATGCTTATATTAATTTCTCTCACATAACTAAAAAAGAAAGGGAGAGAGAGAGGGAGGGAGGGAGAGAGAGAGAGAGAAATGGAGGGAGGGAGAGGAAAAGAAAAAGAACTTTCTGGCTTCAACCATCAACTAAAAACAACAGAGAGAGATAATAACAGCCAATAACCAGGTCACCCAACAAGCCGAGCCATCTCCTGTGGATGAGGAAGTGGTTTGAACTGGTGGCCACGAATGAGCCCACTCATCTATGCTGGGTGTGATCTCCTGTTACTTCCCCAGGTGAAATCATGGTAATTTGCTCTATTTATAATAAGTTTTGATCTAGCTGAAATGTGGTTCTAATGTACAGTGTTGCATCTCCTACGGGAGAAGCCCCCATCCTTCCTATAATGCATTCATGTGCAAATTCTTCATCTCTGATCATTACTCTAGACCTGCTGAAATATGCTGATTTTTCTTACCTTTTCTGCTTTGTCTTATTTTCAGATTGAACCAAAACTGAAGCAAAAAAAAAAAAAAACGAACAAAAAAACCCCATTGATTTCCCAGTTTATTTTTAAAAAGTATATCTTTTTAATATTTATCTTTCAGTTGTAATTGGATGCAATACTTTTATTTTATTTATTTATTTTTATGTGTGCTGAGGATCAAAACCAGGGCCTGGCATGTGCTAGGCAAGTGCTTTACTGCTGAGCCACAACTGTAGCCCCCTTAAAAAATGTATCTCAACTGATTTGAGGGAGAACTAACTTTGGGAGGACATCTGTATGGATATTTAAAAAGAGAAAATAACTCTGCCCAGGAAACCACAGGTCACAATTTTTAATTAAGCCAGGAAACCTCTGTAGGAGAAAAAAAAAAAAACCTTTATAGAACAAAAAAGTTGCCACGTTAGGAAAGCAAACGTCCCTTTAGAAGACAATTGGAATTCTGTGACTTGTGATTTGAGGAAGAGAAGAAAGCCTCAGGTATCCAGCTCAACATAAAATGAGTTTTTAAACATGCTATTTATTTACTCTTTTTCTTCCCCAGATTTTCTTACTCCCAGTTTGTGGCCAGTCAGATTTGTTCATGGAAAAACTCCTTGTAGCCTCAGTTTTCTCATCTGTAAAATGGAGATGACAACCCTTGCCACACAAGATTAGTATGAGTGTTAAATGAGATGATATAATGCAGACCAGTATTAAGTATATAATAAGTGTGCAACAAATGGAGTATTTTTTCTCCACCTAAGATTCCTTGTTTTCTCCTGGACTAGTCTAAAACAATAGTCTCCAGGCTGCTAACTTTATTTCCTGAGAAAATCCTGATTACTGAATTTTAACTTCAAAACTACTAGGGTATGCAGAATCTGCAACTAAGGATTTTACAGGAAGACTTTATGGGACTGAAACCTTTTAATGAACTTTATCGTAGCATTTCATAATAATCTCAGTAACAACTACAGGAACACGTTTCAATAATGATACCAGAAAATTTAAAAATTGTATATGATAAAGGTGACTTCTTAAATCTGTGGGGAAAGATCAACTGTTATTTATTGACAGTGGCCAGTGTCATGGTCAGTGCAAGTCCCCAAAGGGTATACACAGATCAGCTTCTGGGCCCTTTAGCACAGAAGTCCCAGAAAAGTCTTTAAAAGCCATATATAAAAAAGGTAAACGTGGATCTCATGTTCCTACTGTAAGCCAGAAATAAAACCCAAAATATGTAAGATTTAAAATGAAACCATATAAATAGCAACAAGAAAACAATTCAATAGCTTTGTATCCTGGAAGAGAGATCAACTTCCCTAATAATGACTCAAAATCTAGTAGCAAAAGGGGAGAAATGATTCATAAATCTGACTATGTAAAAATAAATGCCTTCTCATAGCAATAATAATAATAAATGATCATTTCACAACATGTTTTGTGAAATTGATAGGAAAACAAGCACTCTTGTGTTTGTATTGTTGTTAGGAATATAAAATAGTAGAATTTCTTTGAAGAATTTGTCAACATCCAGCAAAACTACCTCAGCACTTACCTTTTGACCCAACCATTCCATTTTTAGAATCTGTCCCAAAGGTGAATCATAAAACTATAATTTGACATATGCATAGGGCTATCCATTCCAGCACCATCTGCAACAACTCGAGCACCTATCACTAGGGTCTTAACTGGCTACATTATGAAGTATTATACATCCATGAAAAGGAATGATGAGGAAGTTAATTTTATATCTATGGAGTGGTCTACAGGATATGTTATTGGGTGAAAAAACATCAAGTATGAACTAGATTTCCTTTACTCTGAGAAATTTACATATTGGGATATACTTTTATAAATAGTACACTAAGCTAAAGGTTATCAAAAATCATGACCCACATAAACTGAGAAAGAACTGTGTGGAGGGGATGAGAATGGAAATTTGATTTCTCTAAATATGCCTGGCTTTCTAGTTCTAAATTTACAACTATGTAAACTATTTACATAATAATTAAATAAAAATCAAAATTTAAAATTATTTTTAAAAACCCTGAAATGCAAGGAAGAATTAGTTAAAGTTACTTTTAAAAAGACGTCTGACTGCGTATACCAGTGCTATGGTTTAGATATTCATTGCCTCCAAAAGCTCGTGTGGAGACAATGCAAAAAAATTTTAGAGGTGAATGGATTGGGTTTGAGAGTTTTAACCCATTCAGTGAGTCAATCCCTGGGATTAACTGAATAGTGACTGAGGAAGATAGGGTCTGGCTGGAGAAGGTGGTCCTTACGGGTACGCCTTTGAGGAATATATTTTGTGTCTGGTAAGCAGAATCTCTCTGCTTTCTTATCATCATGTGAGCTACTTCCCTCTGCCATACTATTCTGCCATGATTCCTGTCTCACCTCAGGCCCCAAGGAATAGGGCCAGCTGTCCATGAACTGGATCTCTGAAACTGTGAGCCCCCAAATTAACTTTTCCTCCTCTAAAATTGTTCTTGTAAAGTCTTTTAGTCACAGCAGAGAAGAAGCTGACTAAAACAACCAGTAAGGTATATCCGAATGAGAAAAAAAAGTGCAAATGAATCCTAAACTGTTTTCAGTAGTGATAATGTAGTCTCAATATTAGCATAGAAGCCGAGCATAGTGGCATATACCTGTAATCCCAGAGTCTCAGGAGGCTGAGGCAGAAGGATGGCGAGTTCAAAGCCAGCTTCAGCAACTTAGTGAGGCCCTAAGCAATACAGTGAGACTCTGTCTCTAAAAAAAAACACGAAAAAGGGGGTGGGCTAGGAATGTGGCTCAATAGTTGAGTGCCCCTGAGTTCAAATCCCCGGTACCACCGCACCAAAAAAAAAAAAAAAAAAAAATCTGAATTGAAAACAAAAACATGCACTCAAAATTTATTTTTCCCTTAAAAAAAAAAAAAGAAACAAAAAAAATATTTTCTAGCTTTTTTCTACTGAAAAGGCCTCAAGACAATAACCATTCCTATAGCACTAAGCTTTAGATATAGGTATTTGTTATATATGGCTAATTCCAGGTTTGGGCAAGGAATGCACCAGATGAGCTCAGAACATTTTATAACAGAAACTAGGGAAGCTATCGAAGATTCTTCTGGGGCTCTGTGTTAAAGGGCCCTGAAGCTAATCTATGTGTACTTCCACTGGCCTGAGATAGGACAACTCGAGCATAAAAAAGAACAAAGACATGTTAAATAAACTAAAACTCATGATTCATAGTAGCACAAATTCACCAATCACCTGGAATGTGTTAAATATATTAAAGCTCATGAATTCATATAATATTTTTAAATGCATTGATAACCTTTAAAGACTGCTCAGACATCAACTCTTTAAAATGAAATTTGAAGTGTCTCACTAAAGTAACTGTAATAAAACTGCCTATGAGCACATGAGAAGATGCTCAGTGTCACTTGTTGTTTTAGTTTGGATAAGTTATAGGCTTGGTCACCAGCCTCAGGTGTACTGGGCAGTAGTGGAACTTTTAGGAAATGTAGAGGAAGGAAGTTAGGTCACCAGGGGTGTACCCTTGAGGAGCTATTGAGCCCTCCACACACACACACACACACACACACACACACACACACACACACACACTCCTCCCTCCCCATGTCTCTCTCTCTCTCTCTCTCTCTCTCTCTCTCTCTCTCTCTCTCTCTCTCTCTCTTTCCTCCCACCCCCCCCCATCCTAGTTGCCTTGAGGAGAATGGGCTTCCTCTACCAAGCATCATTGCCAAGATGTACTGTGCTACCACAGGCCCCAAACTACAGGGTCAAGCAACCACAGGCTGTAACCTCTGACACTATGAATCAAAGTGAACCTTTTCTCCTTAATATCTCAGGTATTTGTTACAGCAAGGGAAGGCGAATTAACACACTTGTCATCAGGGATGCAGGTCAAAACCACAATGAGGTACCAGTTCACACTGACAAGGATAACTATCATTTAAAAAGACAGAGCATGAGTTTTGGAATGAATATGGAGAAATGGGAACCTTCATACACTGCTAGTGGGAATGTGAAATGGTTCAACCATTTTGGAAATAGTCTGGCAGGTCTTCAGAAAGTTAATACAGAGTTATTATGTGCTCAGCACTTCCACTCCTAGTTATATATTCATGAGACATAAAAACATACCTCCATCAAAAAAATTATACATGAGAATTCATAGTAGCATTCTGCATAATAGTCAAAAGGTGAAAATCCAAATGCCCATCAACTGATGTATGGGTAAATAAAATGTGGTGTACAGTGTACAGTGAAATAGTATTTGGTGATAAAACAGAATGGAGTGCTAATACATGCTACAACATAGATGAAGTTTGAAAATGTTATGCTAAGATAGAGAATACACACGTAGTCAGCTACAGGGGTGCAGCCGGGGAAGACTGAGGCCAGAGGACCACAAGTTCAAAGCCAGCCTCAGCAACTTAGGGAAGGCCCTAAGCAATTTAGCAAGACTCTGTCTTTAAATAAAATATTAAAAAGGACTGGGGCTGTGTCTTAGTGATTAAGTGCCCCTGGGTTCATTTTCCGATACCAACAGAGACAGAGAGAGAATACCATACACACACAACTTATATTGTATAATTTAATTTGCAAGAGATACCCAGAATATGCAAACCCATAGAAGCACATCATGCTTTCCAAGTGCTGAGGGGAAGTGGGCAACGAGGAGAGGCTGCTAATAGGTGCAGGTGTCCTCAGGGAAGGGAATCTGAAATTAGTAGTCATGGCTGCCCAACTCGGTGAAGCTACTAGAACTGCTGAACTGTGCACTTTAAAAGGGTGAATTGTGTGCCATGAGAATTACACCTCAGTAAAGCTGTATTTTTTTTAAAAAAAATCATTTTGTAGAATTTATTTGGATCCTGACTCAAGCCAACCAAATATAACAAGACATGTGGGAGATGATCTAAAGACTGAACACAGTAGGAAATAATATGAAGGAGTTGTCTTAGAAATGATAATGGCATGGTGGTTCTTTAAAAATGAGCTCTTGGATACACATCCTAAGTACTTAAATATTAAACCGCATGAAAACCAGGATTTGCTTTGAGATAATTTGGCTGGGTGCACCACGTTATGTATAGAACAGCACTGGCTGCATGTTGCTCTTTGTTGAAGCTGGGGGAGGGCAACATGCTCATTCATTATACTTCTCTATCCACTCAAATATGTTTTTAAATTTCTGTCATTAAAAATGTTTTAAAGTTGCTTTTAAGGAAGAAAACAAAAAAATTAGTTTAAAAGGCTTGCATTGATCATTTGTTAATTTGTATTCATAAGAGCTATCCTTCTAGGTCATTACTTCCCTACAACCTGTGATTCCAGCTAAGCCACAGGCCCCTGACCTCCTCTGGATTATTCTTGGCTAATAAGAATTATTGATTATTCTTGGAGAAGGATATCATATTTCTATGATTTGAGTTGCATCAGTCTGTATCAACATAAGACACTTTTGGTCCTTCAGAATTCTCGGGGCTGAGCCATTTGAGATTTGACATGTTTTAGTATTTTGAATTTTTAAAAAAACCTCATAAACTGTGTTACATGATTTTTGCCTGTCTATTCAGGCAACCTATGATTTACTCTACACTGGTTTTTAAAAAATTAATCATTTTTTAAACATGAAAATTAATCTGCTTGCTGTATTACTGTGATTCTCACCCAGAACATGCAAGTAGAAGGTTGCGTGTTCCTTACACCAAATGATCCCAGGTTGCTGTATTTGTTTGAAGATCTCTTCTTTTTTGTGACATTTCTGTTTCTTTACTTACTGGTATCGCCCCTTTTCTCTGCTCTCAGAAGGCTCTATCCAAACCTATCCTCTTTCCTTCCTTCCTTCTTTCTTTCTTTCCTTTCTTCCTTTTTTCCCCCTTTTCTCTTTTCCTTCCTTCCTTTCTCTTTCCTATCTTCCTTCCTTCGTTTTTCTTTATTTTAGTGCTAAGTGCCCAACCCATTTCTAATTGTCTGTGAATTAACACATGAGTGAAGGAACCAGGCAATTTAAAAGACTACACGTCTTGGCTTCCTAGGACATTTTCAGTGTATAGTTATATTTCTTTCTTTTTTTTAATAATCGAGGAAATTTATTTTCAACAGCTGTATCATTTCCCCACAAAGGAAGGCTAACCATTTAGTCTAACAGAAGCAATGAAATCTAGTCAGATGCAATTAAAAAGTGTATAGTTATATGTCTGATATGATCAATTAATAGTACTCTTTTTGAAATTGTTGAATGTATTCTGGATTTTAATGATAGTTATGTGTCCCCCAAAAAAGTAACTATTCCAATTAAAGGGCATGAGGAGCCACAACAATCAGTCTGTTAAAAGGCCTGGTGAGCTGCTTTTACCTGTCTTCTACTCAAAGGCTAAGTGTAAGGATATTGTGGCTTTTTCTTAACATTTATTGATCACTATTAAGTATGTAAAGTATGTACACCATGCTACTCCTTGTTTTCAGGGACTTGTAATATAGTTAAGAACATGAGAGAAGCACACAGGTAATTTCTCTTTTTTTGAGTTTTTATTTATTTACTTTTATTCTAATTTGTTATATATGACAGCAGAATGCATTACAATTCATATTACACATATAGAGCACAATTTTTCATATCTCTAGTTGTATACAAAGCATATTCTACCATTTGTGTCTTCATACATGTGCTTAGGGTGATGATGTCCATCTCATCCCACCATCTTTTTTACCCCCTCCTTCTTTTCCCTCCCCTCTGCCCTATCTAGAGTTCATCTAATCTTCCCATGCTCCCCCTCCCAACCCCACTATGAATCAGCCTCCTTATATCAGAGAAAACATTCAGCATTTGTTTTTTGGGGATTGGCTAATTTCACTTAGCATTATATTCTCCAACTCTATCCAGTTACCTGCTGAGTAATATTCCATTGTGTATATATACCACATTTTCTTTATCCATTCATCTACTGAAGGGTATCTAGGTTGGTTCCACAGTTTAGCTATTATGAGTTGTGCTGCTATAAACATTGATGTGGCTGTGTCCTTGTAGTATGCTGTTTTTAAGTCCTTTGGGTATAGACCAAGGAGTGGGATAGCTGGGTCAAATGGTGATTCCATTCCCAGTTTTCCAAGGAATCTCCATACTGCTTTCCAGATTGGCTGCACCAATTTGCAGTCCCACCAGCAATGTATGTCCTCTTTCACCACTTCTATTTAACATAGTTCTTTAAACACTGACCAGAGCAATTAGACAGATGAAAGAAATTAAAGGAACGTGGATAGGAAAAGAAGAACTCAAATTAGCACTATTTGCCAACAATATGATTCTATACCTAGAAGACCCAAAAAATTTTACCAGAAAACTTCTATATCTAGTAAATGAATTCAGCAAAGTAGCAGGATACAAAATCAACATCCATAAATCAAAGGCATGTCTGTATATCACTGACAAGTCCTGTGAAAGGAAAACTACCTCATTTACAATAGACTCAAAAAAAAATGAAATACTTGGGAATCAACCTAATGAAAGAGGTGAAAGACCTCCACAATGAAAATTACAGAACACTAAAGAAAAAAAATTAAAGAAGACCTTAGAAGATAAAAAGATCTCCCTTGTTCTTGGATAAGCACACAGGTAATTTCAATGCTATTATGTATAAATATGTCTAAGGTAAGAACAAGCACTTGTGTGCCTTCAGACCACAGAGCAAGGGCCATTAGCCTAGCACATGGCATATCGATCTCATATTGCTGACATTCTGGACTGTATAGTATTTGTTGTTGCAGGATGCTTAGCAGCATTTCCAGCCTCCACCCACTAGATGCCAGTAGTACTCCCCCAAGTCACAAGAAGAAATGTCTGCAGATGTTGTCAAATGTTTCCTGGAGAACAAAAATGCCTTGGGTGAGAATTACCTAGTCCAAGAACCAGGTGGGGTTGGTGAGAGTACATGACAAAGGAGGGAGGCTGTCTGAAAATCCTTCCTGGAGGAGATGATGCTGAGCTAACAGACTGAGTAGCAGCCAACCAAGAAAGGAAATGAGTAGTGGAGAGCCAGACAGGGAATAGGGACTGAGGTGGTAAAGGAGTCAGATCAGGTCAGTATTGCTAACCTATGCAATCTGATTGTTTTCTGACTTGTTTTTGTCAATCTTCTTTGTATTTTGGTTAGTTCATGTTCAGGCTGACAGCTGAATTCTGAACAGATAATATATGCGAAAGCACTCTGCAAATCCCAGGAAGTGCTATTCATATGTAAATTGACTATTATTACCATAACATCAACTGGAAACAATGTACTTTATAGCTTTATTTTGCTTGTATGCACTCTATGATCCTCAAGAATTCTGAAGAATAGAGTATTACTGCATTGCTTATTAAACCATTGTCTCTCAGCTTCAAAAACACTCATACATTTCAATAAGGAAGCCAGGGCAATCCCTGCACACCTCATTTCTCCTAGGCCAGACCCCTCTTTTTCACTGGGCCAGTAGAGGGCAGTATAGGGAGAGGTCAAGGCTCAAGGCAGGGAGGAAAGGGATTGCTCCTTCCCTTGCTTCCTGTTCCCCTTTAGTGGCCTTGACAAGGTTTCTTTACCCCAGCAGCTCATTTTGTTTCAGTATCAGCAATTGATTCCAATTTTCATTATAGTCCCCAATCAAGCTTCATAGGCCTTTTCAAAGGCACCCACTAGCCTAGGATGCATCCTCCTGAGAGGCGTGAACCCAAAAGTGTTAATAATTCCAGGTTCATCCTGTGTTCCTCCAGCCACAGGGGTGGAAGCTGTTTCCGGTAGTTACTACACCAGGCTAGTTGTATTCCCTTTTTAGCTTTAAATCTTCACACTAAATTATTTCTGTTAAAATATCTGGCATAGATTTCTGTCCTCTGATGGACCCTGCTTATTATTCCAGCCTTTAGTCATTTCAAATAATAATTAGAACAGCCACACAGAGGAGGGAGAGAGGCAAATCAAGCTCTGGGTTTTCAGTGTTCTGTGTGTGGACTAGTCTCTGACAGTAGCTGCCAGATTAGTAGACTCCTGAACCATGTAAGAATCACTCATTTTCAGAAAGCCAGAATAAAATATTTTTCTGGATGATGCAGAAAGCATTTGAAGGGTTTGAGAAAACATGGCATCAATTTCCACTGATCAGTGGATGAGAGGGTGGACAAGGATGAATGACTCAATATTGATTCCACAGAATAGTATTCTGGAAGCTGAGGAAGACATCTGTCTCTAAAACTTCTAAACAACAATGAAGGTAGTAAAAATATATCTGCAGTAGCATTCACACTTAGGTGAGGGAGAGCGCTTCTTGATTCTTAGTCTCTTCAGATAGTGAGATAGGAGAAGTTAAGGAGAAACAGGTTCTGTAGTTGGTAAGGGATTTGACAGATACTGCATAAGTTTTAACTATGCTTTAAAATAGGCTTTCATTCTGGAAGCTTGAAATATGATTACTGAATTTTACTTCAAGAATAATACACACACACACACACACACACACACACACACACACACACTTCTAGGCTTTATCTCTGGATTGCATCCCTTTCTTTCCCTAGTTTTATGTGAATGTAATCTAATGTTAACAAAGGCATTTCTTGTGTGCACATATATATTTAATATATGCACTATCTGAATTAAGTATGCCATATTTTAAACTTAATAAATTTAATTTATTATTATTATTAGTAGTAGTACTAGTAGTAGTAGTAGTACTGCTGGTGGTGGTGGTGTGTATTTTTGCAGTGCTGGGGATTGGACCCAGGGCCTTACACATGCTAGGTAAAGCTCTGATACTTAGCTACAGCCCAGGAAGTTTAAATATACTTCTAAATGGATAAATTAGGGGAGTATTAGATGAGATATCTGATTTGGAAACCAATATTAGTGGAATATTGTTTGTAATGCATTATTTTTATGTTAAAACAGGATCACTACATAGCTCGTAACTTGTACATACTCTTATTCTTTCAGTAAACAGTTGTGGAGTGATTATCATGTTCTAGGTGCTGGGGCTTTACAGTGTGTACAAAGAGACAAAGTGTCTTCCTCAGGGAGTTTGCATTCTAGCGTGGATTGTGACAGTAAAAACAAATAAATTGTATAAGTAAGAGCTTGTAGAGAAAAATAAAGCTGGGAAGGGGAAAAAAAACATTCTGGAAACTACCATGAGAGACAATTTCTTTGGCTTAGGAACTGTTTGCATGTTTGCCATTGCTAGAATGACAATCTATATAACATACAGGGCAGAATAACACCAATACTTTCAGCTACTTCACTTTTATTTCTTCAAAAAACGTTAAGGTCCAACCATCCACTGGTAAGACAAGTTTCATACTTGTCAAAAAGTTTTTTAAAAAATTCAACTCTAATTTTAAAAAGCAGAATAAAAATGGCTTTTATAATAAAACCTTTTTTTAAATAAAACTGGGTAGTAAGGACATTTTCCAATTCCTTATGCTTTCTATTATTGAGGTGGCAAATGTATTAAAGCATCCTTGCCTCTTTGAAGACTGTTCCTCAAATCTACTTGTGATTTTAATGCTATTTTAATAAGAATATAATTTCCTACATTCCTTTTCTTTACTTTTCTTTGAAACCTTTTTTGATATAGTGAAAAATTCTGTACCTATACAAATGTCCATCTTAATGAAGTGTTATAAAATGAACATCTATGTAACCACCATCAAGGTCAGGAAATACAATCTTTTTTAAAAAAAATTCATTTTTTAGTTGTACACAATGCCTTTATTTTATTTATTTTTATGTGGTGCTGAGGATAGAACCCAGGGCCTCACACTGCTAGGTGACTGCTGTACCACTGAGCCACAACTCCAACCCAGGAAATACTATCTTGAAAGTACTCTTTCCTGTGATCCTCACCTTACCTGCCACAATCCTAATTTTATGGGAATCCTACTTGGCTTTTTTCCTCCCATAGTTTTCTCCACTGAGTGGGATCTTTAAACATAGTACAGTTTGATTTAGCCTGCCTTTAATTTTCATATAAAAATAATCAGAATATATTTTTTCTGAGTTTTAATTATTGCTCAATATTCAATTTTTAAGATACCTCCATGTTGTTACACATTTCAATCTTCGTTGTTTGTTGCTATATTTCATTCCTTTTCACTACTACATTGTATGCCTGTGTATGGAATATTACAATTCAATGAACCATTCTGTTGTTAATGAATGCTTCAGTTTTCTCCAGTTTGGATGCATATCCCAAGACACACTTCTTCAGAGTAAATGCCTGAAAGTGAAATTGCTGGATCCTAAGGTATACATATCCCAGTTAAGGCCAAACTATTTTCCAAAGCGGTTGCGCCAGTTCATATTTCCCCCAGCAATAAATGGGGGTTCTGTGTCTTACGCCGTCCTTAATTAACACCTGGCACTCAAACTTTTTAACTTATGTCTGTCTGGTGAGTTCTGTCTCTGGTATAATTTTAAATTTGCCTCTTCAGATTATTAATGAATTAAGCACCCTTTCCAATAAACACCAGGTATTTATTGGTTATCTGTTTCTCTCTCTCTTTTCTTCTTTTCTTTAAATATCCATTGCAGTCACTGACTCCTTCATTAATGGGGGTCCTTTTCTTCCCGCTTGGTCGGAGTTCTTCGAGGTGTCCCGACGGTTTCATTTGCAACCCTGCCTCCTTTCCTTTGCCCTGCAGTATGGGAAGGTCAGGGTGGCGGGACCACAGCTCCGCAACCCGCAGCCCGGGTGGCGGCCGTTTGCAGCCGCCCCCGCCCGGGGCAGGGCGGCAGCTGCGTTCGGGAGCGCGCGGCGCGGGCGGGCGGGCTGTGTTGGCGGCGGTCTCCAGGCAGCGCGGCGGGCGGGGGCCGGAGCCCCGCGGGAGCCGCCGGCGGCGGCGCGGAAGATGCGGGGCCGGAGGTCGCGGCCACCGAGGAGCGCCCGGCCGGCCGGCGACGGGCGGCTGCCTCCTGGAGCGAGGTGGGCGGCGCGCCGGGGAGGGGAGGGACAGGCTGGCGGGGGAGGGCTGCAGGAAGGCACCGAGCGACCTGGGTGCGGGCGGGCGAACCTAGGCCGGCGCGAGGAGCCTCGGGGCCTGGGGACCAGGAACCAAAGACCAGGGGGTCACAACACGGAGAGGCTCCCCGCAGCCTGTCCTCGGCCAGTGGAGGCCGGCCAGGGCACCTGACCTTCAAACGCCCCCTGTGGCGTTTTTGGTCGTGTTCCCCAGAAACAGACACAGGGAGAAAACCCAAACTTCCCTTCTGGGCTGTTTCCAGGCCTGCCCCAGACTGGGGCAACTTTTTCTTTGTCATTCATCTGTAGAAGGAAATTAGTGTGTCCCAGAACTAGTGGACTAGACCCAGGCCGTGAAGGAACCCTTGGACAGTTGTCATTTCTTAGTCCCTAGATACCAGGGCATATGTCCCCCTATTTCTGGTTTACTTAGAGGAATTTTGACTGGCCAGTCACCCTCTCTTGGTCAGAAATTTTAGTGGCACAACGTTTTTCACTTCGTGGTATTAGAGAGCCACATTCAATTAAATGTCAAACGCCCACTTATTGATTTGTTCAAGTTGTGAGCTTTTCCTTTTGTATAATCCCGTGCTTTTGTAAGATCGGGTCTCCAGAACACCCAGCTTTTGTTAGTTTATTACTGTTAATGACAAGAAATCCTGGCCTCTCACTTAAGAATAGAAAGAACTGAATTATTTTATGAAAGCACAATTTAAAATTGAACTATAAGGATTATTTTAAGCTTGTTCTTTGAGGTCCCAATACTGTGATCTTAACTTCTACAGTAAAACCAATGTTTTTAAAACAAACTTTTAAATACATTAGTATCTGCTGGATTTGGTGCTTTTTACAAACACCCTACAAAGCAACGATCTGCTTATCATTATTAAAATAATATGGCAGAATTAACTATATATTTTTAAAGTAAGAGACTATATAGCAAACTAGTTTATACAATTAGGCAATGATGTTAGTCTACCAACAGGGGGAACTTTGAGTTAAATAGAAAATTACTTCACGAGTATTTAAATATGAACGTTATCTTTTGTCTGTTATGTTTGTTAAGACACTTTCCTCCAAGGAGTTGCTGTTCCATGGAAGCCTTAGCAACAAAGTCAACATAATAAGTAACCCTAGAATAGGAATAAGGTGGATAAGGTTATGTTATTTAATTAAAATTAGGATTTGCCAGAAGAACATAAGCAAGCCAATAAAATAAATTTTACAGTAATCTCTAGTGGTGAAGATTTTTATTATGTGACTTACAGGAAAAAAAAAATGGCATAAAGGCAGTAAGATACAGGATCAACCAAAATAGAAATGCTAGATAAAGATGAAAGGAAGCACAATCCAAAAACATCATCTCCTTTCAATCCTATATGAACTCAAAGCACCCTTTCCATAAACCATCTCATGGGTCACATAAGAGCTCTTTGAGACAGTGAGGGTTCACTTGGAATCACACTCTAGGCAAGCTAGATGGGGCTCCAACTAATTCCTAGCAGTCATTCAGTTCAGTCTCCCACCCACCCAACTATCATCCCCAGGATAGCATCCCTTTCATATCGGTGACTTCCAGCCTCTGCTTGTTGGCTCAATGGAAGGATCAGCAAGGCTCCCAAATATTTTGTCGAATAGTTGTTATTGTTATTATTATTATTATTATTATTATATTGTTTAATACTGAGCTGAGTTTGATTTCCTTATAAGCACCTAAATTACATATTTCTCCTCTAGTGGCAGCCAGGATATCAAATGGTCTTTTCCAAATGATGTAGCTGGCCAAAATAGATCTAGGAACAAAACCATCCCTCCAACTATGGAAACCATACTTTTCTTTCTCCTTTCTGTATTTTCCAAAAGGTAGACTCTGAACCTGTTTTACTCTACCCATGAATACTGCTGAACAGGATAAGTTGATGCCTGGGCCATTTGAAAGAAGGTACTGTCTCTAATGAAATAAAGTACCATCAAGGTACTGTCCATAATTAACTATTGGCTTTGTGCTGGCTTGTCTGTAGCAAGCCCTTGGAAGCTGGAAAAGGGAATCTGCTTTTAAGCAACCATTTGATTTCCTCAGTGAAACAGCATTCGATTACTTGGGCTGTTTATGAGCTCTAAATCAGATGTTTTTGTAAGAGAGGAAACACAATTGTTTTTCCAATAGCTATTGCTACATACAAAAGCCTGCAGATAATATAACAAGGTTCTCTTACTTGTTGAAATTTTTTATAAATATTGACATTAAGGAGTTTTCAGTAGTCATAGAGTAACATAAATATAAATTTTTTAGGTAACGATTTTGCAAACCAGAACTTACCAGCCAGCTGTTCCTATCAAGACTATCTCCTGTTGATTTCTTAATTTTTCAAAATGAATAAGAATAAACTAATTCCCAAGCTTTCCATTCAATCTCCTGTCGGTCATACCAATTTAAATGTCCAGTCCTCAAACCCACTACGTAAGAAAGAAGACTTAAATCTGATTTCAGAAGACTCCTTGGAATCAGATTCAGAAAGCCTCACTCAAGAGTTCGAGTCCCAGTCTGAACTTGAGGACCAAATCCAGGATGTAGATGTGGAGCCTGACAGCCTAGAGGGCAGTCCTCAGAGGGAAAGCTTGAGTGAAACAGAAGAGGAAGCAAGCAGAAAAGTAGCTCAGATGGCCATCCAAGGAGACCTCCCAGTCCAGGATAATGATGTGAATAACAGGTAAGGAGTTGGCTTGTATATAGTCATAAATAATCCTGTACCAGTAAGGACAGGCTCACCTGGCACACACCTTGTAATGTATGTGAGACAGGTCTCTAAGCAGCTAAGGACAGCATGGCTCATGGCTCCTTGGGTTTTGTCACATTGATTTCTTTTTTAAATTAAAACAATGGGTATTTTAAAAGGGCATTTGCATTTCTTATATTCCTTATTTTTTATCCATATTCCAAGTGTCTCCATTGCTATGACCTCACCTTAGAGAAATCCTGGTATAAAAAAAGTATGCATGTGAAGTCTAATGGTCTTAATTTGGTCTAAGTGTGCTGTTTAGTGTCACATTTGAAGTAAGTTTACTTAATTTCTACAACCCACTTGTTCTCATCTGTTAATTGATCTAGACTGCTTGTCTCACAGGATTGCTATGAATGTCAATAAAATACAAATAATTGGTGTTAGAATCCTATCTGGCCCCTTTTTTCATAGCTAATAGAGGCTGATCTCCTGGGGTCTGAATGATCACATACAGATTTCATCTAATAATCAGTACTTATGGGTTTTAACTATGTGCTATGAGCTACTAAAAAAATGTAAGGGAATAAAAATAATCCATTTTAATGAAGCTGTAAATTATATGATTACAGCTTCATTACAGAAGAAGTTATTAAGAAAGGAGTTTTACCCATTTGATTCAAATGTATGATATGTCAAGATCATTGTATTGGGGCTGGGGATGTGGCTCAAGCGGTAGCGCCATCTCCTGGCATGCGTGCGGCCCGGGTTCGATCCTCAGCACCACATACAAACGAAGATGTTGTGTCCGCCAAGAACTAAGAAAAAAATAAATAAATGTTAAAATTCTCTCTCTCTCTCTGTCCCCCCCCCTCTCACTCTCTTTAAAAAAAAAAAAAAAGATCATTGAATTGTCATGTGCAACTAATTAAAAAATTTTAAAAAAATAAGGAGTTTTAATGTGGTGGACAAGTTCATAGAATATAAAGCAGACCACTTAGGTTCAAATACTGGTTCTGCCACTTACTGGCTATACAGTGTTGGTCAAGTCCATTTAATCCTTTTGTGCCTCAATTTCCTCATCAGTAAAAAGGGCATAATAACAATAGTTGCAGAGTTATGAAGCTAAAATAATATATGCAAAGTGTTGAGAACAGTGAATAGCTCTTTGTAAATCATATTACATTGATTTTTTAAAATTTTTTTTAGTTATCAATGGACCTTTATTTTAAATATGTGGTGCTGAGAATTGAACCCAGTGCCTCACACATGCTAGGCAAGCACTCTACCACTGAACCACAACTCCAGGTCTATATTGATTTTGTTTTTAAATGAGGTGTCAAATATGTTAAGTAAAGTTGATTAAAAGGCCTAGAACTTGGGCATCATTTTGAAATCAAGATTTGGATAGAAGTTCACAATTAGAATGACATGTTTGTGGCACATTAGGGAGTCTATGGGGGTTACACCTAATTTGCATGGGAAAATTGTTTGAGTAGGAATCTGAAAATAGGGGCTTTAAAAAGCACCTCTAACTGCAAGACACATTTACAGGTCATTGAGTGTAACTACTCCACACCAGAGAACTCAAAGGATTTGTCCTAGGGATACAGTCATGGTAAGGACTCCAGTGGGAGCCAAAATTGGATGCTCCTAAGTCATTTTCTTCCTTTTTTACTTCCCCTCCTCTTCCTTTTACTGGGGATATCAAGTTAAATGAATCTCATATGCATCTTAGAGGATCTCCAGATACACAGGAAGGGAAAAATGATGCCACAGAGGTGTTCCAGGATGATTTTGGTGAGACAGAATGCTTGATTGGGACTGGATTGGGTCAGCCAGGAGAAAAGAGGACAGGTTCTTAGGGAGGGCGGTGAGATGAAGCAGTGGTCAAGGCAGTTATTCTACATGCTGCTGCATCTTAAATTGAAGAATAAAGACTCAATGGGCAGCTATCAGAGGGTAATGAGACTGTCACAATAATGATGCCACCTTTTGAAGGCCCATCTGTAGTTTCACTCAGCTCTTCACTGTGACCTTGCAGGGAAGGTGCTGAGAGCATCATTTTCCAGAGAGGAAAAGTGAGGCCAACGGAGATGAAATAGCTGGTCTAAGGGCAGAGTGCTCTAATGGAGGACTTGTTTTGTTACTAATATCAATTTTTGTAATTATGAGAAACTTCTAGCCTACAGAAAAGTACAGGGGAAAAGATGACGTAACCCTGATTGCCATATTTGTTTAAATTCTTCAAGTCATAAAACATTACAGATAGTTTCCTTTACCCCTTCTCAAATCCATTCCCCTATCTTCCTCCTCAGAGATAACCCAAAATGCATTTGTGTGGGTTTGCACTGTTCTTTCAATATTCTATTCATTTCTTTCATAGACAATCTATAATCAATAGATATATTTGTATTGTATTGTATTTTTCTCCCTGTTTGTTCAGTCAGCATCGTTGTCTTAACATTTTATCATTATCTTTTTTAGCTGAGGACTGTGGTCATTCATTTTGAAACTTCTGAATAAGTTTTGCTGTGTGCACATACAACTGACCCTTACCCATTGAAGAGAATTTAGGTTGTTTTCAGTTTTCTTATTTAACATAATATTCTGTACACATCCTTGTGTCTCTTTGGGTAGATGTACAAGAATTTCCTCACAGTTACCTAGTCTTTCTAACTTTTGCCACTCTGACAGGTTATAAAATTCTTTTTATAGATTTCAGCTACTTTTCCTGATGACTTGTCAGCATGTTTTTAGCCACAAGAGATCAATTCAGACACTCTTTGGCATCGGTTTATTTCATTCAACTAAATGTTATAAGTATTGAGTATTTTCGTATATTTGTAGATGTAATTTATATGTAATTTTTTCATGCTACTCAGTATTTCAGTATCTAGAGGTGCCATGGTATAATTATCTGATCACACATGGGACATGGGATGTTCTCAGGTTTTTTTTTTTTTTTTTTGTACCAGGGATTGAACTCAGGGGCACCAACCACTGAGCCACATCCCCAACCCTATTTTATATTTTATTTAGAGACAGGGTCTCACTGAGGTGCTAAGCGCCTTGCCATTGCTGAGGCTGGCTTTGAACTATCTCAGTCTCCCAAGACACTGGGATTACAGGTGTGTGCCACCGTGCCCAGCTCAGGGTTTTGGTATTTTTTAAACAATATTTTAATTGAAAGGTATATGAATAATTGATAGAGCTTGGTTCAGCTTAGATATGGATATTAGGAACAAGAGAAGTCAGAGTAAATTTAATAACAATAGCTGGCATTTCAAAATGCTAAACATAAGCCCATCACTGTGCAAAACTCTTTTCATGTATTACCTCATTTAAATCTTATGGCAGCCCTGATAGGTAGATACTGTAATGATCACACCTTGAGGTTGTAAATGAGTGTCAAGAAGTTATATTATTACCCGTTCATGCATTTAGTGAGTATTGGAGCAGAAAGCTGAGGCATTCTCACTCGGTCCTAAGCCATGTTTTTATCATGGCTCTAAACTAAGACATTCAGAGTCTCTTAGATAGTAAATGGTATAGTTTTATTTACAGAAATGAGGACATCAGAAAGGAAAAATCTTTTGCCTTGTACAAAGTGTCCTTGTCTGTACTTTTAAGGTAAAAAACAAACAAACAAAAAGGCAAGAATCCATTAAGTGACCTTCTTCTCTCCCAATTTTTCAGTTTTTCCTTCTTTTTTCCTGATGCTGAGGGACCTGACTTTAACCCTGTTTTCTTTTTTTTTTTAACCAAAAGGCAATTTAAATACTACTAAATATATTTTAAGTAATAAAGAATAATGCTTACAAAAAAATCAAAATTATGGTTAGATTTTTAGTATTTTGATTCAGAGTTCCTTTAACAAAATGCTGTTTTGCTCAGATTGACTTGCCTTGGAAATGGTGAGTGATAGACTATAACCTTGGGGCATAATTAGAAATGGGTTATAACTCTGTAATTGTCAGAACATAGTTCATTCATTGAACATATGAGGACCAGTTTCACAATGTAAAGGAAAACAGACCTGAGGCAGTTGAGTAAATAATACTTCAAAAATGTTACTCAGGGATACTTTAGTTATTGATTCCTCTCTCTGCCTCACATTAGTCTTAGAAATCTTTCCTAGATGTATTTTTGCTCATATTTGAGTTCATAACATACACAATTTGAAATTCAAGTAGACTTCATTTCTATAAGGTAGGTGGCATTCTGGGAATTGTAGTTCAAAAAATTAGTCAAAGCCTTGCCTTAAACCAAAGCAAATCTCTTTTTCCTTCTTGCTTTTATAATGAATAATTTTAAAAGCTGCCTGGCAAATCACTTAGCCCTACCCTTGTGTTTTGATGTTACTAGAATCTTCTCAAAGCAATTACTCTCTTGTATCTCACCAATGTCAAGCATAGTTCAGTGTATATGGATTAGAGAAAACCTTTTACTTAATAGAAATTGGAGCAATATTGACTGTAGTGAATGAATCAAGACTGGAGAGAGGATCTTCATGCGACAGTCCTTAAACCCCACTCCAGAACAAGCCTTATGACACTCAGCACTCATGAAGAAAGAGATCAATGTAATGCCTAGAGCATTAGAAATAACCTCTTAAGTCAGGGAGCTTTCTGAAGTCTTATATTTTTTAAAAAATCAGAAAACAGCAAGTACCCAGTATATGTATAAAATAAGGTCTTGCTTACAGTAATACTTATATAATTACTACTATTTATGGAACTATTTAATTTGTATATACTATCTAATTATCTTTTAAAGATCCCCTTAGATAGGCTTTATTTATTTATTTGGTGCTGGGGATTGAACCCAGGGCCTTGTCATGTAAGGTGCATACTCTACCACTGAGCAACCCCCACAGCCCGTAAGCATTATCTTTCTCATTTTGTAGATAAGGCTCTAAGACTTTTTTGTAGGTGTATATAGTTGATAAGTGGCATAACCAGACATTGAATTAAACTCTCTCCTAACTCCAAAGCCTAAGCCTTTAATTATGAATATCTGACCTAGATAATAATGGATTGAGCTGATGAAGGATTCTGCCTTAATATCTAGCAAAAATTAAAGAGAAAACAATTCCAGTACAGAATAAACTGAGGCCAGAGTAAATATGAATGTAAATTTTAAATGTTAGTAAAGTAATAAAACTTTTTAAAGAATGCTGTGCCCTCAGAATAAATAAACATTAATTGTATTTTACCTTGGGCAGTGTGTCACAGTAGCCTTATACTTCATCATCTTCTCTGGGAAACAGTCTGCTTCTATTCGTTGAGCTCTGCATTTTCCTCTCTCATCACCTGGGAACCACAGTATCCACAAAGGGCTATATCCTGTCTAATAAACCACTTGTGTTAGAAATTAACAGGAGGCAAATAGGCACAATGAAGAATTACTAGTTAAATTGAATATTCCGAATTGTCTGCAAGTTAAAAAGGACCTTTAACTTGCAGTCTGCATCTTCATTGTGTTGTGGTATATAATTTTTCCTCTCCATTGTTTTAATATGTGATGTTTCTGGCTAATAATGTGAGAATCATGAGAAGTACTAAGTGATGAGTTCTGCAGCCTGAAGACCAAAACAGATACTGGTGGATAAAGGAAGACCTGGTGAAAACCAAAACAGTATTCTCATTTTGTCTCAGATTTCTCAAGCTGTTCTGTCGAACTCTTTGGAAATATTTAAGCTGAGGCTAGAATACTGTCTATTACCGTTTTAATAGATGTTTTGCAATGATTGGGAGTGTAAAGCAGACATTTAAGGCTGGTTCTAATATTCTAGGACTATAGAGAACATTCCAGAAGCCTCCAGGACTCAGTTTCATTCCTATTGATACCTAGCAACATCCATCATGTTGATTTCTATTGTCTTTAATTAGGTAGATTTTCAACTTAAGGCATTGGTTGGCCAACCTCCTTCAATACATTACACTGCGTACCAGTGTAATGTTCCAGGGGTTTCCACACAGTATTTGGGGAATAACTACTTGCATTTTAGTTTTTATTTCAGATGACGTGGAAATAGATTTATCAGAGAAGTGAGGTTATAGGTGTTATTGTCATAGGTATTAGTTATTTCTATTTTAGTTTTATTCATTTACTCACAAACCATGCTTTAGTTAAGCCCTGATGTGCTTCTCAGAGCAGGCACCGTGCCACCGTGACAGCTGAGCAGTCACAGAAGGAAGTAAAGTGTGTGCGTGGGCATGAATCCTGTCTATTAAAGGCAGAGTCCCCGCCAGAAATGCTAAAGCCATGGTGACTCCTGGGGTTTGTTGCCCTCAGAGACAGCCACGAGTTTCTTTCTTGTTTATTTCAAAACTAGAATGCATTGTCGTGTTAAAATAAGCAAATAGGTCGAAACCTCACAACATGCATTTAAATTTATGTTACCTACAATCCTGCAAGTCTTTTGAGAGATTCAAAGAGATTGTAACCAAGTTACTAAAGGGATAGTTCAATTTATGACCTTTTCTATCTACATTACTTTTCCCTTCCTGATAAGTTCCCAAATACAGAAAAGTTTGCTTAGTATATTTTAATGTATATAATTTGATTAGTATGGATATCTATGGAACTTCGACTAGTATATTTTACTGTATGGAATGTAAACTAATTTTTCCCCCAGTATTTATAACATCATGGAGTTTTTTGCATGACAAGCCCAATCCAACTAATAAAAGGGTGGATTCTTAGAGCATATAGGGCCCATAAAGGTCAGCCTGTTCCCTGTTGTACAAAGGAGAAACCTGAGACCTAGAGGGGTAAGGAGATGCCCTCAAGTTCATATTGCTGGTCACTGACAAAGCAGCACAAGAACTCAGGTCCATTGCTTTTCCCATGATATCACAGCAAAATTCCAGTGCTCTCAGTCTGACATTTAAAATATAAGAAAGTCTATCTAAAGAACATATAAGCACCTAGAAATTTTATAAATCTAAGTCTCTACCCTCTTAGCCATTGCTTTGGAGAATGAAAGGAACACCGGAGCCTCCATGGAAAATGTCTGCCACTAGCATTGTGGACTCACTGACTGAGAGGAATTGTGTCTCTAAATACTGTGTCATACAGCATTTCCCTTGTGAAGATGCAGCCTTGGCTTCACGTAACTTAATAGAAAGAGGCACTAGAATTTTATATTGCTATTACCAAAATGTCCTCTTTAGATCATTTATTTTTTTTAATTCATAGATTGTCCTTGAATAAAAATTGGTACTAATAAGAACTTGGGATAAATATTTAGTTGATTTTTAGCCACAAATATTTTGTTGAAGAAAAAGGCGGACTTTGGTTGGAATTACAAATTATATAATTACTGTAAACAGAATTCACTAACAATTCAGCCCCTTCACTTTAGTGTGTTTCTGTAGACAGTCTTTGGTCTTTATTTCATAAAACCATCTTTTTTTTTTAAGTCAAAAAGTGCCTTCATTCAGTGAAATTTTTTAGATTGCAAATAACCTCTACAAAAACACTTCAGTATATTTGTGGAACTATTTTATTTCCTACTTGGATGTAGCTCAGTAGTAGAGAATTTAGCTAGCCTACTCATACTCATGGCCCTCGGGTTGATCCCCAGCACCACAAAAAGGAAAAAAAAAAACTTACAGACTTGCAAAAGTGAATTTTTAATCTTTTGGATTTATTTCATTCTATTTACTTTAAAGCCATTGATGAGAAGATTAAGATGAGCATAGAATTCGGAAATCCTTGGAAACAATTGTTATTTTTATAGTTCCTTAAAGAAGCATTAAAAACTTTACACTTAAACAAAAATTGAATTTACTGCTCATATGCATAAAAGATTTAATGGCATATAAATTGGGAATAATTGTTCTGTTTAAAAGGATTAAATTAAAACTAAATCAATAATAACATGTGCAGTTTCAATTTAACTGCCTACTTAAAATAAAGTGGCAAATAAATAACAGCTAAATGATTAATAGCAATGCTTTTATTCACCTCCTCAACAGGCAAAATGGCCAGTTATTGAATATTTTATTGTGAGTGCAAAGGATGTTAATTGTACTAGAAACATGCTCTAATTTTAGTAATTTTTTGATTGAATACAAAACTGAATATGAAGCTCTTCATTAAATGGAGTCTTGATTTTATTTTGTTTGAAGTTATCGCAGCGAGTACTCAAATATGGTCCATTAAAGCCAGCAAATATCCTGGCGCATACATGTGAGCCCGCCCCCGCCCCCTTCTCTGCATCCATTTCTAACCAGGCCTCTGAAGAGGAGACCCGGCATCTGTTGTCTGAGCCATAACAAAAGAGTTGTGTACTCATTGTCTGTGTAACCTTTCTACCAAATGAGGAGGAAAGGGGTGCATGTTTTGTGCGTGGATGATTACTGATGAAAGGGTACTTCACACTCATTTTGTCCCAGTGTGTTGACCTGGACCACAAAACACAATGAGACTTCTCAGCACACAAGCTCAGTACAATGGGGTTCTTTAGTATCATGTTCTGTTTCAACCATTACATTTGTTTCTGTGAAGCATTACAGCTTTCTGTGCTCATAATTTTGTAAAACATTACCTCCTGTTGTTTCAACATGTTTTCCATCTAGAAAGGGAGAAGGAGAGGTTTAAGATAGTCATTGCAGGTGTAAACAATGTGGCTAAAGCTTTCATATAAGTCACATGTTCCAATGCTATCCTTGCTTGTACATGTTTTTAAAGTTTCTTTTCCAAAACACTTGTTCAAAAACATGTATCTCAACCAGGTTTGTTTCCAAACCCTCTGTATTTTCCAGGTTCCGCTTAAAACATTAGTCTTCTATAGCATGTGATATTGCTTCTATAGCCACTTGAGAAAGGAAATCTATTGAGGTTAGAGACTACAACTTTTTTGAAAATTCTAAGATAATTTAATTCTCCCAGCTTCATCTTCATCACCTTTCAGCAGCTGTCAAAATGTTTTGCCTCATGGAAACACTAACATTTCTCAATCCCAAGTCCTAAATTATGATTCAGACATCTTCCACAGTGCCTAAGTCACAACTAAAAAAATGGATTTTTAATGATGGGTGTTAATTTTTTCAGGCTACTAGAGTAACACTTATAGCATCACAAGATAGCTTTGTTCCCTGGAAATACCTGAAGCCTTGGGGAGAGAAGGATCCCTGGAGATCCATCAGCAGGAAGCACAGTACACAACAACAAAGCCATGCTATGGTGTCTGAATGTCACGCAGCAAGCAGAGACCCATAACAGCTCACTGACAGGTGCTTTCATAGCTAGCCCTTACTGACTGTGACTCAGTGCAAATACAGAAGTTAATTAAATAACTTTCCCATGTTCACACAGCAACTGGTGACACCAGGAATTCAGTGTAGGCAGCTGATTCTAGGACGCTTGTCCTTTGACACTCTGCTGAACCATTTCTCAGAACCACAATATTCCATGTCATCATTCATAGAAACAAAGCACCATGATCATTGCATGTGATCGAGGAAAGTCTTTAGCCATGTCTGTAGACATGATGCCATTTTCTGCTGATACTGGTAAAATATGATGACTAGTCTCAGTATATTAATTTTGGTGTAACTGCAGATGAGAAAATCAGAAATCCATTTCCTTCAACTGTTGAAAGTTACTGTTAGTCAGCTTTCTATCACTGTGACAAAATACCTGACATAAACAACTTATAAGAAGGAAAGATTTATTGATTCATACTTTTAGAGGCTTCAGTTCAGTCATTTGGCCCTGTTGCTTTGGCTCTGTGGAGGGACAGTGCCTCATGGCAGGAGCACGCAGTGGAGGATCCCTGTTCATATCATGACAGCCAGGAGGCAGAGAGAGACGAAGGAGCAGGGTCCCAATATCCCCTTCTAGAGCACATACCCAGTGACCTAACTTCCTTCCTCTAGGCCACACCTCTTAGAGGTTCCACCACCTTCCAATAATGTCACAGGCTGGCAACCAAGCCTTCACCCTGTGGGCCTTTGAGAGACACTTTAAATTCACACTATGGCAATTACTTATTGAAAAAATAGTGGACATTACTCAGTTATTGATTATCTTGTCAGTCTATCATAGAATTATAGAACAATGGATTTGGAATGGACTTGAGATATCATCTAGCAATTGAATCTAGAAATAGGAGGTTAACATTTTCAGTGATAAACAAGGTTATTTCCTCCTATTTTATTTTTATTTATTATTATTGTTGTTGTTGTTGTTATAGTGCTGCAGATGGAACCCAAGCCCTCATGCATACTAAGCAAATGTTCTACCAGTGAGCTCTGTAGCCAGCCTTGTCTTCCTATTGGAAATACTTACAGCATCTTGTTTAAATCTTTCCTCATTCATTACAGTTGGTGCATAAACCCTGTCCTCCTCACTGAAGGGGAGGATCCATCAGCCTTCTTCTCTTTTATGTACTGCTTTATCTTTTGTGCCTAACATTCTTCCTATACACAGGGAGGTCCTCCACAGATATCTATTACTGGCCTACTGAGTAATTCTCTGACTCACCCAAGGCAGACACTGCACCAAGTTTGCTTCACGCCCATCTATGGGAGATGCTGTGGCATCCATTGCTGTTTAATGGACAAGAGCCAGGAACCAGAGCCAGGGTCTGTATCCTGGCTCTACCACTCCTTTGCTCTGTGGCCTTGGGAGACTTAGAAAAGCTCTATCAGCCTTAGTTTATTCATCAATTAAATGAGGATAATAATAATAGTACTATACTTCCCTCAAGTTGTTCTAAGGCAAAAATTAGAGATTTACTGCAAGCATTCCTTGAGATCAACATACAATGTAATGTGCTGTCTTTCTACATCCCACTCCCTACTGAGTAGCAGAACAGTGATGCCCAGGGTTGTCACCTTGAGAGGTGGCCATCCTTGTTCTAAGCAGTGAAAATTAGAGGACTGGTGTATACCAGAAACTCAATGCTTTGGTTGTCCAGAAATGTTTTCTAAAATCTCTTCTCTCCAACTAAACTTACAAATCAATTTATGGAGCCCAGATGCTTTCATAGAGTTTGCAAAGTCATTCAATATCCAACCTCTGCTTGACCTTGAGCTGTGTTCTTCAGCCTTCCTTCCCAACACCCTCCACTTTATTCATTCAGAAGTTGTTCTTGGAAAACACCAGATTCTCTCTCCCCTCCATTCCATTTTACATGTTGTTCCCTCAGCCTAGCACATGCTTCATTAGCCTTAGGTCTCAGCAGTGCCATCGCTTCCTCCTGAAAGTTCTCCCCAATTTCCTGAGACTTGATGGCCCCATGCCTCTCATCATTGCAGGCATCCCTCCACATTGTAAGCTGCTTGTTAGCTTGTCTCTACCCATTCCGGTCTGTGAGTCCAGCACTGTGCCATTTACCTCCATATCCCCTAGCTTAGCAAGTGCTTAATAAGTAAGTATTTACTGAATTCATGAGTTTCCTAATGAATAAAGAGTACAGTCAAATTCAGTTTTTCCTTTCATTATAGTATGGACATGGGCAAATAGCACATTTCTTTATTAAAATTTTTTTATTCACCTGAAGATAATAATTGAGTTTTCTTCTGTACCTAAATGACCACAGTTGAGAGCCTCTTTGGAGGTTCTAGCAGGGTTCATATACCCCTGACAAAAGAACTGGCCTCCTCTAGTGGGAAGGTCATCCTCTTCAGTGGAGCACATGCATTGGAAGGGCTATACCTGGAGTGGTGAGAAAGGAAGGGGACACCTACTTGGCCAGCCAGTTTGGCCAAATCAACCTTGCCAATCAGTGGAGTGTCAGGTGTTACAGCCAGATCACCCTCACATCTGCTAAACAGCCAAAGACGAACTTTGTGTTTTGCTCAGTGCAAGATAAGTTCTAAAGTCATTCACTAATTTGGCCCAATGCAAGAAGCTCCTGCATGTTTAGATTCTAATTTATTACTATTGGTTTTAAAAAATAAATATGTAATGCTTATTTGGGCTGACTAGAGTATTTTTAGAGATGCAATTATTTATTCTAGAATTCTTATGTCCGTGGCATGGTGCAACATACTGGGGCAGAGACAAGAAAAGGAAGATAACCAATAGGTCCTGCTTCCCTGATCTTCCCCTAGGTGAGGAGACAAGTTTACCAGAAACACAGAGCCCTGTAAGAGACACTGTTGATCCTTATGCATTCTTAAGAAATAAACAAAACAAAATGAATATAACTTCTCAGAGATGAAAGAAACTGGCTCCAAGATGACATGAATTGGCAACTGACACATAAGAGGTAGGGGCACATCCAGAACTTGAGCCACCAGTGTCTGGTCCAAGTCCAGTTTGGTCTCTGCTGGACCATGCCATTGTCCGTGTGCCTGTGCCAACTCTTAAATATCCAGGTGACAGGCCAGGCCAGGCCAAGAAACACTGCGAGTTCATAGGGATGGCACCCAGGAGAAACCACCCCTTCAAAGCCTGGGGGCAGGTCATCCTGTAATGCTCAGGACATAGTGGGACACAGTTTGACATCCCATTTCCTGATGAATGGATCATTCCCTCTCAAACATTTTGCTAGAGGACTATTTCAAAAAGTTTTCCATCCTAATATGCAAACCAAAAAATTCAAAGTGACAATTTAGCAAGACATGGGAATTTTGGCTTTTCCTTCAGTTTTTGCTTTCCACCAAATCAAAGTTCACATTAAGAAGAGTAAATTAGTATCAGGGGGACCATTAGTTTGTTTACCCAGCATAAAATTACATCCTCTGTAAACGGGAATATCAAATAGCATAAAAAGCTGGAGTGATTTACATTTTCTTTTTGATTACAGGATTGCATCCACTGTACTCAAGGAAGGAAAATCTCTCCCATTTAGCTTTTGAAGATCAAAGAGGCCATTAAATATGCCATATTACCAGCATTTTTTTTTTCTTTTTTGGTTAAGACTAGAGGATACTTTACAAATTGAGATTGTCATGGAGAAAAGGGAGGACTTTATTTGGGGTCATCTGCACGCATTAAGAACTAGTTCTTCCCACTGGCAAGACCTTATGCTTAACCTTTCATTCAGATAGGGCCATCCTATAGCATCAAGTACACACTGACATGTCTACTGAGTTTTGTGGGCACAGACCTGACAAGGAAGAGACTATGAACCTTTCAGTGAGTCGCATTCTGATTCTAAGATATGGTGATCTTTCTATAATCCACAATATGATATGGAAAGCAAAATTACTGAGAAGAAGGATAAACCTACGTAGATATTAAATTGAGATAAATTCTGGCTTTCCTCCCAAAGGGAGGAGGCTAAGACAAATGATGTCTAGGCAACAATCCATATTTCCCTTCCTAGATGAATAGCCAAATGTGTGCATTACCAGCTAAATTATGATTTTATCTTTACTAGCTGAAATACTGGATCATTTTTGTGTATATAAGTGAGTGTTCTCTGAACAATAGTGATTTATTGCTTAATGTGGAAGACATTTTGTTTTCAGGCATTTAGAATTGTCTTCCATTTTTATTCCATATTTCAATGAAATTGAGTAATTAAGACCTTTTTGTGCTTATGTGTAGTGCATGGTTCTAATCTGAGCCTGAGATATATCTTTAACATATACACAGTAAGAAGGAAATTAGAGGAGAAAGATTGAGATTAATTTCAAATGAAATGATCAACTGAATACAGTGAGTGAATTATCTGGACTAAGGACTTGCCATTTCTTTTCTGCTTTGGGCAGCCAACAACCTATAGAAGACAAATACTCAGACCTCCGCTATGACCCAAATTGGAAGAACAAGAAGGAAGAAGGGCAGTTGTTGAGGGTGGAAGCATTGCCAGAGTCTGCAGCCAGTTCTTCAGAAAATCTGCCCTTGGATCCACTCTACCCTTCCAAGGAGACTTCAATGGAACTCTCAGAGGGGAAAGGCAAACAGAGAAAGAGCTCTCAGAGCGAAACTTCCTTACTTGGAAGTGAATTTTTAAGCCCAAACTATGAGAGTGGTGCCCAACACAAAGAGCCATTTTCAGAGCTAAGCAGTAGTGATATGGAGGAGAAGTCAAGCAAACTCTCTCAGTACCTGAAGAGTTCAAGTTCACATAGCGAGGTTTTCCTGCCAGGATCACGTGGCCCTCGGAGAAGGAAGTCCAAGCAATATTTTGTGGAAAAAAATAAGCTGACTTTGGGATTACCCTCTCCTAAAACAGACTCGTATCTTCAACTTCACAACAGAAAAAGGGGGGAAACTCACCCAGAGCAGGTATGTAGTAGCTACTTAAGCTTCTCTTCTGGAAACACCAAACTGGAATTTGCATTTGTTTTCAGTGGCTGGCTATACCTGCTTTGGGCATGATGAGGTCATTGTACCAACTTGGGGGTTAACAAACCTTCCATACTACATTCTGTATGCTGCCCATGCTCCTAGAGTGAGGGGACTTATTCTGCAGATTCTTAAAAGCAAAACAAAGCCCTCAGTGGTTTATAGACTAGGGGAGTGGTTCTCAGCCTTGGCTTCACATGGGAATCACCTGGAGTATTTTCAAAATACTGAGTCCTAGGCTAACAACTGAAATCCTAATGAAATTCACCTGGACAGTGCTGCTCTAGCACTCCCTAGGTGATCCTAATGTTTAGCCAAGACTGAGAATCGCTAGTCTAGAGCAGTGGCTTTCAAATACTAGTATATATCAGAGTCATCTGGGAGACTTGATAAAGCAGATTGCTGCTGTGTCCCATAGGATAACCAGTGTTGACAAGAATTAAGTAAATATTTCAAAATAGATAGTAGAGAGGATTTTGAATGTTCCTGCTATAGTTTGGATCAGAAATGTCCTTCAAAGGCCCCAAATGCTTAGTCTCCAGCTTAGCTTTATTGGGAGAGAGTGGAAACTAGGCGAGGTCTAGTGGGAGGTATCCTGGTAACAAGGGGACATATCCTTTAAAAGAACAGTCCCTGCCCTTTTCTCTTTGTCTCTTTTGCTTCCTGTCTACCATGAGAAGAGCAACTTTGTTCTATCATATGCCCTATGTCATGCTATGCTTCTCAAAAGCAACAGGGTCGATCAATCGTGGACTGAAACCTCAGAAACTGTGAGCCAAAATAAGTCTGTCTTTATTATAAATTGATTATCTCGGGTATTTTGTTACAGCAACAGAAAACTGACTAACACTGTTTCCAATATAGAGAAATAAATATCAGAGCGATACCAGTTACCCTTAACTGAATATTACACATCATACCTGTACAATATCATTAACTTCAGCTTTATTTGTTTTGTTTTGTTTTTACATTTATTTTATTTGTATATTTTTATGTGGTGCCAGGGATCAAACTCAGTGCCTCATGCATGCTAAGCAAGTGCTCTGCCCACTGAGCCAGGCCACAACCCTCAGCTTTATTTGTAACAGCAAAAGATTGGAAGTCATCCAAAGTATCTGTCAATTGGAAAGTAGTTAACTTATGGTACATCCACACAAAAAAGTATACTCTAGCTGTCAAAAAAAATGAGATTATCTTCCATCAACTCTTATAAGTAATTTAACAAGATTTGTTATTAAGAAAAATTCAAGGTGTAGAACAGTGTGTGCAGTATTTTTTCCACATTTTTGTCAGTGCATCATAGTTGTACATATTGATGAGATTTGTTTTACATATTTATACATGCACACAGTATAACAATATAATTTGGCCAATACCACTCTCCAGCATATGTACAATATTTAAAAATTAGAGAAGAAAAATATATGTCTATTTGCTTGACATTTATAACAACTTGTCGAAGACTATATAAGTAGGTGGTTAAGTGCAATGGGTTGAGTGGGACTGCCTGGGAACACAGCTTTTCAATTTATAACTTTCAAATCGCTTATTTTTCAACCATATCTATGTGCAAACTTTTAAAAATTAAATAGAAAAATAACAGTAAAAATAGGGAAAGAAGCTTTTACAATACACAATTTTGTAGTAACCCAAATAGCATCACATCCCCTGACTGCATTGGATCGACCCATCTTGCATTTTTGATTATACACCAGGGCTCCAAACACAACTGCTGACGTTTAAATTCAGTTGTTCCAGTCTTTTTGCTGTTTTTATAGATCTCTTGATTATACACTAAAATGCACTTTGATGCTAATAACTACAATAAAAATGAATAAATAAAATGCACTTTGAATACACAATAAGATCTCCAGCACACAATGTGTGAAGCAAGGAACTGAGATGAAAAGCTACACACACTAGAGGGCACCTGAGCATCATGGTCAGGCAATAACTGCTGGTGAATATTCAGTGCTTGCTTTTATTCCTGATTTGTTCAGTAGCCAAAAGTTATTTGTCTGAAACTCATTAGTATCTGAGTCAATTTGTGACCTACCATTAAAGGAAATTGTGTTTTGAAAAATGAACTACCCTTCTATCTTGATTCTAATATGACTTTGAAGATGAAGGTGAAATTTAGTATGGGTTTAGAAGAGATGTAAGTGCTTTATGCGTGTTATTTGGCTCTTTCCTAGTAATTTCTTGGAAATTACAGATATTTTACAAATGTTAATATAGAAAGGTTATTCAATCACCTATAGTCTTCAAGACAATATAAAGCCATAAATAGAATTCGTTATCCAGATCCACTATCCATTCTGCAGATCAACACACCTTTGTGGCTGTTACTAAGATAGCAGGTCAGTCAGTCATCAAATATTTTCTGAGGACCAGCTATGTGCTAGGTTCTCTTCTCAGTGCTAGGGATGTTACAGAAAATGTAGCATGCAGCCGTCCTGACAGGAACTTACATTTCAGTCATGTGACATAAGAAACGTGTGATCAAATAATTTCAGTTATCGATCACACCTCCAAGGAGCCTGAGTAAACGTTATTTAATAAGCAATGTGTGGAGTATAACCTGGGATAATTAGCTAGGTGCTTGGGGAGGGCTTTTCTGTGGACACCTCATTCAAGTTGAGATGTGGAAGGAGGAGAAATGGAAAAGCATGCAAGGTCTGAGAAGAGCTGTGCTTTGCCCCACTGAGGCCGTAGGGAGCATTCTCACATAGCGAGAACCCAACTATGTGGGAGTAAAAGTAAAACCAAAACAAAAGTACTGGTTGGCAGGGCTGGGGTTGTGGCTCTGTGGTAAAGTGGTTGCCTAGCATACATGAGGCACTGGGTTCGATTCTCAGCACCATATACAAATATTAAAAAATAAAGATTCATCAACAACTAAAAAAAATCTTTTAAAAAAAGTTTTGGTTGGGGTATCAGAAATCAAGGATTAAATTCTAGGTTCTCAGACTGTCCCTTACTAGATATTTGAACAAGAAACTCTATAAACCTGACCTTCCTCATTTATTGCAAGGCGTCAGTTTCTTCCTTGGATGACCATTTGAAGAATCTATATACAGCAGACCCTCACTGAATGGGATCTACCTCTACCACTAGGCATTCCTTAGGCATGAGAAAGAAAAAGAACCTATCTAGTGCATAGGACCTTCTAAAAGAAAAAGAACCTACCCAGTGCACAGGTCCTTCTAAACAGCTTTTTCTTTTTTCAGGCTACAGAACCTCAAAATAAGAGTTATATATCTTCAAATAGAACAAAGACAAAATATGCCTTTTGTCCAAAAAAAAAAAAAAAAAAGTGGGAGGGAGAGATAACATCTGTATTTTCCAGTAGCCCATCCAATGGTGTGACTCCTCAAAAACTGTCCTCAAAGGGGATCTGTCTGGGCACACCTCCCACTTGCTGTGCTATCTCCTGAGGGTCCCCAATCAATCAAACGCTGTCTCATAGATTACAGAACTCTATGATCTCATAGCCAACTAATTGGCATATTTCTTTGCTGATTCCTCAGATACAGTTTCATATATTGATCCTTCATGATAAATTACTTCTGAATAACTTCTATTTATCTAGTGTCTAGTACATTGGTTTGAAGTATGGTTTTATATCTTAATTCTTTCAACACTTGCCCCTCCCTTCTGGATTCTCCTCTGCCTTCCCAGAGCTCATCTTGGGTACGAATCTGATGGTATCTATATACTGCTTAATGTGACTTGCTGTTATCTTCAAGATAAAATTTAAACTCTCAGAGTGGTAAAAAGGCACTTTATGACTCAGCCACACCTACCTTTTTTCTTTTCTCTCTCTCTCTCTCTCTCTCTCTCTCTCTCTCTCTCTCTCTCTCTTTTGGTAGCTTCATGGTTTATTTTTTAAAATCACTCTGTAACTCTAAGTCATAGTGCTGACTTAACACGTACTTTTTTTTTTAACACGTACTTATTGAATCAGTTTTTAGGAAAATAGGATAGAAGCATTATATTCAGGGAATTCTTTTCTTTCCCTTCTGTCTAGGAAAGATATTGTATAGTTACTTTGATGTTGCTTTTAAAAAATAATTTTTGGCTCTTATGAAAGATAACTATGGTTTAGCAAGGAAAATTCACTGGATTCAGAATTCAAGAAACTAGATGTGAGTGCTGGTTAGCCTCATCCTTTGTCCCTCCCTCCCTTGCATCCTGTGCTCCAGCCATTCTCTGGTAGCTCACAGTTTCCTGCCTTGTTTGCTTGGGAAAACCTTACATTCCTTTTGAGATTCATCTCGAATGTCTCTGCCTTTATGGAGACTTTGAATACCCTCCCTTGCAACTGAGCATCAACCACAGAACTCACAACGCCACACTGCACAGTTTCCTGTGGGCGTTTGTATATCTTTATATGAGCTCCCTAAAGTTATGGCCCAATTGATCTCTAACTCCCCAGAGGTTGGCACATAGTAATCACTATTTAAATAGTTAATGAAGAAATGTAATTTTTAAATACCTCTTCCTTGATTCAAAATTTTTAATGTTTTTAAAATGAAAAAAAAAAGACTAACATGTGCTTGTGTTGTTGACTTAACCCTGGAATTTGAAATCAAAAGATCCCATTCAAACCCCATTATTGTTGGAGCCATTTGTTACCTTTAGCAAATCACAAAATCTTGCTAAGCCTTATTTTTCTTCATTGACATGAACTTACAAATGTTTGCTTTCTACTACAGATTCAGAATTATTGGGATGATCAAATGAGAAACTATATATGGAAGCTTTTTACAGTCACATAGCCCTACATAAATATAAGTTGCATTTATTATTGAACATTTGGTTTGAATTTACAGTCTCTTACTGGATAAGATTACTACTTAAGTGATATATTGCACTTCTTTCCCAATTCATTCTGAATTTAGTAGAACCTTGGGTTGTCCATAAGGCCTTACCTTTATTTAAATTGGGATCATTTTGGTGATTGTATTTGGTTAGAAACATAAAGCTCCTTTTTATAGAAATCTTATTTTGGTAGTGCATTTGAGTTCCACCTCTCCTGTTACACTTGTAAAAAATGATTCTTCTCCAGAGCAGGAACTCTGTAGATGTTTGCAGATTGATAGATTTTCTTATTTTGCCCTGTGTGGCACCACAAGAGCACTTACTTAGGGAAGTATAATTTCAATTGAACTTTATGGTTTTTTTCAATAAAGACATTTCTTAAGGCATCTTTCTTGTGTGTGCTATTCAGCACTTAGTTGCTTAAACTACCAATTTGTATGATCTATAGAGTGACACTTCATTAATTCCACATTACTGAGGAGGGATCCATAAAAAGAAAACTTCCCATGTAACTAAAGCATGCCCTTTTGAAAATTGGAAATTTAACATAATTATTCATTTTTAAGGTTTAATCATTTTTAAGCTTCCTAAGTGTACCTGGTATACCTAATAATTCCGAGCTATCTTACACAGGGCATATTGCACTGTCCTGTAGTGAAGTCAGAAGCTGTGGTGATGCAAATGATTCTTTGCCTCTTAAATAACCCAGTCTGCCATGAGTCCATGGCCACTTTATGGTGTTGTCAGTGTATCTGTTCTTAAGGAGCTTTTGACCCTGTGGGGAGCAAACATGTAAACAGTCAGTACCAAGTGAAAATTGCTATACAGGTTGAGCACCCCTAGTCTAAAAATTCAAAATCTGAAATGCTCCAAAATCCAAAACTTTTTGAGCACTGACAAGATGCTGCAGGTAGAAAATTCCATACTTCATGTGATGTGTCAGAGTCAAAATGCAGGTGCACTAAAAAGGTTGCATAAAATTACCTTTATGCCATGTGTATAATGGTATGGAAAACATAAATAAATTTATGAAAAACGTAAGGAACTCAGAAAACAAAGTGCCCATCTCTGTCCAGGGAAATCAGAGAACTTCCCAGAAGAGACAATCATGGAACTGATTCTTTAAAAAGAAGTAAATGTTAATAATGGAGGTAGCAGGGCTGGGGTTATGGCTCAGTGGTAGAGCGCCTGCCTGGCATGTGTGAGTCACTGGATTTGATCCTCAGCACCACACAAAAATAAATAAATAAAGCTATTGTGTCCATCTACAATTACTACTACTACTAATAATAATAATAATAGAGGTAGCAGTAGAGGAACTACAGGTAAAGGGACCACGTGTAGTGGTATAAAGTTGTGAAAGAGCACTATTTAATTGGAAAACTGCCAGTACCTCAGGAAACTCTGTACTGCTATTCTGAAACTAGTAGCTGCTTAATTAAATCAAATAAATTGGTCAGAGAAGACATGGGAATGTTAACAATATACCTTAACTATTGCATTATCACATAAACTATATGAGAACACATTGAATTCCTTTTTTTTTTTTTTTTTTGGTACCAGGGATTTCAACCCAGGTACTAGGTACCAGGTACTTAATCACTAAGCCACCTCCCAAGTCCTTTTGCTTTTTGAGACAGGGTCTCACTAAGTTGCTTAGGGCCTCACTAAATTGCTAAGACTGACTTTGAACTTGCCATCCTCCTGCCTCAGCCTCCTAAGCCGCTGGGATTACAGGTGTATGCCACTGTGCCTGATGAGTTCCCATTTTCTTTGCATCAGTTTGAGAACATCTATGTCTTCCAGGTTTGATTTCTCAAAAGCAAAGAACAAATTTAGGAAGCCTTTAGAAACAATGCAAAAGCATAGTCTCTTTGGATTTTTATGAATATTTCCCCTGATCTTTTACTTGTTTTCCTCCCTGCATTTTATTTTGCCATTTATTTTTATTGGGTCATTCTAGATCATTTAACTTATTTTTCACGAAAATCACACCTCTGTGTTCACATTCAGATTTCTCCAGATTACCTAATTTTTACATACAACAAGCATAATAGGAACACATAGGTTGGGAACAAATGTAAGACTCAACTAGTGGAAGCAGAAGTTCCAAGGTAACCTTAAGGAGCCCACGACCATGAGCATCTAGCCATGGGTACTGGTTGGGATAGTACCAAGAAAGATGGAAAAGTCCCTAATTCAATGAGTTAGTTAAGGAGAAATAGATACTGCTGAGGCTGATTGCGAGAATGGGGATGCAGGTATTTAGGGTAGAGAAATTGGTGCCTTTCACATAGATCCTTGTATGTCATTTAAAGGAAAAGCTTTCAAAATGAGATCCCCAGGCCAACAGCACCAATGCCACCTGGGAATTTATTAGCAGCACAAATTCTTGGCCCCATTCCAGACATCCTGAATCAGAAACTCAGGGTGAGGCCCAGCGATGTGTGTTTTAACAAGTTTTCCAAGTGATTCTAATAAAAACTTAAGCTTTAGAACCACCGTACTCAAGAGTTAATCTTTGCCTCTGATGATATGGAATCATTGAAGGATTTTAGTAAGGGAGAAATTTGAGTACTGTGTGTAAGCTGTGCAGTAAATGATTTTTTTTCTTTAAGTCTGTACCTTGATCATCATACTACATATTCTTGGTTTGTTCAGGAGGGTTCAAATTAATAGTGATCAACCTTGCTAAAAGTTACATGGGATATTTCTATAAATCTGATTGGCATTCTTGAAATGGCCAATTATTTCATTTTCTTAATATGTATTTATTTAAAGCTTATTTTATATATATCTCAAGCATTGACATGGTGCCTGGGGTCTATTACTGAATAAAACAGACCAAAGTCTTAGCCCTTGTGAAGCTAACTTCTGTTGGGAGGAGATGGGCAATAGATGAAATAGATAAATTGTGTATTAGTAGGAAGTAAGGAGAAAATGAAACAGAACTGGTAAGGATTACTGAAGTGGGGGAAAATTACAATTTAA
Organism: Ictidomys tridecemlineatus; assembly: GCF_052094955.1. Classification (NCBI taxonomy): domain Eukaryota; kingdom Metazoa; phylum Chordata; class Mammalia; order Rodentia; family Sciuridae; genus Ictidomys; species Ictidomys tridecemlineatus. The sequence goes on from NC_135480.1 coordinate 105,717,609, forward strand.
ATAAGTTATGAGGCAAGGTGTCCCTGAGAGGGTATAAAGGAGGTGAGAGAATATTCCATCAAGTAGGTAAAGCAGTTCCTGGAAGAGGGGACCAAAAATGCAGAGTTGAGAAGCTGAAAGACTAATGTGCCTGGGGTTCAATGAGCAAGGGGAAGAAGAACGGAAGACCAGGTCTCTGTTGCCACCTTATTTTATTGACAGTTCACTGCCAGGATTTAATATAAATCACAAATCTAACAAGATAAAAATAAGTAGCTATACAGTTGTCCGGTGTATCTGTGGAGAATTGGTTCCAGAACCTCTCATAGATAGCAAAATTTGAAAACGCTAAAATCCCATAAATAAAATAGTGTGTATTTGCATACAACCTTCACTTATTCTCACATATACTTCAAATCATCTTTACATTAATTCTGATACTTAATGGAATGTAAATAGTTTAGACTGTTATTCAGGAAATAATAACAAGAAAAAAGTCTGTATATGTTCAATATGGACCTAAATTCTGCCCCCCAATATTTTAAGTCCCCGGTTGATTGGATCCTGGGCTGTGGAATCTGTGTATGTGCACAGCCAATTATATGAATTCTGATGAAGGTGGAAAGTTCAGTGAGCAATGTGTGTTGAACTTGTCTTTCAGTCGTATTTATCAAGCATCTAATGACCAGGAATATCCAGAGCCACCAGGTGGCCGGGTAAGCAGCTCCCTTGGAGCTGTACAGTGTGGCCATCCTGCCTTCATGGAATTTCAAGTCCAGAAAGGAAATCCAACATGGATACCAGGATGACGCTTGTTACAAAGGGAAAAGTGTAGGGCTCAAGGCCACATGCTTGGTGCACCTATGCAGCTCCCTCTGGGATCAGGGAAGACTCCCTAGAAGAATCTACATTTCAGCCAGAGAAAGAATGGTGAATAGGGTGGTTCAGAATAAGGGAAGTAAAGGAAATTTCCAAACAAAGAATGGTGTGTGTGTAAACCCAGAGATGGTGGTGCGTGTGGCCCTTGGGCACAACTGAGACGTATCGGAGCAGGAGAGAGAAGAGAGTAGATGGGAGCCCGAGGCCACCTGGCCTTGTACACCTGTAAAGATTTGGGACATGATAAAGAATTGGAGTGTTTTTAAGCAGGTGACTGACAATTAATTTAGGGGTTTTAAAACTCAAATATCTTACACTGAAAACAAATGTAAAAAATAATATAACCAATGATTTCAGTGTCATCAAATTCTTGTTGAGTATGCACAGGCTAAACACATCAGGAATGTTCTATAGGAATGGAAAAAGGGGCCAAAGCAGAGCCCAAATATTTCATGTGTGTTGTCAGTAAATAACTAAATAATCCTAATCCCTCAAGAATTAAAGCATCTGTGCTAAAATCAGAGAGGCAGCCTGATAAATGGGAGAGTGCTTGTGTCACGGTGCTTCTGCCTGTTTTACGGATCACATATAAATACGGGCGGCAGCAGTGCCGACACTGGCAGGCATAAACTGAAAAGTAGCAAAATATTTTAGAAATAGGGCAGAGAAATAAATACTTGAGGTCACTCATTAGCCAGGTTAATAAAGAAATGCTCCCCAAATCTGATGATAGTGCCCAAAGAGAAGGATTACATAACAGATGTGTTGGAATGATGGTAAGCAAATACCATACTAAAAAATCAGACACTTGGGCGTATTTAATTTGGACACGTGCTAACTGTCAATACAATGCCTTCAAGGAATGAGCATAACAAAGAACCTAATAAATTAATGTGAGGCTCCTTGCTTTATGTAAATGTAAGATCAATAGTAAAAACAGAATATAAAGGGGAAGAAGGGGCAAAACCTCCAGTGACAGCAGAACTTAATATGGTTACTGATGCTTGTTTCAGTGTGTGTCTATGCAGATCACTAATTCACATACAGCTCCTGGTAAAGCATTAAATTTGTTTTCTGTGGCATGGTCTGATTCTCTAAGAACCTGAAGAGTTTCTTTGAGAGAGAAGTAGCAGCCCAGTCTAGCTCAGCTGTACTCAATCTCAGTTGCTTCCCTACCTACAAACCCTCACTTCAAAGCAAGGAACATAATGTACAATTTTTTAATGGCTCTAGACCCAGGCACTCAGACTCTCTGCTCTGCGCCTTACCTCAGTGTAAACACCTAATCAAGATTGCCTGCGCTTCAACAATAGCAGCCAAATGCAATTCGAGAACCACAAGCCTTTGAAGTCCTCCCTGCAAAGGCCGGTTTTCTAGTCTGGGATAATGACATGCCATGATTGCTGTCTTTGTTGTATCTTTTCAGTAGAGAAGCAATTATAGGCCCCAATTTAACAGAATAGACATTACACAGCTTATGATGCTCAAAATGCAATTTCATTTGATCATTTTCTCGATTTGATTGGTATTAATAGAATGGTTCACAAAAAAAAAAAAAATAGCTGGCAGAGGTTGTGTCCCATTCCACTTTCAAAGAGATAATGTAGAAGTATTCTTTACTTGCCCGGTGAGTCTCGCTGGGGTGATTCAGCCACTGAGTTCCACCAAAAGAGCCTGTGGAAGGGAATATTGCACATCCTTCCTTCTCTGGGAAAGGAAGCAGCAGACTCAGTGTTTTTAACATGTAAACTTTTCATCAGAACCACATCAGAGAGCCCATCATTGTCTATAGAGCAATTAAATATCCCAGTGATAAGCTGAAAGAACTAAACCCAAGTCCCCTTTATTTCTTAGGCATTTACACAAATGGGTGAATTGGCATCCTAGTGACAGATCTGTGGAACTGTTCAGCTTCTTGCTCACAGCTTCCAGAGATAGTTCACTGCCACTTGAGGTTGGAGAAGGATTACTTTCTCACCAACTTAGTCAGCCTGGTTAGATTTTTTTTTTACTCTCTTGACCTTCATTTCTCTCCAGGACACAGTTGATTTTTCTTTCTTAAATGAGTGAACTTTCTATTTAACATTGTGGTACTAATAGATCAAAACCTTTGTAAAAGCACCAGCAAATGTTGTAAAAACTAACCTTTTCCTGTCATTGGGTATTTCTGAACTAGCACTGTGAGAAGGACCAAGATGGAAACTTAAGAAATGGTACCTGACCTTGAGCGGTAGCATTTATTGTCCTAAACTTTTTGTTTCAGTGCAAATTAAACTTTTTCTTGATGTGAGGTTTCCCATTTACAGAGGAAGTTAATCACTGAAACCAATACTTACATATAAATGGTAAATAGATAAAGGCTGGTGATGGTGTAGATTTTTAAATACCGAGAGGTTGATAAAAAGTGGGAAGAATAAGAAGAAAACATTTTACTTTCACTTTTAATCAGAATTCCATGACCAAATAGTACATTTTTGTGGCCTATTTTAGGAATGAAAATTCAAGGAAAAACTATTTTTTCCCCACTTTCAGATCTACCGTTAAGCTTGTAAGCATCCACAGCGCCGAGTCACCTTACCTATTTACAGCGTGTATGTAAGTACAGTAATTGTGATAGCTATTTAATAGTAGAGAGAGTTTAGGGACAGATAAGGTGACACTCCGCAGAAATAAGATGTTGTCCCTTGTGCCACAGAGGCCACATAGAGTGGTCAGGAATGAGGTTATCTTCATTGACAAATATTTACTTTGATTTAATATTTAACAAATATTTTTTACCTCTTTCTTTATTGAGTGCTGTACTTTGTAAGCATGAGGTGAAAGTAAGCTGTAGGGAGGAAATTTTAACACAAGGCTGACAGACTCCATACCCCATGCCCTTTCCAGTCTCACTGCTGGCCACTTGTCACACTAGGCAGTCCAGCAGAGGAAATGTAACAGAAAAATGTCAAAGCATGGAGCCAAACTTAAGGATTAATTAATTACCTCAGTCCAGAAAAGCAGAGACTTGACAGCATTTACAGGCAAAGAACCAGAGAATGGCCACTCTGTGCTTCTCCAAAGAACAGAGGGACAGAAAATACGGAAAGATGTATTTCTGCTTGTGTAAGGAAGAGCCGGCGTTTGAGTTGCTCAGTGATGGGTTTGGGTTGCACAGTGAATACTGTGTTCATCTTGAATGAAGCAGAGGTCCCTTTCTCTTCCTCAACCCATGGTTGGTTGATTTTTAAACATGTCCTAGTCATGAAAAGTGGGTAATTCCCTCCAGGAGATAAGGCATGTATTGAGGCAGAAAGTGGATGACATCTACCAGGGTTGGTGCGGTGGCCTGTGTCTATAGTCCCAACTATTCAGGCAGCTGAAGCGGAAGGATCATTTTGAGCCCATGAGTTCAAGACCAGCCTGGGCAACACAGAAAGGCCTCATCTCAAAAAAAGAAAGAAAAGGAAAAAGTTTGCTTTCTGAACTATATTCTTGATGGCTAGAATTTATAAACACAAAGCCTTTTTTCTTATTTTAAAATAAGTAGCCAATGGAGGCAACAAAGGGCCCATCATTGAATAATTTGGGATCCGAAACCCCATGTGTCTGCCTTGCATCAGTTATTCCTAAGTCTGACTGCAAATTAGACAAATTTTCAGACCATTTCTTACTTTTTAAAATAACACATAGGGAACTTTAGAAATACACTGCTATCTGGAGCAACCCCCCAAACTTCCAGGTTAACTGGCTTGTGGGGGGACTAGGGCATTAGTAATTTTTAAACACTCCCTTGGTTTTCCTAATATCTAACTAAAGTTGACTTTAGAGACCACTGATCCACATCATTCAAATTCACTAAGTGGCAGAAGTACAAATTCTGCAGGTCTGGGAGGATATCTCTAATGAGTAAGTTAGCAAGTAATGCAAGTAAATGCAAGCTCTGGAATTAGGTAACCTGGCTGTTCTCCTTACTAGTTGTTGATCCTGGGCTATTTATTCAATCTCTCTGTACCTTAGTTTACTAATTTTCAAAAATTAGAGTAATAATAGTATATACCTGCCAGGGATGATGGTACACACCTGTAATCCTAGCAACTCAGGAGGCTGAGTCAGGAGGGTCTCAAGTAATAGGCTAGCCTGGGAAAACTAGCAAGTCCCCATCTCAAAATAAACAATAAAAATTAGTGAGTATGCATGGCACTTGCCTAGCATGTATAGAGCCCCCTGGGTTCAATCCCCAGTACCGCAAAAATAATAATTATAGTATTTGTCTGATAAGGTTGTTACAAGGAATAAATACATCCTATGTTAAAGGCTTAGGACAACTGCTGCCATACCATGAGCATTCTGTTGTTTTGTTAGATATTGTTATTTCTGTTGCTGTTGTCATCATTTTGGGAGTACAGATGTCCTGACAAAATTTATGATAGTGCAAAAGTATATGCTTACAGCTATTCTGTATTTTACTTTCAGTACAGTATTCCAAAAATTAGAAGAGATATACCAAAAACTACATGAGATATTCAACCCTTTATTGTAACATGGGCTTTGTTAGGTGATTTGACTCATCTGTAGGCTAATGTAAGTGTTCTGAGCATACTTAGAGGTAGATGAAACTGAACTCTGATGTTCAGTAGGTGAGGTACAATAAATGCATTTTCAATTTATGACAGGTTTTCGGAACACAACCACATTTTAAGTCAAGGAGCATCTGTGTAGTATTATTTCATCACAGTTCTGTTGATATGATCAAATGTTCCTTGCCAGTACCCTCTTCATGTATCTAGTCTAAAATTGGGTTTCCTGAGTATGCATGGCGTTTAAAGTAAAGGAGTAGTTTGACCTCAGAACACCAGTTTTCCCTCAATGCCTGCAAGAGAAAACATTTCCCTCAATGCCTGCAAGATTATTCCCATTTTTCTTGGGAATTATCCAGGTCCCTGAAAACTACAGAGGAATCCTTGAAATTAACTGAAAATAAAAAATCCAGCCCTGTCAGACCCTTCTAGAATGCACAGACGTGAGTCTCTTGACTAAACTAAAATGAACCCAGTTAACATGCTATGTATGTTTTACTCTCTCAGATCTACTACCCCATCAGAGTAACTGGCAAGACGTCTGTTCAGAATGCCAAAGAGATGGAAAATGCTGCCATCGATCCTGAGGACAAGTGGCATCAAAGAGCACAACAGTTAAAGGTTACTAACTAGATAGCATGTTAAGTGTGTTTCATGTGATACTACTGAATATAAGTCATGCTTTCACTGAGTTCTTGGGGGGATTTATTTTTTGCCTGAGAGTAGTTAGTTCACCACCATCCTTTATGGGGGAGACTGATGTGCCATTGGTTGGTCAGGCAGCCACCCCTACCTGTTTTACCAAAGGTTCTTTTTCTCAGATGATCATCCTATCACTCTTTAAACAGAGCTAAAGCTCTCACAGAAGGAAGTGCAGGGGGAAATGCAGAAAAATCAGGAAATCATGGTTCCAAAGTGTTGTCCAGTTCTGTGCTACCCCTTTATCTGGTTCCTTTGGGAGTTGGAAGTCACCCATTATCCCTAGGTGACTGGGTGCATGGGAGTCTTCAGAGCCTTATAAACCCTCTTTTGCAGAATGTGAAAGCTTACCAGCTGGTAATTTATCATGTGGACAACTTTTTAGGCCATGGGTTTTGTTGTCAGTGTGCTATGTCACTAACAGACCAAATATGTTTGTGACTGTCCACAATGTCAGAATTCATTGAATAACAATTCACAGGCTGCACCACTCTCATCAGTGGCAGTTCACTGAATATTTGTGGGTCACCTGGTAGTCATAAGCCAGTCAATCACAGATTCTTTTTTTCCAGCCAATTCCAATTATAGATAATTTCTAATATCTATAATAACCAAGTCATATATATATATATATATATATATATATATATATATGTTATGGAAAGGATTAGAAAGGATTAAGGCAGACACAGGCATTTAGAAGGCTAAACTAAGGGCAAAGAAAACATTGTTTATTCCCAAAGAGTCACTGTAGGTGGTCAGATAAGATTACAAACCAGCCAGAGAACTTGTTCAAGGTGCAGAGCTGTCAAAACACAGAAGCCTACTCAGATGGACAGCAGTTTCACAGTGTCAGCTTAAGATGTCAGCTTCTAGTGGGACTTGCATGGTCATCCCAAGCAGGAGAAACCACACTGTGCTAAAGTCCAAGGACAGAGATTCAGAGGTTGTTGCTGTGGCAGTTTTCTTGGGCAAGGCTCATGACAAGCGACTAGGTGAAGGGATCAGAGTGCACCATTCTCAGGGTGCTCCTCCTTTTATGAGTGTCAAGGGAGGGCATTGCATCATCTAGTGACCTGGTGTGTCCAATAGGCTTGTTTTTCCAATGAGTTTTATATGCCCATGCATCCATGTGCTGCTGACTAATTTGATAAGATCACACGTGGTCATTCTCATTAGCATGAATTTATCAGTTTATGCCTTATCAGTTTATGCTAGGCAGGTGGTGGCTATTCACTTTTGCAAACAAGGTATAGAATCATTCCACCTCAGCACTTAAACTCAAAATGGAGTAGCTTTTATGGCAAACTATTGCTTTACAAAACAGAGTAGCAAAGGTTTTGGCACAGCCTGAAAAGTGCTGTCCTGTACATCATGGAGTAACTCAGAGCAGGGCACACCTCTGCTTTGAATCCATAAATGTGATTTGTGGGAAGATTTTTTTTTTTTTTTTGCAGTTTTCCACACTGACTATTTCTTGAGAATAAACAGAAAAAGCAGTAACAGCTGATTTTTTTTTTCCTGAACCAGCTTATGGAATTATGTGGAGTCACTGTTGGATCAGGTTTTATCCCCAATTAAGAAGGGATGAGCCCTTTGAAATCATGGAGCCTATGAAGCATATCAACATCATCAGATAAAACCATGTATGTAGTAATGGTAATAATAAAGATAATAAAGTTCATCCCAGCCTCAAAGAAGTTAGAAAAGAGGAGCAGCCTAAGTCATGTCTTTTTCTCCCTGTGGACTCCAAGCTGTTCTTAAAGATGTGAATCAACCCATCAAGCAGTCAGTCAAACAATAGGTTTCCCAGAGCTTTCTGATGCCAGGGGGCCATACCCAGAAGTTGAGAGCTTGGGGACTGACTGTCTCCTGCAGTGAGATGGGGGTCCATGGATCTACCCAACATCCCTGATATAGAGCGAGCCAAGGGAGCATGACCAGCAGGATCCAGGAAACCAAGGCAGCACAAAAGGCATGTCCTGCATTATGGGCAGTGGACTGGGTCAGAGATTTCTGGTCCTTGACCTGTCATTTACTGGATGTATAATTTGGGGGCAAAACTCAACTTTCACTGGAAGCCTTGTTTTTTTCATTGTGAAATGAAGAGTTGGAATAAATGACCTTTATGGTCCATTTCAGCTACAAAATGCTATGATTCTGAGACCACTGATTTCTAGTTATTTAAATTATTATAGAAAACATTTTTGAAGTATTGAAGATTATTGCAACACATAGCTTTCATAATTGTCACTAGGGAAAATGGTAGGATTCTCTGCCAACAATAAAATCATCTAGGTAAAATGAGAGTGCTTAAATCATGGCACAACTCTAGACAGAAGCAGGAAAAAGCTTTGTGTGGAAGCCTGTCGGAAGAAAGCCAGACAACGCTTTCTGTTCTCGGTGTACACTATGATTAATATGTTCACAACCTACTCTTGGACGAAGACAAAGTAGAGCAAAACGTCGAAAGATTGTTAGAAATAAAATGACGGTGACACAGAGTGGCCCAAGGGAAGTTGCCCTTTCTGCATTTAGAAAGGTCTGTTACAGCACTCTGCATCTTGCATGCTGGCTGGCCTTTCTCTTTCCTCTTCGACTATCCAAGTTCAGTGCCTTCGTTTTTGTCCTCCCTCAAATGTCCTTCAAGGCCTCCCAGCTCCCCTACCCACTCCTCTGCCCACCTTGGCTCCTCTGGAGCTTGTTGTCTATACTGCTTACTCAGGGTGTTCATGCTTGCCATGTCTTGTACCTGTTGCCTGCTTTCTTTTACCTACCATACTAGAAGCTTCTTATTTTCTGAGTTTATTTTGTCTTTTTTCAGGGGAATGGAGTGGGGGGAGGGACTGCAGATCAAACCCAGGGTTTGGGGCATGCAAGGCAAGTAATTTACCACTGAGCTACATCCCAACCCTAGAAGCTCCTTAAAGGTTAGGATTATATATCTTCCTTTGTGTCCCCTATGACAAGGCTTCCTCCAAAGCTGGTGCTCAATAAAAATTTACTAATTGATTAGTTTTAAAAAAATTGATTAGTAAAAAACTAAAAGACACATTTAAAGGTCACTAAGTGCATCTCCAAGTGAAAATGGGCCTCTTTAAATGTTTTTCTTAAAAGATGGCTTTCAGAGAATCTACAGATCCTTCAGTAAACTCCCCCTAACAATGAATGACTACTAAGAATATATCAAAATATTTCACACAGGTATCTATTGAGTACCTGTTATATTCTAGGCACTATGGAATAAGTAGATTTTTTTAATTTTTATTTTTAGTTATACATGACAGTAGAATGTATTTTGACAGAATATACATACATAAAGTATAGCTTATTTAGGTTCCCACTCTTATGGTCATACAGGATGTGGAGTTACCCTGGTGGTTTATATAAATACAAGGCTAGGAAAGCTATGTCCAATTAATCTGTCTTTCCTATTCTCATCCCCCTCCTTTCTCTTCATTTCCCTTTCTCCACTCCAGTGGATTTCTATTATTCCCATCCCCAACTTCCATTGTTTTGGGTTAGCATTCACAAATCAGTCAGAATGTTTAGCCTTTGTTTTTTGTGAATTGGCTTATTTCACTTAGTATGATATTCTTCATTCCCATCTATTCACTGGCAAATCCACAATTTCATTCTTCTTTATGGCTGAGTAATATTCTATTGTGTATATATACCACATTTTCTTTATTCATTCATCCATTGAATGACACTTAGGATGTTTCTGTAGTTTGGCTATTGTGAATTGAGCTGCTATAAACATGGATGTGGTTGTATCACTGTAGTACACCAATTTTAAGATCTTTGGGTATAGACCAAGGGAGTGAGATAACTGGGTCAAATAGTGGTTCTATTCCAAGTTTCCTAAGGAGCCTCAATACTGCTTTCCATAGTGGTTGTACCAGTTTGCAGTTCCACCAGCAGTGTATAAGAGTACCTTTTGCCCCACATCATTGCCCACATTTACTGTTATTTGTTTTCTTTATAACTGCCATTTCGGCTGGAATGAGATGGAATCTCAGTGTAGTTTTAATTTGCATTTCTCAAATTACTAGAGATGTTGAACATTTTTTATATTCTTTTGACCATATTTCTTCCACTGTGAAATATTTGTTCAGTTCCTTTGCCCATTTATTGATTGGGTTATTTATTTTTCTGGTGTTAGGTTTTTTTGAGTTCTTTGTATATCCTGGAAATTAATGCCTTATCTGAGTTACTGGTGTCGAAGATTTTCTCCCACTCTGTACGATCTCTGTACACGTTCTTGATTGTTTCCTTTGCTGTGAAGAAGCTTTTCAGTTTAATACCATCCCATTTATTGATTCTTGATTTTATTTCTTGTGCTTTAGGATTCTTGTTGAGAAATTTGGTTCCCAAGCTGACATGTTGGAGAGTTGGACCTACTTTTTCTTCTAGTAAGTGCAGGGTCTCTGGTCTAATGCTTAGGTCTTTGATCCAGTTACAGTTAAGTTTGTACAGGGTGAGATATAGGGGTTCAATGTCACTTTATTACATACAGATTTCCAGTTTTCCCAGCACCATTTATTGAAGAGGCTATCTTTTCTCCACTGTATGTTTATGGTGCCTTTGTCTAGGAAGAGATAACTGTATTTTTGTGGGTGTGTCTCTGTGTCTTCTATTCTGTTTCATTGGTCTTCATGTCTGTTTTCACACTAAGGATTGCTTTGGCTATTCTGAGAGTATTTTTCCAAATGAATTTCATAATTGCTTTTTTATTTCCGTGAATAACATCATTGGGATCTTTATAGGAATTACATTAAATCTTTATAGCGCTTTGGTAGTATGGCCATTTTGATAATATTGATTCTTCCTGAGATAGGTGTTTTTAAAACCAACCAAATAACAAATTTAAAAACAAAAAACTCTTCAAAAAATAAATAATTAAAACATAAGGAAAGATACTTTTTCTAAATATCTCCTCCCTTCTAGGCATCCAGAACTTTAGTGGGCATCCTGTCATGTAATCATCATAGTACTAATATATAATAGTAATAATATGCAAGTAAATACAAAAATGCAGTGAAACTAAAAGAGCACCTAATTTTGCCTAAAAGGACTGAGGAACCTCCCCAGAAATGACAGCATCTGGGCTGTCCCAGAAGGATGCAGCGCAGGGCACCAGGTGTGAAGGTGAAGAGGTGGGAGAGAAGATAGTAAGATATGTGCTAAGAATTCCAAACACTTCAGTCACTAAAGGAGAGAGGACAAGGGAGGAGAGTTGTGTGAGGTGGGGCTGGACAGGTTAGCAGGAGCCAGATTGTAAATGGCTTTTATGTCCACCAAAACTGTCAGATTTTTATTGGGTGGACAGGAGGTAGCCATTGGCAAATTTTGAGCAGGCTAATGACAAAATCAGGCTTGTGTGTTAGAAAAATCACTTTGTTGTCTGAGGAACAGATTGAAAGGGGATAAGACTAAAAAGAGAGCAAAGCCAAGAAGATGGCTTTTGCTGTGTTTTCTGCAAGATGTGGAATGGTGGTCACACTTGCTCTGTGTTTGTCATCCACTCCACACGCAGTTAGTTAGTTAGCTTTCTGTGTGGTGGAGGGATCCTACTCTACCCACTCGACTGAACTTCTTTGGAGGTCAGGGTAGCACCTAATCCCTCAGCCCCTGCACAGAAGTGGTGAGGAAGTAGAATCCATTGCTTAAACAGATGGTAAGAGCGTCATCAGGGGGTGTCTATATGTGTGATCTGTGGTACCAGAACCACTGAGGAGGAGAGGAGGGATTGGGGCACTGGAGACAGGGGGGGTGGGGGGCATGAGGACAGGATGGTGGCTAGAGTTGAATTTGGTGATGCTGATAGGAAAAAGGACATGTGACCTGGTTGTAGAAGTCAGGAGGACATCTGAGTTAGCCATGTCCACTTGCATCAGGAGCTTTTTCTGATGGATTGAAACTATAGGGATTGCTGAGATGACCCAGAAATTGTGTGGAGTCAGAGAAGAATGTGGAGAACAAGAAGGGGCCCCATAGTAAAATGTTAAGGGCAGGCAGTGGTAGAGGAAGAAGATAGAAGGTCAGAGTCTCAGAAGGGTTTGCCATAGAGGAGGAAAGCTAAGTAGATAAAACAGAATCAGGGAACCTGAGACATGAAATTCAAAAAAGAGGAATCAGTGAACAGAATTGAACACTGCAAAGACAAGTTTAAAAAGTGTCATGGAAGGGGCATCGTATGTGTAATTCATGCAAGGCTCAGATGATTCAGGGAAAAAAAAACAGCAGTTATGCAAACAACAATAATGTAAGTTGTATGTCTGTGTGTTTTCTAAATTTGGAGTGACACATAGAATGATTAACTGCAGCAAAATATTAAAATTCATGAATCTGGGTAAGGATCTTTGAGTTTTCTGTGCTTTCCTGGCAATCTTTCTGTAGGTTTCAAATAACTTCATAGTAGAAGGGTAATGCCAAAGGGCTCAGCCACTAAGAGGGCAGTGGCAGCCTATGCAGAGCTGTTTCTGTGAGTGGTATGAACACAGAGTTTGAATGCTCTGCTGTGGGGTGCAGAGGTCCCCAGTGACAGTTGGTCTGGAGACCAGCACAGCCTACACTGTCAAGACGCTTGGCTCTGAGTTCAAGAATAATTTAATCAGAGAATGGGTCTCTGTGAGCTTCCTTTTACTTTTTCAGAGGAAAGATTAAACACATTTATATGCTGAAAAGAATAAGAAACTAGAGATAGGGTGAGGAAAGACAGAAGACATGCCTGAAACTTAAGTCCATGTGTTTTCTCTTTTAAAATACTGCAACTAGGGCTGGGGTTGCAGCTCAGTGGTAGAGCACTTAGCACGCTCAACATCCTGGGATCAATCAGCAGCTCTGAAAAAAAAAAAAAGGAAAAATATTTTTTTCTAAATATCTCCTTCTCTCTAGGCATTCAGAACTTTAGTGGTCATACAGTCATGTAATCATCATAGTACAATAATATGCAAGTAAATACAAAAATGCAGTGAAACTAAAAGAGCACCTAATTTTGCCCTAAGAGGACTGAGGAGTCTCCCCAGAAATGACAGCATCTGGGCTGTCCCAGAAGAGGCAGCACAGGGCACAAAAATTTATCTGCAAATATTACAAAAGAACAATCATCATTTTTTATGTGAGATTCTTGTACATGCTTGAAATCTTTACTTCAAGCCAAGTTATCCCTTATCATTTCACTTTTACACATAGGTCTTATTGTCCCAGAATCATTCCGTGCTTTCCTGGGAATCCTTTTTTTTTTTTTTTTTTTTTTTTCAGTACTGGTAAATGAACTAGGGTTGCTCTAACCATGTTCTGTACATCCCCAGCCCAGTTTTATTCAGTCAGTCACCAAAGCTGACCTAAAACTTGCAATCCTCCTGCCTCAGCCTCTCTGAGGCTGGGATTACAGGCATGTGCCACTGCACCCAGTTTCTCCTGTGAGTCATCATGGGATCTGCAAGCCCCATTTCAGTGGTGTGCCCAGACTGAACGTGACACTTAGCTCATGACCCATGCCAGGTAATAAAAGGAAGCACTCTCCCACTGGCAGAAGATCCTTTCCAGCTGTCTTAGTTTGATCTACTATTTAAAAACCATAGACTGCATCTTATAAACAACAGAAATTTATTTCTTGCAGTTTGGGAGGCTAGAAAGTCCAAGGTCAAGAGCCGTTAGGTTCATCTGGTAAGGGCTTCCTGGTTCATCTATGGGTCCCTTTTTGCAGTGTTCATATTTGGCAGAAAAGGTTGACAGAACTCCCTTGGGCCTCTTTCACAAGGGCTCTGATCCCATCAGGAAGGCACTGCCCTCAAAACACAGTCACCTTCCAAAAGGCCCCATTTTTAATGCCATCACTTTGGCAGTTAAGATTTAACATGAATTTTGGGGGAGACACAGACATTCAAACCATAATACCGGGTGATAAATATGTTGTCAGGAGAAAGAACAGAAAGTTTCCCAACTAGGTAAAGCATTCACAAGGCTGAAATAGGATGTTTTATTTCTTGCCAATCCAAAATAACTCAGCTGCAAATAAGGAAAAGTATGAAAGGCCAGGCGCAGTGGCGCATGCCTGTAATCCCAGCAGCACAGGAGGCTGAGGCAGGAGCATCTCAAGTTCAAAGCCAGACTAAGCAATTTAGTGAGGCCCTAAGCAACTTAGCAAAGACCCTGTCTTAAAATAAAAAATAAAAAGATCTGGGTACGCATGGCTCAGTGGTGAAGCACCCCTGAGTTAAATCCCCAGTACCGGGTGGGGGGGGGAAAGCCTGTAGGACCATTCAAAGAGCTGTGATTTCAGTTTTGCCTCCAGCACTTCCAACAGATCTTTGTCAGGGGACCTGGGTAGGGTGGCAAACACCTATAATTCCAGTAACTCGTGAGGCTGAGGCAGAAGGATTGAAAGTTTGAGGCCAGCCCGGACAATTTCGAACGTGTCTCAAAATAAAATTTAAAAGGTCTAGGGATACAGTTCAGTGGTAGAGCCCTTGCCTAACATGCATGAGGTCCTAGTTTAATCGCATCCTAATTATAGGAGGGAAAAAAGTAAAGAACAATCAAATTGGAATCTTTAGATGAGAGTTGGAATAGAACAAACTAAAAGGGACATGTTAACAGAGCTGCACTGAAAAAATAGCAGATCATTCTTCAGACAGAAGAAAAATAATGTGAGATGGAAACACTAATATAGGAGGAATAAAGTGCAGGAAGCATAAGTATATTGATAAGTAAAACAAAAGATTGTGTTGCAAACCAATAGAAGCAAAACCATGGAAATTTAAAATATATGAACTATTAACATGCACTACAGAAATAAGACAAAAAGTGAGATAGAATAAGAGGAAATAACAGTATTCTTGGGGAATTGGTTAAAGTAACAATTTGTATTAAATTATAATGAGCAAATGCAAAAAATAGTTCTATGCTTCTTCCATGCATCTTGAACAGAGTTCTTTCTTACTGACAATGATAATTAGAGCCAATTAATATCTGTGCTCATAATTTTCTTAATATTATCAAATGGAATTTTTAACTCAAGCTTCAGGGATTTGAGTATTATTGTTAATGAACACAGCAGAAAAACAGAACACTATGGGGGTTTCTGTACCCCCGAGCTGATCTAGGAGCTCAGGTACAACTCTCAGGACTCTAGTGCTGAGACAAGGTGACCCAGAGCTGGAGTGGCTTTTGTGTTAAAGCAGATAGACTTTCTGGTCAGGATAAGAACATACATTCTCCTTTCTACTTTGGACGGACATGGCTTTCACAGGATTGGAGGCAAACTTCCCTCGGATGGTGCAGTATGAACAAACACTAATGACTAAGGATGGGTCTTACCAAGAAATTATCCTCCCAGCATTAGGCATCAAGATTTCCCAGTGCTAACCCTCTGTGTGTGCTGTGAAAACCCACTGCCATTAAGCAGTTATTCTGAGGGCATATAGGATGTACCGATTGCAAATGTTGGTAACAAAAGAACCCCAGTGAGAGTAGGATGAAATAGGGGATCTCAGTGCTGATGGAGATTAAATAGCCTGAGAATGGCTTTGTGTATTAACGTCAGGGAGCTCAGGTCCTGCCACCTAAAGAGTGACACCTGATGCCTCAATTGTAGGGTAATAAATCTTGAGTAAACTGCAGATCTCAAGTAGGCTGTTTGCAAGGTGAAAGAAATCATATCAATCCCATAAATGTCTTCATTTCTGGAGACTGAAATACCATCTCCGAGCACTTATATTTACTTGAACAGAGGATTTAACACTTGAGACAACTGAAGTTTCATAAAATGAGGAGTCCTTGGCCTTGTTGACAAAGCACCCTGTGAAGAGTGTGATTGTGATCCAAGTCATTAGCAGCAAAGGTAACGACATGATTAAAGTCAAAGTCAAGTGACAGCCCAGGATTCGGGACCTGGTAGCCCAGAAATGAAATATCTGATAGATTTTTTCCTTGGTGGGGATGGGGAGGGAAGACGGAGATTTACAGTCAGATGGTAACAGAAAAAGAGTTCCTAGTCACTTATTTCTCTAGTGAGCTAAAGGCTGAACAAACATTGAAAAGAATGACATTATCAACATCAGTTAGTATTTAGAGATCATAGCAGAGCAAGGGCTGTCCTGACCTTCATAAACTGCAGTGACAGCAATGAAAAGAGCAGTGTGTTTCACAAATACACCCATAAGATTGTAAAACAGCAGTTTTCTTCTGGAGCCAGGGCAAGGAAGGACGCTCTTGGGTTGTGTATTCAGAGCCTTTTTGCCCATATTTCCCCATGCAGCTTAATATGCTTCATGGAAGAAAGAAAGCTTACTTACCCAAACATAGGAGCAAGTTTTTTTCTTTTTATGGAACACCATGGGTAAAAATTAAAAGCTTATAGTAACTAATCAGCATATAACCAATTCCCCCAGAAAGCTCAAATTCCAAAGAGAATATTCTAAATTTTTAATTAGAAGTCATTCTTACTTAAAAATCAGTATAATAGTACATATTACTCTTTTAAATTTATCTTAATCTTATCATTATACTGTGATTTCATTAGAAATTAAACACTACTTAATATTATAAAGGAACAGGATGAGTCTTAGGGGCCGTATCAGAAAGGTGAAATAAGAAAAGAACCCTTAGCACAATAATGGTTTTATTCTTCTGTAGTAAACTGAAACAGTTTGAACAAAAAGCATGCTTTACTCACTTCAGTATGTTTTCTTCTCCAGTGATCTAATTATTTCATTTTTCAATTAATATTGTATAGATCTAGGACACAGGTTTTTTAAATATGTGTATTTAGAAAGGGAGAAATAAGTTGCAATTGTATGACACATTGATGCATATGGTCATCTTATTGTTTTCAGTAAGCATTTAATCATTCCTTCCAAAGACCTCTTAACTCAGCCAATTTTTCACAAAGTAATGAGTGCTCTATTCCTTGGGAAATATTCCTAAATCGATGTAGCACAGTATAGTTACATAGTGTATCTATTATACTGGGAGTACATTTTGTTGTTACCAGGCTTTGAAAAGCATAAAGACTATTCTGAAATTGAAATCTTTCCCCCCAGATGTTTGATTGCCTAAGTACAGGCTATATTAAGGAACAGAAGCAAAACAACCCTTGTGGTTTCACAGATGCCCTATCACAGCTCAGACTCTTTTATAATCTTCTGAATAAAATCTAATTTGTTTCATCTGGTGAAGAGGTCATTTCTAGCTTCTGACCTGTATGAGAAAGAAAAGCTGATAATCCAGTGTTTCGCATTAAACTTGAATTTGGTTAATAAAACATATCACTGATGTTTTTCCAGTTAGAATTTCTGAAATATTCATTTAGTTAAAATAAGCTTGCCTATTTTGATGTAGATTTCTACTCTTTTCCTGCACAACTCTTTAGCAGTAAAGCTTCTTCCCACCCCACACCTGATTTTAGTAACACTTCCCATTTGTCTTTAATACAAAGCCCATTCTAAGTTCTTGATCTCTTTCTAGGCTCATAATCTAATTTTTTTTTTCCTGAAAGAATCACTCCGGTTTATCTCTAGTTGCCTGAAGTTAGGAAAGGACCCTCTGTACTCTTATATCTGTTTTCAATTTCAAGGTCACCTTCTCAGAAGTCTCAATTCCTATTGGGCATGGTGGCATACACCTGTAATCCCAGCAGCTCAGGAGGCTGAGGCAGGAGGATAACAGTTTCAAAGCCAGGTTCAGCAACTTAGCCAGACCTTAAGCAACTTAGCAAGACCCTGTCTCAAAATAAAAAATAAAAAGGTCTGGGATTGTGGATCAGTGGTTAAGCAACCCTGAGTTCAATCCCTGGTACAAAAAAATAAATCAAAGTCTCAATTCCCAGTTAAAAACACTAATTTAAAATGTGTAAAGAGTGCCAATCTTATAATTTTACATTAATTGACAACATCTTTTTAGATTTACCAGGAGCACTGGTCTCAATATGAAGGTACAAAATCAAGCAATCTACCAAGAAGTCAATCCTCTGAAATAGCCAGCGGCCAGCAACCATCCAAAAGACCAGCCAAGCCCAAAGCTCGGAGACAGCATAAACGCCAGATTGGCCTCAAGTCTTTCATGGTCAGTCAAGGAAACCAGAACGACATTCCAAGACAGCAACAAAACCAAAATCAGCCTATAGATGCTTCAGTAAAGCATGGATCAACTGTGCTCACAAACGCCTCTAACAATGATTTACAAGACTCAAGAGCATTTAGGAACCAGGATCCCAAAGTGACCTCCAATATATTTGCTCCACCAAAGCAGGCTTTTGACAGGGTATTATATAAAAACTCTACTGGATATCACTCGATGCTGAATATCAATAAAGAAAGGGGACAATGCAGAGATGAAGAGGAGAGAAGATTTCCGTATCAGCAGCTACCCATATACACTCTTTCTGATTCAGATTTGAACAACCTTAATGAACTTTCTAAGAGACAAGTGTTCCTGAGCCAGAAAGAGTCTCAGTCTGTTTATGACATGAATGTTCAAAGATCGACTGAAAAGAGGAAGCAACCAAAACAGCCTTTTACAGAGACAAAATATAGGAACTTAGAAATGTTATGGTAAGAATTCTCTATTCTCGAGTGGTTTCCTAGAGGAGATATAAGAGGCTTCTGGTGAAAGACAGGAGAGGGAGAGGGAAAGGGAGATGGATGGGGGAGTCCCTGGGAATAGTCAGGTGAGAAGGGAAAATTCACATAACAGCTTCCCTGACACTAATTTCTGCCCAGTGCTGTCCACTTTTGATCTATTTCTTTTCCTCTTCCTTATCTCCTCTACTTTTTTCACTCTACTTAAACTAGAATTTGGAAAGAGGGGAAAAAGACACAGGGTCTCAGTCGAAACAAATCAGTATGTTTTAAAGGATATAAATAATAGTTGGAGAAAACCAAATTATCTCCAGAACTCTAATGGCCTTTCCTAAGAAAGAAATCTAAAACAGAAAAGGGAGCTGGGGATGTGGCTCAAGCGGTAGCGCGCTCTCGCCTGGCATGCGTGCGGCCCGGGTTCGATCCTCAGCACCACATACAAATAAAGGTGTTGTGTCCGCCAAAAACTAAAAAGTAAATATTAAAAAATAAATAAATAAAATAAAACAGAAAAGGTATGCACAAAAATACCACCGTTTATAGAAAACAACCTAAAGGTACAATAGTGGGGAAATGTTTAAGTAAATTTGATATTTAATATCATAATTTAAAATTTTGGTTAAGAGGCAATGTTCCTATAAAAAGAAATTAATAAGGTATAAAATTATGCCTAAGGAGTATAAGCTCTATTGGGTTAAAATGTTCACAGAAGAAAAATGTTCCAAAATGTCAATAGTGGTCATCTCTGGCAAGAAAGATTGCGGTTGTTTTAATTTCTCCTTTATATTTTGTGAAATTGTACAAGTACCCTACAATGTAGATGAATTACTTCTATAGACAGGAAAAGGAAAGTTATTTTTTTAAGACACTCTAGGAGCCCTTTGTTGATATTCTTTAATCAAACATGTTTTCTGTATACCTGACGTGGACTGAATATAAAGCTAAAATGCTGTGGAAAGTACAAAAGAAGTTTTATGCATGAGGCACCCTCAAGGAGCTTACTTTCAAAATAGGGGGACAATTTTATATATCTGAATTAATCAGAGGACATTTAAGTGCTACACTTGAGGACATGAAATGTATGTTTAATAATCCAAGTTAGCTTTCTGGAAGAGACAGCATACTTCTCATTTTTCTCTAGCTTCAGAAGGATTGCTTCTGACATTTTTTTGTGTGAAAAATAATATTTAGGTTTTGGTATATAGGAAACTAGAAAACTCCTTTCTATTCCATTCTTGATTTTCTTTGCAAAGAATTTTTATCATAAGTAGTATGCATCAGTTGAAAAATATTCTCCAATAATCCTTTAATGTAATGAAATATATTAACAGATTTTCTAATGTTACACTATCCTTTTGTTTCTGAGGTTAACTTGACATAATGTACTTTTAATAAGTTGCTTGATTAGATTTGCTAGCACTTTGTTTGGGATTTAACATTCACTGCATGAAGTAAGATTGGCTATAATTTTCCTATCTGCCATGAGCCTTGCTGTGTTATCAAGGTTATGCCAGCCTTATGAAATGAGTTAAGAACTATGCCCTCTTTGTACGTCTGAGTTATATATACACTTACATGCAGTTGGGATGGTCTGTTACTTGAAGGTTTGATAGAACTTTCCTGTACAACTACTGGGAACATGGGTGTTTTTTTATTTGGTTTTGTTTTTGTGATTGTTGGCTGTGGGCAGATTTTAGATTCCTGATTCATTTACTAGAATGACTAAAAGTCTTTACAAGCTTTCCGTTTCTTCTTTGATCATCTGATAAATATACTTTCTAAAAAAAAATCTACTTTTACGAAGTTTAAAATGTCCTGTCATATCCTCAGTGTGTGGTGACTTGGGGCATGCTTGGGCTGTTTTGAGCTTTTCTAGATCTCATGGTGCAATCCTGCACTTGTGGGCTCAACTGTACTTCTCGTAGTTCCTGTGTGAGACCAAGTACCCCTGGAAATTCATCAGGCCTATCCTCTTCTGCCAACTATGAAAGGTGGTTTTCCCCCTATTTTTATTTTTAGCCCTTTTGAAATGTATGTCCACGTACAGTGAAGCAGGGTGTGTGAGTTCAGCAACAGAGCTTGGGTGCCTTACTGAATTGTCCTGCAGTTGAATACGGAAAGGAAGTGGAGCATAGTCCTCAGGAGACAAAGGAGAATGCCAAAGGAGAATATTGGTGCATCTTCAACACACCCAGGGGCCGGAGAGGGGGTATTGTTTTACTTCATTAACTTTTAAATTCAAACATTATGTCAGAATACATTTTAAGGCATTTAAAAATTTTAAAACAGTCAAATAAAAAATGTACTGGCATAAAGCTCTTTATAGTATTACATAACTTTCATATTATTCAACCTTTTAAATCTTTAATCATGTCTTTTTATTTCCAGTACTACTCCTTTCTTGTTTTTTTTAATATTTATTTTTTAGTTTTCGGTGGACCCAACATCTTTATTTTATTTTTATCTGGTGCTGAGGATCATACCCAGCGCCCCACACATGCCAGGCAAACGCGCTACTACTTGAGCCACATCCCCAGCCCTGTTTTTTACATTAACTTTTCAACCAAGATGGTACATGCACATATACTAAAAAGTCAGGTGGCACTTAGTCAGTTGGCAATCCACTGCTTTCACTCCCCAGTGATCCCCTCTCACAGTGCTTGGCTATGAATAATATTTATATTGGTATAATAATGAAAATCCTCAATATTAGTAACCCCTTTTGACTTTTATTGTTTCCTCTAGTATTTGCCACTATTCTCAGTTATATTTATTTATTGTTATATTTTTCTACTTCAATTTCAGCTATTTTTATTGATTTTATTGATTTCTATTCTGATAGATGAGGACTGAGCTTCCTGACATCACCTTCATTATGTGCTTCCCTTCAACCATTCTGCAGTAATGGGAGTTACACTGCAATTTTTGGTTAGATCAATATTCAGTGTTTTGTTATTATGCCAATGCATCTATAATGCATGATCTGGTGTTGGTCTATAACTATGCCTCATTTTAAAATTTTTTTCCAAAAAGTTCATAATTGCCTTGACTTGTTTGTTTGCTTTGGCTTACTTTCATTTGTACATGTGGCCCATTGTTCCCACACTTTCCTAGTCTCTCAATACAAATGTTCATAGATGCAAATACATTAGATTCTTTCTTCTATCTTGGACATAGCATTTTATAACACACCTTTAAATTCTTCATCTTGCAGAGTTGCTACAAAACTGTTTGAAGAATTCCCTTTGACTTTTCCTTTTGGTCAGAATCCCTTTTTCAAGATTGCAGATTTTCCTCGTTTTGTTTGAGTACATCCTCTGATATTTTCTTCCTATTAGAAACATGGTGTGATGACAATAGGGTGACAAGGGGTTCTCAGTATGCCAGTGTCCTGCGCGGCACTTCCTTTCCCCATGGCCATCCTCTGCCCGGGTTGTCCTTGCAGAACCTCTCTTCACTTCATCATGGGGATGCCCTTCATTTTTCTCCGCTGTTGACCCTCCTATTTTCTCCATCTACTCTCTTTCCCTTTCTTAGCTTCCTTTCTCATTCTGGTAGAGAACATCCTCTACTGCTTAGGAGGTATGATTGATATTGACTGTGTTCTGCCCTTGCTCCTAATAGCTGGCAGGGTGTTGTAGAATTCTAGATTGAAAATCATTTCCCCCTAACAATCGTCTTCTTGCTTCTGGCGTTGTTATGACCTGTCTATTTTTTCTTTGGAAGCTGTAGGATCTCCTCTCTTTCTCCATAAAATGAGAATTCATAATAACATGCCTTGGTTTAGGTCTATTTTCATAGATTGTTCTGGGCCTTTTAGCCTGGATACATGTGTCTTTTCAGTCTGGAAAATGTCTTGAATCCTTTCATGGATCACTCCTTCCAGCTCTCTTCTTTCCTGTTATTCACAGGTGTTTTTCCAGGACTGTTCATATGATATTCTTTACTCTCTTGTTCATTTCTTATTTATTTTGCTCTACTTTCTGTGAAAGTTCCTCAATTCTTGCTTCCAGCCTTCCTATGCTCTTGTTACTGGAGGAAGGATCTTTTGGCATAGAAACAGTAGAGAAGAGACCAAGCTGAATACTGCAAACACACACAAGCAGAGTTTTTTAATGTGGCTTCACCTGAAAGGAAACAGCACTGATAGGGAACCAAGCTGCTCTATGAATAAAGGGAGATGAAAGCTTCTTATTGATTTTCTGGGGTGGGCCAAAGACCAGTAATTTTCCACTAGCCAGGGACATAGTTTCTCTTTGCATGAGATTTGGACCACATAGTAACGGTCAACTTGTCCCAGGAACTTCTGAGTTATTCTTGGAGCTGGTGTCATCATCCTATGTGCAAACATCCTGGTCCTGTGGTTCAATCTTGGCCTTATGACAAGTTGAAGGACTTTAGGTCCTTTGGATGCTGCAGCTGGTGAAAGGGTGGGGCAGAAGAAAAGTCATACCAGCTCCAGTGAGCAATGTTTGCATGCAGAGGTGAGTAGAATCTGACCAAAGGGTTAAGATAGCAAAGAGGACAAACCCAATACAAAGACAGAGATGCCAAGCCATTTCATCAGATTCCACTCATCCATGCAACATTTATAGGCCCAAGTGAAGAGTGAGAATTTTCAGCAAAAGTGGTCTTTAGGTCCTGGAAAGTAACCAGGGCCACCATTACCATCATAACCCACATGTCCAAGGTGTTACCTTCAACAAAGCTAGAGGGAAGCTAATAATGTATTATCCAGATGTGTGATCTCCAAAAGTACTGACTTTTAAGTTGAAAAAGAAAAGTGAAGTGAGAGAGTTTGTTTAGGTTTATCCCCATTTCTCAGTGTGCTGTGCAGATTGAGAAGGGTAGTTGCTTCACTGTACAGAAAAGGAAGAAAATCTGGAGGGGTGCCTGCTTCTTAAACAGACTTTCAACCAATTCCTATTTAAATAACTCTCACATAGACTTTCACCATCAATGGCACTCGTAGTTTATGAGTCTTTCAAAGATTCTTTGATATTTTCAATACTTGTTTTTTGGCCAAAGTTTCTCATTTGTTTGAAAAGAAGATATTTTCTGCAGTTCTATGGCATATCATTCTGTATACATTCATTTACCACTTAACAGTGGGGATATGTTCTGAGAAATCTTTTTATTCTATCTTTTCACAGACATTGAAGTGTCCTGACACAAACTAAAATGGCTACGCTGTCACTAGGTGACATAATCTTCTGGGACTACCTCTTTACATGTAGTTTGTTGTTGATCAATACCGTGTTATGCAGCACATGATTGTAATTTAAATTAGGGAAAGCTTGTTACATATGTTATTAAAATCTTCTGAAGCCTGATTAGGTTTCCATGATTGATATATTAGTTTCTGACCCTGGTAAATTGGCATTTCCCTATATTTGGCTGTAGAGGCACATGCCTACAATCCCAACAACTTGGGATGTTCCTTTCAGGAGGAACACAAATCTGGGCAACTTAAAGAGCCCCTGTCCCTAAACAACAACAACCAAAGGACTGGAGACACAGCTCAATAGTAGAGTGCTTACTTAGAATGTGTGAGAGCTTGGGGGTTCAATCCCCAGTGCTTAAAAAAAAAAAGAATTGCTAATGTCACCTCATAATTCTATTAGTTTCATTTTATATATTTTGAAGTTTTATGATCAGGTACATGCAGGTTAATAATTATATATTTTCCTGGTGAATTCTTCTTTTAATCATGATGTAATGAATATTTTTATTTCCAATAATGCTATTTGACTAAAGTTTATGTTGGCTGATATTAATATAGCTTCATTCACTTTCTTATGATTAGAATTGAATCTAGTACATTTTTTCTATCATATTTAAAATTTTCAGTATGGTTCTATCTTAAGCCTTTCTTTTAAAAAACAGTGTGTTGTTGTAATTTGTTTCTTTATTCAATCATAAACTCACTTGTATCTAGTGACTTTAAACTGCTTACATTTATCGTGGTACTCATACAGGTGGATCTGTTTCTACCACCTTAATTTGACCACTCTAGTTACCCTACATTCGCCATGCTTCTTTTTACTTTTTTTCTTTTATTAAACTTAGAGAGTTCTCTTTGTTACTTTTTTCTTCTACTTATTTGCAGATACTCTTGTGGTGGGTGAGGATGGGTATTGGGGGTGGCTACTGGGGATGGAAACCGGGAGTACTCTACCACTGAGCTATATCCCCCAGGCCTTTTTATTTTATTTCAAGACAGGATCTCACTAGGTTGCCCAGACTGGTCTCTAGCTCACTGTCCTCCTGCCTAGGCCTCCAGAGTCACTGGGATTACAGGCATGTACCACCACACCCAACACTCTATTCTATTAACACACACACACAACTTACATATTTAACTAGCCTCATGTTAAATCAATATTTATGCTCTTTTCTAGACATGTTCAGGGTCATTACATTAAAAATACAATCTCTTTTCTTGTCTACATACTGCTTAGTCTAGCAACTTGTCCAGTTCTTTATATCTCAAAAATTAGTCATTGTTGGGGCTGGGGATGTGGCTCAAGTGGTAGCGCGCTCGCCTAGCATGCGTGCGGCCCGGGTTCGATCCTGAGCACCACATACCAACAAAGATGTTGTGTCCTCTGAGAACTAAAAAATAAATATTAAAAATTTAAAAAAAAAATTAGTCATTGTTTTTATTATTGTAGAGAGTAAATGGTATTTTAGAGTTAACCAAATTGTTTATTAATTTCTTTGCCTCACATTTTTTCATTTTATTCTGTTTTCTTTAGAAGTTGTTTCAGCAAGTGTATGTCACTGGGATTTACCTGAAATTCCTTTCTCTTACAATCTTGAATTATAGTTTAACCTGATAAAAAATTCAACTTTTTAAAAGCATTATTTTTTTGTCTACTGGTTTCTGTGTTGCCTTGAAAAGTCCTTTGTCAATGTAATTATCATTCTTTTTGTTTTTTACTTTCTCTTGTTGGTTTTTATTTTTTTATTTTTTTTAATAAGTGGGTTTAGAACTTTATTTTTTTGTAAGAGAGAGAGAATTTTTTAATATTTATTTTTTAGTTTTTCGGTGGACACAACATCTTTGTTTGTATGTGGTGCTGAGGATCGAACCCGGGCCGCACACATGCCAGGCAAGCACGCTATCACTTGAGCCACATCCCCAGCCCTCTTGTTGGCTTTTAAGCCTCTTCTTTGTTTTTAGTGTTTAGAAGTTTCACTATGATGTATATAGGAATGAAATTTTTAGTTCTACTTGAATCCCTTCTGTGATTCCTAAATCTGAGGATCATCTCTTTTTATAAATTTTGAAAAAATGATTACCCGTTTTCCTATGAATATTGTGTCTCCCAAATTGGCTCTACTTCCTTTTCCAGGAACACCAGGTAGATATGTATTAAATTCTTTGATTCTAGGCTTTGTGTGTTTTAACTCTGTTTCTTATTTTACCTGTTGTGTTTCTGCTTCTTTCTGAGAAATTTCCTCAGGTAGGTTTTCCAGTGCAATAATTTCCTTTTCAACTATGTCCAGTATGCTTTCTTAATTTTTCTGTTGGATTTTAAAATTAAATAATGGTATTTTTCATGTCTGGAATTTCTACTTGGTTATGAGTAAAACCTCCCTGTTTTTTGTTCAAAATAAGTTTTTAAAAATATATTTCTCAGAATTTTGATTTCTTCTTTCATGTTTCCAATCATTTTATACATACTTTATGAATGCTATCTAACATATTCTATTATCTAAAGCTTGCAGAAGTCTACTACTACTATTTGTGTGTGTGTGTATGTCTGCTAACCCTCACACTTGGTAGATGATCATTTCCCTTTATGTACTAGGATTTTACATGATGAACTTATGTTCACATTGGCCCCAAATCTCACATATCCTGTACCAGTATTGAGTATTAAAACTGACGCCCTTAAACCCAAACAGCCCACAAAGAAAGCCATAGCTTTACCTCATCCAAAATCTGCTCTGACTTCAGTTCATTTTTGGTTTTCCTCCCTGGAGATTTCCTTCCTCTCATACAAATTCAACTGTGTACATAAAAGATATTGATTTCATTTAATCCAACATTTCTTGTATTTTTGAAGTGGGAAACTCTTCGACTTCTCAAAATGATACACTTCTATTCTGAATGCACTAAGTGAAAGTTCTAAGCAGAGTTAGAATATCCTATGGAAAAGGAAGATTTTTTTAAGAAATTAATACATTAATGAGTGAATTAGCTCAAATTAATTCATTTGAGTTGAGGAGTGATAAATACACCAAGTTAATGGCTCATAAGAACTTTACTGTTAGCGGTCTTATGTATTCAAGTTTTAGTCACAAATGTGTATTCTTTTCCAAAGGAAATTCCATCCTTCCTCGGACAGCCAACCTGTCAGAGCTTCCCCAGATTCACGGCTCACTCAGATAATGGAGCAGCATCAGCAAGCCTTGGTGCAGCTGACCGACGTGCAGCCCAGTAAAGGGTCCTCTTCTAGCATCATGCTCCCCCCCATCTCATCAAGGGTAGAAAGTGAATCCCAACTCAGTCCAGAGAGAAGCCAAAGAAACCAAGTGAAAATTATCCGTAGCAATTCTGAAGGCTATCTGTTTCAACTGGAAAAAGGGAAAAAACACAGGAAAAGGAACAGCATTAAGGTGAGAAGGCACTGGTTATTACCCAGGAACTTTTTAATTTTGATAATACTGATGCACCTGTTTTTTTTTTTTTTTTTGTCCCCATGAATCATAGCCCTGGAATAGGGATGGTTATTACTGAACTGCTGCCACAACCAGGTGACCCAAGGTCCCAGGAATGTCACTCCTGGGGCTGGGGATGTGGCTCAAGCGGTAGCGCGCTCGCCTGGCATGCGTGCGGCCCGGGTTCCATCCTCAGCACCACATACCAACAAAGATGTTGTGTCCGCCGAGAACTAAAAAAAAATAAATATTAAAAATTCTCTCTCTCTAGCTCTCTCTCTCCTCTCTCACTCTCTCTTTAAAAAAAAAAAAAAAAAGAATATCACTCCTCTAGCCTGTGTTACTCCCTGGAATTTCCCTCCCTTCTTTCTAGAAGTTTTCGGCAGGGATGCCCATTCCCACCCGTTTCAGGTCATCTCAGGGAAGGAGTCTGCATTTACAGAGAGGCAATGATCTTCTCTTTATCCCCAGATTAAATACCACGTCTTCTAAAAAGCTTTCCCACCCCACCCTAACCCCTATTCTAAACTGAGTCTTCATACATTTTCATTTCTGAATAGAAGAAAAAGTAGGATTGAAGGGGTAAAAGCCCCTGTTGCCATGCATTTCCCCCACCACCGCATACTAGCTCCTTGCCCCTGATCTCACCTCACCCAGCTTCTGCAGTGAAGTACCTAGGCTGGTCAATGACTGAACTTTCCTCCAAAATGTTAGCTGCTATTTGCAGAATTCTTTGTCTACAATAAGATTTGCCATTACTAGCCCCTTTGTGCACTTAAATCTTTTTATGTCCTATTTATTTCTCTACTGTTTAAAGCAATAAAAACACCTCAGGAAAGATGACCTGGTTCTAGGGTCGAATAGTGTATTAGTTTGTTATTTATTACTGTAACAAAATACCTGAGGTAGCCTACTTTATTTTACAAAAACAGGTTTATTTAGCTCACAATTCTGGAAGCTCAAGGGCATGGCACCAGTATCAGCTTGGCTGTGGTGAAGGCCTTATGACCGAAGTCTGTGCAAAAAGGAGAGGTCATATCATAAGGCAGGAAGCCAGAGAGTGATTCAGGGGTCAGGATCACTTTTGTAACAATTCACTCTCATAAGAACTAACTCAGGCTCCCACAGAACTACCTGACTTCCTTCTGAGGGCAGACTCCACAATGACCCAACAACCTCCCTCTGGATTTCCACCTCTTAAAGGTCATAATGCCTCCCAACACTTCCATACTAAGGATTGGGACTCAAAATGAGCCCTTGCGGGCACCCTCAACCCATATCTAGTCATAACAGATAGTAAAGAAACAGCTGGAAAATACATTCTGATTTACAGGTCAACTGGCAAAGGCCTGGTTGGAAATAATAGGCCTGTGAGGAGTCTGGTTTCCTGGGAGCAAACTGCATGGAGAGTTGAGTGCAGGGGATTGGTTGAGGATGCCCTCAGGAACCACCTTGTAAGGGAGCACAGAGGCAAGACTGGGCAGAGGGAGGGAGTAGGCAGTGGCATAGCTGTGACAGAAGCTGCAGGCAAGGTTCTGTAGACTCTGAAGTCAGGATGGTTGTTCAAAGGCAGGGGACCCAGACTTTTGCTCCCCTTCATCAACCAGACATTGACTAGCGTCCACCCTGAGGAAGGCTTGTGTCTTTGGGCACAGCAGCTCCATTTGGCTGCAGGCAGGGCTTAGGGAGAGACTCAACTGTGAGCCATCAGTAGACAGCACGCCCAGCAGCTGGGCCACTGAGTGCTCCAGTCCAGAAGGGTATCCACTCTAGGTCAGTTTTGGTTGGAGGGGGGGGGAGGCATTAAGAAAACAATTCCTTAATTTAATTCAATATGTAATTATTAAATCCTGCTAGAAACTGTGGCAGGTGATGGAATGTAAAAGACATATGAGCCATGGCCCTCCCCCAGAAGCAGCTTTGCATCTGGGAAAGATAGTCATGTAAATGGTAAATAAGTATCAAAAGGAGCACCAAGGGACACAAAGAGTATACATGTCCTGACCTGCAGATCAAACCATGCTCTGGGGATAATTGCAAGCTGAGTCTTACAAGATGTCAAGAGCTGGCACAGAAGAAAGACTAAAGAGAATTTCAGCCGGGGCAGACTCCACAGTGTCACAGCTCCTTGGGCTGTGACAGCATGGCGCATGTCAGGAAGGTAGAGGCACTTCGGTTGCTGTGACTGAAGCTGAGAAGCACGGGGTGTGGAGAGATGCAGGCAGAGACTTAGGGGCAAGTCTTAGAGGATTCTGTTGTTCATTCAAAGAAGGGCCTTATTCTGTAGGCCATAGTGGGACCATTGAGGAACTTTAAGCATGGTCAGATTTGTATTGTACAAAAAATCTCTCAGATTATGGTGCACAGGGCAGCTACAAGATGTATAGAGAAGTTACAGGATTTTGAAGTCAACAGAGCTATGACGTGGACTTCTCCGAGAAAAAGAAAAGGAGTGGTCTCAAAGAGAAAAAGGGGATGCTGATTGAAAGTGAACAGCAGTCATATTATTAGAGAAGAAGGGGAGGATGGCTTGCTACTGGGGGATGACCCAGCTCACACCTGCAGCTCCTGCCTTGCAACCTCTCTGTTCTCCATCCAGGTCTTCAGCTCACTCACAGCGCTAGGGTGCTCAGCCCAGCTCCTTCACACACCCACACTCGGAGGCTCTTCAAATGCCCTGTCTTAACTCCATCCCCCCATATCCTCTGCTTTTCTGGGGTCCACAGTCCCTGCCCAGGCACGGAGCTGGAGAATCCCCAGTTTGAAGCTAGTTTAAAGTTAGGAGAATCCTCAGTTACACTATAAATAAGGAGACATGTGTTTCTGGCACTGCAGTCACTCTTTTCCCACAGAAATGTCATTGCTTAGTAGTTAGGTTCAAAGGTACAATTAGTACTGTGTTCAATTATTCCTGTAGTTTTTTTAGACCAGACTAGGAAGCTGGACATCATCATATTATTATTTCTATGGGGAAAAGCATTTAGAGGGTTGGAACCAACACGCAGTCAAGGTGAAGGTAGCCTGTTTCCTCCAGAGCCATAGATTACCAGGGCCTAAAGTGCAGCTCAAACACTCTACCTCAGCAGACTGCTTTCCCTGTCCGTTCAAAGTCCAGCTTCGGGCTGTTGTTGAAGATGCATTTTTAAACTCAGTTTTCAGTGAGAGAACTTAGTGGCAGTCATAGACTTAGTCATTGCCACCCTGTCTCAGCCCTATTACCTAATACCCTGGGATTCAGGCAAGTGACTCATTTACTTGAGCCCCCAATTCCTCATATACATAATCAGAATTACTTTTTCTTTTAGTAGATTTGGAGTGGTTAAGTAAAATAGTATTTTAAAAATTTATTTCCTAGCAAAGAATAGACATCAGCCAAATGTTAGTTTCTTGTTTCTTCCTCCTTCTCTAATTTGAATTCATGTTTTACTGAGAAAAGGTAGAAGAAGTACCTTGGTAATAGTGTGCATCATCAGAAATCTAAAAGCATGGTAAGGTAGGAAAGAGGAAGGAGAATTTCCAGTTATTGCTTCCCAAACACTCTTTCCAACTGGGAAAATCATCCCTCCCTTCCTGCTTTCTGTTCAGAATTTTACAATCCCTATGTATCCATTTTTCTCAGTCAACACCTTCAACCTGCATCTGACAAATACACAGAAGCTCTCTTTGTGCTTTAAGCTATCCCAGAAACTAAAATGACTTAGAACTGAGCTATTTGTATAGGACAGCAGGTAGCCAGGGCACCAGACAGGAGGAATCATTATCCAGGTCATGCCCATTTATTAGTCACATCAAATCTCGTGGTTTCCAAGGGAATCACCCTGAATCACATTAAAAATTTGAGGATTTGTAAAGATAATAGGCCCAAGCCCCCTCCTTCTTCTGGCAGATCGGTTGTGGCTGACTTGTGCATACCAGCCATTGTCCCCACCATTCAACACAGACCTCAGCCACTAAGAGATTAACATTGTGCAAAGGATGACAAACAGTATAAAAATATACGTGCAGTGTTACAGCCCACCACAAAATAACTGCTTACAGCGGTCTCCAGCAGCTGACTGTTGAGCTGCAGTAATTAACTCATGAGTTTGTTGTCACAGACAATCTGGGCATTGCTGCTTAACTGCTTCAAAGAAGAGGTTTATTTGGATTAAGTTTAGCAACCACAGAGCAAATTTCCTTCACTTGCTGTTACCGAGTATTTGAGGCATTGTCTTTTGTCCTGTTTTTCAGTAACTTTCTCACACTTACACATCCAAGGAATTTTCTGGAGAATAACCCTGCAGTGTCCCTCACAGCAGGTATATTTCAGAGTTAAAACAAGTCCTCATGAAACAGTCAATGTCATTCTCAATTCAGGCTCAGTGTATTCTGAGTTTTCAGTAAAAAAAAAAAAAAAAAAAAAAAAAAAAAAAAAAAACACTGGTCTGGCTTGAGAAGAATTGCAATTAATTACTGGTAGAAACCTTCTATCAGAAAAGCCCTTTGCCACTATCTGCTGAAGCCACACAGTTCAAGGGATAGGGCAGGAGTGGGCCCAAGTCAGCTGTGTGTCTTATGCAAAGACTAGCTGCAGTCAAGGGTTTGTTGAGAGCATGCCTGTATTTCCTAATTTGTCCCCCTATGTTCAGAGACTTAATGGGGTTATCAGTGCTGGATGATGATGATGATGTTGATTATTTTGGCATTGTGCTACTATGACCTTTTAGTCTTGTAAAAGCCAAGGAGAGGTAAATCAAAGTGAATTCTGGGGATTATTTTCTATTACAGACTTTTGAAGAGACAGAAAGTAGATTAGTGGTTGCCTAGGAGTAGAGGGGGAGGGGATAGGGAGTGAGTGCTGTTGGGTACAAGAGTTTCTCTTTAAGGTGATGAAACTGTTCTAAAATTGGATTGTGGTGATGTTTCACACATCTTGGTGAACAAACTAAAAACCATTGAATTGTACAAATTCAAATGGGTGGATTTTGTGGTATGTGAATTGTTTCTCAATAAAGCTGTTAAAAAAGACTTAGATGAAGAGAGATCAAACAGAATCACAGTGCTGAGAACCAGTTCAAGATTACTTGCGCCAAACTGAAGCAAATCCAGGATTTTCATTGCCAGTCACCCAGAACAAGCTTCGCTAGGAGGAGCCACCGTGGTCCCTTGAGAATTGTTCCTTTGCTAAGGGCACTTGGTCCTGTAAAGGGATCGACGGCACTGGGGGATGACCCGTTTGGGCCACACGCTCTCCCTCCATGTGATATGTATGTGCAGTGCTGGGCCCTGGTTTTCTCTGCTAACTAAGATGTTATTTGAGGTGATAGTTAGAACTGTGGCTGGAGGTCAGTGAGCAATTATTCATGCTTCACAATGTGTCTTTTGTGAGTCAGTGGAATGATTAAAAGTTAAGCTGATTCAGACTAAGGATGAGATTTCTGGGCACTGATCATTTCTTTCTCATCATCTTTGGACAAATTGGATTTATGACTTGGAGATGAGTGGGATTTTTTCCTCTTCCTTTTCATTATTGGTTGACTCTGGCAAATAGTGATTTAGTGATTACAAAACAATGATGCAGAGGGCATATGTGAGAAGAACAAATTCACAGATGCAAGTATATTAATTTTCTGAGTTCACTGACCTATTAAAAATTACTAAAGGTTTTTAAGTGTAATAATACCCATTATAATCAAGGTTTTGACAAAAACAGCTATCTTACTACTCCATTGCTAATGGAAATGCTACCCATGGCCTTAAACATGTTCATTTTATCTTAATAATTACAATTATATTAATTTACTCAAAGAAATAGAGTATCCCACAAACCTCAGGGCATTATAAATGTTCAGTGTCTAGAGAAATAGTTAAACAATTAACTATAACTAGACTATAGAATATCATGCCTAAAAGTCTCATTTTTGAAGACCATTTAGTGGAAAATACAGTGTAATGCTGAAATGCTTAAAGGAAAAGTAACAATTTTATTTTACTTTATTTTGGTACTAGGGATTGAGCCTAGAAGCACTTTACCATTGAGATACATCCCCAGCCCTTTTTTAAATATTTTTTTCCAGACAGGGTCTCCCTATGTTGTGAAGGCTGGTCCTGAACTTGCAATCCTCCTGCCTCAGCCTCCTGAGTCACTGGGATTATTGAACACCACCACACCCAGCACGTGTGGACAATTTCATAAAAGTACAGAAGGATAAAATAGACAGGAAGCAACCATAGTGGTTTTGCTTGGGAGTGGCTTCTCTTAAAGAAGATTTATGATTTTGAAATATCCTTTCAACACTGGTTGAAAATATCTTTTTAAAAATCACATCTGTACTGCACATGTACAGACTTTGTTTTCTTGTCATTCCCTAAACCATACATATAATATAACAGATCTATACCTAGCATTTACATTGTGTTAGGTATTATAAGCAAACTTAGAAATGAAAGTACACAAGAGGACATATATAGGTTATATCCAAACACTCTACCACCTCATATAAGATACTTGAGTATCCTTGGATTTTCTTATCTGTGAAATGTTCTGGAACTGTCCCCGCTTGGATAATGAGGCACAACCATATTTGGCGTTTGAGTCTCTAAAATGGGAGGAGGTGATGAAGAAGCTAATCGAAATGCATCTGGGGTGAACACTAGATCACTGTGAGTAGGACACCTTTTTATAAAGGTTGGTACCACAAGTTTACATCAGTTTCTTCTTAAGATTGTTGAGTTTTATGGAGAAATTATATCTCATATGGTAAAATGTTTTTCTGGCATTTTAACTATCTTTTCCAGATTCTATTTTAGAAAAGGGCTCACTAGATAAATTGTCTATCGTAGGATTTCATGTCATAATCAATAGGAACATCCAAGTTTTATGAAGATGCTGTGCCTGATACTGACATCATGCCCAGTCAGCACAGAACATGTCCTCTTTGAGATGGTTATTTTTTTCTCCATTCCAAGCACAAATTTATATGAACCTAAAATCATCCCTGTCAAACAAACCATCTCTTTGGTATTGTTTTTCCTGCCCCTCCCAGAAAGGAAACCAAATTAATTAATGAACTGAAAAATAAAAGGATTTGGTTTCCCCACAAGGGGAAGTAGCAAATCTAAACTTCAGTGTTGAAAGCTGCAGTTCGGGAGAATATCTTCATCTTCCCTGTGGTCCAGAGAACACTGGGGCTTTTCCTGCCTACTATTGTGCTCAGAATCTAATAATTGCCTGACTCTGTTGCTCAGTCCTCTCGGGTATGTAATACTAATAGGAGTTACAGTGTAAAATTCTGTGTGTCCTTCAAAATATCCAAAATCATACTGACTGAACAGAATGAATTTCTAAGTGGTCCTCACCAAGACTCTTAAATGCTAACTTTCTTTTGAGTATTATGAATTGATTATAGTTGGTTTTTTCCTTAAAACTATCTTTTTTTCCCCAACAATCAATAGTAAAATTTTAAAGTTTCTACTTTCTTTGCTTCTCTTCTACCTTATCCATAACATGCAGTACTGTAAATTCATTGAACAGGTTCCCTCTTTTTTGAAGCAATGTGCTCATCTGATGTGCTTAGATTGCCTCGTCCAGGGAAGTCATTTGGCTTAGCAAACTGCCCAAGACTTGACAGCATAGGAATAGCAGCAGTGGCAAAGCAGTAAAGTATATGTTGTCTTAAAATCATTAATAACAAACAACCAGACACAGTGGCACACACCTGTTATCGCAGCAACTCAGGAGGCTGAGACAGGAGGACTGCAGGCTTGACGCCAACCTCAGCAACTTTGTAAGACCCTATCTCAAAATCAAAAACAAAAAGGGGTATAGTAAAGTGCCAGTCGTGAAGTGCTCCTGGGTCTATCCCCAGTATCAAAATAATAACAACAAACTTGAAATTTTTTATTTATGATTTTCAGAATTTTAGTTTTCTTTATTATAAAAGTGGATAAGTCATAACATGTTAGCTAACCAGCTACAAATTCCCTAAGAGACTATTACCAACTTACTACCATTAAAATGGAAAAAGTTACCAAGAAATGTCCCCATCCACACAGGCGTCTATTCTTCCCTTTCCTTCTTCCTTTATGTGCCTCTTATTGCTGAGAAGAGCCCAAGTTCTTAAAAGAAACTGTTTCTGTGTTGTTTTTAGAGTTCCAAGCTGAAAGGTTATCAAAAAAGAGATGTGAAGCTTGGAGGCCTGGGACCTGACTTGGAATCTGTCAGAGAAAAAGTGAGTGAGTTGTACGTAAGTTTTTTTCAGGCCTGACTTCACCCATCTGTCTTTTCACCAAACTGCATCGAGATGATCCCCAGAATCGAGCCCCTATGCAATGCCTGACATTGAATACAGTCCCTTCAGAAACAGCCCAGGTAATGAAAGAGAAGCCCAGACACACTTTTTACTATCATATGAAAACACTACTCACCCAGCATTGTTTTATGCACCCCTGCCCTTCCGTTTGTTTGGAAGGTCTGCACAGAGAAGCAGGACACATGCATGTATGGGAAAGGGAATGTTTGTGTTATATGGTTGTTGGTCTTTCCAGAAAGAGTTATCTGGATAATTTTGAAAAGTGGCTACAGAGAAGACACTTAGGTACAACTTCCCTGGCCCCTGAGAAGTGCATCCATTTTATTCTCTTTTCTCTAGTGAAAGGAGATCTTCATTTAATGTGCTTTAACTGCAGTTGCACTCAGGCATAAAAAGAGAGTATAGTTCAAAGTTGGAAGCAAAAATGAAAATAAATTGGGTAAATGCAACAAAGAAGGGACTGAATGTGATTTAGCCTCTGTTAAGGGAACACTGAGTGAGCTATCGCAGTGATGTTCCTCATCACAGAGGCTCTCTAGGAGAAACATTAGCTTAACCAGGTCACTGCCATCACCTTGCATGTGGCAATCCCATGTCTCCTGTGCTGCCAATTGAATATGCCCAGCTCACTTAAACTAGTGTCACTCTAAATAGAGAGCATAGAGGGTCATCAGGATCTGTGATTCATCACAACCCTGTCTCTCTGAACAGATGCAAAAATTAATACAGCAAAAAGAATATGCAAAACAAGTACAGGAATACAACATGAAGACACTGTCTGTTCTGTCCAAACCACAAACAGCAAAAACTGAAAATAAATCAGCCATTCCTCGGCAGAAGGTAAGAAATTCTCATCAAGACATTTATTTTTTTCAATCCAAATTAAAAGGAAGCTTTTGTTACTTTTTTTTAAAAAAAATATTTATTTTTCAGTTATAGTTGGACACAATACCTTCATTTTATTTAATCGAACCCAGGGCCTTGCACGTGCAAGTGCTCTACCATTGAGCTACAACCCCAGCCCATGTAATTTGGCACACAGATGCATTTTAGCAGCTGCCATTCCTGCTACCCATCATCTGTAGATATTGATGTGATAGCAATAAAGTCTATGCATGTGTACACATACACGCACACACACACACACACACACACAAATGTGTATGCACTCACACTCAATGCTGTAAGGTTAACCTTTTTATTTTCTTAAGTTCATTGTCTCCACATCTTTCCTTCCAAGTATAGTATTTGAAGTTTGTCACACATAAAAATTAATAAGGTGATTTCTTAGAAGAAACTTGGAATCCTAATTGTCAGTTTCATTCTCTATTATTGAAATAAGCTCCAAAGGAATTAGTGTCTCTTAATTCTCATGTGTCAAAGAAAAATCATTCATTGTTTTTTTCACGTTCATTTTCCTGCACTCTTCTATATGGATTGTAATATACAGGTTCCTCTAGGGAGAAAAAATGATTTCAAGAAATACAGAATGTTCTCCCTCTCAGCTGTCATCCAACCAGGAGTCGTGGTTTGAATAAATTGTGCTGTGGAGTCACAGAGCTCCCCAGGACAGGTCTGTACCTCAGTTGATGGGCCCCTTCCCAGGAAGGACAGGCACCCTTTGCAAGAGAGCCAAGTGATCTTGTGAAGCCTCCAGGAATGTGGACTTCCTGTTCTCTTTCACAGACCAGGGTATTTTCTATTTTTGCCTTCTTCCTCAGACCTTGAAGACCTCAGTCCTCTCGACTGAGTTTCCATGGTGCCACTTCTTTTTTCTCCAATCTGTCATATTTTCATGAAGAGCTTCAAGGCAACAAATCTATAATTAGAAATTCCTGTATATTTCACCCACATACATGAGAAGTATGAACTTTTTTCTGTGTTTTAGAATGTTTTCCCCCTCATAGGACCTATTCTTTCACATTTCAGCATGAACTCTAATTAAAATACAAAAGTGATACAAAGTCAGATTTAGAAATCATATTTAGTAGTCTCATTTTTATCATAACATTGGTCAGAACTGACAGCACTGAAAAAAAAGACTGCATTTTTTTCCAGCATCTAGATTTCTATAGATATAGTAAATTAAAAAATCATTTTCTAATGCTTTTCAGAGTTCTAAGAATCTAGGAATAAGAATAATGGGTCTAATAAAGGAGGCTCAGTTTTACATCAGCTATAGTGATATCTTTAGTCTCAAGCTATAACTAGTTCTCCTTAGGTACAAAATTCTGATAATATAACCATACCATAAGCTAGATTTTAATAAGATTGCCAGAGACTAAGTAGATCCAACACATGAGAGACCTATTTTCAAACCCTTGAGACTCAGTTTTGTGAAGAAAACTTCCAGAAGACACAATAGCTGTATGCATCATTATCCAACTTTTTACCCCACACTATAATGTTTTATTGATTGATTCATTGATTCTAATTTGTTATATATGACAGCAGAATGCATTTCAATTCATAGTACACAACAGAGTACAATTTTTCATGTTTCTGGTTGTACACAAAGTAGAGTCATACTATGCATGACTTCATACAGTACTAGAGAAAGCAATCAAGAAATGCATCTGGAAAAATAAGAGATCCAGAATAGCCAAAGCAATCCTTAGCAAGAAGAATGAAGCAGGTGGCATCACTATACCAGATCTTAAACTATACTACAGAGCAATAGTAACAAAAACAGCATGGTATCGGCACCAAAAGAGACTTGTAGACCAATGGTACAGAATACAGAACACAGAAACAAACCCACATAAATACATTTATCTCATACTAGACAAAATGCGCCAAAAACATATATTGGAAAAAAAGATAGCCTCTTCAACAAATGGGAGAACTGGAAATCCATATGCAACAAAATGAAATTAAACCTCTATCTCTCACCTGCCGCAGTCTGGCTGGGCAAAATAACGGGGAGGGGGGGGCGGGGGGGGGGCAGGGGTGTGGCAAGGAACTTGTGAAGGTTGATACAGCAGGAGCCGCTTTATTACGGGACAGAGAAGTATATATACCCAACTAATTACACACAGCTTAACTTAATTAACATAAACTAGATACAGCAGTCAGTCATTAAGGAATCTCCACATCTCAAGGGCTCGCTGGCGTTACTTCACAAACTACTCCCTCTGGCAAAGTGCCAGGCGCCATCTTGACTTGTCTGTGACCCTCAACATTCACCATGCACAAAACTCAAAGTGTAAAGTGGATCAAGGACCTAGGAATTAGAATAGAGACCCTGCACCTAATAGAAGAAAAAGTAGGCCCAAATCTCTATCGTGTCAGATTAGGCCCTGACTTCCTTAACTCATAGCTTAAGAAATAAAATCAAGAATCAATAAATGGGATGGATTCAAACTAAAAAAGCTTCTTCTCAGCAAAAGAAACAATCAGTGAGGTGAATAGAGAGCCTACATTTGGGGAATCAATATCCTAGAGATTAGTGTTCTATCTGATTTGCATGTGGCAAAAAAAATCATTTTTTTGCCTCATGCAAGTCAGATAGAACACTAATCTCTAGGATATATAAAGAACTCAAAAATCTTTAACACCAAAAAAAATCCAGTCAATAAATGGGCTAAGGAAATGAACAGACACTTCATAAAAGAAGAGATACACCTGATCAACAAATATATGAAAAAATGTTCAACATCTCTATCAATTAGAGAAATGCAAATCAAAACTACTCTTTAGATTTCATGTCACTCCAGTCAGAATGGCAGCTATTACAAACAATAATAAGTGTTGGTGCGGATGTGGGGAAAAAGGCACACTCATACATTGTTGGTGGGACTGCAAACTGGTGCAACCAACCTGTAAAGCAGTATGGAGATTCCTTGGAAAACTTGGAATAGAACCACCACTTGACCTAGCTATCCCACTCCTCGGTTTATGCCCATACCATAATGTTTTGTGGCTAATTTATTTTGTTTAAAATGGGTGTTTAAACTTGCCTTGTTTGTGTTTTCCATTTGATTTCGATTTCCACCCATATTGTGGCAATCATCTCTACTTATGTTATAAATAAACATTTCATAAAACTGCCTTCAATTTAAGAAATCTAGGACTTATTTATTTCTCATTTTAAGTAAAATTTTATCTTTATGCTTTTAGGCTTTGGAATATGCTAAGACCATCCCCAAACCCAAATCATCAAATCTGACTGATCAATCATCAAAGGAAAGCAAAAATCCAACATATGAGCGAAGAAAAGAAAGTTTACCTGAAATTTCACTGCTGGAAATACTGCAGAGTAGACACGAAAGGGAAAAACAGGCTGTGGCTGCTTTCAAAGTCCTTCACATTGTATAGACAACATTTGGTAGAAGCCAAAAACAATTGGAGAAAAGATGTGAAGGAGAGAAACTCTTAATTGTAACACAAATTGAGCACAGTAACCTATCACGTTCCTGCAGTCCATATCTGCTTTATACAGATTTAGTAGGGCCCCAGTCAGATTATGGTGCCATGTTTTAATTATTTATTTTCAAATCAATTAGAATTTGGACTGATAAATAGAAAATAAAGCTTTTGGTTTACATTGGATCTTTTGATTTTGTAAACTACACCTGTTCTTACTTAGAATAATGAAAACCTTGTTGTTACCCAGAAATAAATACATCCACTTGTGTATCTCTTACCTACCTGATAGGAAAAGCATAAACACTTCAGTTTCTCCTAAAATGAACTCAATTGGACCAATCACTAGTAAATTTTGAGGTAACATTTCAAAAATATTACTCAAATCTCTAAGTTTAGCAAAGGAGAGCATATAAAATTGAAAAAAATAAAATGAAGGTACATCTGGATGTGCCTACTAAAATAGAACAAATTCAATGTCATTCTAACAGAGCATCAAGATATTAGTTACAAATCCTCCACTGAATCCAGAAATGCCAATTCAGACACACTTTGTCAAAGCCACTTGTTCCGAGTACATAAATTTGATGGGCATCTTGCCATCAAAAATATCTTAAAATATTATCAAATGTATATTTTCACATTGTTAATAATATTAGATAAGACAAAAGCATTTCATAGTTTACTACTGAATATAAATATGAATAAATATTTTAACTTATTTTATCTTTGGAAGCATTATAAAAATTCCCAGTCTTAGTTACTAGCAGTTTTAATTTTTTACCTTCTTTTTCATATTAGATGGGCATTGCATATTCATAAATGGATAATTTTAACACAAATTTAGGTCAAACATCTTTACATAAGAACTGGCTTTGGAAGTTCACTTCCTTATTGTATCATATATATATATATATATATATATATATATATATATATATATATATATATATATATCATGATGTGTCTATATGTAACTTTTTCTTCAGACTGGAAGCAGTTAGAGTTTAGAGTCTGTAATGATAACAAGTATATAAAGAGAAAATTCATGAGTCATCTTTCAATGGTATTTGGAAAATATCAACATATATGAGGAATTAGTTCAGGAAAATCATAGCCCAAACTTCTGCTAAGATTTATTTGTAAAGAGGCCCCTTCAAGGTACATGGTGAAGACTAGAACATTATTTTTTCCCTAAATGGCTTTAAATTTAAACTTAATTTGGAAGATAAAAGGATGCATATAGAGACAGTTTCCTATTTTCATAATTGAAGGGACAGGGTAAGATATTTAAATATTTCATTATCTATTCAAATAACTTGAAAGAACCTGGATCCTGGAAAGAGTCTGTCTTGTTCAACTGCCACTTTTTCAGAAGAGGAAATGTGGAGATCAGAAAAGGTTCAGCACCT
Source organism: Ictidomys tridecemlineatus (assembly GCF_052094955.1). NCBI lineage: Eukaryota > Metazoa > Chordata > Mammalia > Rodentia > Sciuridae > Ictidomys > Ictidomys tridecemlineatus. The sequence continues at coordinate 105,759,050 of NC_135480.1, forward strand.
CTGAAATCCATCAGTCATAATGAAGGTATTAAGAGAGTAGTCAGGTCTCAATGCCCTGTCTTACAGCACCACAAATGGTGCTGTTTGACTGTTCATCTGTGGAAAGATGTTCTTGTTTCTCTGTGTGGTCAAGGAGCTTGGAGTTGGTATGAATTTCAGTTTGGGGTCTGAATTTCCATTGAGTTCAGTTGTTGAACTATTCATTACTGTGTATCTGATTATTTTTATAATTTTTTTTTTAGTTGTAGATGAACACAATACCCCTTTTCTATTTATTTTTTTATGTGGTGCTGAGGATTGCCTCACAAGTACTAGGCAAGTGCTCTACTACGGAGCCACAACCCCAAATCCCAATAATTTTTTAATATGTACAGTCTGTTAATTTCCTTACCACATTGATAAAGTTATAACAGACATAAAGAGCAACTCACACTTGGATGTTGACCAGTAAGAGAGACACTGTTTCATTTTCTTTCTAAAACATTTCAAAAATTTCCCATCACCATATTTCTGTTAATAGACTTATGGTTAAATCCTTCCAACACTTTCACACATACTGTCAAAACCCAGTACTTTGCCGGAGCAGGTGAAGTGATTTAGTTGATGTCAAAACATTTCACAGGATCCTTGCCCCCAAGGTCAGTCATTACCGTCCAGTACATAAGACTCTAGAAAATCAGAATTCTTTATACAGTGCCAAGTGGAATTTAAAATGACTTTGCTAAAGAAATAAAACATATTTGCTGTACGTTTCAGGTTGAAATGAAAGAGCCATCAAATGGCTCTTTGTTTGGCCCCAAGTCATCTCACAATAGTAAGACCCAGCAGAATGTTGCTAAGCTACCAAGATCCTAAGGCTAGGATAGAGATTTTCCACAAACAGTGAATGACGAATACTTTTTTGCTCCTTTTTAAAATCGTACTGATGACAACAATATTCATCTATTATAAACACAAGTGGACCCATGATCAATTTTACAGCCTATCTGTTTCAGATACTCAAGAAAATAAGAACAATATGCCTATTAGAAAGCAAGGAACTTCAAACTTGAGTGACATAATGAGGGAGGGCCTGTATTTGACCAGATGTTATATATGCCATTGAAAGACATGGTATAATTATGCCTAATCTCTATGAGCTGGTAGAAATAAAGGCCCTGTAAGCCATGTATTCTCTCTTATTACAGTCTCCTTTTTTTATGGTGTTTTTCCATCTTGAGTTTCCAACAAGAGCATCCTCTTAAAGAGAGCTTTTTTTTACAAGTAGCTGAATTTAATGACAGCTGTCTTCTTGATATTGTTTTGTATCATAAGGAGTCTCTTGGGAGTTATCCAGAAAACAAGTCAAGAAAAGACAATATTGAGGAACAAAATAAAAGGTAAGCCTAGCAAAGGCACTGATGCCTAATGGTTCCAATTGGGGCCTTATTATTGGTTAATGAATCATTGTCAAAACATCACAGCAAGCAGGAGCGTGCACAGTCTAGTCTATAGTGAGAAAATGACTCTTCATCCCAACAGTTATTAACTGGGAGTTGTTTGAAAACACGTTCAGTAATTATAACAACACTGGAGCTAATTGAGAACTTTGAGTTGATAGCAAATGGCCTACAATAGCAGACTAGATCAACTCAGGGGGGATTCTTTTCTAATTACCTATTGAAAAATAGCAGAAAATGAATTGAATTTGGGTGATAGTCTACAGATATCAGGACAAGTTTAGCTAATTCTCTTCCAAGATGTGCTTCAAAACATATTATTCGAAGTAGCATTTGGAAAGTTCTTAAGGAAAAATCAGGGTCGCTCTCCTAAATATGTCTTTTTTAAGATTCTTTTTTACCTAATAGAGTAAGACTTGAAAAATACATATTTCATCCAACTCTCAAGTACTCACAGAATAACTACAGGGCTTCTGCTCCTTAATGTTAACTATATTTTCATAATTTCTATCGTCAATAGGTAAAAAAACAGAGAGACAAAAAGATATACCAACACACCATTTGCCTCTTCCATTGTTTCTCCAATAAGAAAAGAATTGGAGAGAGTAGCACAAAATGAAAAATTTGAATCACTGTGGATTTTGATTATACATAGTGCTCACTCTACCTATATCAATAATTATACAAAATTGTTTATATTATCAGACAAAATAATATTTCCACACTATAAAGGTGAAATGTGCATTCTAATAAATATATTTAGATATTCCACTTTTTAAATATACTGAAGTAGGTAAGGTCTCAGAGTAGCTGAAAATCTGATATTCAGAATTGTCCCCTCACCCTCCTGCTTCTAGACTAAGTACAGTATTTGTTTCTACTCACCTGCCAGCTTCATTAAGCAAAGTCACACCTCTTTTCTCATAAAGGAACAGAGAAAATACAAACTGTTTCAATTTCCTAAGTAAATAGATATCTGTCGATGGAAAGCTTTTTTATTTTTTAATTTTTTTAGCAAAAGATTTTTTGATGACATTTTTAATTCTCTAAATTACTCGCCAGTCTGAAGCATTCACATTTTTCATGTTTGGTTACTTAATTTTGGCTCAGTAAAATAACTGGGAAGCTGGACCTTCCCAAAATGTTATGAAAACAATGCCTTACAAAAGGAAGCAAGATGCTAAATGAACAGATTTTTTTTTTCCCCAGCTCTCTCTACCCTGCAATAGAGGGGCTCTTTGGAAACTATGAAGAGAGGAAAAAAAGAATTTGGTGGACAGGGTTTATCTCCCTAGCTGCCTCTCCATTCCTTTTCCATTTTCCCCTTGCAAACCTATGTAATGTAAGTAATTAATTTTCAATAAGCTGAATAAATGGTCTTCTGCTATTAAATAGCTCTAACAGGTTGAGAGGATTATGATGATGTGAGCATTCCAGGCAAATGTATTTAGTGAATCCTTGCATATTTCTGATAAGATTTTATAAATACTCTTACTGAACTGGCATCTCAGGGAGAATGACCCTAATATTGGGGCTGCTAACCTGATTTCTTGGGATAACCTCTGTCACTGAGGTCCCCAAGTTTTGCAATCGATGTTTAACATTAAGTATAACTGTGGTGTGAATGTAGCAATAGGGAAAATAACTGTCCAAAATTTAAAACCCAGAAAACATGATCAATCATCCTTTGGGAAACTGACTACACAGAAGAATGTAGAGGACATCAAATGAAATCACCAATGATCTCTGGGCTAAATAATTTGGACCCCACACATACTCTTTCCTCAGTGGCAAATTCATCTCTCAATTTAATCTTATACTCTATTTTTTGACATGCAGACATCTTTCAAAATTAGTATACTGAAGCCCAACTGGCCTTGCCTCATATCCCCACCCTGTCACCTGGCACTGGAGTCTTTTCCCATTGCCCCTGCTTCCACACAATGGTGACACTTTGAAGTAGTGCACATGAGGTCCCTAAATTTGTTGTCTCTACTTAAAATTGGTAATCTCCTATGTCACAAACCTCAAGCACCTATTTTTAATGAAAGCTTTAGATGAATATCAAAGAACTATTTAGCCATGTCTAATATTTTAATTAGATTATATTCTCAATTTAACCCATTAAATCTCCTTTGATGATCCCCATATTTAGTGTTTAGCATCAGATGCATGAGGTAATGAATACTGGACCTTTTGATTTAATGAGAATTTCGGCTCTTCCAGCCTGCACCTCTTTGTATACCTTTTATTTTCCTGGCTATAGAATTCAGTTAATTGAAGGGGTCTCTTACCATCACACATTAAGGAGTATAAATTAGCATCTCCATTCTGATTGAAAAATGCAAGCAGACAGTTTTGCTTTGATCTGAGGATTGAGCTGAAGAAGGCAGCAGCCCTCTGAAAATGAGCTGATGGTCTTGTTATCAGGGCAAAATACAGATGCGTCCATGTGTCACAAAACACTTAATGTCTTAATTGGTCACCTTCCAATTCTGCCTGCCCTATTTGCTGCATTCTCTTCAGGAGCCTGTGTGTATGTGTGTGTGTGGGGGGGGGTGTGTCTGTGTGTCTGTGTGTCTGTGTGTGTCTGTGTGTCTATACATCTGTGTCTGTATTGCTTTCTGTGTGTCTGTGTGTGTCTGTGTGTCTATACATCTGTGTCTGTATTGCTTTCCATTTATCCTTTCTGTTTCTCTCCTCTTTTCAGTTAGTTAGGTATCTAGGTTTCAAATTAATCTGAGCCTAAGAAAAATTAAATATAGTCACCCTTCAGAATCCAAAGGAGATTGGTTCTAGGACCCCCCCAAGCCAATAACAAAATTCATGGATATTCAAGTCCTTATATAAAATGACATACTTGCATCCAAGCTGCAACACACACATCCTTCCATATACTTTAAATCATTTTAGTTTATCTATACATATATCTCCCTAATACAATGTAAATGCTGTGTGAATGTTGTTATACCGTGTTATTTAGGGAATAGTGACAAGAAAACAAAGGCTTACATGTTCTATACAGATGCAATATTTGTAGAGATCAAATATTTTCAATAAGAAATTGGTTGAGTCCACAGATATAAAATCCCCAAATATAGAAGGTTTACTATAACATAAATTCCCTCAGCTTGAAATTTCTAAGAACATTCTGCAGAACTCTTGAGGACCTTCCACAGACAAAGATATTTAAGGACGGACAATTTCCAATGCCCTCAACCCTGCTCCCAAGCCATTGGTACTGCATCACTTACCATGAGGTAGGAAAGGCTATTCTGTTCTTCCTTCCTGTAGACGGAGAAAAGTAGAGAACACACTGAATAAAACCATTGAAAATCTCTGTGCCAAGTAATTGGACCCCATATGTATTCTGTCCTTGGTGGCAAATCCTCCAAAATTAACCTATACTTCATTTTGTGCCATCCAGACAACTATCAAAAATCACTTCTAAGAGTCTTGATAGCTCTGCCTCCTGTCCTTACCCTGTCACCAGAAGGTGAAGTCTTTTCTTATTTCCCCTGCTTTTAGTCTGTTCTGGTGATAATGAAATTCCCCTGTACCTCAATCAATTCAATTTCATAAAAGAAATATCAAAGTAAAAGATCAACATCTTCATCAGAACTATACTTCCATTGCTTACTATAAATGACAAAATAAAATAACATCAAATTCAAATCATAAGACTTCTGGGTAGATAAGGTAGACAAAACACACACACATTTCCTTTGCTTGACAAGACCCCACTGGAATTATAGTAAAGCATTTTTTAAAGGCATAAACATATAAAAACAGGGAGAAAAGGAAGAGTGGCAATAGCAACAAAATTTTGAAAACTGGAAGGCAGGTGAATGAGTTGCTAAAAAAAAAAAAAAAAAAAATTGACAGACTCCAAAAATACTAAACTCTAAGAAAAAGGGAAGACCAAGAATCAATGAGACACATTAAGACCAAAAATGCTGGGTTGTGGTTGTGGCTCAGTGGTAGAGCGCTTGGTTCGCAAGTGTGAGGCCCTGGGTTTGATCCTCAGCACTACATAAAAATAAACAAATAAAAATAAAAATATTGTGTCCACATACAACTAAAAAATAAAAAAAAAAGATCTAGGAACTGATGTTGTCAATTACCTCTGGAAATAAGGGGAATGGAGGTGAGACAGGTCCAATTATATGGAGGACTGGATAAAGGTATGTTTAAAAGCAGACAGACCTTTATATCTCTTCCCCAGTTTCCATGCAACCAATCCCCATCCATCCACTGCCCCATTGAAAGATGATTCTACCTTTTGTAGAAGGCAGAACTGTCTCTACAGTGAGGGACAACTGGCTCTGTACTAAAGCAATAGTGAATGTATGTGCTCCAAATACAGAGACCATGGCTCCAAGAAGGTTGGGACTTTACTCCACAGGCAGGAGGTCAGAAAAATTTTCCCTGGGGACTCTGACCAGCCTAAAAGAAAAAACCTAAAACTCTTCAGAGGTTCTCCAACTAAAGAACTCATCCATATTATCCCAACAATAAAGCTCATAATCAATAAGTCCTACCCCTGAACTCCTAGTTTTCTGTCAGTTTTTTTGTTTCTCACATAAATATAAGCAGACAACTGGAATTTCTAAACATCTGAGCATATTACCCAAGATATCTTTTAAAAGGAGGTGGGGAGAACAAGGAAAATGAAAGAGATCTTAGAAATTAGAACTATGGTAGCAGAAATTAAAAGCTCAAAAGTAAGATTAGGAAATAACAGGGAGCAACCTTCCCAGAAATCAGAGCAAAAGGGCAATCAGAACAAAAGTAGAGAAAATGAAGAGAAAAGAAGAAATTTAGAGAATAAATCCCAAATTATAATAATCTAAATAATGAAAGAGTTCCATAAAGGACAAACACAGAAAAGAAGGATATAAATTATCAAATAATTAATTCAAGAAAATTGCCCAAAACTGAAAAAAAAAATGAGTTTTCACAATGAAAGGGCCTATTAAGTATCCAGAACCATGTGTGAAAATAGACTGAAAGCAAGGCATATAATTGTAAAATTTCAGTACACTGGCTACAAAGAGAGTTCCCTATAGCTTCCAAAGAGGATAAATTAAATGAATAAATAAAACAGCACACCAAGAATCAAAGTACTTTAGACTTCATGATAACAATTAGAAGCTAAAAATCAGTAGTGATACACTCAAAATTATTCAGAAGTATTCATAAATGATTTCCAACTTAGAGTTCTGTACTTAGCCAAAATACTAACAACGCATGAGACTAAAGATTTTTTCCCAGATGTGGGTGATCTGTAAATATTTACCTCCCAGGTACCGATTCTTAGGAAACGCGGTAGTCTACGCTCTACTAAAAAAAAGTAAACCAAGAAAAAAAGGATAAAATAAGATGAAAAGAATCCCCAGGATGATGGGAAAGAGAGATGAATTGGCACAGAGGCCAGAGCAGAATAGATAAGGTTTGGGGACAGTTTTTGTTTCTTCAGGAAAATGAAATGAATATGTGAATATCTTAGAAGTCGGTTCTACACAAGTAGTGAAGAGCTTGGGATTAAATTAATCATAAGTACATTAAAAATTAAAAACACCTAAATATCCATTCAAAAGAAAACAAAAAGTCTTGCAGTAAAGAAAAGTCATTGATTAGCTGACTTAGCTAAAAATTACATATGCCTACCATAATAATCATCTGAAATAATGACACTGGAAGGAGAGATGGAGAGGGTCCACATGTGTAGAGGGAGCAAAGGAGAAAGAAAATGAAGTTTTTGTCTTTCATAGTATGAAGTACCAGATAATTACTAACATAGAAATCCCAGAAAGCAGCAATTCAGTGAAATCACTTAGAAATGTGCCAGTACCCACCAAAATTATCAGCCCAAAGTGGAAAGTATGGAAAGTGGTTGCCTCTGCAATAAAGAAAACAGGGAAGGAAATAGGGACTGATCTTTTCAAAAAAAATAATAATTCTTATAGAACCATGACCTCTTTAAATAATGTGTGATAAATGATAAAACCCAAATTTTCTAAATTAAAAATAGAGGACTAGGGTGTAGCTCAATGGTAGAGCAACTTACTTAGCATGTACAGGCCCTTGGTTCAATACCCAGCACCACAAAAAACAAATAATTAATTAAAAATAGAGAGTCTTGGAGTTGAAAGGGATAAATGGAAAGAGAGCAGAACAAGCCTACAGGTTTTCATTTTTTGCTTTTTAGTTTGAAATTATTCCCATTTGAAACTCACAGAGCCACCCATGTATCCCTATTCCCATTATTGTGTGTGGCTCATTTCCCATCCCCAAACAAGCACTGTAAGGACCGAAGACTACTGGTCATTCTTAACTTCTGGCTAGAATATTCACAAGTACATCCAATTACTCCATTAACTGTAGCCAGGGAAGCTAGGAGGAGAATAAAAGTTAGAAATGTTCGGCCAATCTCCAAAGATAATATAAGTCAATAATTTAAAACAGTTCTTTTACTGGGGCTGGGATGTGGCCCAAAGGGTAGCACGCTCGCCTGGCATGCATGTGGCCCCGGTTCGATCCTCAGCACCACATACAAAGAAAGATGTTGTGTCCGATGAAAACTAAAAAATAAATATTAAAAAAAAAAACAGTTCTTTTACTTATTCTTGTCACAAGGATTTATTCATAAATTGTGAGTTTTTTAAAGCTAAAATTTTCTTTAAGAAGCTTCAGAAAAAAACCTAAATTTTTGATTTCCCATGACACATTCCAGACTGAAATCATAGGCAATTCTTTTGTCACTTAAGAGAGTCTTTGTCTTAAGAGGGTCTCTGGCCAGGTACCGTAGCACCCACCTGTAATCCTAGCTATTCAGGAGGCCAAGACAAGAGGACTGCAAATTCAAAGCCAGCCTCAGCAACTTAGCAAGGCCCTAACCAACTCATCAAGACCCTGTCTCAAAATAAAACATAAAAAGGGCTGGGGATGTTGCTCAGTGGTTAAGCACCCTTGGGTTCAATTCCTGGTACCAAAAAAAAAAAAAAAAAAAAAGTCTCTATGAATTTGAACTCTTAATATTCCTTCCATCATAACATAATATCTGTCACAAAATGGTATAACAGAAACCTGAGACCGGAAGTAAGTAGGATAGGAACTAGGGAGATAAAGGCGTACTCCTAATGAAACATTTTTCGTGAAACCTTCCAGATCCTATTTCATTCAGGGCTTACAAATCCTCTCTTAGCCCAAGAAGTGGGACAATTGGGGCTGGGGATGTGGCTCAAGCAGTAGCGCGCTCGCTTGGCATGCGTGCGGCCCGGGTCCCATACAAAGATGTTGTCTCCACCGAAAACTAAAAAATAAATATTAAAAAATTCTCTCTCTCTCTGTCTCTCAAAAAAAATTACCTCTCTTCTCTCTCTCTCTTTAAAAAAAAAAAAAGTGGGACAATGACAAAAAGAAAATAAGATGAAGCTATTAAAAAAAAATTAAGGGTCAGACATGTAACTCACTTGTAGAGCATTTGCCTAGCATGTGTGAGGCCCGGGGTTCAATCTATAGTATCACAAAAAATATTGAGACACTATAACCTCTTGGTAATGATGTGATGAGAACACAAGACTCACCTGTTCCTTAACAAATAGTAACAGCTGTAGTCCTGTGAAGTTCGACATAAAGGACTTTGTATCATTGATATGTTCTGATCTCTAGTGTAGTTTATTATCTCCCTTTAGCTCTTTTCATCCAAGATCTCACCATAAGTACTTTCATAGCTATCTCTCATCCCCTCACCATTCTTAACTGATTAATTGAGTACTCTCATCATTTTTCAAGTGCCAAGAAAGAAAAGTAATATTATCACTGGTAAAATCAGGATTGGAATTTAGGCCTCTAAGCCAAGCCATTTCACCAATGGCCATGATGCCAAATCCAGCTGTGGCTCTTCAATATGACAAGGGGAGCAGTATGAGAAGACTCGTGGAGTTGTTATGAATGGACTCATGGAGGCAAATTGTCTGGAGGTGTGCATTAGGAATTCTGAGAAGGAAAGAATAAATAAAATGTGGGGGGGGGGGGGCGGATAGCAACCAGAAAATACAATGGAGAGAAAAAACAAAAATCATTTTGAATTTTCATCTCAATCCTAAATATTCACTGGAATTAAACTTTTGACCTCTAAAAGTATTAATTCTCTACTCACCAAACAATAGGCAGTCTTTCTCATTTGTCTCATTTGTAATTAAGAGAGATTAAGTCAAACATTTTAGAATAATGAAAAGTGGAAACTTGAGGTCAATTTTTTTCTTTCTTTCCTTTTTTTTTTTTTTTCAGTAGATATTGAACTCAGGGCACTTAACCAATTGAGTCACATCCCCAGCCCTTTTTATTTTTTATTTTGAGAAAGGGTCTTGCTAAGTTTCTTAAGATTGCTGAGTCTGCCCTCAAAATTGCAATCCTCCTGCCTCAGCCTGCCAAGTTGCTGGGATTATTGGCTTGCAAAACTCAAGGTCTCTTAAAAATCATCTGGTTCATCCTATTGGATCCAGGAATATCTTCTGAAACATCCCAGCAAGTAGTTATTCAGCTTAGTCTTGAATGGAATTGGTCACAGGGACTCAGTATCTCCCAGAAGAGCTGATTCAAGTTTCGGATTGCTCTTATTTCAGAAGGGTTTTCAAGAGTGGATCAAAGACTTTATTAGATAATTTTCAGCTACAATTTTTAAACACTTTATACCCAAAATCACTATGAAAAATCTTCTCCCTGTGACATGATGACAGCCCTACCATAACCTATCATAACAACATGAGTTACTGGTAAGTATGATAATTAAAACTGGCTTCTAGTCTTAATTCTGCCACTGACTATGTGACTTTGGCAAGGCTCACATTATATTTGAGATTTAACTTCTTGCATGTATAAAATGAAGGACTGAGACTTTGTCAAATGTCTCTTCTAATGCTAACAATTTCTCCTGACTATATCTTGGTCCTTAACCAAACAGAATATCACTTTGTTTTCACATGCTTTCTACAAGGAGGTGTTGAAAATTGTTTAATGAATGAAAAAGACTAGGGGTCATTTCTTTTCTTTCCTATTTTCTTAATCCTCATTGCTATGGATATATTCATTTAAACTAATATAAGAACTGAAATCTTATAGTAAGATAACAAATAATTTTAATAACTTGGAAATTACTGTTCTTTCCTACTAAAATAAAATAGAATACTGGGCTCTTAATGGTTAAGAAGACCCATGCAATGTAGGGTAGAGGGAGTGTGCTTAGTGGTAGAGCAGTTGCCTAGTATGTGCAAGACCCTGGGTTGATCACCAGCACTGAAAGAGAGAGAGAGAGAGAGAGAGAGAGAGAGAGAGAGAGAGAGAGAGAGAGAGAGAGAGAGAGAGAGAGAGAGAATGAACACCATATAGGATATCTAGCCCAACTTTCCAATGATGGAGAAAAGTGTAATAGGGAGTCCCTTAAGTTTTGTCTTCTAACCATGGCTTAAACATTTGTAGTGAAAAGGTGCTTAGTGTTTTGTGGATTTAGCCTGTTCTGTTGTTGTGATAGCAAAGTACCAGGACTATAGAAGTACTCAAATATTATTCCAGGTTCTTCCCTGGAAACACAATAACATCTTTAGCATGGCTGGATATACTCCTAGATAATTAATAGCCCTGCAGCCATTCAAATGTAGCTGCCATAGCTAACCTCCTCCCCCTCCTCCCCCCCCCCAAAGCCTTTTTATTTCAAGCTAAAAAGCTCATAGTCCTTTATTTGATGTTTTCCATAATCTTTACTATCCAGATTCCTGTATATTGAATGAATTTTAGCTTATCAACATCCTCTTTAAAATGTGATGGAAAAAATAACAAAAACAAAAATATGAAATATAAAATATTCCAATCAACTCATTATTTTTGCCTGTATATTGAATTAAAATCAGGAAGACTAGGTAGTCACTCCTTCAACTAAATGTTTATTGCACAAATTCTCTTAGCACCAGAAAGTGTTCTGCTGGCTCTGCCTCTCCACATCCCTGTATCTCTAATTATCAAATACATCCAAAAAAGTCAGCTCTCTATTTCTTGAAATGGTGACATGGATTTCATTTAAATTATTAGGGTCACTGTCAGCTAATACTGGGCAGGTTACACATTTCTTTTGTTCTTTCTTTTTCTTTCCTTTTCTTTTTCTTTTTTTTTTTTTTTAATTTCCTTGTAGTACTGGGGGATTGAACCCAGGGGCACTCTACTACTGAGCTACATGCCTGCTCTTTTTATTTCTAATTTTGAAACAGGGTCTCACTGGGTTGCTCAGGATGGCCTTGAACTTGCAATCCCGCTGCTTCAGCCTCCCAAGTCATTGAGATTACTGGCATGTGCCACCATGCTGAACTCCATTTCTTATGTTCCTAAGTGTGCAGGAATATTAGCAAGAATCTCTTTCTGAGAATCTATGAAATGAAGTCTATCAGAAGCAAAGCATTAGTGACAAATATGGGGGGGAAATACTATATTTGGGATTCAATGTGGGATGACTTGCCTATTTTAGCTATTTGAAGATGCGTTTGTCACTCCAAAATCAAATTTATGTGTCTTCCTGTAATATATCGTAATGAACATAGTTTTGTCAGATCTTCACCATGAAGTGAAACTGAGTTGAGGCAAAAGCCTGAGTAATTCAGACAAAATACCTTTTCAGCCTATGGAGGCTTTGATCAGCATTGAAGGCCAAAAACAAAAAGTGCTGTCATGTTACATTAAATTGAGACTAAATTGTATCTATCCTCTACCATCATCACTAACCCCTTATATTAAAAAAGAAGGGGAGATGGGGCTGAGAGAAGTTTGCTATTGGATTATTTGTCACCAATCTCAGAGTTTTTTTGTTTTTGTTTTTTCTTTGTGAGAGAACCATACCTTGGTTAGCAAGGCCAGTGTTGCAATTTGTACTCTTCCCTTCCCACTCATTCCAGCCAGGAACAGCCATCCACAAAGAGACCAGGATGAGGGGACCAACCATCTTCCCATTCTTAGTTCTCAAGAATCAAACCTGGGCTCCAGGACTCATTCTGCCTCCAATCAGGCAGAGCTGTGTTTATGCTAACAGTGTTTCCCATTTGCCTGCTTTTTTTTTTCAAAACAAAAGGTTATGAAATACATTTATGTGATAACCATTATTATCCAAAGTTCAGGTATGAAGACATGAATTGGTGTGAATATACTGTGTATACAACCAGAGATATGAAAAATTGTGCTCTATATGTGTAATAAGAATTGTAATGCATTCTGCTGTCATATATCAATTTTTAAAAAATTTTAAAAAAGAAATACATTTATTCTGCTCTGTATGGACCCAGAAAAAGCCCTGGTCTCTTGTGAAGGCCAGAAAAGGAAAAAATTAGTGCCTAGTACTTTTGAGTCTGTATTCATCATCTAATTTAAACACACACACACACACACACACACACACACACACACACACACACACACACACTACATCCTTCCCCAAATATACAACAGTACTACTCACTTTAAAGATTCTTCTTAAATCCCATTAGTGGTTGTTCTTCCTGGGATTAGAAGAATTTGGTATTTTTCCCTTGCCTCTACGTTCTTGTATATTTACTTTCCCTTCCAGGTTACCCGACATTCTTATTCATGAAACACTTATTTCCTCTCAAACCAAGTCTTTTGTTTTATTGTAAAGCATTTGCTATAAGTAAATCTTCCTTTAAATGGTACTGTCAGGCTGAGGATATGGCTCAGTGGTAGAGCACCTGGCTAGCAGGCAGGAGGCCCTGGTTTTTCCCTAGCAAAACACACACACACACACACACAGGATGGGGGAGAAAGGGTCCTGTCATTATCTGAACAGAGATGGAGAGAAGATATCTAAGCCTGAATTTGCTTTTAATAGCCACATCTACAGGATCTAAAGAAATGAGAGTAGTGTTCTTATGAAGTGAGGCAAAATGCCAACTGATTCATTGTTACCAGAAGACAATGAAGTGCATGAGAAAAGAAGGGAAGGAGGGGGTTAGAGGAGATATTTTTCCCTTTTTGGCTCTTAGCTAGCCCACATTTCATGGATAAATTCTTCAATCTTGTCAAACCTCAATTTCCTCATCTGTGAAAGGGGAAAATAATGCTGATCATATGTAATTTACAAGTTTGTGGATTGATTACAGAACACTATATGGCATTTATATTTTAGAAATAGTAATTTTGCCTCCTAAATGATACAGATTGGGTAAATCTCTCACTCTGGCACTCATCTTTGCCTTATATAATGTTTTCTCAATAACACTGTTGTTGTTTGTATTCAAGCCTATTGCCACATTCATAGGATCATAGAACTTAGACCCCAAAGGATCTTTAGGATTAAAAGTAACCCAAGCTCACCCCACTGTTGTCTATATACTTGTTATTCGTCATTGGAACCCGACCAGCCACAGTCACTCTTTTCCAGTCTTCCTGGGCTCACATGCGTAAAGATACAACCAGAAGCCAAAGGAAAATCGAAAGCCGAGGTCGCCTCCAGCACGGCTGCTGTATTTGATAAGTGTATTGAGTATGACAGTGTTGTCACACAATTCATTAGTAAAATCTCATATTCCAAACATCAAGAGATTCCTTTCCCTCCAGCGTTTCGGAGCGATAAAATGGCATTTGCGGTGAACTTTTCCATGTAGGTGGGACTCAATACCATTAATCAAACAGAAAAACCGGGGTGGGGAGAAGAAATCTGTTAACCAAAGGTCACTAGCCCAGTTCACTTCTACGGGGAATAGGAAATTGCCTAGGGCGGAGGGGAGAAGGCGTGCGTTGGAGGACAAGAGAACAAACGGTTCCCGGAAACGCGTGGTCGTTCCCAGTTTCTCCCGGCGAGCCCTTTATTATCTAAAGAGACTGCAAACCCAGTAACAGGATAGGAGACCTTGCAGGGGGAAAAGAGGAATAACGCTCAAGGCGATCAGATCTTCACCTCACCTCAATAGTCCCCAAACAGGTGCACGCCCAGAACCCCTTTAACCTCAGTCATAAATCTATTAACATATAACTAAGGCCATTGTCCTTAACCTTCCTAAAATTTTGCATAACCCAAAATGCACTGAGAATGAGCATTTCCACACACAACCCGAGGACACTCACTTTTAAAATATCAGTAGCCCGTGGGGTATGGAAGAGTTGCAGGACAGAAGCGCAACAAGTTCGGGAAGCAGAAATTGCTGCACGAATTTTTCTCTGCCCAAGTTTCTCGCGGCGCGCAAGCGCGGCTCTATATGGGGCAGGGAGAGCTTAAAAAGCATCCACGCCCGGGAACCACAAGCTCAAGAAGAGTGCCAGGACGCAGATCCGCTAGCTCTTGGTGAGAACTGGGACCGGAGAGGATGGAAGCGCCGTCCAAGAAGGAGGGAGTCACTTAGGTATTTGAATTAGAGACGAGCTGTGAGGGGTAGGATGTGCGCGGAAGGTTAGTGAGGAACAGCCCGCAAGTCTGTCCTGGCACTGAACCTTTTAAGGATCAGGTTGTGATTCTGCCTGAATCCCTGCAGAGCAGAAGGCCCCAGACACCTGGTCCCTTACCGCTGCCAGCTGAATTGCTTAAGGAAGGGCAAAGAGTCCTGGTGGGGAGACCACGAAACCCGGAAACAGATCTGGGGGCAGATGGCTAAGAAATGAGAGAGAAGAGGTTGTGCGTTTGCGGCGGAGAAAAACCTTCCCCCATCGAATTAGAGAGCCGAAAGCCCAAGTTCAGAGAGATGGCCACGCTGTGGGGGGATCCCCGCAGCTGAAGACGTGGGGCGCGGGAATGAACGAACCCAGGCGCTCACTCGCTCGCGGCAATTTACAGGGCTGGGGCGGGGAGGGGCGTGAGGTCCAGTCCCGGGCGGCGCTGGCTCCGCACCCGCTGAGGGGTTGACAGGTGGGTTTTGTTGGTCTTCCAGGAGCTGATCTCCACCGCCCGCTGCAAGATGGGAGTCCCAGCCTTCCGGTTCGCGAGAAAAGAGCGTCTGGCGGGGCAGTGTCCTCTCCCGCCTCCCCTTCCCAGCCTGACGATTCAGAGCACTTGCGGCCCGGAATTGAGCTCCCCCTCGTCCCCAATGTCCACCTCGTCCTCTGGCTCGGTCAGCACGAAAGGGCCGGCGGGCAGGCTCAGCCGAGCGTCGGCGGCTGCAGCCTCTGGACCATGGGGACTACCCTCAGGGCTCTCAGGCCCGTCTGGAGCTTTGGGCTCGTCTTGACTTTTCCTCAGCTGCTTTTTATGCTTCATCCGCCGATTCTGGAACCACGTTTTCACCTGATTTCGGAGCGACAGAAACAAAATCGTGTCATTCTTCCAAACCCATACTAATCTGAGCGACTGCTGGGGGTTAGGAAAACGGACAGCAATCCATTGACGAATTACCAAGAACTGTGGCCGCCTCACTAGGGTTAACTACTAAATAAAGTGCTCACAAATTATGGTTTTAGGTTGAATGAGAATCAAACATCCTATGGCTCCCAGAACTTATTGTCCGAAAATAATGATGAGGATTAAAATGTTGTGGTTAGTGATTATCAATACTGTTATTAATCAGAATTACTAATAGTAAGTGCTGTGTAGACGATTCTCTTTTAAATTCAATTTGTGTTCCTTTGATTGAGATATCTAAATACCTGGTCCAGCACAACACCTGGACAGAAAGATGAGAACTGAACTTGCTAGTTTTCACCGGAAAGAAATCATATCCAGACCTGACAGATCTAATGATTTCACAGCAAGTTCCATTTCCGGATATATATGAGACAGGAGGACTAGAGGAAAGAGTTTGGGGCCTGCAGGTGAAAATCCCCTGGAGCTAAATGAAAACAATTATTCCACCCAGGACAAGGGAATAGAAAGAAAGGGCTTAAACTACAGTGTGTGTTGGGGCTTGGGTGGGGCTGCGTGTGAAGACTGGCTGCTGCGATACAGATAGAAATAAGAAAGGGGAAAAAAAAATCTCCTTGTATGAGTTTCTCCAGACAAGAAACTATCTAGTTTATCACCCGAGGAGATTTTTCTTCACGTAGAGACGCACTGGAGTAACTTTGTTTCGGAAAGTCTAGAGTGAAGTTGGGGTATCTGTGCTTTTAGTAATGATCTTGGAAAAATGAAAGCCTAGAAAAATGGGGAACAGGCTCATTATCACTCGAAGAGTTCCTCAATGGGTCCTGAAGAGTTAAGAGTTAAGGGGAGAGAGTAGTGAAGCAGAGATCAAGGACTCCCCTTCCTCCGGCCCACCTGCGTCTCCGATAGGCTGAGGGCGGTGGCCAGTTCCACCCGCTCTGGCGTGGACAGGTAGCGCTGGATCTCGAACCTCTTCTCCAAACCCGAGAGCTGTGAGTCAGAAAAAACTGTACGAGCTTTGCGGCGGCGGCAGTGTTTCCCAGGCAGCTCCGCGTGCTGGGGGTGCGGGAACAGCGCGGGAACTGGCACCCCTGCAGAGAGAAGAACAGCCAGGTAGCCAAGACCAGATCACCGGGAAGCAACCTCCGTTCTCCTCCACTCCCCACCTCTAGTGCCCAGAGGCTTCCCTTGGCCTCTGGCCTCCACCAGTCCAGTCTCCTGCTTGTCCCAAAGCTCCTGGCGCCCTTTTCACAAGAATTCAAGATGGGGGTGGGAGTGAGGAAGTGCAAAATAGCGCTTAGAGATCTCTTTCTAGAAGGCCATCTAGAAATACAAATAATAAACAGCAACTAAAATGGAAAATAAAACGACAAAACCGATCTGGAAATCTTTTTTAAATGTCTCTTTGAAGTGAGACTTCTGTCGGGTCTACCTGCACCTAGTGGTCTGTTGCGCCTGAAAAAGTTTTCTTGAAAACATCAGATGGTTCTGAGAGATGTCCACTTGTACCCACCCAAATCACTGATGACACTTAGTGCTGTGTAAAAAATCTAGTATGAAGAGGAAAGGTATGATTTTTGCCTCCTGAATTCAGTAAATTAAAAAAAAAAAATCTCTTTCCCAAGTGCCCCCACCCTCCTGCAACCAAAGAGAGCAAAACTCTTATCCAGAGAAGCTCAGAAACCCTCCTTCCACATTTCCTTGTCAGTTTCCTGGTTGCAACCGTACTCTCTAATCTGGTCCTTGTTCTTCCTTTCTGACTCCAAAGTAAGCAAAGGAGAAGGGCAGAGCACTTTTCCTTGCTCTCTCAGGGGAGATTTCTCCTGTCTTTTCTGACCCTCCCAGGCCTTACAGTGCAAGAAATGAACCAAGCAGACAGAAGCTGCTGCAGACACCAAATAGCTGCCAATCCAGAAGGGGTGGAGGAACTAACACACAAAGCAAACAGGTCCAGTACCACAGGCATTGGCCATTGCTACATGAGGGCAACAACAGCATAGCTGAGAGGAGACTGTTGCCACTCAGATGGTGAAACAAATAGAGGATGTGGACCTCAAGATGAATTTTAGATTCTTCTCTCCAACACAGTGTCTGAGAGTCAGCTTCACACTTTTCCCTTTTGTCCTGGATACTAGTGCCCACATTTCACAGATTGTCTCCTGTCTTTTCACAGCTCTTGCCCTGACTAGGTTGTTTCCACTGCTGTACTCAGCATCTGGACTAAACAAATTATTCTGGCTGGAATGAAAATTCTAGAGAAGAAAACCTTGGATGTGTCCTTTCAGAGAAAGACAGGGTGCTGCGGTAGATATTTCCCCAAATCTTCTTGTGCCAACCACATTTTGCTAATCCCTACCCTTACCAAGTTGCAGAAATCAAAATACTTCAGCACCCGGCTCCAACGACTCTGGCATCTGAGACAGGGGAGGACTGCCTAGCTTAAGATCCTAAATTAAATGCTAAAACATTAAGAGTGAAGAGAGTTAAGGAAATTCATGTCTCTTCCTTTGTTTCTTATCCTTTCTGCCCTTATTCTGGACAGTCCAATGCCTTTTCCCTCAGACTATCCCAACCCTCATTCACTTCTATACCCTCTGCAGGGTCTGCCAGTGTTCCGCGCCTGGAAGAAGAAAGCTGCCCAAGTGGAAAGTTTCCGGCTTTGGAGCTGGAAAGTTGAGTTTAGTTCCATGGGAGGGGACTGACAAGGGTCTCCTGGAGCCAGGAGAGGTGAAGAATTGGAATAGAGACATGGGCCAAAGTAGCCAGGAAGATCACCAGTGGAACTGAGCACTGCCCTCCAGTAATATGTCAAACTCATTCACCTCTAGCTGCCTCTTGGCCAGATGTATCTCCATTTTAAAAAGTGTAGAGAGACCACAAATTATCCCCATGGGTTGGTATGCTTCAAGGGAGCTCTGCCTGCTCTCAGCCAAGTCCCCAACCCTCTATTGTTACTGATCTGGGAGGTAGGGGGGTGGACCAAGCCAGGCCAACCCAGAGCTGGTCTTTGCTTAGCTCTATCACAGGCTTAGGGACTGTGCTAGAAGGCCTGCTCTCTTGCTCCCCGCACATTAAGGCCCCTGCTACTTACCCGAGGTGGTAAGGAAATAAGGATGGTGGTGGTCTCCCTTATGCAGAGGGTGATGGGCGTGAGGAGCCAGGAGGGTAGGTGTGGGCATGAGGGGGTAGCCATAGTCTAGTAGAGGCACCCGGGAAGCCAAAGAGCTGGCAAAATGGTCAGGGGCCACCTCCCTCAGCGGCTTGGGCTTGTGCAGCAGGATGTCCTCGATGAAGAAGGATGTGGGCCTCTGAGAAGACGCCGGGTGTAGAGGAGAGGTGAAGTTGAGATTCATCTTGATCTCGGAGCGCCTGCCACAGGGCGAAGGCCGGGAATAAAGTGTGTGAAGCAGGCAGCGTCTCAGCAAGCCTGGTGGAGATCCGACAACCCTTCTCCGAGACTCAGATCTCCACTGCTCTCTCCTCGGCCTGGACTATCCCGGGCACTGGAAAGGCGAGAAGACAAGATCCTGGGTAGGTTGGGTCTATGTGCTGGAGAATTGGCAGCTTCGAGAGGGGAGCCGGGAGAGCCAATGGCAAGGCTGCCGGAGGCAGAGGGGAGGGTGAGGTGGGCTTGGGGCGGGGCGGGGATCTGTCCGCGGTGCTGAATACGCCTGGCCGTGCCTGGCGAGAGAGGAGCCTTCTGGGTTCGGGCTCCTAGGAGGCTTCTGGACCTCAATTTCTGCCCCAGCCCCCCGTGCACATACATCGCAAGAGCTGCTTTGTTCCCAGTCGTCTTTTAGAGAAAAACTAAAAGAAAAAAAGTCTCTGTTGTCCAACAAACTCCTCCCACCTTAGAGAAGAGACATTAAAAGAACCCCATAGCAATAAAGCACTTATTCAAGGCATTTGGGCCTAGAGTTTTAAGAGATTCAATAATGGACGGCAAAAGGAAAAGGGGAGAAGTAAAGAGAAAATTGCCCACTATTTTAAATAGCTAGATTCATCTCAAATTGATAGGAGAGATGACTGGATTATTGAGATAAGTAAAAATGATCTTAACATTCTTGACCTCACTTATAGGGAGTGGGTGAGAGAAAAATTTATGTCTAGATTATTCAAGTGATTTGGTCAGTTTAAAAATGTCCAAAGCTACCCTTTAATACCATCCTCAACGTTCCCTGAAATTTCCATTACTTCCTCCTCATTTCACTCATATGGTTTGCTACTTCTGCTATTACAGTCCTTTCAACCCTAGTCCCCCAAATAATTAAACAGGTTTTTCCCCCTCTTGTTCCTTTCCCTAGCCTCTTTCCTTTCCCCTCCTTCCCAATCTTTTTCCCCCTGTCTTTTTCCAATCTGTCACATTTATTTCCCAGAAGTCAATTTGCCAAAATTAAGGTGATCATCCACAACACAGCAGGGGTAATTTTGGCTCGCATCTCCAAAAATTGCTCTAATTATTGATGTTAAACTCAGGGAAATTAAAAGAAGGCACTTCTCTTCCATCTCCCCATTTTTAAGCTCTAATTTATTGAAATCTAGTCGTCATCACAATTCCAATCACTACTGCTAATAGCAAAAGTGTTTTAATAGAGACTGAGTCCTCACAACCCATGCTATTAGATAATTAGAGGAGGCGTTAGAAAGCCAAGTGCTAATCCTTAGGTGCACGGATAGGATTTCCATCTGATCTAGCAGGTAGAACAAATTAATTACCAGAATCAATTAGGCCCCAAACTACAGTGCTCCAGGAAGTGGAAGCATCCTATTCCATACAGATGAACTGGTAAATGGTAAATAGATAAGGAGGGTACAAGGAAGGAAGAAGCACGGTGGGGGAGACTTTAAAATAAGATCTTGACAAGAGGCATCTAAATGAATACAGAACACTGTCCTGGAGTCTGAAATGTGTGGGGTTTTGTTGTTGATTGGTTTCATTTTTTTAAGTTTATAATGGTAAGAACTGAGGAAAGGAGAGCAGGTGACCATGGAAAGTAAGTCAGCTGACTTTTCAAAAAGTTGTTCTCTAGCCATTATTGCTGGTCCAGTCATCCTTTACTGGGCTGGAGGGAGACTAAGAAGGTGGAAACTGGTAAAAGACCACCACCATCCAAAGCAGCTGAAGAGATCCGTTTCTAGCAAGGGCTTTTGAGGGCCAGGTGGATACACAACCAAACTTTGGCCTGCGCCTGCACCCTTTACTTGTTTCCCTACACAGAAAGCTCAGGTTTGCAACTAGCCTGGGGGCGGGATTACGGTTTTTTTCAGGGCGGAGTCTAACTTCTGCTACAGAGGCAGACGAAAGATTACTGACTGTCCCTTTGGGGGCAGGAGCAGTATAAACGTCTTTGGGTGCCTGTCTTCAAGCCAAGTCACTGCAAATCCCCCTTACACATCTGCCATCCCAGTGTTCAAAACATCGCAGGAGGGACAGGGAGAGGCGGACTGCCTCCACGGCCTTCATTCTCCCTTTATTTTGTATCTCTAAACTCAGCGCTCCGCTCTTCCCTCAAAGCTAAGGCTATAGCCCCAGGCCCTGCTCCCTGGCTGCGAAGCCCAAAGCGGTGGCAAAAGGGGAGGCATCCTGGGTTCCCCCTTCTCTAGTGTTCCCTTGCTGGAGCTAGTCTATCCGAGAGCCGAGCTGCCGAGGGAAAAAGACTTGAGGTTTTCCCCCAGCAACCCAGCTGCCCCACGTTTGCCTAAGCCCCCAGTAGGAACCTAAGAAGTGAGAAACAGGGAGGAAACTGGTTCGCTACAGAAAGAGGCAGGACCTCGCGATCGCTGGCGTTTTCTTTCTCTTTTTCCTTTCAGCAACGCTGGGGAACAAAGCTGCGAGCCGGAGAGAGCACCACCACCGCCGCCAGGACCCAAGCAGACCCCTGCGGGGCTCGGAGGCGGAACCCGCATCCGTAGTGCAGGCTCCGGCGGGGATTCTACCGTCGTCTCTTTATCCCTGAGGGAGAGAGACCGCTTTTGCCCACGGTGCCCTGCTAACACAGCCGGCACTTGGAGCTTGAGCCGTGCGCGCCAATGGGCGGGTATGCAGAAGGTTCGTCCTCAAGATTCTAGTCCCGTCCTGACCTCACGTTCCTTTTAGAGCCAGATCCAGGGAAATTGCATGGCGGGTTCGGAACGGCAGAAAGTTTTTCCGCAGTGGCGGGGCTCCAGGTCAGAACCGCGGGGCGGGGGGGGGGTGGAATGCTAGAGTTATTAAAACCAGCCCAGACTTCAGCGCACAGCTCTGGCCTGGCCTTTCCTCCTCCGGCCAAGAGGAGAAGGAGGGCGCCGGGGTCTCCAGCCCCTCTTTTTTATTCCTACGGTAGGAGGGAGAAGTCTTGCAAAGCCAGCGATTGATATCTGGCAGCATCGCCCCCGCCCCCTCGCTCCGTGCTCTCGCCACCCCCAACCCGCGTAGGCCCCGGGACAGCCCGAGTATGGGGGATTCAGTGTTATATTTTAGGGAGTAAAGATTGTCTGCAGCAGAAAAATGGAGCAGAGAAGCTATTTCCCCTTTAAAAACAGAGATGTTTCATTGCCTGGTTTGTCTCTGAAGTCTAGGCCATTGCTGGCCACTAAAGATAATATGACCCATAAGGGTTATTTAAAATTTTCTGCTTATCAAATTTAAAAAGCAGTATGTCATATTTTAAAAGGCGAAAGAAACAGATGAGACATTAATGTAGTTCATTTAATCCGGATATACAAAAATATTATTATTCAACATGTAATCGATATAAATATTATTAGCATTCCTTTTTTCATATTAAATTTTCAGAATTCCAGTGTATATACTCTATTCACACTGGCCATATTTCCAGTGCTCAATAGCCGCAGCGTGCTCATGGCTACTGTACTGTACAGCACATGTGTAGTTAATTGCGATAGTCTCTGTTACTCCTTTCAAATGTAGACAGACACACAGAGAAATGGAAAGCAGCTGCTGAAACCAGTCTAGCACATTCGCAATCTTACCCTCATCCATCCATTTTATTCGACTGCTCTGAGCATTCATTGAGCACCTACTGTATGTGATGCTCCTTGCCACATACCTTCCCAAGCTTTCTTCAAGACTCGGGAGGTTAGATAGAGGCACCCACATTGCATTTTTCAAAATTTTCATTTGACAAAAATCACCCAAGACCAGCAGGCTCTGGTCATCTTTAAGACGGACACATGCAGCCAGATACTGGACACTGCCCAGAGTAAAGTAAATAAATAAATAAAAAGTAAAGATCAAATGAATTTCCTCCCCTCCCCACCTGAAAGATCTGATGGCACTCATGCTTATGGTTTCAGCTAAAGAATTATTAATTTAAAGAGAAAAAAGACATGCTTTTCAGGGAACTAATAATTAAACAGTCCCTTTCTCTTTCATGTCAGTCTCAGCTAAAACTGTCATCTAAGCTGGGACTTAGTTTCCCGAAAAGATAACCTTATTGATGATCAAAGGAAGAGACTGGTTCCATTAGCCAAGTTGCCTATACCATGGCCTTCAAAATAAAGGGGGAAGTGTATTTTAGAAGGATCTGAGTAACACACTTTACTCATAACATTTTGTATTATATTGCTTGTTGTCTGTTTCAACTTGCCTTCTATCTGAGTACTTTATTTTAAGCACTACCAAAGTGGATGACATGTCTACAAAAAGAACAGGAGTTGCTGACTGCTTCTAGCAAATGCATCTTCAAAAATAATGCTTTTGCACTGGAAATTAGGATGTGAGCCCACAGGATAACACATTCAAGGCTTGATATTCAAACCACAGTGTTACTAATGTAAAAAGGAGTAAATCCACCCAATTTTTTCATGCAGGACTGGGTCAATGTGAACAACTAAAAACTTTCATTTCATTTCTCTCTTGATGTTCTATATGTTGCCTTTGTCATCTCAATTCAAAACATGCTTCATAAAGTGATAGAATAGACGACATAGAATAGAAAATTAAAAGTTTGAAATATGGAAGATCCTGTCAGAAAGATATATGATAGAATGACAATGGTCTTTATTGGGTCTTTTATTAGCATTAAAGTATTTTCCCCATATGATTCTAAAAGAGTAGCCAGATATTTTACTAGGAAAAATAAGTAAATAAGCTAACAGAATGCCTTTTAAATGTCCTTTTCTTCCACTCTAAACCATCTAAATTCTGTGATTAGACTTGACATAATATATTTCAAATAATAATACCAAACTAATATGCATAGTTTTGAAAATAAAAGGGTTTAAATTGCCCCTTAATTTTTATTTCTATATGTTTATTTATGTTTATGCTATATACTTATATATGTTTATTATTATATACTGTGAGTTTCTAGTGCTAGAGACTTACAATCTCTATTACGGAATACAAAGGTGAACTTCTAGGCATTCCTCAAAAGGACTTTGTGCATGGGTCTAAATGTTTGCTGGATTTTTGTTAGAAAGCTGAGCTATTTATTTTTTTTTGTTTGAAGATACTGTTAATAAAGCAAAATTCATTTTTAAAAATTCCCATTGTAAATGCAATGAAGCTAGAGGAGAAAAAGGGAAAAAAAGAAAAGAAAGGTGCTAATGTTGTCACTTAATGGAGATAATGTTGAATTTTTCTTACAATGACCAAGATGATAGATAACTATAAAAAAACCAGAAGGAAGGCTGGAGTTGTGGCTCAGTGGTAGGGAGCTTGCCTAGCATGCGTGAGGCACTGGGTTTGATCCCCAGCACCACATTAAAAAAAAATGAAATAAGAAAAATAAAGGTATTGTGTCCATCTACCACTAAAAATATCTCAAAAACAAAAAAGAGAAGGAAAAATATTGGAAAGGTATTAATTAAATAAGATTAAAATAAGGAAAGCAATTCTATATATAATATAGAAACTTAAATGTTATGAGAAAAGAAAAGAAAGATAAAAGTGAACTAAATTAATTTTTTTTTAAATTCTGTTTGGCAAAAATGATCATAAGCAAAATTTAAAAGCAAAAGACAAATTGGCAGACTCAACTCATCACAGACATGGGTAATTTGTTATATATAAAAAGTTCCTACAAATTGTCCAGAAAAAAAGATTAAGAACAAATTTTTGTTTGTTTGTTGGGACCAGGGATTGAACCCAGAGGCACTTAACCATTGAGCCACATCCCAACCCTTTTTATTTTTCAATTTACACTGAATTGCTTAGGGCCTCAATAAATTGCTAAGGCTGGCTTTGAACTTGTGATCCCCCTGCCTCAGCCTCCCCAGCTGCTGGGATTTCAGGCATGTGTCACTACACTCATCAAGAGCACAATTTTTAAATGGGCAAAAGACTGGAAAAAACAATTCACACACACAAAAAAAGACTATAAGTGACTCTTAAACATTTGTAAAGATATAAGTAATAAGCCTAACACCAATTAACTATACTAAGAAATGTCTTTCACCTGTCAAGCTAAAGAAATTTTGAAAAACCTAATAACCTACTATGTTGATAAATCTGTGGTAAAGAAAATACATTTATGCAAAGAGTACTCTCATATATTTATGCAAAGAATTTAAATTCCTCTATGAAGAATAATTTGATAATATATATCAAAATTAAAAGTGCACATTGAAATTTATCCAAAATGTATGATTCGCCCATTATGGCTAAATTATAGAAACTCAGAATGAAAGGAAGTCCAAGATATGTTGTTAAGTGAAAAAAAGCAAAGTACAAAATGCTAATATTTGTTTTAAATGGAGGGAGAAGGCAAAAACTATACAAATGTTATTATGTATGCTATGTATGCCTCTGGAAAGAAATATAAGAAACTTACAATATTAGTTACCTCTATCAACCAAAATCCTGTGGCTTTGGTGAGAAGGTTTTTATCCTGTACACTCTTTCTTTCTTTTCTTTTCTTTCTTTCTCTCTTTCTTTCTTTCTTTTTCTTTTTCTTTTTTTTTCTTTTTTTCTTTTTTTTTTTTTTTTGTGGTACCAGGGAATTGAACTCAGGGGCAGTCAACTGAACCACATCTCCAGCCCTAATTTTGTATTTTATTTAAAGATAGGGTCTCACTGAGTTGCTTAGTGCCTCTCTTTTGTTGAGGTTGGCTTTGAACTCACAATCCTCCTGCCTCAGCCTCCTGAGCCACTGGGATTACAGACATGCACCACCATACCAGGCCTTTTTAAATTTTTTGAGTATGCATCATATAAAAGTGATATTTCTTTAAAAAATAAATAACATTGAATTTTCAAAAAACAAACACAAATGAAAAATAATTATTTTACTTTAACAAGAACATGTCCAAATAAAAATGTGCTATATTTTTATAAGGATTTTAGCTCTTCTTCATAAGTTTTTGGGCCCAAATTAGGACATAGTTATTTGTGATTAATTGATATTTGCCTTCAAGGGACATTAACCTTTTATTCCTCAGTAAAAGATATACAAACTGTTTACTTTCATATACATCATATGTGTTTTCAGAAAGTTAATTACCACAACCCCACCCAGAAATTAGGAATAATTCTGCTAATCACCTAATGAAAGGTCTCTGAAAAATGGGGTTTTGTTTGTTTGTTTGTTTGTTTCTATTACAGTTGGTGATTCTTTGGTTAATGAAGTGGATTTCTTGCATTTATATTACACAAGATATATTTTGTTCTGCCTTCTCATTTAACTATTACAACTCTTCTTACTTTACAGGTAAAGAAATAAGGAAGTCCCCTAGTAAAGTCATGGGCCCAAGATGACACAGCTTGATTAGTAGGATTAGAACTCAGATTTATCAGGCCCCAGAGTCCACTCTCTGTGCATTCCACAATATTATCTTTAAAAAATAAACAAAGACAATGATAGAGTCTGCTTTTCTCTCATCATCGATGAAACTTGAAACTATTGATGTTAATTTGAGAATCCAATCCTCCCAATTCTGGTTAGAGGGTTTATAAATTCATACCTGACATATGATAGCTAGATCCTAAAATACTACAAAGGATGTTTTGATATTTTGATTTTGGAGAAAGAGAGGGCGAGAGAGAGAAAATGCACATTTTTCCATCTTTACTTCAAGGCCATGAGGGAAGTATATATTTCTACTGGTAAATAGTTTGGAGTCAGACCTATTTAGAGATCTGGCTCTATCACCATTATCTACTACTTGTATGACTTTGGAAATTTTGTTTAACCCCTCCAAGCTCTATTGTCCTCGTCTGTAAAATTCAAATTTTGCTATCTTGTAAAATAGTTTTGAGGAGTACTTCACGTAATGTACATGAAGGATTTGCTCAGTCCTTGGCACGCTGCCAATGTTTTGCAAGTCACACTGCTCTAATTTTTGTTGTTGCTACAGCTGTTGTTGCCAACGATGAGGGTGATGGTGATGATGCTTGTTGTTATAGTTTGGTTCTGAAATGCCCCCCAAAGACCTATGTGATGAAGTTTTGGTCTCCAGCCTGTGGGACTGTGGGGAAGTGGTGAAAATGTAGGAGGAAGTTAGGATACTGGAAATGTTTCTATGCCTCCTGGATGTCATGAGATGAGCAGTTTCCTTCAAGTGTTCTTGTCATAACATGCTCCCTTGCCATAGTCTCAAAAGCGATGGAACCAACCAAGCCTGGACCAAACATGTGAACCAAAACAAACCTTTCTTATTTCAGAGTTGATCATTGGTATTGTTACACCCATGGAAAGCTGTCTAACCCTGTGGTAGTAGTAGTGATGGTAGTGGTGATAGTGGTGATGATGGTAGTGATGGAGCTGGTGGCTAGCTGATAAATTCAAGTCCAAATGATCAATCTTAAATCTCTAGAGCTACCATGGATGGGAGTAGAATAAATCTGACTCCATGTTGGTTTGTAAATTTAAGCTTATATAGTTCTAGAAAGAATTTCATTCCAAAAAGAAAAAAGAAAGAACATAAGCAGGTGATGAGCAACAGGGGAGTGTTCTCCTGGGTAGAAGTAAAGAATCTCTATTTAGCTCCAGAAGATAGCTTAAAATTTATTTTCAACATCTTCTTATTGGATGACTATAGTTTTCATGTTCCTATTTTCCTTCAGCAAGAAGTCAAAAACATTACATTAGAAAATAAGATCAAACTAGGAGCAATGGTGCACACCTGTAGTCCTAGTGGCTTGGAAGGATGAGGCCAGAGGACCACAAGTTCAAGGCCAGCCTCAGAAATTTATCAAGGCCATAAACAACTTAATGAGATGCTGCCTTAAAATAAAAAAACAAAAAGGACTGGGGTTATAGCTCAGTGGTTAAATGTCTCTGGGCTCAATCCCCAGTACCCAGACAATACATAAATAAGATCAAGACTGAATTTGTTTTTTTCTGGTATGGGATAAGTGGGAAAATAATAAGGCAAAGAGTTTTTATGGAGTGTTTACCATGTACTAGGCTCTGTATGAAACAGTCTAGAGAGATAAGGCAAAGAAGTAGGAAGATGAAAGTAATATAGGAAAAGAAGAAGGCTTACATGTTTTTCAAACACACACATACCCCTAACATCATGCAACGCAAAACTAACAAACAACAATAGCACCAAGGAC
The DNA here is from genome assembly GCF_052094955.1 of Ictidomys tridecemlineatus. NCBI lineage: Eukaryota > Metazoa > Chordata > Mammalia > Rodentia > Sciuridae > Ictidomys > Ictidomys tridecemlineatus. Next base: position 105,787,335 of record NC_135480.1, read on the forward strand.
TTCCTCTATCTTTTTGCTCCAAGGGTAGCATATGCTATATTTTGGGTTTTTTTTTTTTTTTTTTTTTGGATTGTTTGCTTTTTATTTACCAACTTTGTAAAATGGATATACCATGATTCATTTAACCAGTCCATGTTGCTAAGATTTTATTACAAACAATTCTGTAATGAATAATCATATGGCTATGTCATTTTGCACAGGGGCAAATATATCTGTGAGAATTTCTACAATTCAAAATTTTTATTTTATTTTATTTTATTTATTTATTTTGCTGAGGATCGAACCCGGGCCTCACACATGCCAAGCGAGCGGCTACCGCTTGAGCCACATCCCCAGCCCCCCTGTAATTTTTATTTTATTTATTTTTATTTTGCTGTGCTAGAGATCAAACCCAAGGTCTAACATTTACTAGGCAAGTACGTTACCACTGAACTACACCCCCAGCCCAAATTTGTAATTTTGATAGATTTTACCAAACTTGTACTCTACAGAGGGCATGTAAATTTATACTCCTACCTGTGTCATATTAGAGACCCCCCAGGGGCTGGGGATGTGGCTCAAGCGGTAGCACGCTGGCCTGGCATGCGTGCCTGTGGCCCAGGTTCGAACCTCAGCACCACATACAAACAAAGATGTTGTGTCCGCCAAATACTAAAAAATAAATATTAAAATTCTCTCTCTCTCACTCTCTCTTAAAAAAAATAACATGCATGCATTAAGGAAGAACTCTCATAAGAAATATATAAATATTTTTTTAAAAAAGAGAGACCCCCGGGCGATTCTCATGCAAATGATGTATGAACAATACTCTTGTTGTTCAGTAGGTCATTTAACCCTTGGAGGCTCAGAATATCTTTAGAATTCTATCCGCAAAATAGGGACAATGTCATCTACCCCAGAGACCTGGTGTAAGGACTATTTTATAGTAGAAATGGCAGAAGAAATTTGAAAATTGTCTAGCAAGATAAAAATCTTAATTAATATCAAGAGTAATAGCTTCTTAGGCTGGGGCTGTGGCTCAGTGGTAGAGTGTTCGCCTGGCATGCATGGGGCACTGAGTTCGATTCTCAGCACCACATAAAAAGAAAGTGGAGATATTGTGTCCGCCTAAAAACTGAAAAATAAATATTTAAGAAAAAAAGAATAATAGCTTCTTATGCTCCTTTGCCATAGTCTCAAAAGCAATGGAACCAACCACGCATGTATGAATATGTAACAAAAAAATGTTGTGTGCATGTATAAATATGTAACAAAAAATCCTACCAATATGTAAATAAAGCACCAATAAAAAAAAATGTGGGGGCGGGGGGGAAACGGAGAATAGCTTCTAAGCCAGACAAGGTGGCACAAGTCTGTAATCCCAGCAATTTGGGAGACTGAAACAGGAGGATTGCAAGTTTGAAGCCAGCCTGGGCAACTTAGGGAGACCCTGTCTCAAAACTAAAAGTAAAAAAAGTTAAAATTTTAAAAAGAATAAGAATAATGGCTTCTAGCACTGACTCTTTAAGTAGGCATTGCATTAGGGGCTTTAATATGTTCTCACTAATCCACATTGCCATGTAGATATAATTAATTTGATTTTAAATTTGAAGAAAGTAAAACTCAGAGAGGTACCTTGCAAGACCACACAGCTGGTAAGTGGCAGAAGAGATATTCAAATCCAGGCTTACCCAGGTCCAAAGACTAGGATCTTTCCACCAAACCACATTTCTATTTATAATTTTTCATAAATAAACCTCCATCATTGCTTTAATTTTTAAAACTAAGTCATCTATCAAATGTAATAATTGCAAGAAGTCTTCATGCAGCTTGTGGGACTGGAGCTGGACTTTCAAGGATCTGGAAGGTCAGTCAGGACAAGTAGGAGGGAGTTGATGAAACCATCCCAGCTAAGGTTAATAGCATGTGCAGGTGCTTTGAGAGGATAGAAGGTGATGGATTGCAGGATACTGAAGTTAGCATCTCTACAGTGGAGACCTTGGGCAGTATTTAGAAGTACGGTCAGCATCTTATCAATTAATACTTTCAAAGATACTCGGAAGACTGTTCTTAATTTTGAGAAAAATAAGGTTGGGGTAAGGGACCAATAAGGTTGAGGTAAGGGACAATGAAGGTTTTTTGAGCAGAGCTGTAACCACGAGTGGTAATATTTTAGGAATTTTTATCCCACTTCTAACTGCCCAGGAATAGAAGAAAGGTAACTGGAAAATCCAGAAATTAAACTATTGGTGTTTCTAGATATAAATCCACTGAGTCAACAAATAACACCTCTTTGTGCCACAAACATTTATTAGTCACTTCCTATGGACATCAGCATGGCAGAAGTAGCTCAAAAGATAAAAGTATAAAAACAACTTGGGCTGTGACTTTAAGGCTTTATTTATTTATTCTTATGGCAGTAAGTATTGAACTCAAGGAGTTACACCTCTAGCTGTGTTACTTTTTATTTTGAGATGTTCTTGCTAAATTGCTGAGGCTGGCCTCAAACTTTCTATCCTCCTCCCTTAGCCTCCTAAGTAACTGAGATCACAGGCGTACTTGGGTATAAATCTTGTAAGTTTCATGGTATTGGCATGATCTGTAATGTTAATAGTGTCTTTCTCTTCTTGTTTTTGGTCATTATTTCTAATCTCTCTCTCTCTCTCTCTCTCTCTCTCTCTCTCTCTCTCTCTCTCTCTCTCTCTCTCTCTCTCACCCAGAGCCTCACACAATGCTAGGCAAATGCTGTACCACTGAGCTACACCCCTAACTCATCCAATCCTTTCTTATTAGCCAAAGGGGATGATTCAAAAATACAAGTCTGGGCTGGGATGTAGTTCAGTGGTAAAGTACTTGCCTAACATGCTCAAAGCCCTGGATTGGATCCCCAGCATCCAAAAAGCACAGAAAGGAGGAGGAGAAGTAATGGAAAAAAGATCTGATTGTCAGTTTATGCTTAAAATCCTTTGGTTGTTTATGTAAACAATAACATAATAAATGCTTTGGTGGTTTCCCAAGGCTCTAAACTCTGTAACACGTCCTGCTCTCTCATTTTTGAGTCTAGTATATGCTACTCCCCTGCCAGGAGCGTTACTGCTCTAGCTATCTTTCACGCCAACGCTTGCTCACTCCTATACAGTTCTTACTAACACAGCACCTCCAAAAGAGAAATAATTTCCTCAGAGAAGCCTTCATTGATGTCACCAGGTGGCTTGGGGACCTTCGTCTGTGCTACCACATGCTGCTGATATAAATTTTTTTTTCCTACAGTATTATAGCTACCTCTGTAATTGTTTGTCTCCCTCTCTAGACTGTAAACTCTATGTAAGGAGGACCAGTCATATCCTAAGCACCCACTGTAATAACCAGCACTTGATGAGGACTTAAGAGGACAGCTTAACTGACTGAATCAATAAGTGAATAAATGCATGCCTGGATGAAATAGCAAGCCTGAAAGATACTACTTCTCTTGGGAAAAATGCAAATGTTTTCCATCATCTATAAAATGGCATGTAGACTAATTAATCCCTGGCCACCTTTCTAATTCAATATCAAATGGGGCAAAGATCCCAATCTTAGGTAGAAATAGAGTTCGGTGATGAACAGATAACAAGCTGTACGAGGGTGGCTGCTATGACAACCTTCAAGGTTACCGAATACCACTAGACTGGATTCAAGTGGGTTTAAGATCAGCAGACTCCAACTATTTGGCTTATATGGTTCTTTGCATCTTTTTGAATCCTGGAATGCCCAGACTGGTAGGTCCTTGGAGATATTTTCCTTTTCTTTCTTTTTATTTATTTTTTTTTGATACTTACTATTTTTTTTAATTATAGGTGGACACAATATCTTTATTTTATATTCATGTGATACTGAGGATCGAACCCAGTGCCTCATGCGTGTTAGGCGAGCACTCTACCTCTGAGCCACAATCCCAGCCCCGATTTTTTTCTTTTTGTATTCCTTCTTGTACAAATAAATTCCAGAGAAAATGTAAGTGATTTGTTCAAAGGCACATAGCAAATCAGTCACAAAGCTAAGAATAGAAAACCTGAATCTCTCCACATTCAGTGAAATTTTCGCATTTCATGACTCTTGAGAGTGGTGGGCCTTTTCACAAATACATCAGTTCACAACCAGGTTTGCAGCATTTCTCATTACATTAATTTTTTAAATTCCATAACTTAAAATATGATGTATATGTTTATTCATTCATTTACTCTAACTACTGTTTACTAAATGTTACTATATATTTTGCACCACTAGGTGCTGTAGAAATAGAAAGCTTTCTGATGCAGAATCCCTGACCCTTGCTTGATTTGGGCTGTGAAACTGGGAAAACTGAAATTTTGCATCCTGTGAAAATATCATTCTATGGATTACTTGCTCTTTCTAAAAAAGAAAATATAACCTTATATGGAACAATCAGGCCACTACTGTTTCAGTCCAGTGACCCAGCTTAGCATCTGGAACAGTGGGACAACCAGATAGTATATGTGTCCCCTATTATGATGCTAACTGAAGTACCTATACTGTATTTGGAATAAAATAATTAATCTGAATACAACCAGATTTAGACCTAACTTCAAGAACATGCAAAGGATAAAAGAACAAGATAAATTATACTGCACGGAAACTAACAAATCCAGGAGCTCCAATGTTGATTGGTCAATTCCCTATTTCCTTCAAGAAAGCAAAGTCATGAGGAAGATTAAAATAAAATGAAGACTAGAAAGGTCAGAGACAAAAACACACACCATGTGTGCGCCTTGATTGGGTCCTGCTTTGAACAAACCAAACCTAAACAATGAGTTTAAGAAATGAGATAATTTGAATATAGACTAGGTATTAAATTATATTAAGGTATCAATGTCAATTTTGTTAGCTGTGATAATGTCATTATAGTTATATAGAGGGAAATGTCTTTTAAAACAAAGAAGTGCATTCTTAAGAAATTGGGTGAAATCACTGTCTGAATTTACTTTAAATAAACCTCAGGTCGAGCGAAGATGAACTCAATAGGACAGAAGAGTAATAACTATTAAATTCTGGTGGTGGATCTACAGGGTTCCTCATACTATTTTCTTTTTTTTTCCCCCCTAGTTGTTAGAAATTTCCACTATGGGGGAAAAAAGAAATGAAAGTAATATTCAACCACAGGAAGCTGAAGAATGGTAAAAACTAATATATGCTCAGTACCCAACCACAGAGAACAAAAACTTTCTAAAAGTCTTGAGAAAAAAAAAAATGATCTCTTGGCTTGAAGTGGGAATACTTCCTTGAGGAGGTGGGACTTGGATAAATGAACTGAAATGTGCATTGGCAGAGTCAGGGCCAGGAGATAACCATAGCAGAGTCAGACAGTTGCCATTTTAAGAACATACTCTCTTCCCAGCGGTGCTGGCCAATCTAACTCTCAAAAGATGCCAGGCCTTATGCCTAATTTGATATTAAAAGTCCACTTACTATTGGTGTATGCATGAACCCATAGCCTGACCGCCCCTGCTGTGCACAGCTATAAGCTCCCACACGAATAATCAAAGCTAATTACAAACACAAAGGGATGCTCATTTGCAAAGAAATGACCCTTAGCTACTTGTTGCACCAGTCGGAGGTCAACTCAATCCAACCCAATTAGTACTTTCCCAAGAGATTCTTGTGACCTTTGCTCCTATCACAACAGCAGGCTTGGGTTCCAGCCCCAGCAAAGCCATCCAGAAGCCTTGAAAGCCAGAGGGTCTTGTTGTCTCTCAAGCGCAATATTGACCATTTTTTACCTAACCTCTAAGTACAAATTCAGCGAGTCCACATCAAACAAAACAACAGCCAGAATGGATGATGCTGCCATTTATACGCTCTGACTAATGCAGCTCCTGATTTCCCTTCCAAATTAAATGCATTTCGCTTAGTACATTTTCAACAGACGTTGCTCATCTGCTCGATTAATGAGTTTGCTGTGAAAGCGTACTTTGGTAGCAATTTGAAACAAAAGCGCCTTAACGTGACTGCGGCTTTGCTTCCCTGCTCTCCGCACCGTAGCCTCTCTTCCTCCCTCTCCCTCCCCAGGGCAAATGCATCGCCGTGGCGAGGATGGGGAAGCTGGAGTCTGCGAGGGTTCTCTTCTGTGTCACAACACTACATTAGGAATAAAACCTTCCACTTAAACACTTAAATGAAAACATCGAGAAACTAATTTACTATTTGCAATCACATGATTTAAGCCGAAGCTGCCTTAATTTCCTTCCCATTTTGCTTCATATTCAATGTGAGCGCACACTAGATTGGTCTATGAAAAGGCTGTCTTCGAATCACAACACTTAAGACCTCTTTCATTTTCTTTTTGATTAAATAATTGAAATTCCTGTCAGGGCCTGCACTTTACTGCTGCACAGATTTGGTGTGTGAAGATAAAGACCCCCTTTTTTTGCTGCCTGGATCTTAAAAGCCAGCAGGCTTTACTTCATTGAGGGGCTGGGAAAATGGACCCACCGCTATTCACCCATTTCGCAGAAATTTCCTGTGCCCATTAAGCGATTGTTTGAGATAGATTATGGAAAGCATGTCCTCTCATTTAGCCATCCTCATTCATCTAGAGGCTTCTGCCTGCTGGAAGGAATCCAGTTATGCCTATGCCAACATCTGCCATTAGGAAAACAAAACCAAAAAGCCCACACGCATGTAGACATACAGGCTCAAAATGCACCAATACCAAAAAGAACTAATAAGTCACAGAAAACTCCAACCAGTTCATCAACTAAACAACCTGAAGTGGTTTGCACTGCTTGATGGGTCATGGTCAGGAAACCCCAGGTGAATCTCATGGCCTACTGTGACCATGGGCTGTGATGTCTTAGTGGTTGCATGTGGATCTTTAAGGAGGGAGGGATAGACCCTCACTAGAAGAGAAGCCAAGCCTCCTTTTCCCCATCATCATCAGATGAGCTGTGGATTGACCACAGTGATAGTAGGTATTTATGTGGTTCTGCCCTTTGATCTTGGCCTTTAGCATACATACAGTCTGTGCTTAAATAAAAATCGTATAACCTCCTTTTTGAGGATGATCATCAAACACCAGAGGTGTACATTCCTGTGCTACCTAGCTGTATGCCTTTGGGCATATCTGTGATATTTTTTAAAATATTTGTTTATAGTAGATGGACACAATAACTTTTTTAAAAAAATTTTATGTGGTGCTGAGGATTGAACCCAGTGCCTCATGTGTGCTAAGCGAGCGCTGTACCAATTGAGCTATACCCCAGCTCCATATCTGTAATTTTTCAGAGCCTCAGTCTCCTCTGTATAATGAGGACATGAATAAATCCTCTCTCCTCAGGATGGTTGGGAGCTTAACATAAGACAATGTACAGTAAAATGATTGGTGTGGCATTAGGCTGGGATAAGAGCTTAAACAAATTAGGTGATACTAGTATGTATTCATGTACCTTCGTAAGTGCATCTACATATAACCATGTTCACACTTCCTCAAATGCTGTACTTGAAGAGAATGGTCTCCTTCATATTCTCCTTATTAAAAAACAAATTTAAAAAATCTGGGTACAGAGGAAGGCCATATTCTACACACACATACACACACACACACACACACACACACACACACACACACAATCTCATAGCAGGAAAGACCTTAAAATGTATCTGGTTCAACCACCTATCTGAAACCTCCAAGGCAGTTGAATATCTTTTTCATATGAAGCCTCAGTTTACTTTTACATAACCTCTACTAGTCATTCCTATTCTGACCTCTGGAATCATCTAGAAAAATGCTACACTGTCACAGAAAAGTCTTGCCAATATTAAAACAAAACAAAAACAAAGAGCTCTGTGTTCTTCTCAATGTTCTTATCCTCAAAATGAATATAAGAGAAACTTTCATTCTTCATCATAATCCATTATTTCTTTAGCCCACGCATTATTATGGATCTCTGAATTTAAAGAGTATCTCCCTTGAACTGAGCATAATATTCCAGCTGTGGTCCAAATAATGCAGAACTGAAATGCATACTGTATGCATTCATTGATTGATTAATTCATCCAATTCTTTTTTTTTAAGTTGTTAATGGATCTTATATTTTATTTATTTATTTACATTTTAGTTGTAGATGGACACAATACCTTTATTTTGTTTATTTATTTATTTTTTAATGTGATGCTGAGGATTGAACCCAAGGCTTCACATATGCCAGGAAAGTGCTCTACCACTGAGCCACAACCCCAGGCCTTTCATCCAATTCTTATTGTCAGAAACTAAGTTTTGCATCCATACTATAGATCTTAAGCAGCATAATAAATACCACACATAAAAAAGTACCTTTTTGTTTACATAATATCATCATTCTCATTCTGCCCAAAGCAGGTTTCCCTGAGAGCTCAGGATATCCCAACCACACCTCCTAGGATTCTTCATACTATTTTCAGTTGTTATATGTTAAAAATAAAATAACACCAATTTATTTTTAACCTTGGTCTAAAAAATAAAAGGAGATACATCTTCCTCAAAAGTGTTAGTTCACATTTCTCAGTACCAAACAGAAACATCTTGGTATTGACCATTGTTTTGCATTGTCACCTAATCACCTTTCTTGGCAGTAGCACTTCTTGGGAATGAACTGCAGAGCTAACAAAGAAAAATGAATGGGGGCTGAGGTTGTGGCTCAGTGGTAGAGTGCTCCCCTGGCAAGTGTGAAGCACTGGATTCGATCCTTAGCACCACATAAAAATAAATAAATTAAAGGTATCGTGTCCATCTACAACTAAAAATATACTTTTAAAAATGAATGGGTTGTCTCAGTCAGACCTGTGCATGCACCACACTCAGCTGGAGAAGGTAGATTGGAAAAAGCACATTCATGAGCACACCTTCAGCTTTAGGAATCAAGGGTATATATCACTCTGGAGGAAGAAGAGCAATCTTTAATGGCAGCCACCTGGAATGATGTGGACACAGCCCTGCTTGGGGGACGGAGGAGAGATGATATCTTTTAAAGATCCTAGGCAGCCAGAAGTTACTTTCTCTAAAGCAAAACTAACTGCATCCATGCAGAGTGGAGAGAACTGGGTATTTATTTCCCAACTGTTGGGCTAGGACAAGGAGTCTGGCTTTTTTATTTCCATTCTGGATTTGGGTGGCCCTAAGGACCTCCCTCCAGAGGCCCTGCCTCTTCTACTGTGCTCCTACTTGCCTCTAATAGAGTTTCTTAGTGTTTGAGTCATTTTATTTCCTTTTCCAAACCTGGTTGGCAACTCTGGAAATAATAGCTGTATAATATAATATAATATAATAATAGCTATATAATATAATAATAGCTATTAGCCAAGCAAACCTGCTATCCTGCTATCCTCACCTTCTTTAGGCAGAATGAGAAGGATGATTTTGAAGAGTTACAATCCAAACAGTCAAGGGGATAAAAATGAAGGTTTGTTCTTACAGAGACCATGGAGAATATGTTTGTTGCCTTTTCTCTTCTGAACAAAAATAGCTATCTGGCTTATGAATAGATCCAAGCCTGAAAGACAGAAGAGCTGGGTTTTGGTCGTAAAGCTGTTTCTTTCTTTCCAGGTGACCTCCCTGAGGCTCAGTTTCCCTCAGTGTGCCCCAGACTTTTGCCTCCCAGGGCTGCTGATGAGCTACACTGACTGACAGATGAAAGGATGCTCCTTTGCTCTGGAGGGTTTCAGATTCACCAACAAGCTGTAGCAAAAGCAGTCAAAGCAAGGTGATGTGGAAAATAGGACCTTGCTGGTTGTATCAAAGATCCAGGGGTTGCTCACACAGAATTCAGGCTCAGACTACCCCCCACCATGCAGAAATAGCACACTTCCTTTCCACCAGTGTATGAACCCAGATCCTGGGAAACTCCAGATTATACCTCATCTTTATTCTGATTTTCTTCCCTTTGCCATAACTTCAGTGCTCTGTCTCTGGAAGCTGACAAATGAGCTAGAACTGGAGTTCCCAGATGCTGGTCTCTGGATCAGTGAGATATGTGAAGTTTTTTATTAATTAAATGAGAATAACTAGGACAGTGTAATGAATCTTTCAAAGTTCAATTAGAACTGTCTTTTATTCTAAGGTTATTCCACTGGAATGTAAGCTCCAAGAGGGCAAAGACTTTAAATTCTCACTTTCTGTTTTATCACCAACACACAGAAGATAACTATACATAATAGGTACTCAATATAAATATTTGTTAAATGAATAAGGAAACAAATTAAATCCTTTCTATTTTCCCCTAGTATTAAAACGTCCTTTCTCTAATTAAATGGTATTGATAGTAAGTGGCACAGTTTTTTAAAAATAATTTTTCTTGGAAAAATCAAAATCTACAATTGTTTTTAAAAGATTTATTAATGTATAATATCTAAGTTTGAAAATCTCTGGACTTTGTCATCCATTAAAACCATTCAGTCCTATGATTTCCTCAGACACTGAGTGGGAACTTATTCAAAGAACTTTAGTCAAATCACTCCAGAGGTATTTTTCCTCTGAGGTTTTGAAAGACCAAAAAGAGGTGGATGAAGATACTGGGAAACGCATATTAGCCATTTAACTTTAGGCAATAATTGAAGCCTATTTTCTCTTCTGTCAAATGGAAATAATGTATCTCAAAGGACTATGATGACTTTAAATGAGAGAGCAAGATAGGAAAGTGCAAAAGGTCTGAAACAGTTGGTATACCATATATGCTTTTGTTGTTAATTGACAAACTTGTCCCATTTGTGTTTTTCCAGTGTTGTGCAGGAAAGCCTTGGAAGTTGTGCTTGGCTGCCTGAAGATTTTCTCAGTCTCCTCAGGGAAATGTGTTCCCGTTTAAGACTGGCACCTGGATCCAAGAATCCCTTAAAGACAGCAAAAACAAAATTTGCTTTTAAATAACCAGCATAAAGGGAAAGAGGAGCAAATTCTAATGCAAGTAGTTGAGAAAAATAAAAAACAAAAAACAAGCTAAACATGTTCCGTTTAAAGAAAAATTTGTTTGGGCTAGGGCTGTAGCTCAGTGGTAGAGCACTCGCCTAACATGTGTGAGGCACTGGGTTGGATCCTTAGCACCACATAAAAATAAAAGAAAGATATTGTGTCCATATAACTAAAAAATAAATATTTAAAACAAAGAAAAATTTAAAATTTGTTCTCTGTTATATTTTTGATATTAAAACTTTTATTCCATTATTAAACGATAGCAAATAGCAATAGTAGATGATGATCGTTTTTATTTGTATTATATTGCTGGAGATCAAACCCATGACCTTGAGCATGATAGGCAAATATTCTACCACTGAGCTATATCAACAGCCCCAAATGTTTTCTTTCAAATTCTGGAAATGGGTTGGGGTTGTGACTCAGTAGAAAGTGCTTGGCTAGTTTGTGTGAGGCCCGGGGTTCAATTCCAATGTTAAATTAAAAAAAAAAAAATTAAAGTCTAGCAGCCAGATGTGGAGAACAGTGCATGCCTATAATCCTACCAATTCAAGAGGCTGAGACAGGAGGATTGCAAGTTTAAGGCCAACCTCAGTAATTTAGTGAGACCTTGCTTCAAAATTAAAAATATAAAGAGTTAGGTATGTAGTTCAATAATACAGTGCCCCTGGGGGTTCAATCCCCAGTGCTATTGCTGCTGCTGCTAATAATAATAATAATAATAATAATAATAATAATAATAATAAATAATAAATAATAATAATGTCTAGAACTAATAAAATTTAAAGTTCCCAAAATAAAAAACTGAAAATCTACACTATCAATTTCAAATTGACCAGTGACAACTTGATTATGTACCATTATTGGATTCTTTTTTTTAATTTATTTTTTAGTTTTAGGTGGACACAATATCTTTTTTTTTTTTTTTATGTGGTGCTGAGGATCGAACCCAGTGCCCCATGCATGCTAGGTGAGCACTCTACTACTGAGCCACAACCCCAGCACCTATTTGATTCTTTTTGATAGATATTTATAACTTCTCCAAAAGAGGACATAGAAAAAGGATCTCCACCTTCTCCCCACAGCTTCATCATCCAGTTATATATTACAATGTAAGAGGCACAGACCAATTCAGACAAACACGTGAACATTAACAATCAGATGCAAAAAGAATCATGCAGCCAGTTCAGTGAATTCAACAAAGTTGAAGCTTTCTGTCCTTTCCCAAGGTTCTAATCCTAAGCACTGTTGACATTTTGGGGAGAGCCATTCTTTGCTGTAGGAGCTGTCTTCTGCATTGTAGGATATTTAGCAGCATCTCTGGCTTTTACTCACTGGATGTGAGTAGCCCACGTGTGTGCACATACACCACACACACACAATTGTGTCTCCTGGAACTGTGCTGAGGGTGTGTAAAATTTTCCCCTGGTAAGAACTGTTCACTCCCACCAGCATCTTGCAAGCCATATTCACTCACAGTGAATTTAAATAATTCCTTAATCAGAATCAGGCAGCTAGCTCCTGTACAAGCTTCCTAAAACATGACCTGGCAAATTTCTAGGCTAAGGACTCTGTTCAGAAGGGTTTAGGCATGCTTAAAGCACATTCCTTGTTCATTCATGAGAGAAAGTGCCTTGTCAATATTTCTCACCAATCCCTGTCTCGAACACCATTCATTTCACCAGTAAAAAAGAAAAATCATTTCTAATACCAATTGTGCACAATATCAAAATCCTGGTCTTAATAGGAAATAAAGATCATTAAAGTGCCAATGGCTGTCACTTCAAGGGTATAGACTTTTAAGTAGGGACATTCAAATGCTAACTCACTAATCCTGAAGTGTGAAATATATTCCACACTCTTCATGCATAATTTTAAATAAAGGCAATATAAAAGTTCAATAGAACAGCTATTTAGGTATCCCTGATCTTTGTTATTATTATTATTTTCAAAATGTTATTGATCCCTAAAATCCCAGAAGCTGGAAACCACTGCCCCACATTGAACTGCTTTTTTGTGAGAGGCTGTTCAGGGGGGAGCAAGTCCCTGAAAGGAAGCCCTTGCACTCAGACTGTTCCTGCATGTGATTTATAGCCCAATTTTAATGAAAACCAATGTCCCCAGCCACTTTTCCCAACTGACAGTGAAGCTGGTTTAGAACAGAAGTCAGCTCAGGGTCCATCTTGGGGGTGAATTGCATGATTGCCAACCAGAGTTTGTTTCTCAGCGAGTTTGTGTGTATAAGAATGCACAAGTTGCAATTAATTCCCAGCGAAGTCACTCCTCAAGTTAATTAGAAATGCAAAGTGTGAGTCTAAATGTTATGAGATTATAAAATGGCTTAATAATGGGAACAATGAGATTGAAGCATATGCATTCTGGCCATGTAAATATTTCATAACAGTGCCAATCTGATTTCATTTGCCTAATCATGCCATTGATATGCAGCCACCAGCCTGCAAATAGAAAAGCTGAATTGCAGCAGATCACCCTTCTAATGTCATAATTATTAATATTGGAGGGAAAGGGAGCTGCTACACTGCAATGGAAGCTGCTAGGTCTTTTGAATGGAGATGGGGATGGCACTGCTGGGGCAAGAGGAGGAAGGTGATGTCCCAGCCCAACTTCCCACTCTGCTTGTTGGCCCAAAGAATTTAGGTAATGAGGAAGCTTGACAAATTAAAGTGCAGAGAACACTGGCGAGAAGAATTGCAGGGCAACATTTGCCCAGCCCCCCTGTCAAAAACCATAATGAAACACAAATGCACAACCTGAGAAAAAGAAAAAGAAGGGATTTTTGTGACATGAAGGAATCTATGCATTAGCGTTTGGACTGCAGTCGGATGGGGCTGTGATCTAAGCAGGCCAGCAGCCTCTCTCCAATTTGGCTTCCTCTATTTAGTCACAAAACTCCTTTTCTGCATAGAATCTGATTTTTTCTTTCCCATTATACTGCTTTGGAACATTCCTTCTATTGTTAACTGTTTCCCCATGTGTGTTTTGTCTCTCTTCGTGTAAGTAATGCTTAGTCAGGATACCCTGCATTCTCCTGGACATTTAATGCAGCGTGATAAACATGGAGGCTTGACCAATTCCCCTGACTGTGGTGGAAACTCTTCTAGGTAGTAGAGTGAGGGGAAGGCTAGGTACAAATAAGATGTAGGTTTGTGTTCTAGCCCTGCACTTAGCGGCAACTAGTGTGTGTAACCTTGGGGCAAGTCACCTATCCCCTTCCAGTTTCAATTTTCCCATTGGTAATATGGGGGTCATAATGAGTATCTCACTGTTTTATTGGTAAAGAATATTCAAGAAAAACAATGTGACATCACTATTTGTTTAGTTATACAGCACCTGGTTTCAAAAAGAAGCTGGAGTAACCAGAAAGCACTTCATAAAATGTCAAATGCTATGCAACTGTTTAATTGTCAACTGAAGTTTCTCTGCTTCCTTTGGCTCCAAGCAGTCTTTCTCTAGCCAAAGGATTTGTTATCTGGAAACAAAGGCTAGAAGAATTTTCTTTTAAAGAATACTCTTGATATCCAGAGCTTCTTGTAAGATTCATAGATACAGGCATGAAATTTATGGGCATGAATTAAACATAGGCAGTCCATTCCTATGTGTCTTTTTTTTTTTAATTGTACTTCCCTATTTCTCAGCATCCTCATCTATAAATTAGGGGTTATGTGAAGATAATGTATGTAATACATTTAGGAATACATTCCCCAAAAGCTTTCTACATATGTTATGCATTATTACTACTATTATTACTTTTTGTCTTTTTTTTTTGTACTGGATATTGAACCCAGGGGTACTTTAACACTGAACCACCTTCTCAGCTTTTTTTATTTTTGTTGAGACAAGGTCTGGCTAGGTTGCTCATATTTGCAATCCTCCTGCCTCAGGCTCCCTAGTTGCTGAAATTATAGGTATGCACCACCATGCCCACTCACAAATATATTTTTTCTCTCTCTTTTTTTAAATTTAATTTTAATTTTTATTTGTTTTTTATGTGGTACCAAGAATGAAACCCAGTACCTTGCCCATGCTAGGCAAGTGCTCTACCTCTGAGCTACAACCCCAGGTCCAAATATAAGTCTTGATTGTCTTCTTGCCATCAGCCAATATACAAAGCTATAGATTATTATATGTCTATAGTAGCAAAAAATGTATAACATGTACTACAGAAATAATAATTGCTAACACAAATATGTGCCAGATATTATTCTAAGTACATTATTTCTAACTATTTTATTTCCCAAACATCTCTAATGAAGTGGGTCCTATTATTTTCCCCATCTTGCAGCTGAAGGAACCAAGGCAGAGGGAGGTATATAATTCCAAAGCCATAGAAGCAATAAACAACGGAACTGGACACAAAATCATATAATCTGGCTTCAGAGTCCTTCCACGCTCTCTGGCTTCAGAGTCCATCCCCGCCCTTTTTTTGTGGGGAGTAGTATTGGCAACTAAACATAGGGGTGTTCTGCGACTGAGCTATATCTATAGGCTTTTTTCTTCCTTGTTTTTTGTTTATTTGTTTTTTGTTTTTTGGGCTTTTTGAAATGGGCCTCACTAACTTCCTGAAGCTAGCCTTAATCTTGTGATCCTTTTGCCTTAGCCTCCCAAATAGCTGAGATTACAGGCACATGTCACCAAGCCCATCTTCTGTGCCTCTTCTTACAATAAAGGAATTCACTGGAAAGGAAGAATTCTAGGTCCACTCCCATAGTTTCTCCTACTGAAGCTAAGAGCTTTGCAGTGATGGATCTAGAGTTTTGCCTGGTCAGCACTGTGTCATCATTTCTTTTTATTCTGTCAGCTTTAGACAAAAGGTATACTCCCCAGGCCAGGCCAGGCTGTGCTACTCACTATTGGATTATGCCTCTACTATTTGTTTATTTTACCTGCCTGGCTCCATGGACACTTAAACATGCAAACCTAAACTCCAAGACATATGAGGATTGGAATCTGGCATTTGAACTTGAACCCAGGCAATTTTGTTTCAGTGAGGAAAGAAGAGAGTCAGGCTTTACCAGTAAGTAGAGCTAAGGTGAGTGGAAGCTGCCACATGAGAGAGGAACGTTTCCTAATTCTCATCCAAGGGAAGAATCTTGAGTCCAGGAAGATTGTAGGGGGACACAGGGTGAAAGGTTCTACTCAAAAATTTAGGTTTTGGGTTTGGGGCAATTTGCCCCTAATGGCAGATTTGTCTTACCTTTGTGCATGTCTTTTTCATCCATTCTGAGTTAGACCAGGGCTCTCCAAAGGTGGCTTCTGTTCCTTCTGCATCTCTCCACTGAATTACAAGGACACCTGCCCCCTGGTGCACATCAAGGGCCCCTGCAAATACCCAGGAGGTCATGAAGAGGAGCCTGGAAGTTCCTTCCTCAGCAGCAGCAACTGGACTTGAGTCTTTGCTCCAGTGTAGCAGCTGACTTAGTTCTTTGAGAACAACAGCTCCGGTGAGAAGTAGTCAGTTGATTCTTGGTATTCATGAGGGATTAGTCCCAAGACCTTCTGCAAATACCAAAATCCAAGAATGCTCTGGTCCTATAAGTACATTGCTACAATATTTGCATAGAAACTAGCACATCCTCTTATATGCTTGTGGTCATCTCTAGATTACTTATAATACTTAATACAATGTAAATGCTAAATGAATAGGTAATTTACTGCATTGCTTAAGGAATAATGACAAGAAAAAATTCTACATGTTCAGTACAGGTATAATTTTTTTTCAAATATTTTCAAGGGACTGGAGTTGTGGCTCAGTGGTAGAGAGCTTGCCTGGCATATGTGAGGCCCTGGGTTCTATCCTCGGCACCACATATAAATAAATGAATTAATTAAATAAAAGATTAATTGACAAAAAACATTTTTAAAAAATATTTTTGATCTTTAGTGGGCTGAACCTGCAGATGTGGAATCTACAGGTAACAGAGTGCTGATTATACACTGTAGTGACTATGAGTGCAGAGACAGGAGCAGGAATGTCAAGGCCTAAATCTTTACTCCCCTTCTATTTGTGTCACCTTCAGCAAGTCCTTAACCCTTTGGTGCCTCCATTCCCTTAGTTTTTAAGTAGGAACTAATAGTAACTGGAAAAGTTGTGGTGATGATTAATTCTGTTGATTTAAATAAGAAGTTAGAATAGTTCTTGGTGCATAATTAGTGTTCAAGAAAGATTCATTTTTATTGTGTTTTGTTCCATGTAAATCTGCCACTCCAGTGCCTAGATGTGGTTTCTCCAGCACTGACCTCTGATTCCTTTGGTCAATCACCCCCTCTCCAGATTACCTTCCCCTGGGCTGGAGACAAAGGAAGGACAGAGCCCTCCCTCCCTGTGTCACTCCTCTCTTGAGACTTTGTGAACAAATGATAACTGTACAGGTTGGACTCAATTAGCACGAGATCTCAGAGCAGATGCTGCTTGTGTGCAGAGGCTGGAGTAAAAGAATTGGTTCCAGAAGGCTTGGGACCTGCTTGTAGAAGATGCTAATTGGTTTCTTGCTGGTAATTTTTCACCCCTAAGTGAACAAGAAAGAGGGTGTCTCAGAGGCTCATCTGCTTTGCAGGTGCTCTGGCCAGTATCTGTGTCCTGGGAGAAGTGAAGATTGTCTTTTTTTTCCTCTCCAAAAAGAACATAATCTCATTTGTCCCAAGCTAAGATTTAATTCCTGGCAGATTTTCAGAGTTTTAAGGGGATAAAAGTCACCCCTAAAACTACACAAGGGCCAGACATTGTAATCCCAGGGACTCAGGAGACTGAGGCAGGAGGATCACGAGTTTGTGGCCAGCCTAAGCACCTTAGCAAGTCTCTGTCTCAAAATAGAAAAGGCTTGGGGTGTAGCTCAGTGCAAAGCTCCCTTGTGTTCCAATAATAATAATAATAATAATAATAATAATAATAATAATAAAGACTAAACAGGTATCTGTCTCTTGCATGATCTTGGGAAGTCCAAGGGCCATGGATACTTGGGTAGATTTAACAGTCATTTATCACTGAGGAGTCTGGGGCAGGGACTGGGGATAAAACTCTAACCTTGGAAACAGAAGAGCTTGGCTCT
The DNA here is from genome assembly GCF_052094955.1 of Ictidomys tridecemlineatus. Taxonomy (NCBI): domain Eukaryota; kingdom Metazoa; phylum Chordata; class Mammalia; order Rodentia; family Sciuridae; genus Ictidomys; species Ictidomys tridecemlineatus. The sequence continues at coordinate 105,805,317 of NC_135480.1, forward strand.
TAGTCGGAAGGACCAAGTTGAAGAATACCAAAGGTTGCTTTAAGAATTGCTCCCCCTTAAAAGTATTTTGTCCCTTGTGTATACATCTATTATTGCAGCATCATGCTGGACCATGTAAATCTGATTGTGTCCTTGAGGAGAGGTCCTTGTCTCATACATAAAATTAGTAACACTTACAAATCACTTAATTCCGTCCCAGGCACTATTTCTCTTTGGTTTTCATATGCTAGCTTAGTCAATCCTTACAGCAATCCTGTAAGACAGGTGCAATTACTATTCCCATTTTATGGTGGAAGAAGTAGAAAGGCAGAGGTCACATACAGTTTGAACTCGGAAGCCTGACAGAGTCCCATGTGCTCTGTTCTCCTTGTGTCTCCAGACCCTAACGCAGTGTGCGCTTAATGCATTTTATTGAACTAAGGGCAAAATAAGTGGTGATGCCGATGCTGCGAGGATAATAATACAAAGTGCTCTAGAAATATGTGTTTAAGAAATGACCAGCCAGAGGCTCTGCCAAGATGATGACTGCTTTAAAGCTGTGTTCCTGCAACAGCAGCTGCCACCCACCTAAAGGGAACTCTAGGAAGCAAGAGGAGACCAGCAGAGGAGCTGCCCTGCCTACTTGCAAATCAATCTCTGAGCTGTAGCTTGGCTCCCGTATTTGGGGCATTTGAGTCTACTCTGACATCAGCCCTCCTTTCTTTCTTTCTCCTCTTCTCCTCCTCTCACTTCCCCCCCCCACCCCCCCCCCACCCCCACCCCCCGTGCTGAGAATTGAACTCAAGGCCTCATACATGCTAGGCAAGCACTCTACTGCTGAGCTACATCCCTGATCTTTTTTTTTTTTTAATATACTTTTTAGTTGTAGATGGATATGATACCTCTAGGATTTTTATTTATCTATTTTTATATGGTGCTAAGGCATGTGTCCTGGGCGAGTGCTCTACCACTGAGCCACAACCCCAGACCCCTGATCATTTTTTTAAAAAATGTTTTTATTAGTGCATTATAATTATACATAGTAGTGAGGTTTTTGTGACATATTCATACATAGATATAACATGATTTTCTGCATTTCATTTCCCAGTACCTTTCCTTCCCCTCCTCTCTCCTCTCTCCAATTCTCTTTCTGTTCTTCCTTCTCCTTATTTATTATTTTAATTGGTGCATTATAATTACACAAAAGTGGGATTCATTGTGATATATTCATATATACATATAGCATAATCTGGTCAATTTTATTCTCCTTCGTCTCCCCTCCTCTCTACCCGTTGATACGCTTCCTCAACTGCCTCTTGTATTTTCATGAGGTCCCTTTTTTTATTCCTTTTTTCCCCTCTAAATTCTGAATATGAGAAAAAAATATTCAACCCTGGGCTTTCTGTCAGCCTTTCTTTCCATTCTTTTTTTTTTTTTTTTTAATTTTTATTCTTCTGCAATACTGGGAATTGAACCCAGGAGAGCCATACCACTGAGTTATATCCTCAGTCTTTTTTATTTTTTATTTTGAGACAGGGTCTCACCAAGTTGCTCATGCTGACCTTGAACTTGTGATCCTCCTTCCTCAGCCTCCCAAGTTGTTGGGATTACTAGTGTACACCACCATAGTGGTCTCCTCCAATCTATTTTTATTTTCACCACCTCTCTTCAATGACCGACTACCTCCCTCTCAACTATGAATTAATAACTGGTCTCACCTCTTTGAACTCCAAACTCCTTTGTAGATTGTTGCTAAATTAATCTTCCTAGAACACAATTTCACATAAGCAACAATTTTGCATTCCTCGGTGCCTTCCAAATCTAGTTAAAATCCTCAGGATGGCATTCTCATCCTTTTACGCTCAGATGCCATGTAGCCCAACCATTTCTTGGTCTCCAACACACTTGCATATTCACATTGTATCTCAGACTTCTTCAACCTAGTGTCTCTGGCTCTAGGCACCTGTGGTAGGAGAGGATTATAGCAGAAGCACGTTTAAAGTCAGGCAGATCTAGGAGTTGATTCTCTTCTCAGTCACTTGGAGCAGCAAGAACTTGGGCAAGTTATTCAATCTGAGTCTTAGTTTCTGAATCAACAAAAGAAAAATAATCATTGCCACATGTGGAAGCACCGATCCATTAATCCCAGTTACTCAGGAAACAGAGGCAGGAAGCTTGCAAACTCAAGACCAGCCTGGGCAACCTAGCAAGACTCTGTCTCAAAAAAACAAACAACAAAAGAAAAATCATCACACTGACCTTGCAGGATTGCTGAGAGGTTAGAGATAAATCATTTGATGAATTCTACAAGTGTTTGTCGAGCATCTACTATGTGACAGACATCATTGGGAAGCACAATGAACAAAACATGGAGCTGACTTTCCAGAGAAAGTGAAGAGGAGATATAAAATAAACAAGTAATTATAAAGAACCCAGTGCGTATCTGGCACTCAATGAATGGTTTTTTGATTTTCTTTTCAAATACTTCAAAAGGCCAATAATAGATATACATTTTTCTATCCAAGATAGTGTTAGACAGAAATGTCAAGTTTCTTTATTTCAACTGGAAAACTTCCAGTTCCTTGAAGGAGGAGCAGTATATTGTCTGTCAATGCACAATTAATGCACCATGCAGATAGCGGGTGCTAAATGCTTGTTGGATAAATGATGACTAATGAATGATGATCAGGACTTTTAATCAACATTTTTATTGTCTTATCAACACTAAATGGTTTACTTAATAAATCTACTTTAGTAGGTGTGTTAGATTTCTGTTGCTCTGACAAAATACCCAAGAAAATCAATTAAAAGCAAGGAAGACTTTTTTTGGCTCACAGTTTTAAAGGCTTGGGTCCAGAGTCACTTGGCCCTATTGCTGTGGGCTTGTGGGCAGGGAGCATGGTGCAGCAAAGCTGCTCACTTCATTAGCAGCTGAGAAGTAGGGGAGAGAGAGGAAAAGGAAGGGACAAGATTTACTCTTCAGGAAATGCCCGCAGTAACCGACTTCCTCCAACTAGGCCCCCTGCTACAGTTTCCACCACCTCCAATTCCAAAGCATTCATGCATTAGTTATTGATGAGATGGATCCCTCTCTTCCCCAAAGCCCCACCTGTGCACACTGCTGCCTTGTCGACCAAGCCTTCAACACAAGAGACTGGGAAAACATTTTACATCCAAACCACAGGCAGGATTTTTCAACTGTGTGGCCATTTCAAAAAGAAAAAGTTTATGCCTGCCCCAGTCATAGCTCCTGAAAAGCCCTTCTCTACTATCTTTCTTAGCTGATGTCCTCTCCTCCTTCCATGACCCAGCTCAGATTCCTCAGATTCCATCTGCCATGTGTGCCCTGCTCCGGGATGAACTGCCAGAGCTCACTGAACCTGACTTCCACATGTAATATAACCATCTGAGGATCAACTTTACTTCACTGCTAGGCCACAGACCTTGGGTGCCTATATCATCTCTGTACCACCAACCAACTACTAAAATCCCTTGCTTTTAGAATATACTCTGCAATTGTTCCTCCTACCTCTTTCTTTCCCCCTTCTCCATCCTCCCTCACACATGAGTGACTGGCTCACTCTTCTCTGCCTCTCAGCCCCAGGTCATGGCAATACTTCTCACCAGACTTCTCTTCTTCCAGAACCACATGGGCTAGACCAGAGATCCAGTCTTAAAAGTTCCAAAAGAGGAGGCAGCTGCTTATGTCAAGGAACTGCAAAATATTTTGTGGGTCAAGATGTAGGCTCTGAGTCAGACTAAGAAGGTTCTTATTTTAACTCTATGTTCATCTTTTTTTTTAATCTAAAACACTTTCTAAATTGACAAATCAAAGTTACATATATCTGTGAAGGACTATGTGATGTGTGTATATGTGTGTGTGCGTGCATATGCACACACCCTCAGAGATACATTCATCTGCTGCTGTGCTCTCGGGTGATTTATTTTACTTCTCTGAGTCCCAGTTTCTTTATCTGCAAAACGGGGAAAATAAACAACAGTGTAGGGAATACCTATTTCATTGTATTGTTGAAAGGATTAAAGAGATTAACACATGTAAAAGTCTTCAAGAACCTACTAGGTGGTAAGTATTCAAAAATTGTTAGCTAGAACTATAATTCAAGACATCCAAAAGTCTGCAAAACCCGAATGTCATTCACCACCTGCTGGCTGGTTGAACTCTACAGTTAGGAGTGTGGGTTTCAAGAACAATGGAGTCTCCCAACCGGGGACTGAACCTCTGAAACCAGGAGCCCAAATTAAACTTACAGCCTAAATAAACAAACCAACAAATAAGTAAAAGTGTGGGTTTAGCTCAAGTGCTGCTTCCTACTTACTAGCAGTGTAGCTTTGGGTAAGTCCCTTAACCTGAAGCTCTATTTCCTCATTTTAAAAATTGGGACAATGCTCCCTCTTAAAGATACTGTGAGTGAATACATAAGTGAATAATATGTATAAGCTGCTTAGGATGGTGCCTGCTACACTGCAGATGCTCAGTATAATAATTAATAGTGTGACGACCACAGCTTCACCCCATGGTTTTATCTGTTTGTTTCCACCAGTGTAGGGAGACACTGTTCCTTATGGTCCCCCATTTATCTCACAGTGAGAATGACTCTGCAGTCCCATCCTACAGGTAAATATGACAGGGAACTGAAAACAAACATGACTCAGAGATAGATGATTCCTGTCTTCCAAGAACCTTCAACCTGGTTCATAAGGCAGTATAGAGAGCACTTTCTCATTTGCCATTCTATGCAGCTCTGCGAGGTTCATGTTATCAGTCCAGGGTGTAATTAAGGAAACAGGTTTGCTTAGCCCAAGAGATTCACAAAGGTCCCACTGTCAGTGAGTGGCTGAGTCAGGATGAGAAGGTGTGTCCTCTCTGCAGGCAATGCCCTTGGTCCCTAAAGAAGAGAGGTGACAGGGTCCAAGGACCCAGGAACCCTGATGGAGGGAGCTCAGAAAGCAGCTCAGAGAGTGGAGGAAGGAGACAGCAGGGTGCCAGTAACAAGTCCCTCCCCTTTCACAACCCCCCCCCCCTCCCGCTAGCACGGAGGCTAGTGACTTTTCGTACAAATGGCATCCAGAGAAAAGCTGGAAAAGCTTGCAGAGGAAGCCGGTGGGAGGGGTCTGGTCTCCAGGATTCCCCTTCTTTGGTTGGCCTCCTCCCTTTTCCGGCCTTCCCCACCCCATTTTTATCAAAAGGCAATTAAACCCCTTTCTTTCAACTGTCTGAGGAGGTTGCATTTGTGATTCATGTCTTTTAATTTCAGGTCTGCATTTCCCTCCCATTTCTAGCAGCTAATGAGTCCTCCCCTAATTAGAGTTTTACAGTCACCTATAATTAGGCCCATTTAGTGCTTTTGAATAGGATACTTTTAACCTATTTCGCCTTGTAATTAGGGGCATCCATCCAGGTGTATGTACACAGGAAGTAGGCACAGGTGAAGGTAGAGGGCAAAGGGCTGTGTTATAGGTACTTCTGCATCTGCAAATATATACACACATACACACATATTCATACACAGAACTGCCTGCAGGTATACACAGGCAGGAAGCAGGCAGAGGGTAGAGAATAAGAGAGGGTAAAAATCACATACACAGAGCTGAGACTGTAGCTCAATGGTAGAGGGCTTGCCCTGCACATGTGAGGCACTGTGTTCAATCTTCAGCACCACATAAAAATAAATAAGTAAATATATTTTTTTTAAAAAAAAATCACATACACATTTATGCGCACACACACACACACACACACACACACACACACACGGGAGTGTACACCTGGGATCCTGCATGGGGTGTCGAAGTGTGAGATGCACTGTTCCTTTGTATGCACACTGGCCTGTCTGGTTTTAAGAGAGAGCATTAGCTCTCCCTTAAAACCACATACGTTATATGTTTACAGTAGTTCGCCATTATCAGCAGTTTCTGTTACTAAAGTCAACATCAGTTCAAAAATATTACATGGAAAATTCTAGAAATAAACAATTCATAATTTTTAAATTCATGCCATTACCAGTATTGTGCCATCCTGCCCTATCCCACCCAAGATATGAGTCACCCCTTTGTCCAGTGTATCCATGCTGTATAACCTACCTGCCCATTAGTCATTTAATAACTATCTAGGCTATCAGCTTGTTTGTATCGCAGTGCTTCTGTTCATGTAACCCCTATTTTAGTTGATAATAACCCAAAGAGCAAAAGTGAGGATGTTGGCAATTTTATTATAGTCTATTGTTATAATTGTTCTATGTCATTATTGGTTATTTCACTTAATCCTTTACTGTGCCTAATTTATAAGTTAAACTTTATTATAGGTGTGTATGTGTAAGAAAAATACTAGAATATGTGGTGGTTAGTACTATCCACAGGCATCTCCTGGAGATTTAGCATGTATTCCCCATAGATAAAGGGAACTGATATAATTATGAAAAGAAGGTGTTTTTGTGCAGAGTTTCATTGTATGTGAATGTGTTAAGGGAAGGGAGCAGGAAGCAGAAAATTGATGAGTTCCCCTTATTCTTTTCAAGAAATGAATTCATGTTTAATAGGTAATGCATGTACATCATTGCAAGTTCAAAAGGTACCAAAAGATATACATTAAAAAGAAGTCTCTGGCTGGGTTTGTGGCTCAGTGGTAGACTGTTTGCCTAGCATGTCTGAGGCACTGGGTTCAATTCTCAGCACCAAATATAAATAAATAAATATCCATCAATAACTAAAAAAAAAAAAAAGAAGAAGAAGAAGTCTCCCTCCCATCCCTGCCCCCAACCACCCAGTTCTCTCAAAAATTCCAACTGGGCACCCTGGTAGGTAGGTGGGTAGTTGGGTAGAGATTTGCCTTAATGAGAAGGAGACTGCTTACATGGTTTTTATTCTAGGATGCCAGGGATCAAAAGTGCCTGAAATTCCCCTGCTTTACTCTTCAGGTGGTCCTGATGGTCCTTAAGATGGTTCAACTTAATGATTTTTGACTTTTTGAGGGCAAGAGCCATATATACTCAGTAGAAACTATACTTCAAATCTGACTTTGGCTCTGTCCACCCCCACCCCAGGTTAGATATGTGGGATGATTCTCTCGAGATCCACCCTGAGCATCACAAGATAATGACTGGCATGCACTAGAGGGCATAGGTTAGGAGGTGTGTACTTTCCAATTGCTCCACGCTTTAACTAACACTTAGCATTGTCTGTTTTTCATTGTCATTATTCTGACTGGCCATTTAATGATTAATTCAGCAAACATTTGGATCTCCAGTACTATTTGTTAAATGAAGCACCTAAAACCCTGTCTAGCAGAGAGTCACACTTGATTAATATTAATTGATTGATTTTCCAGATGGTGGGGATACAAAACTCAGTGAGACATGGATTCTGCCCTCAAGGATCTTAAAAAATATATCTGTAGGGAAAGATTAACAGTCGGCACATAAATAATGATTACATAGTAGAGAAAACAATAAGGGCCATAAACAGGGTTCATTGGAATTCATAGGACAAGTCAGAGGACAAAGAAAATATTTTTCATTTAGAAGGAGATGAGTCAAGGGAAACTTCCTAAAGCAGGTGGCACTCAAATGGGTTATGTAAGAAGGAATTAGGATTTAGACAGGCAGGGTGACGGAGAACAGTGGCAGTTGGTAAGGCTCCAAGCAGACAGATGACCATGAGCAAATGTCAGAGTACTTACAGCACCTCAGAGAAGAACTTTACCTTACCAGTGAAATTTTATCTGCTAAGGACTGAAAGCTATTAGTGACTTCATGGACATATTTGATGCCCACAAATACTTTGTTTGGTCTATGCAATTATTTTTTAAGGTTGAAGTTGAGTGCATAGGGCATGAATTTCTCATCTTGTTTAGTCAACACAAGTTTATTTCTGTATAAATCACTCTTCATTCTCTTCCAGTTATCTGTTAGAGTCTATAAACAATTCAGGATGGCGCCTGGCATTTTGCCAGAGAAATGTTAGCGTCCCTAAAAAAGTCTGGATGGCGCCTGGCAAAATGCCAGAGGGAGTGGTTTGTGAAGTAACGCCAGCGAGCCATTAAGTGTGGAGATTCCTTATTGGTTGACTACTGTATCTAGTTTATGCTAATTAAGATAAGCTGTGTGGAATGTATAAATATCATTCCGGTCCTACAATAAAGGGCTCCCACTCCTGCTGTATCAATGTACACAAGTTGTTCCTCACCCCTGGGGTTAGTTTGCTGCAGCCGGACTGCGGCAGTTATCCACCTGACATGGGAAGGACTTGTGTTTGAGAACGCGGAGCTAAATCCCTTTCTTCATTTTGCTGATAAGAAAACCAAAGCTCAAGAAAGCTAAGTGAACCCCTTGAGGAAGCACTGAGAGTTAGTAGTGGAACTTCACCTAAATCCCAGCCTCCCCATGTCCTGTCCAAGCTTCCTTTGCAAAGGGGCTGACTCCCTTGGGCAGTCAGCCCCTTTGCCAAGTCTCTGATTGGGAAACAGGTAAACCCATTTTGACTTGCTTTTCTTGGAGAGAAGTTTTCATAAAGGAAAAAGGAAATAGCCCAACGTTTCCAAAGAAGTCAGAGGTTAACGTGATCCCTTTATCATTTTGCCTAATCCTGAGTTGAGGCCCTCAGTGGCAAGAAAGTAGAGTGTCTCTTTCTTTCTCAGGAATGCAACTGCTTCCTGAAGTCAACCTGACGCAAAGCACTTTTTAAAATGGGGCCACGGTAGACTCGGGAGCGCCACCTGGTGGCCTGCATGAACTCAGGTGGAAAAGAAAAGGGATTGGAGATGTTTCAGGTGTCTGGGAAGAGAAAATGAAACAGTTCCAGAAACACGTGGTGTTTTTTCAATTAAAAGAAAAATGAGCCACATCCCCAGTCCCCCACCCCTTTTTTTGAGACAGGGCTTTGCTAAGTTATGAGGCTGGCTTTGAATTTGATATCCTTCTGTCTCAGCCTCCTGAGTCACTGAGATTACAGGCAGGCGCCGCTGCACCTGAATCAATATATTTTTTATAAATATTCTTCACTTTTAAAAATATGTGTTGACTTTATTACCAATTAATAGCCTAACTACTATAAAAGAGTTGGGGAACTTCATCACTTTGAAAAGTTATTTCATTATACAATCTAAGGGTAATGAGTATGCAATACTGTATTTTATTTAGTAAATTTGAGTCTTTCCAGGGTATAGGTTAGAAATTGTGAACCTACTGTTTTATAAACAGATGACCATGAGCAAATAAGTAAATATATTATGAACAACTTACTGTCAGAGAAGCATTCAACCAATAAATGTGGAAGGAATGATAGAAATGAAAAGTCACCCATTGCAAAGATCACAGTAATAATTGTTTCAAGCAAGTATCAGCATATGCTAAATATGCATAGAAACATATTTACATAGTCTCAAAGTAACTCTCCAAAAGATGATTATAAATTGTGTGTGTGTGTGTGTGTGTGTGTGTGTGTATGTGTGTGTGTTACTGGGGATTGATCCCAGGGCCTCACGCATGCTGAGAAAGCACTCTACCACTGAGCTACATTCTGTAGAGTTAAAGCATTATGTATGTGTGCAGCTGTTGGTTTTGGCAGGTAGGATCGGATAGACAATAAAGACACTCTCTGTATACAACTTTATACAAGATAGCATTTATTTTAGTAATAATATGGATACAAGAACAAAAACAAAAGTGATAGGTAAAAGAGAAAGAGAAGAAAATGCATCATCAGATTAGGGAAAACACCAACATCTGAAGTCATGAGGCTGGGGGGTCCCAGGGCAGCTTTTCAGGGTCCAGACTGGGAAATCCTCATCAGAGTGTCCTCTCCACAAGTGAGACTCCAAAGTCATTCCAGTGGGCTTCCTTGAATACAAGTTAGAACACAGAAAGCTCTGTTCTAACAACCTGAGTAATCGAGTCATCCTCTCCAGGACACTTAATCCCCCCAAGGACTGGCCAGATCTCCAAAGAGAGAGAGTGATACCCTTGAGATAAAGGAATGAGTCTGTGTTCTCACGAGTGAGCCAAACCCACAGATAAATCAGCCTCCTTTAGATGTTCCAAAAACGATGTACAATGGTCAAAGCAGGCATATGGACAGGGGAGTTCTTTAATATTTTCCTTAGCCCCTTACATACCCAGTCCTTTTTAAAATATATAGAGAGATATTTATTTTTTTTAATTGTAGTTGGACACAATACCTTTATTTTATTTATTTATTTTTATGTGGTGCTAAGGATCGAACCCAGTGCCTCATGCATGCTCGGCAAGCTCTCTGTCACAAAGCTAAAGCCCCAGCTTACAGTTCCTTTGATTTTTGAGACAGGGTCTCACTAAATTGCCCAGTCTGACCTAGAACATGAAATCCTCCTGCCTCAGCCTCCTGAGTCACTGGCATCATTATTGACATGCACCACTGTGCCCAGCATGAGGATTATTCATTACAGTGAGAACTGTGAGAACTTCACAATGAAGAAACCTGGCAGTTACCACAAGTGACCAAGGTTTCTGTCACCAGTAATGAAACAAACAGCATGAGCCTCCTGATATGATGCAGTGAGAAATACAGGGCATCACTTATGCAGTATCCTCTCCAAAAATGCATAACCTGAATTGAGTCATGAGAACACACAGCCAAGTCCGAATGGAGGGATATTATGCAAAATAACTTCTAGTGTGCTTCAGAAGCATCAGCATTGGATCATGGGTTATAAAAAAGACATTACAGGTACAAGTTAAAAAAAATTAAATGAGGTCTGTCAATAATTAATAGAGTAGGCATGTCAACTTCTAAGTTGTGACCTGGTATTGTGGCTTTGTGACAAATTAATATTTGGGAAATTGAGATATATATATTTGAGAAATTTAGGTAAGGAGTGTATAATAATTCTTTGTATTGTTTTTGTAATTATTTTGGTAAGTCTAGCAGTAATTTGAAAAGTTAAAAAAAATAAGCAAGAATTATTGATTACAAAACAAAATTATTGATCATTTACTATATGTTTTATCACATGAAAATTCCTCAAGAAATAAAGAGCCTTACATTGGAGAAGATATGAACGGTATCAAGTCACAAATCTAAGGATTGTCCTTTTACTAGAAACCTAACTACTCTTTTCCTTTACTTCTCACATATTTGAATCTTAACTAATTGATTTGTTCATTCATTGATTCATTGATTTTTTTTCTTTTTTCTTTTCTTTGATACTGGAGATTGAACCCAGGGCTGTGGAGGCTGCCCTTGAACTCAAGAACCTCCTACTTTAGCCTCCAGAGTCACTGGGTTAAAAGCACATACCACTGGACTTGGCTCATTGACATTTTTAAATTAATGTAATATGGACCATGTAGTGGCACATGCCTGTAATCCCAGCAGTCTGGGAGGCTGAGGATTGCAAGTTTGATGCCAGCCTCAGCAATTTAGCAAGAACTTGTCAAAGGGGTGGGGAAAGGGAGGACAGGCAGGCTGGGAATTAACTATAGCTAAGACCGTAGAGCATCCTGGGGTGCCAAATGTAAACAGAAAGAAAGGACTATGGGCTAGACTTCATGCTGGCACTGCAACAATGAATAAAACAGACATGATCCTCATCTTCAATAAACTAAAAACCTGGGGATGTAATTAAAGAATTACAATACAATATTGCTTTGGTTTGAATATGAGGTGTCCCCCAAAAGCTCCTGGGTTAATGCAGGAATTTTCTGAGGTGAAATGGATTATGAGAGCAGTAACCTAATCAGCCCGTCCTGGTTTGAATGGACTGATTAGGTGGTAACTGTAGGCAGGTGGGATATGGCTAGAGATGGGTCACTGTGGGCGTGACCTGGAAGGGAATATGGCCCCTTCACCCTTCTTCCTCTCTCTCTGCTTCTTGGCTGCCATGAATGGAACAATAGGCCCTTCTGCCGCCATGCACTGCATCACCTTGGGCCCAGAGAAATGGACTCAGCCATCTACAGACTGAGACCTCTGAACCCATGAGCCAATATAAACTTTCCCTCCTCTAGGTTGTTTTTGTAAAGTATTTTGGCCCCAGAAATGCAAAGCTAACACACATATAATTAAGTGCTCTGGTGTGCTAAGCAATTTCAGGCAGCATAACTAGAGAGTCACACTATCTCAGTTCAAATCAAGTCCCCACCACTGGCTATGTGAGTATGAAAAAGGATGACTTAGTCTTTCTGTGTCTCAATTTTCTCATGTGTCAATGACAATGACAATAGCAATACCTACATCATATGGTTGTGAAAATTAAATGAGTTGATTTTATGAAGTCCTGAGAACAGTGCCTGGCACCTCATTAACAGTATGAAATAAATGGGTATCCATGGGTGGTGGGGGCATCTATCCTAGATGTATGGAGAAGAGAACTAATTAGGGGGGAAAAAAGTTCCAGATTAAGTGACATATAAACTGAGACCCATAAGACAGAATGATCAGCCTTTGCAGGGACCCAGAAATGAAATAAGGCAAGAAAATTTGCAGAACTGAAAAATGTAAAATGATCAGAGTAGGAATGGTGAGAAATGATGTTGGAGAGGTCGTTAGGTGGCTTTTGTGATGATCCAAGTAGGAGATGGTGGTAGGTTGGACAAAGCAGTGCATAGATTTGAGATATTAGTAGACTGAATCAGTTTGCTTTTCACTAAGATAAGAAAGAGCACTGAGAGGAGAAATTTTTAACAGATGTATAGAGATATAATTCACAAACATGCAATTCATTCTTTGAAGATACACAATTCAGCCGGGAGCGGTTGCACACACCACATACCTGTAATACCAGCAGCTCAGGAGGCTGAGATAGGAGGATAGCAAGTTCAAAGCCAGCAAAAGCTATATGCCCAAGAGAAATTAGAGCATATTTCTACGTAACAACTTGTACATATATGTTCTTAGCAGCATTATTTATAACAGCCAAAAAAGTATCACAACTAAATACCTACCAACTAATGAATGGATTTTAACAAATGTGGTATATCCACACAGTGTAATCTTGTTCAACCATAAAAAGGGGCAAAGTACTGAAAAATGTTACCATGTAGATGTGTGAGAGAAGCCAGTGTTATATGATTTTATTTATATGAAATGTCCATAATAGACAAATTCGTGTAGAGAGTAGACTCGTGGTCACCTAGGATTGGGGGGGGGGGTGCGGTTTGGGAGAAATATGGAGTGACATTGTTGGATATGGGATTTTGTTTTGTTGTGTTCTAAACATCTCCAGCCATTTAAAAATATATATTTATTTTTTAGTTGTAGTTGGGCACAATACATCTATTTTGTTTATTTATTTTTATGTGGTGCTGAGGATCGAACCCAGGGCCCCAACAAGAGGGGGCAAGGCGAGTGCTCTACCACTGAGCCATAACCCCAGCTCCTCCGGCCTTTTTTATGTTTTGAGACAGGGCCTCACTAAGTTGCTTAGGATCTTGCCTAGTTGTTGAGGCTGGCTTTGAACTTGTGTTCTTTCTGCCTCAGCCTCCTGAGTCTCTGGATTTCAGGCCTGCACCATTGCACTGGCAATATTGAACATCTTTTCACATGCTGTTTGGCCATTTGTGGATCTTTGAAGAAATGTCTACCATCCTGAAGTTGGGTTATTATTATTGAATTGTCAGAGCTTGTTATGTATTTTTATATAAATTCCTTACCAGATACATGATTTGCAAAACTTATCCCCCATCCTTTTCACTTTATCTATTTTTTCTTTAAATTTTATTTTTTAGGTGGTGCTAAATTGGACCCAGGGCCTTTTCTGCATACTAGGCAAGTGCTCCACCACTGACCCATATCCCCAGCCTCCTTTTCATTTTCTTGATGGGTTCTTTCAACATGCAAAAGTTTTCAATTTGATGATGTCTATGTTTTCTTTTGTTGCTTTTATTTTCAGTGTTACATCTAAGGTATCATTAATTAACTCAAGGTAACAGAGATTTACACTTGTTTTCTTCTAAGAGTTTTATATGTTTAACCCTTACACTTAGGTCTTTGGTCATATTTTTTCTTTTCTTTTTGTTTTGGGGGTACCTGGGATTGAACTCAGGGGCACTTGACCACTGAGGCATATCCCCAGCCCTATTTGTATTTTATTTAGAGGCAGGGCCTCACTGAGTTGCTTAGCTTCTCGCCATTGCTGAGACTGGCTTTGAACTCGTGATCTTCCTGCCTCAGCCTCTGGATCAATGTTGAATTAAGTTTTGTATATGTTATGAGGTAACAGTCTAAAGTCATTATTTTGCATATAGATATTCACTTGTCCACACTGATGGATTTTGATAGAAATTGTATTGAAATTCCTGCCAGGAAATACAGAGAAGACAATCTAGGAAATAACCCTGAGGAGACCTATTAAGCAACAGCAGAGAAAAACTGTTACTAAGAGTTTGAGAAGTAGTCAGAATAGAAAAAAATCCAGGAGAGTGTGATATCAAAGAATTCAAGAAAAGTAAAACATTCTGTAGAAAATGGAGAAGTTAACAACATCAAAATTCTTCAAGGACTCAAGCAGCATTAAAAAATGAGAGTATCCCGAGTTCAGTGATAAGGCTGTCACAGCAACAGGGCAAGGGAAGAAGCAGGCTGGGAACAGAGCCCAGTGGGAAAGCATGTGCTTAGCATCTGTGAGGCCCTGGGTTCAATCCCCAGTACCAAAAAGAAAACACGGGGGGTGGGGGGTGTAGAGCAAAGGAGCTGGGTGTAGTGGCACACACCTGTAATCCCAGCAGTTTGGGAGGCTGAGACTATAGGATCGTGACTTCAAAGCCAGCTTCAGCAATTTATCAAGGCCCTAAGCACCTCAGTGATACCTTGTCTCTAAATAAAATATAAAAAGGTCTGGGGATGTGACTCAGTGGTCAAGTACCCTTGAGTTCAATCCCCAGTATGAAAAAAAAAATAGCAAAGGTATGGTAGTGTAGGCCTATAAATCAGGATGTTAAGGTAGAGGGATTGCAAATTCGGGGGATTATAATGTCAGCAATGTAGTGAGACCCTGTCTCAAAATAGAATAAAAAGTGCTAGTAATGTGACTCAGTGGTAAAATGCCTCTGACTCAATCTCTAGTACCAAAGGGAGGAGGGAACACAAGGCCTAGAATAACTGTCTCTGTGTCCTACTTCCTTTGTTTCCCCCTCTCTTCCTACCTACCCCATCAGCTCAAAAAACATAAATGTCACTTTACAACCTTTGCAAAGGTTCCCCAACTTCTTCCTAACATTAAGACAGCTACACACGAAACTGAAACCAAAAGAAACTGGGTAAATGTATTCTATCACCCGTGTCTTCATTTCCTGAGGCCCACCTCATAGTTTTTAAACGGGGCCAACTCAGATTACTTTTAAGGCATATGGGTCTAGAGCTGATTTTCTGAACTTGTTTTCAGCACAATAAGGCATTCTCATTTTAAACACACACACACACACACACACACAAAAAAAAAACCAACATCATGCTTTCTTCACCTGCTCAAAGATGCAGCCCCACCATCCCCATCTCCCTAAAAGCTTTCTGCAGCCCACTAAAAATATCCAATGTTGACAGATGCAAGCTATCAATACAGAGACTCAAGATCCCAGGGTGAGAAGTGGCCAGAGGCGAAGTCTTGATAAACAGCTCAAATTGGCTCTTACTCCACAGGTGACGCCTAGTTTATCTGGGTAATTGTAAAGGGCATTTTACAGCAAATCAATTAAATGAAAATCTTTTAAACCCTTTTTAAATGGGGGAGAAGGGGGAGGGTGAAGAGGGCCAACCTTTGTAAGCTAACAGGTGATTTTAATTGGAACCAGCAGTGTTATACCATGTTTTTGACCCATTCGGTAAAGGCAGAAAAAGAAATCAATAAATTTCCATCAGCATTTGCCCTCCTGGAGTCTTATAAGTAGAATGGAGACACGAACCCCAGTTAATGGCTTTATCAAGCACCTCACTGATTCTCTAACAGAATTAAATAGGTTGCAGGTCTCTCTCCCTTGTCCTCTACCATTGAGATTCAAAAATGCCCCAGGCTGCTGGGTGCTGCTTGGTAACACATCATGTCCCACATCAGGGCCCACATCAGGTCCCATCCTACTCTTTATGTACACACTCCTATCTCTATCTTGGGCCCAACCACCACAGAACCTTCTGAAACAATCCTGGCTCAGAGACGTGAATTCAGGCACTGGCCCTTTATTAAAAGAAAAACACAGATATTCCAAGTTTTACTCCTGGCAGTAGATCCATGGAGAATCCACGGGGCCTAACAGTTGGACAGCTTGATTTCAACCACATATTAGTTGTGTAATTTGGGGTAAATTACTTAACCTTTCTAATCTGCCATTTCTTCACTCATATCAGGGAGAATAATGATACCAACCCCTTAGATTGTTGTGAGATTAAATATTATTGTGTATCAATATATTTAATGGTCCATGCAAAGATTTAAACAAGCAGTTTATAGCAGAAAAATTTTAAATGGTATCCAACATATGAGAAAATACACTATCTCACTCACAGTAAGTACAATGCAAAATACAACTATACTGGGATGCTACTTTTCATATATCATGCTGGCAAAATCCCAAATTCAATAGTATATTCTAAGCCAGGCACATATACCTGTAATTCCAGAAAGTTGGGAGGCTGAGGCAGAAGAATGGCAAGTTTAAAGCCAGCCTCAGCAATTTAGTGAGGCCCTAAGCAGCTCAGCAAAACCCTGTCTCTAAATAAAATATTAAAAAGGAATGGGGATGTGGCTCAGTGGTTAAGAACCTCTAGGTTCAATCTCTGGTACCAAAACAAAAAATAAAAAAAAAATATATATATATATATATATATATTTTTTTTTTTTTCTAGCCAGGTGTACTGGCACATGCCTATAATCCCAGTGGTTCAGGAGGCTGAGGCAGGAAGATCACGTGTTTGAGGCCAGCCTCAAGAATTTAGCAAGACCCTGTCTCAACATTAAAAATACAAAGGAGCAGGGATGTAGCTCAGTGGTAGAACACACCTGAGTTCAATCCCTTGTACCATCCCCTCACACTCAAAATGAGTGTATTCTATTGATGAAGTAGTGGGGAAAGAGGTACTCATTCATTGTTTTGAATGACTTGAAACAGCATCAGCCTATTAGGATTGAATTTGAAAATATCTAGAAAAAGTATATGTACATTTACCCATTGGCCCAGAAATACCACTAATAGGAATCTATCCCAAAATGCACCATCAAAAACTCAAAATGACATATGTACAAGTATGAACAATACTTATATTGGAAGTATTATTCATAATTGCAAATAATTGGAAACAATTAAAATGTCTATCAATGACTGGTTGAATAAGATATAGTTATATTGCATGCAATAGAACACCCTGAAATTTCTGAAGTTACAAAACAGAACTATATATACTGAAGTCAAGTAACTTCCAGGATATAGCAAGTAGACAAAATAAGAAGTGGAAAAAATATTTTTTATATATAAAGAATGACACCTTTTATGTAAAAAAAGAAGAAACACATACAAATATACATACATATTTGCTTATACTTACCAAAAGAAACAGTATAAAATAAATTTAAAACTAATCAGGCTAGGCATGGTGGCGCATGCTTGTAATCCCAGCAGCTAGGGAGGCTGAGGCAGGTGGATCATGAGTTCAAAGCCAGCCTCAGCAAAAAGCGAAGCAGTAAGAAATTCAGTGAGACCCTGTATTTAAATAAAATACAAAACAGGGATGGGGATGTGGCTCAATGGTCAAGTGGCCCCTGAGTTCAATCTCTGGTACCCCTCTCCAAAACTAATTAAAATAGGGAAGGACTGGCAGGAACATTATTGGAAGCAAGGTTTCTTTATATATACCTATAAGATTTTGATGTTGGAAACATAAATGTTTTATATATTCACAAATTATAATAAATAAGAGTAATCCCTAAAAACAAAAACTAAAAAGAATGAATTTAATGTATACAACAATTAAATATACATTTTAAAATATACATTTAATAATAAATAATTATTTCAAGTGAATTTATTTTTTATTTTATTTTTTTATTTTTATTTTTTAAAATTTTTTAGTTGTAGATGGACACAATACCTTTATTTATCATTATGTGGTGCTGAGGATCGAAACCAGTGCCTTACACATGCTAGGCAAGCGCTCTACCACTGAGCCACAACCTTAGCCCTATTTTTAATTTTTTGCATTTGTATTTTTTGATGCTGGAGATTAAATCCAGGAGCACTTCACTACTGAGCTACATCCCCAGGCTTTTTAAATTTTGTGACAGGGCCTTGCCAAGTTACTGAGGGTCTCATTGCCCAGGCAGGCCTAGAACTTGCAACCTTTCTGCCTCAGTTTTCTGTGTCTCTGGGATTACAGGTATGTTTCATCATGTCTGACTTCAAGTGACTTTAGACCAGACCCCAGAAATGGAGGATTATATTCCAAAGACAAATAAAGCTGAAGAGAAACTTAAATTTAATTGGTTAGTCCAATTGCTAATTTTTTAAATGTAATTTTTTAAATATATATATTTTATTTACTTATTTTTATATGGTGCTGAGGATCAAACCCAGGGCCTCGTATGTGCTAGGCGAGCACTTTACCACTGAGCCACAACCCCAGCCCTCTAATTGCTAATCTTCATATTCATTTTATTATTTTAAAACTATTTGGAGATAAACAGTACAAAGTTGCAGTTAAGAGAGGAAGAATAAGCCAGGTTCCCTTGAAATCCCAGCCACTCCAGGGGCTGAGGCAGGGGGATCATAAATTCAAGACCAGCCTGGGCAATTTAGCAACCCTGTTTCAAAATAAAAATAAAATAAAATAAAAAGGACTCGGGATGTAGCTCAGTGATAAACTGCCCCTGGGTTCAATTCCCAAGACCAGAAAAGAGAGGGGTGGAGAGAAAGAATAAATCATAAGAATTTAAGGAAGTAGATATATTAGTTAGATTGATTTAATCTTTCCACATGATCTAGACATGTCATTGAACGCTACATAATTACATACAATTATAACTTGTCACAAAATTAATTAATTCTTTTTATTTTTTGTAGTACTGGTGATTGAACTCAGGAATGCTCTACTTCTGAGCTACATCAGCAGCCCTTTTTATTTCTTATTTTGAAACAGGGTCTTGCTAAATTGCCACTTGCGATCCTCCTGCCTTTACCTCCACAGTCACTGGGATTGTAGGCTTATACCACTGCATTAACTAAGCTTAATTGATTAATTTTTTAAAAAAATCTATCCAAGGTAGGAAGTTTTTTCTTCCTTGCTTCCTTTTAACACAGCTGAAAAGAAAAAATGCTAAAACTTGGGGACAAAAAGTTTGCCAAAATCTCACAAGGAACAAATGAATCCTAAATAAAGAAAAAGCAGAATTATAATGTAGTTTAAATATCGTGGTCTCTGTGTGCTAGGTGGGCAATGGTGACACACCCCATGAATTCTATCAGCCCTCACCTCTTGCCACTAAGGGTAATATTTTCCCTGTTACAATCCAACAGCATGTTAATATCCTGACCACACAACACACACATCTATTGGACGTGATCTGTCCTGGGAACTTCCCATTTGCAAATTACACTAGAGGAATTTTCATATGAGGAAGCAATGCTATCTAGTGTTTAATATCCTCATTTTAAAATGGGAATAAAATGTAGCTTAATTCATAGGATTATGGTGGGAATTCAAAGGAAAAAGTCTGTATAATATTTAACACAGTTTGACACAAAGTAAGTGCTTAATAAATGTTACTAATAATAAACTGAGAATAACTTTAATGACAGACAGGCAAATGGCTCATTCATCTGCATACCCTCAGAATCTATCACACTACCTAGTATCTAGTAGGAGTTCAATAGATGTTCACTGAGTGAGTCACTGTATCCAGGGGTCAGGGTGCATGAGGACATCCAGCAATAAATTATTTGCCCCAGGTCACCATGCCACATGGCTACTTCAAGGTTGAGCTTATAAATCTCTACAGTGTGGGGTGCCCTTTAAGTCTGTTGCCTCCTAAGTGTTTACATGGTGCCTGACTGGGCATAAGTCTTGGGGAGGAAGATTCAATCAAAGTTTCAAGTCTGATTCTATTCCAGCCAGAGCTGAGTGAGTGTCTGTCTCTCCTTTTCCCTGGGCCTGTCACAATCTCAACAAATAGGCTTTTAAATTAAGTAGTGATTTGGAATGTAAGTGAGTGCATTTAAGATGATAAGAGACAGAGAGATCCTAATGGCTGAAATATTTGTCATATCACAAGTAAACGGAGTGTTTCTGGGAGTCACTAATATAACTAATTTTTTCCAAATCCTCCTCTGCTCTGTGTGAGAAGATGAGGTCAGTGCAGGTTGAGCTGGCCCGGAGTGAGCAGCTGTCGGGGGACTGAAGAGAATACTGATGGATGGATGGCTGTTTTCCTGGGGAAACCAGAGCCCAGTTGTTCAAATTAAGCTGTAGCTACCCAACAACCAGCTGCCGGCTGCCACAAATGAAAAGGTAGGGAAACAAATGTGCAATCCATAGTGCCTCCCCCAGGGTGGGCGGCAGAGATGTGCCAGTGGGCTTGGCCCCTCTGCTGGGGGGTGTCCGAAGGAAAGATAGAAATAATTGACTGCAACCCCCTGTCCCTACCTCCACCTACTCTTGAATCACCTCTGCAGTAAACCCGAATCATGCCAGTAAAATCTCTTCTTGAGCACTCCAAGAGCTGGGAATCTCACTACCTCCAAAGCAGCCCATGATAATAATGCATTTTAGTAGAACCCAGAGGCAACCTCTTTTGCAGCTATATTGGCATATTGGTTAGCCATGAATAAACTGAAAAATGTAAAAATATGTGCCACTCTGCATCAAATGTCCAAAATGGACAGCCGTACTCATTTGGCTTTGTGCATTGAGCATTTGGGCTCATTCTAATCTTGACTCCATCACCAACTGTGGTTAACCTCTGCCGGTAGGAACAAAAGACTCTTTCTTGGTTTGTAAAAATGAGAAAGATACCCACCCCAGGCCTTTTACAGTGCCAAGGCTGGTGGAGAGAGAGAGATGGTTATTACACCTACACCTCACTTTAAGGCAGGGCCTCACATTTCAATTTTGGTACAATCTCAAAAAAAAATATGCATTCAGCCACAGAGAAATACAAGATTTAAAGATGTCCATTATTCAATTTGAAACGTGTCATTTTTCAACCACACCTTCTGTAGTACATCCAAAGGGAAATTTTAAAATAAATTTTGTCTGGTTGAAAGTATATGGCACTGCATGGGTTGGGGTTGTGGCTCAGCGGTAGATCGCTCACCTAGCATGTAAGAGGCCCTGGGTTTGATTTTCAACACCACATACAAATAAATAAATTAAATTAAAGTATTGTGCCCAACTGCAAAAAATAAATATTAAAAAAAGAAAGTATATGGCACTGCATTTTTTTTAAAGCATGTGTTCATTCCACGTAAGTTTTTAAATATAACATGATTTTTTGTAATCTTGATTTGGCATTTCTTAATATCTGGAGAGCCTAAAATAAAATGGTCTAGGAATCTAAAAGGCTCTGTCCTGTTAACTTGTAAGGTTATTGTTGCAATCCAATAAGATTAGGAATGATGGGCTGGGCACAGTGACACACCTATGATCCCAGCTAAGAGGCTAAGGCAGGAGGATCACAAGTTAGAGGCCAACATGGGCAATTTAATAAGACTCTATCTCAAAACAAATCAAAACAAGGGACTGGGAATATAACACAGTGGTAGAGGGCTTGCTATAGCAGCATGAGGCACTGGATTCAATCTCCAGTAATAGAGGGGAAAAAATATAAAATTAGTTTGTTATAAAAATAGTTTTACATATTGTTATGGTTTAGATATGAGGTATCCCCTCAAAGTTCCCATTATGCAGGGATGTTCAGAGATGAAATGATTAGGTTGTGAGAACTGTAACCAGTCCATCCTAGTTTGAATGGACACACTGGGTGGTAACTGTAGACAGGTGGGGCATGGCTGGAGGAGGAGGGTCACTAGGGTCATGCCCTGGAAGTGTTGTTCTTCCTGTGGCCTCTCTCTTTCTGCTTACTGACGTGGCCATGAGCTGGGCAGCTTTCTTCTGCTAGGCCCTTCTCTCATGATATGCTGTCTCACTTTGGACGCAGAGCAATGCAGTTGACAGTCTGTGGGCTGAGATCTCTGAAACAGTGAGCCCCAATTGACTTTTCCTCCTCTAAGTTGTTCTGTCAGAAATGCAAAAGCTAATGAAAACATATACCATAGAGTAGTCAAACCCAGAGAAACTGAAAATGCAATGGTAATTGCCAGAATTGGGGAAGGGGAAAATGGGAGTTGTTGTTAATGGGTAATTGCCAAAAAAAGAGAAAGATTTAGAGATGGATTGCAAATAGACATGAATAAGGCTGGGGCTGAGGCTCAGTGGCAGAGCACTTGCCTTGCACGTGTGAGGCACTGGGTTTGATCCTCAGCACCACATAAAAATAAATAAAGATACTGTGTGTTCATCTACAACTAAAAAAAAAATTTAAACATAAAGTTTAAAAAAGGACATGAATATGCTTAACACTACCGAAATATACACTTAAAAATGATTTAAATGGTAGATTTTATTTTATATGTTTTTTGCCATGAGTAAAAAAAATTTAAATCTTTAAAAAATGTTTTGAAAGGTGTACATAAATATTATGTAGCTGCTAAATTAATACTACTCAATCTTTCTTTAAATATATATTGAGTATCTACTATGTGATGGACAATGTGCCCAATAGCTTTATGCTATAGGTAGTGAATAAATATAACACAAATCATAGCATTTCTTCAGGTAGGTAGCAGGAAGGTCATAAAAATATAATGGAAATTAGCATCCAAGTGTTGGAAGGTTCACCAATATGGGAGGTTGGTCCAGAATGGCTATCTACCCCACCCTCAGAATAGTGGGGGGGAATTAGTATGGAAGTTTGTTATTGTCCTAGACCCTCATCTGGGCACTACCGCTAGTTAAAAACATCATAGAGAAAAGTTAAGAGTAGGAACACAAGCAAGGCTTTGTGGTGCACGCCTGTAATCCCAGATACTTGGGAGACTGGGGCAGAAGAATTGCAAGTTTGAGGCCAATCTCAGCAACTTAGTGAGATCCTGTCTCAAAATAAAATATAAAAAAGACTGGGGATATAGCTTAGTGTAGAGTGCCCTGGGTGCCATCCCCAGTACTCTACACACACACACACACACACACACATACACGGAGTAGTAATACAAACCAGAAATCATTGGTCTGATCCCCAGTTCTCCAGTTTACTATCTGTGTCACCTTGGGCAAGTTACTTAACCTCAAGCATCACGTTTCCGCAATGACCTGATAGTAGTTATTATAATTCAATGAGCTCATATTTAGCCACTTTGTTTAGAACAGTATCTAGCATTGATTAAATGCTACAGGTAAATGTTAAGTGAAATACAATACCTTTCAAGAAGTCAATTAATTATCTGAGCCTCAGTAAAATAATGGGATACAAGAAACAATGTCTAAGAATACTTTTGGATCTACAAACTCAGTGATTCCACACTTTTACAGACTAAGACTTTGTAACCTCTCAAATCATACATTAAGTTTTTAACCAGCCTAATTGGTTGCAATAAGAACTTTCCAATAGGAATTATGTTAGGGTCCAGTTAAGAAACCAGAAGCCAGGCTGGGGCTGTAGCTCAGTGGTAGAGCACCTGCCTCACATATGTGAGGCACTGGGTTAAATTGTCAGCACCACATAAAAATAAATAAATAAAGATATTATAGAAGAAAAGAAATCAGAAGCCACAACAGGGATTTCAGTGTGAGGGGGTGGGTTGGGGGGGGGGCGGTCCTGGTTAAATAGGTACTAGAGAAATGAAAAGACTAAAAGTGAACACTAGGGACTGGGGTTGTGGCTCAGTGGTAGAGTGCTCGCACGTGTGAGACTCTGGGTTCGATCCTCAGCACCACATACAAAAATAAACAAGTGAAATAAAGGTGTTGTGTCCAACTACAACTAGAAAATAAATATTTTTTAAAAAGTGAACACTGAAGTAATATAACTTCAGAAGAAGTCTCCACCTCTAAGGCTGGGACAAAAAGGTAAGATGGGGTGTCAGTGCCTGGAGACTTGGAGAAAGGGCCCCCTAAGGCTGGACTCAGGCCCCTGAGGAGAAGGTACTGCTTGGTTGTTGGTGGCACTTCAGGAACTGGGACTCAGACCTCTAAGGAGGTGGTTTCACCCTATGCTGACAATCATTGTGTCCAAATGGCACGATGATGCTTGCTGTAGATGTGCTGGGGGAACGTTGGAGACTAGAACCAATTGCCATCTTCTGGTGGAGGGGCACTGCTGGTGATGCAATCAGTGACATCGAACCAATAGCTGGAGTCTCTCATCTGTCTTCCTCCTTTCCAGTTCCCTCTGATACCACTAACAGGGGAACCAAAGAGATTCCAGTTGGCAAGGAGAAATGTGGTTTTCAGAGTCTCGGGCCAGCATCAAAGAACAGAATATAGAAGAGGGGATTTTATATTAGAGGCCATAACTTCAGACTGGCACCAGCCAGGTGGTGGCACATGCCTGTAATCTCAGCGATTCAGGAGGCTGAGGCAGGAGGATTGCAAGTTAGAAGCCAACCTGAGCATCTTAACAAGATCCTGTCTCAAAAAAAAAAAAAAAAAATATATATATATATATATATATGTATATATATATATAAAGGGCTAGGAGTGTTGCTCAGGATAATGTGCCCATGGGTTAGCCCCAGTACTTAAAAAAAAAATTTAAAAAAGGAATATCATAGCTCCGACATTGCTTGCTATTACTTCTATGGGTGCCAGTTCTGACCACCAGAGTAACGCTAAATATGTTCGTGCTCTTCACCTGCTTAAAAATAGCTGTCCCAGACTCCTCGTGCTCTCTTTTATTTCCAGCCTAAAGCAACCTTTTATTGATTTCTCTACTGTGAGTTCCAAAGGAGAAGGAGTCATATGTGACTCATTTTTGAGCCCCTCTGGAGCCAGCATAATACCATGATGCTTTGTGTAATGCCAGGTGTGTTCTCAGCATTGATTCGAGTGGTCAGATTGCTCCAAGTGTTAGGAAAGTAGTCTTTGTATTGAACAAGAATCAGCCTTTCCTCTAAGCTACTGAGTAGCCTCTCCTATTCAGCTCTGTGAGCCTGGGCAAAGCAGCTCACCCACTCCCGTCCTCATTTCTCATGAATGATAACAGCTTAGTCATCCCCACAATGAGAACTCCCAATACTCAAGGGATGTAAAGGAGCTTGGTGGTTTGGTATGACAGCTTTATTCTTTATTTAATTATTGTTATCATTTGTAACAAATCCCTGACATATCAGCTTAGAGAGAGCAAAGATTTATTTTGGGTTCAACTTTCAAAGGTGTCCATTCACTATTGGTTGGCCTTGTTACTTTGGGTCTGTGGTGAGGCAGCACATGGCAAAACTATTCACCTCATGGCCAGGTCATCAAAGAGAGGAAGGAATTGGCAGTGTCCCACCACCCACTTTGAGGGAGTACTGCCAACGACTAGAAGGTGTCCCACTTGGCCCCACCTCTTAAATACCCACACATCCCAATAGTATGGAGCTGAGGACAAAGCTTTAACACCTGAGTCTTTAGACATCTCAAATCCAAATTTGGCAGATGATTTATGTGCCCTAACCCCCCTTTTTCTCACTTTGCTTCTGCTGCCATTTCCTCCAGGGATCTCATCAGTGTTCTGGAGGGTTAACCAGTGGGGATGCTTTGTAATGGAGATTGAGGGGGGAACTTACAGAAGGGAACAAATATTGACAAGTTACAGCGATAGCATCTTGCCTGATTCTCCTTATAACAGAGTCAGAATAGCATGGAGTTTCATTAATTATGCTCTGGATTCAGCCTGCCTATGCTGAAATTCCTGCCATTCACTTCCCATGTGACCTTGGACAAGTAACTTGGGCTTCACTTTGTTCCACTGAAAATTAATCAATAATGGCACTAAATTCAGATGCTTGTTACTCTTCATGGCAAATTACAAATATTCAATACCTATTAGCTATTTTTGAGCTCTACATGCCTGATACTGTACTAAGTGTCATTTACTACACCATAACTTTAACCTTTACACAGCTTGTGAGCTGTGTACGGCCCTCCTCACTCTATCGGTGAAGAAACTGAAAGTCCTATGGACACAAAAAGTTGCAGAGCCAGGTTTTTCATATCTAGGGCTAACTCCAGTTTTGGGATTCAGGAGTGCTGCTGTCCCCTAGAGGACACTTAGGAAATTTGTGGGAACCCTGGATTGTTGCCATGATTGGAGGACACCCTTGACCTTTTGTGGTAAGTGAGAGGGATATTTAACATGCTGCAGTTCAAAATCAGGCCTGCACATGCCAAGTGACTTCTAAATATATTCCAGATATCCATGTAGGTGAAAAAGCTAGTTACATCTTGCAGCACTTCTCAGTACTCCCATTTCAGTGGTTTCCTTTAAGTAATGACCTGCCTATATTTGTCCCCTCCTTCATTTGTCCTTTCTTCCTCTTTGTCTCCTCTGTTGGCAGTTTTGTCTTGGATAGGTCTCCATGCTTAACAAATTTACTCAATTTGAGCATTATACCAAATCCAAATCTGCTAAAGGGCATCTCTGAAAAACCCAAAGGTCATGACACACTTAATGGTAAAATTTATTAAATAATTTCTTTTTTTTTAAGAGAGAGAGAGAGAGAGAGAGAGAGAGAGAGAGAGAGAGAGAGAGAGAGAGAGAGAGAATTTTTAATATTTATTTTTTAGTTATCGGCGGATACAACATCTTTGTTTTGTATGTGGTGCTGAGGATCGAACCCGGGCCGCACACATGCCAGATGAGCGCGCTACCACTTGAGCCATATCCCCAGCCCTAATAATTTCTTACTAAGATTGGCAACAAGGCAAGGATGATTCTCATCAGTGTATCCACCACTGTACTAATGGCTCTTGCCAAAGCAATAAGGAAAGAAAGAGAAATAAAGGGTATAAAGAAATAAAAAATGGTATAGGAAGAGATAAACCATCTTAATTCACAAATGACTTAACAGCTTATGAAAAGAATCTTAATAAACTCTTTTTTAAAAACAATAATTATTTTATTAATTTTTTGTAGTTGTAGATGGACAGCATGCTTTTATTTTATTTGTTTCATTTTTCTGTGGTGCTAAGGATGGAACCCAGGATGAAGGATGAAAAACCTTGCCTAACACATGCTAGGCAAGTGTTCTACCACTGAGCTATAGCCCCAGCCCCTTAAGGAACTCTTTTTTTTTTTTTTTTTTTAAAGAGAGAGTGAGAGAGAGAGGGGGACAGAGAGAGAGAATTTTAACATTTATTTATTTTTTCTTAGTTCTCGGCGCACACAACATCTTTGTTGGTATGTGGTGCTGAGGATCGAACCCGGGCCACACGCACGCCAGGCGAGTGCGCTACCGCTTGAGCCACATCCCCAGCCCCCTTAAGGAACTCTTAATAAGTGAATTTAGCAAGATCATACAATGCATAGTCAATATAGAAATTGGATTATATTCCAACAAGGAGTAACTAACTAGAAAATGAAATTCAAAAACAATTCCATTTATAATAGCATTGAAATCAATATAACAACACATTTAAGAAAAGATATGCAAGATTTTTTCATTTGAAACTAAAAATTGACAGAAATTCAATAAAATCTAACTATTAGAGACATTTGCCATATTCATGGATTGGGAAAATAGTGTTATGATGTCAATTTTATTCAATTTGACCTGTAGAACCATTAAAATCCCAATTATAAGTCAAAAAGACTTTGCTTTCTTTAGAAATTGAGTTAACTTTTTCTTTCATTTTTTTTTTCTACTAGGGGTTGAACCCAGAGGTACTTTTCATTTACAGAGGTACATCCTCAGCCCTTTTTTATTTTGAGACAACATCTCACTAAGTTGCTGAGGCTGGCCTCAAATTTATAATCCTTCTGCTTCAGCCTTCCAAGTTGTTAGGAATACAGGCATGAGCCACCATGCCCAGCAAGTGGATTTTTTTTTTTTTTTTTTTTTTTTTTTTTTTTTGGTGCCAGAGCAATTAACCCCTGAGCTACATCCCTGATCTTTTTATTTTTTGAGACAGGGTCTCACTAAGTTGCTTAAAGCCTTGCTAAGTTGCTGAGGCTGACTTTGAACTTGCACCACTCCCCTTCTACCTCAGCTTCCCCAGCTGCTGGGATTACATCAACTTTTACAATTTTTGTAGAAGAGCAAGGGCTGGAGTTGTGGCTCAGTGGTAGAGCACTTGCCTAGCACATGTGAGGCACTGGGTTTGATCCTTGACACTGCAAAAAAAAAAAAAAAAATAAAGAAAATAAAGGTATTTTATCCATCTACAACTAAAAAAATATTTTTTTTATTTTTTAGTAATAAGTGGATGCAATATCTTTGTTTTATTTTGATGTGCTGCTGAGGATCAAACCCAGTGCCTCACGCATGGTAGGTGAGCACTCTAACTCTGAGCCACAACCCCAGCCCTAAAAAAAATATTTTTTAAAAAAGATGGAAAACTGTCAAAAAAAATCTGAAAAAGGACAAAGGGGATCATACTACCTGATTTTAAGACTTACTATAAAACTTACTAATTAACACTTATAAAGTGACTAATCAAATTTTGTTACTAGGTCTAACAGTTCCAATTATCTATCACTGTGTAACAAACTATTCTAAAACAGTGGCCTAAAGCCAATATTTGTAGCTATATTTTGCTCCTGAGACTGAGAGTTAACCAGTCTAGCTGAACAGTTCTTATTTTGATCTTTCATGAGATGTTGTTAGCTGGTGGCTGGAAGTGGAGTTATTACCAACATTTTTAATTTATGTGTCCAGTGCCCAATCAGGAGACCCACTCACCAGCTAGAATTGGAACCACTGAGGTTCCTTAGGCAATGTGGTCTTTTTATATAGGGAGCCTCAGGGGAACCAGACTCCCTACAGGGCAGCCAAAAATTCCTAGGGTGAAATCCAGAGAACCATGGAGGAGGAATACTAATTTCATATTCTAGACTTCAAAGTTCCCCAGAGTTACTTTCCCTACACATTCTATACATTTAAGTTCATCCCCAAGCCCATATTCAAAGGAAGAGGAATTAGACTTCATACCTTGATGAGAGTAGTGTCAAAATTTTGTGGTGAAGGGCTGAGGATGTAGCTCAGTGGTAGAGCACTTGCCTACCCCCCCCCAAAAAAAAATTTGCAGTGAAAAATTATTCTGAGCCTTAAAAAAAAGTATGGCACAGCACAAACTAGTAAGCATCTGGGAAGCTGATGGAAATACCACCTGTGACTCTTCTTGAACCTTTCTAAGGCTTCTGATGAGATTAATTAGCAATGGGAGGTGAGTGAGAAGACAAGCAACCTGGGTGGGGGGAGAGAATTTTTTTTTTTTTATATATAAGTCAACATGTGCCTGTTCTCTTTCACTTGGTCCTTTGAAACATGTTGTTCCCACTGACTGGTATGCCCTTCCTCTTTCCTCAGGCCTTCTCCTATACATTCTTCAGGATTGGCTTAGGCATTAGCTTCATTGAGAAACCCTTCTTCATCCCAAGCATGGCTGGGTAGAGGGCCCTTTCTGTGGGTGTCTTGGCTCTCTGAACTGGACTCTTTCTCAGTGCTCATTAGTGTCTCTTTGCTATCCATCCACTTGTTCATCCCTTTCTCCCTTCCTGGAGTTTAAGTTGCTAGAAGGCAAAAAGCAGTATTTTGTACTCCTTTGTGTCTGTAGCAACCTAGTAAGTGATGAATGACTAAGTTAAAGGGGGTGGAGATGGTGGAATATTCCTGAACGATGACAGAACTCAAAGCCACCACAGAGCAGCTACAAGATGTCCCGCTTTGTCCCAAGGTCTCCTGCATCAATTCCCAGCACAGGCTACTAGAGCTGGGCAAAGCTGGTGTGACAGAGTGATTAGCTAGTCCCTGAGTGTGAATAGCCAACACTGCAATCTGTTCTGCTGTGGCCTCCTCTCTAGTCTCCCCAAATCAGTCAACTCCTCTTCCCAGTTCCTCTCTGAGAGTAGATCGACCTGCTTCCTACTAAAACCTTAGACGCGATAATAGGAGGGAAAAAAAAATAAAGGTCGAGAGTAGGACAATTGGTGGCAACGAGATGAACACAGATTAATGATGTGGACCTTGCCCTGGCCTCCCCAGCCTGAGATGGGGAAGGTTCATGGTTGATACCCATTAAAGGACTTAATGAAATAATTATAATTCACACCCCAGAGCATCAAAGAATCAATACTGGGGAACTTTGAGCCACTCTGGGTGTGGCATCCCACTGGCTTCACAGTTCAGCACTGCAGGCAGAGCTGGTGGAGGCAAATGCAGTTGACATGGAAGTTGCATTAAAAGAGGGCAGTAATAGATTAAAAGCTGCCAGGATCCTGGTGACTGGATGTCAATATCTTTTATCCCCTACCTCGCCCCAATTCTGCCCCCTCCATGCACTATTAGCCCAAATCAATGGGCTGTCAATTGACATCACCAGCTACAGCATTAATGCGAGCTCACAAAGGAAGCCCGGCCCTATATTATCACTTCTCTCGCTTCCAAATTACCACATAATGCAGGGCGCAGGCAGCTTGTGACATGTTAACACTATACACGATTTGTTGGGATTGGACTAAACATTTCACAGCTAAAGATTTCATCAGAGACTTGATGACACAAATAAACTACTATCCACGGGGAAATCACTGGAAATAATAGAATTAGGCATTGTTTGGGAATCTGGAGGGACAATGGAGGGATGATGATGGATGAAAAGAAGTGAGACCTACAGCTGGTGGCCTGCTGTGGAAGCAGCTTCAGGAAAAGGCTGCAATTAAAAGGCCATTTTGTTGGTCCCACTAAAGAACAAGTATTCAAATTTTAGGAGTTGAATTGTGCTCTCTCCCCACCATTAAAAAAAAAAAAAAAAGTTGAAATCCTAAACCCAGGACCTCAGAATGTGACCTTTATTTGGAAGTAGGGTCTTCACAGAGGTAATCAAGTTACAATGAATGAGGTCATCAGGTAAGCCCTTAATCCAATATGATTGGTATACCTGTAAAAGGGCAGATTGACACAGACATGCAAAGAGAAGCCATATGAACACGTATGGGGAGAAAACAGCTAGCCATATAATTGGAGTGAGGCAGGAGGACCTGAGGCTACCAGAGGCCAGGAGTCAGAGGACAGTTCAGTTCCTCCTCTAATACCTTTAAGAGAGCATGGTTCCACCCATACCTTAATTTCAGACTTCCATCTTGTAGATAGAACTGCGAGATAATAAATTTCTATTGTTTTAAGCTATATTGTTTTTGCTTATTATAGTACTGTTAGGAAACATTATTAGAGCCCAGCACTGTGGTACATCCTGTAATTCATAAAGCAATTTAATAAAAAAAAAAAAAAGGATGAGGATGTAGCTCAGTGGTTAAGTGCCCATGTATTTAATCCCCAGTACTGCCCCCGCCACCTATTTTTGTTACTAATAGTGATGGACCCAATTTTGAGCATCTCTGAGTCAGGCAAAGTGAAATGCTCCACATAAACTGGCTTCATTTCATCCTCATGACAAACCAATAGTTGAGCATTTTACCCTCCTATCTTTACACAGGTAAAGATACTGAACTTCAAAAACAATAATTTGCTTAAGGTCACACACCTTGTAAGTGGCAAGCATCTTTCAACAAAAATGCTTCTGATGAATAGTTCTGAGGTTTTTTTCAAGTGGTTACTTGCTTGTAATCTGCTTTTTTCAGTCCCCACTAATTTTTTCAACCCTTGGGTAGGGAATCTATATCCACCATAGTTTGAGACTTCAATGTCACAAATAGATGATTAAAAACCAAGAGCATAGCCACTTCAGTTCCTCAAAAAGCTGGAATCTTGTCTTAAATATCTATTGTACCTTCTCATCCATCTATCCAATTACCTTTAACAGATCTCTCTACTTCCAAACCCATTGGGTGGGATGGACAGCCCTGCAGCCACTTGCTCATTAACTGATGAAGTTCTATAAAAAAATGAGTTTTTGTTTTGATCTGTGTGACTACATGGGTGATCTTAAAAATACACCAAAGTCAGTCATGAAAGACAATTCCACTCACATGAAATGTCCAGAATGGACAGATCTTTCAAGGCAGAGAATAGATTGTCTAAGATTGGAAGTAGGTGGTTTAGGGAGAAATGCAAATGGGATTTTGGTGTGACTAAGTTGTTCTAAGTTGACTGTTGTATAGTTCAGTTCTGTGAACAAATTTATAAATGGGTAAGTTACATGTTAATTGCATCTCAAAACTGTTATATACATTTTTTAAAAAGTAGTCTTTTGAGAAGTGGAACTTCAGGAGTAGCAATAGTGGGATCAGGAAAAGCCAGAGCCTTTTCCCACTGAGCTACCCCCAACACCCACAAGGCCTCAGAGGACTAAATTCCTTACCCCTCCATCCTCACTGCCAAGTACCCAAGAAAATCTGTATTCAAGATATATGGGGCTGAGGATGTGGCTCAAGCGGTAATGTGCTCGCCTGGCATGTGCTGGGCGCTGGGTTCAATCCTCTGCACCACATAAAAATAAAAAATAAGATGTTGTATCCACCGAAAATTGAAAAATAAGTATTAAAGAAATTCTGTTTAAAAAAAAAAGATATATCCCACCTCACTGCCAGTTGGGAATTCTTTGCCTAGAACATGGAGTATTCAGAGCTGACTTCCTTATTTGGTTAGAAAATTTGTCACAGCTTCTGACAAGGTTTACAGTGTCTTCCCCAGGTATCCTGATGGTTGTTTTATAATCAGCTACTGCCATCTAGTGGACAATGACTCCCTTACACCTATGTGAACACTGCACAAGTTAAAAATTCTTTTTCCAAGTCCCACCAATCACATCATTCTACATTAATACAAAAGCCCACTTGAAAGTCCTAGGGTCTGAACAATAAGCATTTGAACAAAGAACTGCTTACAAAAACTCTCATCTTCTTTACCTTAATTATAGAGAATACTTTTAATTGCTCGGGCAAGAGAATCTAAGTTGAGATCAGTCTACCCGATTTAGCAAGACCCTGCCTCAAAGGGCTGGGAATTGTAGCTGTGGTCCAAGTTTCCTTGGTTTCAATCTCCAGTACCCCACCCCCCCACCCCTAAAAGCTAATTACACTGGGTAAAACCTTGAAAGCTATAGTGGGTAACATTATAATAAGTCTCATACAATCATAACCTTCCAGAAGGGCAAGTTTTTGCCATCCTAGATTTATATACATTCAACAGGTCCAATTATCTTAACCCCTATAAGGTTGGGATGGGGAGTGCCAATACTCTCATGGTTACTTTCATCTTTAATTTGTTGTATATAAGCAGAATGCATTAGTTTTACTGTACTTAGGATAGTAATGTCAGATTCCATCTTAAAACCAGCTTCTGAATGTAGGGGCTCCTGTTCCCATGCAGTTTTTTAGTTGTAGTTGGACACAATACCTTCGTTAGTGGTGCTAGAACCCAGGGCCTTGCACCTGCTAGGTAAGCACTCTACCACTGAGCCCACAAAACCCGTAGTATTTTGTCTTTGAGGAACTATGGCAGAATAGTCTCAGAAGCTAACACTGCAAACATCCAGACACCAAAGTTAATGCCAACAATCTGAGATGCTATAAATCCCCTAGTTAAGGACCCAAACAAAAATAACCAAGTCTTGGGATTCAGCTAATAGCTATATGGACTAACTACATCTGTTGCAAATATTGTACCAAAGGGCTGGGGATGTGGCTCAAGCGGTATAGTGTGCTCTGGGTTCGATCCTCAGCACCAAAGATGTTGTGTCCGCCAAAAACTAATTTTTTAAAAAACTTTAAAAAATATTGTACCAAATTATTACAACCATAAGCCCATAACCACATATAGTTATAGCTGGACTACCAGAAAGCAACACGAGATCAATGCCATATACAGGCAAAAGGTTTCTGAGACCAAGCTTGGCAACTTAGAAAAAAGGTAAAAAAATGTAGCTTGGTAGCAAAGTAATCTGGGGTTAA
This sequence comes from Ictidomys tridecemlineatus, assembly GCF_052094955.1. Taxonomy (NCBI): domain Eukaryota; kingdom Metazoa; phylum Chordata; class Mammalia; order Rodentia; family Sciuridae; genus Ictidomys; species Ictidomys tridecemlineatus. The sequence continues at coordinate 105,839,371 of NC_135480.1, forward strand.
AAAGCCCCCCAAAGCTATGAAAAAAATCTTATTACCATACATGAGCCACATACTATAGCACATGGATTTAACTCCAAGAAATAACAAGGAAGTCCAACTTAAGCTCAAAACTCAGCATAGCAATTCCCTGTTGGGACTCAACCAGCCACTAGGTGGCATAAGCCACTTTCTGTGGCTTAGAAAGTACCTACACACCATGTGACCCACAGTAAAGTATTTCCCATGAACTCAGGAATACCTTTGGTATGTACTTCTGTTCTTTGTTAGCCAAAGAGACACCCAGGTAAATTAATAAGCTCTTGTTCCTGATACATTGGTTTTTGCCCTTCTTAACTGAAGACACTATTGAAGCTTTTAGGATGAGCAAGACTTTTCACTTTTGTTATTCAACTTCATAGCCAATTCTGCCAAATTCCACCCATAGAACTGGCTTTTAAAACTTGTCACTTAACATTGGGTAATGTGCCATTTGATTTAACTCTAAGGCCTTACCAGAAGCTAATAAGAGACAACTATATGGTGCCAATTTTTAAATACAGTTTTATTTAAGACATTGCATTTTCCACTTACAATACAGTGTTTATAAAGTGCAATGTTACTTCCTTTCCCTGTGTACATGTTCCATATTCAAGTATTGAGAATGCCCAGTAATTTACTATAGCAGCAACTTTACAACTGCCACAGAATTTGCTACAAATTTGGGCCCTTCCATGTTTTACTGTGGAACAATGCTACAACTGTACTTGGGCTGGCTTAATCAACTTCTTCAATGGTGGGCCCAGAGGAAGCACCACCAGAGGGAGGAGCTCCCCCACCAGGGAATCCCCCAGGCATTCCTCCTGGCATGCCTCCTGCACTCTGGTACAGCTTGGTAATGATGGGGTTGCAGACTTTCTCCAGCTCTTTCTGCTGATGTTCAAATTCTTCCTTCTCTGCAGTCTGAAGGGAAAAAAAATAACCATTGTAAGTTTACTTATAATGCAACCTAATATATTCATGGAGCCCAGGGCTAGTGAGAAAAAAAGCACATCACACTAGGTCTTAGTCTTGGGTCACTCAGACATCCAAGGAAGGTAAACTGCCTACATGTCAAATTCTGGTGGAAACTGCGAATGTTTGGACCTTTCATCACTGTGACCGTTATGCCAACCCAGAATCTATGCATCTCTTTACTGCTTAGCAGAAATTTACCTACCTGGTTCTTATCCAGCCAGTTGATGATTTCATTACATTTGTCAAGAATCTTCTGTTTGTCCTCATCATTTATCTTTCCTTGAAGTTTCTCATCTTCAACAGTTGCTTTCATGTTGAATGCATAGGACTCGAGCGAATTCTTGGATGACACCTTGTCCCTCTGCTTTTCATCTTCAGCTTTGTACTTCTCAGCTTCCTGGACCATGCGCTCAATGTCTTCCTTGCTCAAACGACCTAGAAAATTAAAAATCTTCAGTAGGTCCCTGTTACAACTTTTCCCTTGGCCTACAGTGGGGGACACTTCAAATGAATCAAGACCAGGCAAGAGAGCCTTATTTTTCAGACTAACCTTTGTCGTTAGTGATGGTAATCTTGTTTTCTTTTCCTGTACTCTTGTCTACAGCAGAAACATTCAGGATGCCATTGGCATCAATATCAAATGTGACTTCAATCTGAGGAACACCACGGGGTGCAGGGGGTATGCCTGTGAGTTCAAACTTGCCAAGTAGGTTGTTATCCTTGGTCATGGCACGCTCACCTTCATATACCTTGGGGTAAACAATAACAGAAATTAATCACTATTAAGACTTAAAATTTCTGTGCTATGAACTCGTTGGGAATGAATAGTCAGTCGCTCAGACATCCAAGGAAGGAACTGGCCAACACAAAATTGTTCTGGTGGAAACTACGAATGGTTTTGGAATCCATCATCACAGCGAACAAGATTTTCTTGGTTTTACAAGTGTTAATAAACAACACCTACCTGAATGAGCACACCAGGCTGGTTGTCAGAGTAAGTTGTGAAGGTCTGTGTCTGCTTGGTAGGAATGGTGGTATTGCGCTTGATGAGGACAGTCATGACTCCACCAGCAGTTTCAATACCAAGGGAAAGAGGAGTGACATCCAACAGCAGCAAATCTTGAACGTTTTCAGACTTGTCTCCAGACAAAATGGCTGCCTGGACAGCTAAAGAAAATATTAAAAATTAGAAAGAAAAAAAGCAAATTCAAATTACCTCATTAACCCATTTCATTCGCTCAGACATCCAAGGAAGGAACTAGCCAACACAAAATTTCTGGTGGAAACTACGAATGGTTTTGGAATCCATCATCACAGCGAGTTGGTTTGGGCCCCAAAGGCTGCCTATTATAAAGGTTAAAATTTGAGATTACCTGCACCATAAGCAACAGCCTCATCAGGGTTGATGCTCTTATTCAGTTCCTTTCCATTGAAGAAGTCCTGCAGAAGCTTCTGAATCTTGGGGATACGAGTAGAACCACCCACCAGTACAATATCATGGATCTGTGACTTGTCTAGTTTGGCATCTCGAAGAGCTTTTTCTACAGGGTCGAGGGTGCCACGGAACAGGTCAGCATTCAACTCTTCAAATCGAGCACGGGTAATGGAGGTATAGAAGTCGATTCCTTCATAGAGAGAATCAATCTCAATACTGGCCTGAGTGCTGGAAGAGAGGGTACGCTTAGCTCTTTCACATGCAGTACGGAGACGTCGGACAGCTCTTTTGTTCTCACTGATGTCCTTCTTATGCTTGCGCTTGAACTCTGCGATAAAATGATTGACCATTCTGTTGTCAAAGTCTTCTCCACCTAAGTGGGTGTCTCCAGCTGTAGATTTGACCTCAAAGATTCCATCCTCAATAGTGAGGATTGACACATCAAAAGTGCCACCTCCTAAATCAAAAATCAGCACATTTCTTTCAGCTCCAACCTGCCATTAAAAAATAAGCTTATATGTAAATTCGTGACAGCTAATAACAAATTCTAAATCTAGATTTGCATTCAAAGACAAAAACTAAGACAAACCTTCTTGTCCAAACCGTAAGCAATAGCAGCAGCAGTTGGCTCATTGATTATCCTAAGTACATTGAGACCAGCAATGGTTCCGGCATCTTTGGTTGCCTGACGCTGAGAATCATTGAAGTAAGCTGGCACTGTGACCACAGCATTGGTAACGGTCTACAATAAAGTAACAAAACACAGAAAAACCCAGATTAATACCAAGTTACAGTACAATTTGTGTTACTTCGTCCCATAATCAAATTAATTTCAACATGCACTCAAATTCCAGCTGGAACCTCCCCTTGTTAAATTCCTACATTGTATAAAAAAAACTCACCTTCCCAAGGTAGGCTTCTGCAATTTCCTTCATCTTTGTCAGAACCATAGATGATACCTCTTCTGGATAGAAACTTTTTGTCTCTCCCTTGTATTCTACTTGGACTTTGGGCCTGCCTGCATCATTCACCACCATAAAGGGCCAGTGCTTCATATCAGACTGCACAACAGCATCATCAAACCTTCGCCCTATCAGACGTTTGGCATCTGTAAAAAACAATCAGGCATTTTATTGCATTTCACCTTCTAACATTAAAACCCAGGCCTCGACTATGGTGAAGTTCAGAGTGAATCCTCAACATTCTGCAAAGGCCTAATTTTCCAGCAACATATAAACCCCCCCATGCTTTCTCAAATGCCAAACTCAAAATGTGGGAGGCAATAGTAGTACATCCTAGTTTACCCTAAAATGAAACGATTACTTAATACCTAAGAAATACCCTATCCCAAGAAAAATATTTCCCTACTGCACAAGACTCATTTAGTAAGCCAGAATTCCTCACATGCCCTGCTCCCTAGCCCTTAATACTCAAAGAATTACATACTTACCAAAAACCGTGTTGGTGGGGTTCATCGCAACCTGATTCTTTGCAGCATCGCCGATCAATCGTTCTGTGTCAGTAAAGGCGACATAGCTTGGGGTAGTTCGGTTCCCCTGATCATTGGCAATTATCTCCACTTTTCCATGCTGGAAGACACCCACACAAGAGTAGGTGGTGCCAAGATCAATGCCAACTGCAGGTCCCTTAGACATGGTTCCTGGGAATAAAATTAAACACGTGTTTTGAATATCCAGTGAAGCATTTTCAGTTTATTCTCCCTTCTTTAAACCACTTATGAATGGCTATAACCACACAGAAGATTATGCTCAGTACTTCTTTACCACGCAGGAGATCAGAGCAGTAATGCTGCAGTACAGGTTGCTATGCCAAACCTAGCAGAGCCCGCCCCTGCCTGAAGGAACCATCTGCCCTGAAGGTCTGCGACATTGCTGAACACGTGGCCAACACCGACAGGAACCCCGGTGCAATCCCCGTTGCCAAAGCACGGGGCTCCACGAGTTGCAACGGCCCTTCTTTCCCCACTACCCCAAGAACCTCCATTCTGGGTGCTTGCCAAGGGCGGCTTAAAGCCAAAACGACTCAGGAAAAAGCAGAGTCAAGGCCTGGCTCCGATTCCCCTAACCAAGGCCACAGCGGATGCGGCGCACATCCCCCAACACGCAAGGTCTTATTTAACCGGGGCAAAGGGGCGCCGCCCTGCCCCTGGGTCGGCCGCAACAACCTAAACTCGGCTCCCCCCTAACCTGCAGGCCGCGGCCAAGCGCCAAGGCCACCCCTTGTAGAGAAAGTGCTGCCTCACCGATCGCTACTCTTCCCCCGAAAGCTCCAGGGAGCTGGTCTGGAGACCCCTGGCAGCAAGCCCGCTCGGTCTGGGATACACGCTTCCCCCAGAAACTTCCAAGGTCTTAAAGGGCAAAGGCCTTACCGTATGTGTAGGCCGGAATCTACTCGCGAAGAAACCGCACACACCTCAAAAAGCTGCCACCGCGTTCAATGAGACCGGTTTCCGCCCGCCACCCTGTCTCTTATACCCCGTCTCAGAACCTTCCAGAAGGGGCCCGCCCCGCCGGCTGTTCATCATGGTCACCTCAACCAATGAGTGCTTGGCTACTTCTGCAAGCTCCAATGAGGAACCCGTATTCGCTCCTCAAGCCTCACCCCCACCCGCCCCCGTCCCACCCCCCCTCGCGATGACGCACCACCGCAGCGTTCTGGAACTTTCATGCTCGCCCCCGCTCTCCGAACGGCCCCGGGGAAAGGGAGGGTGGGGCCAAGAGAGCCCGCGCGCGGGAGTCTTCCGTCACTCTAGGCGGGGGAGGGGAGCGTCCGCCGCGACGCAGGCGCCCGCAACCAGCGCGGGCGGGAGAGGGCGGAAGGAGAAGGAGGAAGAGGGGCGGGCACACTTGGAAACAACCAATGGTGGCAGCGCCAGCCGCGATCTTGTCTCGCGCCGAACAGGGTCAGCCCGAACGCAGGGCCTGAAGGGAGGGGTCCGGGGTCGGGAGCCCGGGAAGAGAAGACGGAAGTGGAGCGAGGACAAAATGGCCGCGAAGGTTGTTCCTCCCCTCCCCCACCAAGTCCTCATTTCTCCTTCCCCATTCCCCACCGCGGTATTCTAGCGGGTCCGCTGGGCCTCCGCACCCCGATTCCGTGCACCCACACTTCCTAGCTATAATGGCTTTTGGATAGGGCGACCCTCAGTGTTTGAAGCCGTCATTTCGGCCTCATGGCCCCTCTAGGGTAACTTGCTCAGGGGCACCTCGATTTGGGGCTAGGGTGAACCGCCAGGCCGCCGCCGTGTCTCGCCTGTGTTCCTGTCCCTTAGAACACCCTGGACACGGCCCTGCGTTGGAGCGCCGAGCCGGGCCCCTCCTCCCGCCGAGCACATGGGGCTCGGGTCAGGCCCTCCCCCACTTGCCACGTTTCTCTCTTATTTATGAAATAAATATTTAAAAGGTCCCGTATTTTTCCCTTGTAGATGAGCTAGGCATTAGCAATTCGAGGTTCCGGTAGCCCTGTGTCCTTGATTTAGATTTCCGGAGCTTTTTTTATTTTCAGAAACATGAGGTAATGTCTTCACTGCCTTGGCTTTTATCAAAAATTAAACAACAGACCCCGCAGAGTCCTTGAAAACGTAACTGAGCCACCAAACAACAGTGCCTAGAATTTTAAATTGTGATGCATGGAGGCAGGCATTGGGGCCTTACCCTTCCAAGCCTGCCGCGGACTTCCTTGAATGCTTTCCGTGTGTCCTTTCAAACAGGCAGGGCAGCTATTATTTGTGTACACCAGATAAATAAACACTGAAGGGTTAGAGAATTTTTTAAAGATTATCCTACAGAATCTTTTAGTTGCCAAGCTACCAAAAATTGGTTTGGAAGTTCGCCAGACCAAGCGAGGAAGGCTAGCCGAGAATTGAGGACACCTTGCCCTTGTCAAAGCCAGTAAAACCTAGGGACAGAGTCAAACATGAAGGAAGAATCTTTTCATATTTGATTATTCTTGTTATCTTGAAGACCGTGGTGTATAGACTTAGCCTCCCCCTACCTCCTAAGAAGTTAATTTTTTATAATGATCTTTCAAGGCAGAGTGCTTTGTTTTTAAGAATCAGAACGATTTTTGAGATATATATTATTCATTACCATATTAACAGAAAAATGAGGCTGCGAGATGTTATTTATGGGAAAATAAACTTCTGGTTAAAATCAAACCTAGGTTGTAACCACAAGCTCCATCCCTGTCTCCGATGCCAACCAATGCCAAATTTAATAATGAGGACAAGGTTTTGAGAAAAAGGAAAAAGAAGTTTTATTGCTTTGCTAGCAAAGGAGAAACACAAGGGACTCCAGTCCGAAAGGCCGGGACTCTCTGGATGGGTGGGGCGGTGCGGGGTTAAAGGAATTTTTCAAGGGTTACATTCCAGTAGGGGGTCCCAAGGGCATCCTGTTTGCCTATTAGGATTCACTTGTTAATTTGGGAGATTTTCACTTTCCGGATCCTCAGCCAGGCGTCTCCTTCCTGCAGAGGGTGTGTTCAAGGGCAGTTAACTAGGGGAAGAAAAGATAACACTGTCTTCCCAATCTTGTTGGAGGGGCGGGAAGAAGAGAGGGGAAAAAAAACGCTTTAAAAAAATAATAATAAACCTTAGAGCAATGAGGACTACATTCAGAAGGTAAAGGGACCACTGTTACAGGTGTTTTTTTTTTTTGTTTTTTTGGGGTTTTTTTGGTTATTTTGAAATGGTTTCACTGTGTTGTTCAGTGTCCTCTGGAACTCCTGGGCCCAAGTGAGCTTTTGGAATAGCTGGGACATACAGGCTTTAAATGTAGCTTTTTCACTACAGTGTGATTGCCTTTCTAAAAATATACTAGACTCCAACTCCAGAAGGAAGATGTATCTGGGCATTCTTTTCAATTTCCTTTGCTATCTGCACTTTTTTTCATGCTCTAGAGTGGGAAGTCTCAATTCCAAAGTTTATCTATTTAAATAATTGAACTAGTGGAAAATAGAGCTGGGACCCAAATCCACTGGTTTGGGGGAGGGATCCCACCCAATAGCAGTGGTTTTAAAAAGCAAAACAGGGCTGGGGGTATAGTTCAGCTTTAGAGTACTTGCTTAGCATGTGCAACGCCCTGGACCTGGTGATCCCCATCACTGAAAAAAAAAGCAGAACAAATAACCCTTTTCTAGTCTCTTAAAATATGTTCTAGGACTTGACTATGTTCTTAGTAAATAGACTATGTTCTTAGTAAATGAGCAGTATGGAATAGTAATCAGGACTGAATTCTAATTCAAGCCATTTTCTTGTGTAGAGGTAATTTCAGCTTACAAAACAATCCTTTCAGAGTTGTAAGGATTGGATAAAATTATAACATGTAAAATTTTTCTTATCCTTTGCCTGATATTTTAGTTCTCTCCCTTTTCTCTTGGGATTTTTAATGCTGTAAACATCAGAGAATCCAAAGACTTTTATCAAATTCTCAAAGATAGCCAAGACCCTATAAAATGTTAAGAACCTCTGTCCAATCCAATACCAAAAAAAAAAAAAAAAAAAAAGTGAATCTTTTTTTGGGTATGGGAGAGTGAAGGTAGTGGGTGCTTAACCACTGAGCTATATCCCCAGCTCATTTAATTTAAGACAGGGGCCTCAGGCTGGGGTTGTGGCTCAGTGGTACAACACTTGCCTCACATGTGTGCGGCACTGAGTTCAATTCTCAGCACTACATATAAATAAATGAATAAAATAAAGGTCCATCAACAATTAAAGCCAGCATCAGGACTTAGCCAGGTTCTTTCTCAAAATAAAAAAGACTAGGAATTAGCTCAATGGTAGAGTGCCCCAATAGTGAAGCAAAACAAAAACCATTCTTGAATCCTGTGACACAACTAAAAGATGCAGTGTATGCCCAGAGACGTGAGTGTATTTATGGCATTTCATCAAGGAAATTTGAAACTAGGATAAGTCAAGCTGTTATTAATATTTTGACTTTCTGACTATAGTCAGGTATAAATTAGTGTTTTGGAGAATAGGATACATATAAGTATCCCTGATACCTTTTTCCATCTTATGTCTTGCCTCCCTAACAAGATATGCCTTACAACACTTTCATGCCTTGTGCGGTGTTTTACAGGCAGTAGAATCCTTGCCATTGCTGTTTTTGCTTTTTTTTTGGGGGGGGGGTACTAAGGATCGCTCTGGGCTACATCTCCAGACCTACTTATTTATTTATTACAGTCTCACTAAATTTCAGAGGCTGACCTTAAATGTGTGATTCTCCTCCCTTAGCCTCCTGAGTTGCTGGAATTACAGACATGTGCTATAGCACCCAGCTGCCATTTCTGTTTTATTACATGCTTATGTACAGCATGCATGCAAACCTCACAACAACTATTTTAGGCAGGTTTTATTATCTCCATTTTTTTTTCCGTGGGGGGTGCTGGGGATTGAACCCAGGGCCTTGTGCATATGAAGCAAGCACTTTGCCAACTGAGGTATATCCCCAGCCCCACATTATCTCCATTTTAAATAAAGGAATTGAGGCCCATATAGATCAGATAATTTTTCTACCTAAATCTGAATTTTTCAAAATCAGATTTGTTTTATTCCAAAGCTTATACTCTTAACTCTTAGGCTAGATTATTTTCTACTTTATTAAATTTAAACTCCTTTTAAAATATCTTGTGTAACCACTGCACTGTAAAGAGGAGGAACTATATAAATTATATTTTAATTAGTGCACTTTATTGTTTTATTAATTGAAACATTCAACAGCTCTGCTTATAAGTAGCAAAACTAATTGAGTTTTCATTTTTTATAACTTTTCTATTCAAGAATGATGAGAAAAATGAGACATACAAAAACAAGAGGGCTGGGATGTAGATCAGTAGTAGAGTTCTTGCCTAACATGAAAGGCCCTGGATTCAATCTCCAGCATGACAAAAAAATAAAATAGAAAACAAGAGGGAATAGCTGGACATGTAATCCCCACTATTCAAGAGGCTAAGAGAGGAGGGTCTCAAGTTCAAGACTAGCCTGGACACCTTAGCAAGACCCTGTCTCAAAAAATAAAAAATTGCTGGGGATGTAGGTCCATGGTAGAGCAGCTCTGGGTTCAATCCTCAGTACTGGGGAGGGAAAGGGGAGGAAAAATCTGCCCTAAAGAATTGTAAATGTGATTGCTTTAAGTATGGGGTCCCTGAAGTATTTAAATTCTAAATATTTGTTAAATTGACATGCCTTTATTATCTTTGGAAAATTAACTCTATTAATGTCGCCTCTTTTTTTTTTTTTTAAATGAAGGCTCTAGCTCTTTTTTTTTTTTTTTTAGAGAGAGAGAGAGAGAGAGAATGTTTTAATATTTATTTTTTAGTTTTTGGCGGACACAACATCTTTGTTTGTATGTGGTGCTGAGGATCGAACCCGGGCCGCACGCATGCCAGATGAGCGCGCTACCGCTTGAGCCACATCCCCAGCCCAATGTGGCCTCTTAATGCAGCTTGTCTTTTTGCCTCTCAGAAAACCTGACAAAATTCTTAACCTTGCTGTATTCAGCATCCTGTACTTAACATTTAACAAGTATTATTATGCATTATATGATCTAAGCCCATTATTATTTTATCATATAAAAACATCATGTACAATTATAAAGTTGAAAACTTTGTCCTAATTTGCAAAAAGACAATTCTTTAAACAATTTGGAATTACTGTGTAAATGAGCTATCTATGTCCCATATATGGTGAAAAGCTTTATGGCAAGAAAGAAAGCAAAGGGAAGGGAAAACTCATAGCTGAGGATAAAGATGTGAGGATTTCAGGAACCAGAATGGTCATTAATCAGGATCTTACAGTTCTGATGGAACATACTAACATAATGACTGGGTTTAAATCCTAGCTTTCTACTACTGACTTAACCTCTCCAAGCCTTGGTTTTCTCCTTTATGAGATAATAATGCAAACATCTTCTCATAGGGCCGAAGTGAGTTTGAAATTGAGAAAAAAATATGTAATATACTTAGTATGGTTTCTGACACATGAAAATTTCTCAGTTCATGAGCAGACATGGTGGTGCTTACCTGTCTTCCCAGCAACTCAGGAAGCAGCCTCAGCAATTTAGCAAAACCCTGACTAAAATTTAAAAGGGCTGAGGATGTAGCTCAGGGGTCAAGCAAACCTGGGGTTCAATCCATAGTAAAAAAAAAAAAAAAAAAAAAAATTTGTTTTAATATGTGATAATTACTATTATTGCTATTATTTTATTGATGGACCTCTATGAAGAGTTATGAAAAATAATAATCCTACAAAACAGCCCCAAAGAAAAGCAGAGAGATAATGCAGCTTGGGAGGAGGGAGGGGAAACTAGCCAAGCATTAACCTTCCAGTAAATCCTTTACCAATGGGCCTTGAAGGAAGGAGGCAAATACTGAATGTTGGGCTCTGGACTTAGACCTCCCCCCATTGCAAATTAGTCCTAAAAGGACACACAGTAAATACTGAACTATGGGCCCTGAAGGAAGGAGGCGATTAATCACCGATCTCTCCAAGTAACAATGAATCTCAACCTTTTATAGCTGCCCTTCAGAGTTAAAATTTTTAACCTACTTAACTAGCCTTTGACTTTCCTAATGGTACACCCACAAGTTCCAATGATGAAACTATCCTAATTGTACCCTATAAAACCAAAACCCCTTCTGTAAACGATGGCCATTTTCACCAGAAAATGGGTCCCTAGAGTCCCCAAAGAACAAGCAACTTCCCTGAATCTGTTGAGGTCTGCACCATCATTTTGGGCTTACACTCTGAAGTTTGTTTTCAGATTTTTGTGAACATCTTTGTATATACTTCTCTTTTCAGGTTTATTTTAATTTCTTAGTGTTACTTGTTAATATGTTACCTTGGCACAAAATACTTGTTTTGTGGTTTTGGTGCAGTGATGCACACTTGTAATCCCAGCAACTCAGGAGGCTAAGGGAGGAAATTGCAAGGTTGAGGTCAGCCTCAGCATTTTACAGAGACTCTCAACAACTTAGTCTCCAAAAAATACTGAGGATATACAGTGGCAAAGCGCCCCTGGGTTCAGTCTCTAATTTATAAAATTACTTGTTTATTAAGTTTTGCTTATTGATTTTTAATAAAGCAATTCTGATATCTCTTGGAATCCTCTGTACTACTTCCTTGTGAGAAAAAGTACTTGATGTATTTGTGACTGAAATCAATAAATAATAGACCATATTCAGTCTGAGTTCTTCTGTTCTGTTGGCAGCAAGCTGATAAACAAATTTCCAGGGCTGGTTATATGAGCTTCAGCCTTTCCTACAGCATCACTTTTACTTATTTATTTTTTAATTGCTGATACAGATGCATCTATAATAAATATTTGGTTTTTATGATGCTCAAACAATCCAATTACAAGGCAATTTAGAAATTAAAATTGAAACAAACAGCTTAACACCAGAAAAGAAGCAAAATTATATATGTCTTTTTGGAGCAGTCATTCTGAAACTGTTTTTATACAATGTAACAACAAAGACATCAATTCATTATCTTACAAATTAAAGTTTGGTTTACATATTTTATAGAAATGGTTATTCTCTAAACATCCACATCATTCCATCTGTGTTTTCTTTGTACAACATTTATTTCTACCATTTAGTTATTTTATCCTGTTTTTGTTTTCATATTTAAGAATCAATTTATTTGATTTGCAAAGTCAATGGATTATGGTTTAGAACCAGTAGTGGTTCTAACTTTATCCCAAGCCCAGAGCCTATATTATCTGAACCCAAATGCTGGACTCAAAAGAGAAGCATTGCAAGACTTCAGCACCTTTTCTCTCGGATCTTTGATTCCCTAGAATCTCTAACTCTGTATACTCTCTTTTGTGTATTTGTTGTAGATTTCCATTGTGAATAGATTTTAAAAAAAAAAACTGGATATTCAGTGGTATTTTAGCCTTCTGAAAACAAACATTGTTTAAGTGATTTAAACCTTTTCATGCAAAGGGAATTGATTCCTGCTTTCAGTGACACAGGCAGGAAGCTTTAGGTTCAAAGGTAGTCAATAATGAGAGCAAATTGCTAGTGATGACACAGCTGCAGCCTCCACAGTGTACTTGTTTGGCTCAGGTACTCTAGGAATAAGAATTCTCAGAATTACATAGCAGAAGAGATGTTGCCAGGATACCACCCTTCAAGAAAAGAAAAAAGGGAGGGGGAGGTATTCAGAGTAAAGGATTTTTTATATCTTACAATGAGATAAGAGGCAGTAGAAGGGGGCTGGGGATATAGCTCAGTTAGTAGAGTGCTTGCCTTGCATGCACAAGGCCCAGGGTTCAATCTCCACAAAAAAAAAAAAAAAAATGTAGAAGTATTCCAACTATGCCAGTTCTCTTAAACTTACAGCAGGCATTTTTATGTTTCTTCTTAAGTTTCTCATTTCTATCTTTTTTTGAGGAAGACAAAACTCAGGTTAAGACTTTCTACTTAGCATGTTCGAGACCCTAAATTAGATCCCTAGCACCAACAAAAACTTAACCTAAGAATCAACTCCTAGGAACTTTATAAGGAAATGCATTTATACTATGGGAGAACACTACTGTGAAATTAAATAATGAATGAAAAACCAGAGGAGCCAGGTACAATGGTGCACACCTGTAATCCCAACTATTGGGGAGGCTCAGGCAGGAGGATTGCAAATTCAAGGCCTGGGCAGCTCAGTGAAATCCTGTCTCAAAAAAAATAATAATAATTTTTAAAAGGGGCTGGGGATGTAGGTCAATGGTAGATTGTCCCTGGAGTCAATTGCTAGTACTGGAGGAAAGAAAAAAAAAAGGTGAAACAAGAGAATGGACAAAATCCCAGGTGGTCTTGTCTTTTGGAAGCATCTGATTGCTATTTTAGAGACAATGCTTTCATCACCATACTTAGCATTATTTTTTCTTTCTTCTGGCCTACTACTCCAGCTCTACCAATGGTGAACAGTGGACATTGTGTTAGGTTCTTTGAATGGCTATTTCAGGATCACCTGTCCCAGACAGGTATCCTAATAGTCAAAACAATTAAAAAGACATTTTATTATATTGGAGGCTACTACTTTATATTTGTCAGATAACCTTTCTTCTTCCATGCACCAACTATTTCAATGGCTTTCCTGGTGAATCCTTTCTGCTAATTCTTTCCAAGATGCTGACAACTGAAATGTTAACAGGCACTAGTTATTCTCACTATTTTCCCTATGTGTTAGTTCCCTTTTCTTCCAACCCAGAGCTAGGCTTCTATGGAAGCTGAAACTGAGAAAATACTGAATTTCTCTCTGCTTTGGCCTCTCATGAGGGAATGATTATGACATACATTTGCAAAGCCATAAGGAAATGTTGACAATCCGATCTTTTTGATAATTTAAGGCCTAGAATCATCAAAAGTCCCAGATTCACATCCTTCTAAAATGAAAGAAATAGAGGAAGCTCCAAGTTTGGTGCAATACTAAACTTCTTTATATCACTTCCTGGCATATTAAGAGAAAACTGGTCTAATCTCTCTTTGTAGACCAGTCAGTCTTGAAATTCTGGTTTCACATATTCTCCAAAGAAACTATAATAGTATGTCAAATTCAACATCTCTGGATCATTTTCTCTAGAGAACTTCTTGCTAAGGACATTGTTAAATAACCTGTAATGAATATTTGCATCTTCTGGAGATATCCAGCAGGGTAGTCCTTAGAGGCATCTGATTTGAGGGAAAAACTCAGAATTGCTCCAGTATATATTTCTGATATTTGTCAGCAATCCTCTGAACCTCAATATGGTAAGCTTTCCATAGGCCCTTGTCACACATTTTGGACTCCTTTTTTAGTTCTTAGTTTGGGGTTCAGTGTAAAGAAAATTAATAGCAATAGATAAGAGTAGGAGAAACACAATCACTCTTCTCCATCTCTCACTACAACGATTTCAACTACTTCTGAAATTAATATCCAAACTTATGACATATGAAAGTAAGTTGAACAGAAGAGACATGTTTCCTTTTTTTGGAGTTTCTTGGGAATAGTTAGTCCCATACATGGTACAGATTGGTTTAATATAAGGCTGTGGGTTCTGTTAGACTATCTGAATAATCACAATAATCCAGTAGGTTTGCAGAAATGCATAGAAAATTTATGAAAAACACCTCATTTCTTCTTGACAATAGTGAATTGAAGTATTGATACAAACCATCCCTGGTGAGTAGTTTTAGGAGCATTCACTTCACTTTTCCCCAACCTCCTCCCCACAGGTCCTGGTCAATAGACAGATTTGTATTCCTAGTTCCCTCTGCCCCCCAACTCTGGTCTAAAGGTCAATAGGTGCCTTTTTGGAGATGATCAGCTTACATCCTTTTGCTCATTTGGTGGTGTATAAGTAAAGTGCTCATCTGAATCTGTTCCATGTGATGTTCACTGGTACTTAAATGACCTCTTATCTAATTTGAGTGGGTTGTGTGGCTGGTGACTGAACTCCAATGACTAGAAGAGTCCTAAGATCCTGACTCCTAGGAAAGCATGGGAGTCAAGTCTACTGTAATTCAGACAGTTTGGAAGGCTCTGCTCTGGCTGGGGATCATGCTGGGTGTGTTTTCTGCTTTGGTCAGGGTGGCATGATGAACTTTCTTTGGTTCAGAGCCTCTCACTTCAGGTCCCACTAGGCTGTATGCCTGGGTGGCCAGCCCAGGCTGGGGTGCTGCTTCAGTTGACAGTGTCCGCTGGCTGCGTGAGGCACTATTTGCTGTGGAGCGAGTGGAAGAAGAACCGGAGCGTGAGCTCCGAGAGCCTGAGGAAGAGGAGCTAGGTTTCACAAGCCGGGCTTTGGGGGCTTCAGCATCTTCTCTGAAGAGAAAAAACAGCAAAGATAAACTTTAGTACTGGCATTGCTTCCACCATGGTTATGTCCTCCTGAGGTTTCCCAATAAGTTCCTCAAGTTTTAAACCTCAAACAATACCATCAGAAGGCAGCCATTTAGGGAACAAAGCACTTCCTCATTTCTTAAGACTTAGTGCTCGGCAAAGGTTTGGTTTTTGGCCCAGAGATCCATCCTATTACACTGGGAGGATGTCTCCACATGAAATGATTTCTATAGCATTTACCCTGACATAGAGTTTGTGTATGTGAACCCTTTCATGGCCTGTAGGCCCAGCCTTTATTGTATGCCCTTTGAACATGGAAATGAATCAGAAGTAATGGAAAGTTGAACTTTTATATCTCTGTTGAGTATAGTTTCACAATAAAGTCCAGGTAAACCAGACCTGTCCTAGACCACAACTTCTTTCCTTAACAGAATAATCATTTTAACAAAGTCATGATTCAGAAGAAACTGGGAATATTTATTTTGACTAGTTACTAAGGAACTGGCCCTAGAAATAAAAGTTGGTGGAAGTGGAACTTGGGAAGCTTACCGAATTTCATTTGGTCTCTCTTCTTCCTCATATCTCTCTTTGTCTTTCCTTCGGATTAACAGCCACACCAAGAGGAAAATCAGCAGGGCTCCAGCCACAATACCTGTCACTGCTCCTGCAACCATGCCGATGCTTTGTACATCTGTTTTCTCAGAAGCAGAAGTACAAGTAAAACCTAACATAAGCTAGGAAATACAGGAACTTTAAAAAAAAAAAAAAAAAAAAAAAAAAGCCCTAGCTGGGTGCAGTGTCACACACCAAAGGTACCAGGGATTGAACCCAGGGTGCTTTACCATTGAGCCACATCCTCAGTTTTAAATTTTATTTAGAGAGAGGGCCTTGCTGAGTTGCTGACTTCCATTTATATATTTCATTTATATCTGACTTCCAGAATAGCACCCCATTATCCTCTTGTGTTACATGACTGTCCCTCTTGATATTTTTGCAGTTGTAAATATTGAATCACAGACTTCACTAGCAATTGGCCTAGATTTTATTGAATAAGTCTGTGTTAGTTCAGATGATAAACTGGGCTAGGATAGTTACTGTATTAGATCTGAATATTTGTCAGCCTTAATAATATCATCATTTAGGCAATCCTGTGGCTCTATCACTCTGCTTTCTCTAACTTCCCTCTTCTTCCAACAGTAAAATAAAAAAGAGTATAGCCAATAATGTTAGACTCCATGTGGGAATTACAGTGGATCCTAGAAATTTAGAAATCAGACTGGGTGCAGTGGCGCCCACCTGTAATCCCAGTGGTTTGGGAGGCTGAGACAGGAGGATCGTGAGTTCAAAGCCAGCCTCAGCAATTTAGCAAGACCCTAAGCAACTCAATGAAACTTTGTCTCTAAATAAAATCCAAAAAAGGCCAAAGATGTGGCTAAATGGTTAAGTGCCACTGGGTTCAATCCCTGGTACCAAAAAAAGAAAGAAAAAAAGAAAAGAAATTTAGAAATCAAAGTGAATGTGATTTTGCACATTAGTAACTCACACACTCTTGTATCCATACACTAAATATTTATTAAGTGCTTACCAGGCACAGTTTTAGGTGTTTATTAAGTGCCAAACCAGGCACAGTTTTAGGCATTTGTGAAGATAGACAAGGATTTTTGCTTTTTTTTTTTTTTGAGTTTATATTCCAGAAGGGGGAAAATAGATAATAAGTACATAAAAACAATTTCAGATAATATTTACGTACTGTGAAAGTAAAAATGTATTGAGTGATCACTTAGAGAATGAGGGGATACCACTTGAGTTTGGGTCATTGGGACTCTGAAGAAGTGATATTTTGAGTTGAGATAAAAAATGATAGAAGGGCTGGGGTTGTAGCTCAGTGGTAGAGTGCTTGCCTTGCATGTATGAGTCGCTGAGTTCGATCCTCAGCACCACATAAATAAATAAAGGTATTGTGTCCACCTACAACTAAAAAAGATATTTATAAAAAAATTATAGAAGAGGCTGTTTCTTCTGATTATCTAGGACAGAAGGAGTAGCAAGTGCAATGAATATGTATGGGTTTGGGGCATAGTAAGAAAGATATAGAGTAGGGGGCTGAGGTTACGTGAGGTCAGAGATGGGATAATAGTATTCCTATCAAAATACTTGGGACCAACTCATACAGGGCCTTATATGCCTTAAGAGCTGTAGATTAGTAACATGATCCAAGTTACATCTGAGAAAGTATTCCATGGCTATTATAGGAAAAATGGATCATGAAGAAGAAAGGGGAAGCAGTGACACAAATTAGCATGCTTATATTAAGGCAGGTTAGAGATCGTGGTGGGTTGGGTTGGGCAGGAGTAATGTATTCAAAAGCAGGTAGATGAATATTACCTATATTTTAAAAGTATACTCAATAGAAAGTTATTCTGGTTATTCTTGTCCTGCTATCTTTATTTTTTTCTAATATCTTTATAAACGAAATGACCTCTTTACTTAAAAATTGACTTTTTGAAAAAGTTGAACTTTAGATATCTTTTATTTAACTTCTCAAAGTGCTAGATTTATTTTATCTGGGTAATATCAACTTAAGGAATGTGTTTTCCCTGCTACTACACCCCCAACACACATATAATCAAGATGAATTTTCTGTTACTAGAAATTTGGATTGCTTTCACGTTGTCACAATTCAAAATATATTATTCTTTCTCATATGTATTTGCACACTTATGGAATATCTCTGAAGGAAAAATTTACATAAGTATTGCTGGATAAAACTTTTCCATCTAAAGTAAAATAGGCCACTAATTGTTGTATACTCATACAATGGAATACTATAAAATGGCCAGGTGTGGTGGCACACAATTGTAATCCCAGTGACTGGGGAAGCTAAAGCAGGAGTATCATGAATTCAAAGTCAGAAGCAAAAGTTAGGAGCTAAGCAACTCAGTGAGACCCTGTCTCTAAATAAAATACAAACTAGCATTGGGGATGTGGCTCAGTAGTAGAGTACCCTGACTTCAATCCCTGGTACTTGCCGCCCCCAAAAAAGAAGCTGAACATAAATGGAATAATTTCATTTCTTTAAAGTAAAGTAAAAGTATCCCTATTAAAGTAATTTTAGAATAAAGTATTAGTAATGGATAAAGTTAGTAATCTGGGTAATGGAATGGTAGAAGAAACTGTGATGAGTCCATAATCATGATACTGGTTGTCAGATCAGGTGGGGGAGGCTTTATTGAGATATCACTCCCCGTCGGAACTCGATCAGACCCACAGAGGGGACAGGGGATGGGTCTGAGGAGAAACCGCGTGGAAGCTTGACCAGACTGGACTTTTATGGGACTTACAGCTGGAAGGGAAGGGCTTGGGACAGGAAAAGGTGTTCTTAGAGTCCCTTGCCCCCTTGGAGTTGGTCAGGGGAGTTGGCTGAACTCCAGGATTGGCCAGGGGGGTCCTGTTGATTGACAGGCGTTAGTTAGGAGATCTCGCTAATTGACAGGCGTTTCCGCCGACATCTAATTGATGTTCTTTTTCGGCGCAGGCTGCGTTGTTCTAAGTTGCCACTAAGTCCCCACCAAGTCGCCTCCACTGACCTAACACTGGTTATATAGGTATATTTACTTTTGAAAGTCTATCAAAATGTACATTTAGGATTTATGTATTTGATATATTTTACTTCACTATTTTTACTACCCCAAAGTCTGTAGATTAAACTAAATGATGCTATTAGATTACATTCTGATAAAAAATGTAAAAACTCCTATTTCCTCATAATCTTTCTTATAATTGACACTACATTTATTTTTAAATTTACTAAGACGAGGGCTTAAAACTTTAAAAAGAGTAAGTTGGGCATGGTAAACCCAGCAGCTGGGGAAGCTGAGACAGGAGGATCACAAGTCCGAGACCAGCCTTAGGTCCTAAGCAAACTAATGAGACCCTGTCTCAAAAAATAAAAAGGCTTGGGCTGGGATTGTGGCTCAGTTGCACAGCACTTACCTAGCATGTGTGAGGTACTGGGTCCGATTCTCAGCACCACATATAAATATATAAATATAAATATATAAAGACCCCATTGACAACTAAAAAAAATATTTAAAAAAATAAAAAGACTAGGAATGTAGCATAATGGTAAAGTGCTCCTGGGTGAATCCCAGCCCCAAAGTAAATATACAAAATAAAAAGTGTGGGGTTTTGGAGAGGTCCTCTTATTTTATTGATATAAAACACAGTTAACAGTATTTCTTTTTCTGTGAAGTGCCTGTTAAATCTGTGAGAAAAAATAACCTGAAACTTGAAAACAGACATAAGAAGTACAATGATTGATAATGTACTTCTAGGTAGAGGGGCAATTGGTAAATCTCTGTTCAATAAAGTCAGAAATGATTGCTGGTACCAGTTAAACAAGTGACCCCAGAAATTATGGTCTGTGATTTTGTAGAATATTAACCAGTCCAATGCCTAATTCAGCAATCTTCATTTTCTTTGTTAAATTGTTTCTATCCCTTCTTAAATGCTCTTTAAATATTTTACTAGCTTCCTCATTTACATAAGTAGTCTTTTTTGGGGTGGGGGTGGGTGGGTACTGGGATTGAACCCAGAGGTGCTTTACCCAACACTCTGAGCTCCATCCTCAGCCCTTTTTATTTTTTAAGACAGGTTCTCATTAAGTTGCATAGGGCCTCACTAAGATGCTGAGGCTGGTCTTGAACTTGTGATCTTCCTGCCTCAGCCTCAAGAGCTGCTAGGATTACAAGAGTGTGCCACTGCACCTGGCTGAAGTATTTTTTTTTTTTTTTCTGGTGCTGGGGATTGATTGAACACAAGGCCTCATGCATGCTAAGCAAGTGCTCTACCACTAAGCTATATCCCAGCCTACATTTCATTAGAGGGCAAAAAGAGTCAGACACAATTGTTGAATGGTCCCTGCAACTGCCAAATTTATTTTGGTAATTGCCATATCCTTCTGGAAATAAAGACTTTGACCTTGACCCTACTCTTGCTCATGATTAAAATGTCTTACATGGAACCACAATGCAAAAATAAAACAAAAAAATCCTTTGGATACTTACACTGTACAGTCACTCGAACCACACAGCTTTCCTTCCCAGCCTCATTGCCTGCTGTGCACTGGTAGAGCCCAGAAGAAGACATGGTGAGATTCTGCAACAGAACTCTGCCAGGATTGTTGTAGTCTATACAAGCAGAAAGAATGACATTAAGCTGCCTTAGTGACAGAATTCTTTATTTATTTTTGACAATATAGGACATTGTTGACCTAAGATTCTGTATTGTAGTTTGATAAGAATGAATAGAACAGATTCATTTTTTAGCATGGGAAAACAGGTAAATATTCTTTTCAATTGTAGTACATCTTCAAAAGTTAGAAAAGATTGTGGATCTTGCCAGGTATAGTGGTGTATCCCTGTAACCCCACCAGCTTGGGAGGCTGAGGTGGGAGGATCTTGAGTTCAAAGCCAGCCTCAGCAATGCTAAGGTGCCTAGCAACTCAGTAAGCCCCTGCCTCTAAATAAAATACAAAATAGGGCTGGGTATGTGGCTCAGTGGTCAAGTGCCCCTGAGTTCAATACCTAGTACCAAAAAAAAAAAAAAAAGATTGTGGATCTTTATGGAATACTAAACAAGACAATTAGATATGGTAGATATCTGTAATATTTTTTCCTAATCTCTTTTACCACTTTTATATGGCATTTGAAGAAAGATTTTCTGTCCTAGTTTATGGATAAAAAAATTCCATTTTCAAGAGGTTCCACAATGTCCTCAAGGTCATATAGTGAGTTGCTGACAAAGCAGATTTAGAATTCATGGACACAGTTCTATCTTATTGGCACAGTAGACTGGTAGAAAGATGACTTACCAATCCTGGATTTGGGAGGCAAATGTTCATCCTCTCCCTCTTTCTCCGGGATTCGCTGCCAGTAATACACAATGGGCTTTGTGCCAGAGGATGACTCACATTGCAGAGTCAGATCACTTCCTTCTGTCAGGTCTCCTTCCAACTCACACTTGGGCTTGGATGGTCTCACTGCCCAAAAAAGAGAAAAAAGGTGTAATGATTCAAAGATTCTCTAAACACCACATCAAAGGAAAAACTATGTTCAATTGAGCTGTTTCTCCAGCTATACCTTATGGTTGACCTTTGAGTTGGGATTCAACTAGGCATGGGTTATATTACCCTGTGAGTTCAACCCACTTTATTCACCCTCTGCCACAAACAGTTTAAGCTGCTACTAGTGGTGCTATTGTAATTTTTAGGGGTTACCTCAGAAACAACTACATACTTTTCTTTTCTTTTTTTTTTTTTAAGAGAATTTTTAAATATTTTTTAGTTTTCAGTGGACACAACATCTTTGTTGGTATGTGGTGCTGAGGATCGAACCCGGGCCGCACGCATGCCAGGCGAGCACGATACCACTTGAGCCACATCCCCAGCCCAGCTACATACTTTTCAAAGAAGAGAAATTGTTTTTTTAGGAAATTTTAGGAAAGTTAAGTGTGATTTTATTGATACTAAAATAGGGATAGAAAATCATTAAATTGGAGGTAATTAAGTAGAACTTAGTAGGTTTTGCTATCAAAAAATAAGGTGGGTGCCATGGTAATCCCAGTAACTTGGGAGGCTGAGTCAGGAAGATTGCAAGTTCAAAACCAGCCTCAGAAACTTGGTGAGACCCTGTCCCAAAATTCAAAAATTAAAAAGGGCTGGGGATGTAGCTCAGTGGTAAGATGCCCCTGGGTTCAATGCCCAGTACCAAAATAATAATAATAATAATAGCAACAACAATAAATTTGAATCATCTCTGAGAGATTTAAGATAACTATAAGGGAGCTGGAGATGTTTCTCAGTGGTTGAGTGCCTGCAAGGCCCTGGGTTAAATCCCCAGCACTACCCCCGCACCCCCGCAAAAAAATACATACACTAGAGGCTATTTAAATTTTGTAATGGGCTATCATGGAAAATATGGCTGAAATACAGAACATAAATGCTTCTTTGCAGGGAGCTAGACTAGGTGACCTCTAAGCGTATAACACAAAGTGCTGAACACAAAGTTTTGCACCACCATGACTTATTTGCCTATCCCTCACAGAGATCTTATTAAGATATGACATGTACCTTGGCACTCTGCCTTACCTAAGACTTTTAAGATGACGTGGCTCCACACATAACGCCCTGAATTCTTCACCTTGCAGGTATACCTGCCCTCATCACTGGGTTTTAGAGGCTCGATTTGCAGAGAAGCATCTCCTGCCAGGAAATTGGAAGCAAATGCCACTCGGCCCTTCTGTTCCTCAGTTAAGTTATTGTAGACATGACGACTGGAGTAAGTGATCACCTGTGGGAAAGATGGAGGCAGAGTCAAGCAATGTGGTTCTCAGTGTTCCTCCCCTGCTGATGTCAAGATGAAGAAAGGGAATACTTCCAGTGGCACTAAGTGGCCAAGCTTGGGGCTGATTCTAATAGTCCAAGATGCCTTGGTTCTCAATAGCAGTACAATTTTGTTTAAGCCTCGCTTCTGCTTCCATGAATCATAATCTGTGTAGCATTTAATTATAAGGTACTAATTATTTCATGCTCAGAATCACTCTAATTTACAGATTAGGAAATTGGGTTGCATACTAAAGTTCACATATCTAAGTTACAGAAAGAAGTGCACAGTTCTGTGTACTCTCAGCATAGACTTTTTCTGGAATAGTACACAACAAATAGTATCAGTAGTTGACTCTGAGGAGAATTGAGGGGACAGAGAGTAAGAATGGAGAGATTTACCCTTGCCCTGTAAACTTTTTTCTGTCTGTTGCATTTTCTACCACTTGCATGTGATATCTTCAAAATACACTACACTCTTTGTCTTAAGAGCATTTAGGTGCGATCTAGTTTAGTTCTTACCACATTTTTTCCAAGTAGTTATTTTTTTCCCAAGTAGTTATTATTCCCATTTTTTTTTTAGTATTTATTTTTTAGTTTTAAGAGGACACAACATCTTTATTTTATGTTTAGGTGGTGCTAAGGATCAAACTCAGTGCTTCAAGCATGCTGGACAAGCACTCTATCACTGAGCCACAACCCCAGCCCTGAACACGGGTCTTTGAAATTCATCTTGTTCTTACATACTACAGTTACCTCTCTCCCTCTTTCTTTTTTCCCTCTTGCATTCATTTCACTGCTCATTAACTATTCTTTTGTAAAGTTTACAAATGAAGGAGAAAGAGTAAAACTGAAAAATCAATCTATTTTATTCTTATAAAATTTGAGAATTTGGTGAGGGGTAAAAGGAGGTAAATAGTCATAATTCAAGTCTGACACTATGGCCTTCATTGTTTGATTTTCTTTCCTTTTTTTTAACTTTATTGCAGTTTTGTAAAAATAGGTAGGAAAAATATGTTTCTTCTTTCATAAAATTCACATGAGCATCATGCTTTTGCTTTCCCAGTTAGGAGGAGCAAGTTTTGATTTTCTCCAACCAGGAAACAAACTAAAACAAACAAACAAAAAAACCTTGAAACTTGTTGTCGGCCTCTACTTTTGTAAACTTTTCCTGAATTTTCTTAGTTTATCACTCCTGTTAGTTACAGAAGCCATGCTAATCTAATCCATCAAAACTTCAGCCACATAATTTCATCTTTGTCCTCTCTGCCATTCAGCAATCCTATCCGTAAACCTGTTTGACTTAACCGGCAGCAAACATGGAGATCTTCCTTTGGGTCAGGAGGAAGTCAGATGAGTAAAACCCTCTTCCAAGTAACTTATAATCAAGCGGGCTTAATAAGAAGAGAAATATAAACATAGAAAAAAGAAAAAACAAGAAATGATTTACTTGAAATAATATCAGGGAGACTGGCCCAGAAAAATTGGTATTTGAATCAGGCTTTGACAGATGAGCAGACTAAATAAAAGACAAGAGGCAGGAAGAAAAGGGCTGAGGGAGCATTCCAGATACATAGAACAGCACTAAAAAAAAAAAAAAAAAAAAAAAAGACATGCAAGCATATGGGAGTCTCCCAAGCACATTTCTGGCTGCAGCTGTCTAAATTGTTTCACTCTAAGCCTTTAACCCCTCCTCAATCATGTGATGCTCTGAAGCTCATCCGATACTTTTCTGAAAAGATTTAAAGCTATCCAATGAAGAGTCCATCCATTCTCTATTATATAAAACTTTTTCAGTACCATCATGCATTTTGCTCTTACCACCTCTCTGAGAAAAACGTTTTCTCTTTTCTCTGCATATCCCTTTTCCTCAACAGATATTTACTGAGCTTGTGTCAGGCACTATGCCCAGCACTGAGAAAACAAATAGGAATGAGACATACATAGTTCCTCCCCTGAAGAGCTCACAGTCCTGGGGAGAGGAGGAGTGGAGGAGAACTGAACACTGTAACTAATAATATACTTAAAACATTTTCTCAATATGCCCTCACATTTCAATATTACACTATTGTGACGATTTTCATATCTGTGTCTCTCCTTCTTTGTTTTTGTCTTCATCTTCGTCCCCCACCCCCTTCTACTTCATGGAGTCTTGCTGTGTTGCATAGGCTGGCCTCCAACCCTTGGCTGAAGCAAGACTCCTGCCTCAGTCTCTGAAGTAGCTGAAATTACAGACCCATACTACCACATCGGGCATAAACTCTATTTTCATATTTCCAGCTCCCTGGCTGCTGTATATTTCTTTCCACTCCACTCTGCCCTACATACTGCTGTCCAGTTAATCTTGTTACTATGAGCCACACCCCCAGCCCTATTTTGTATTTTATTTAGGGACAGGGTCTCACTGAGTTGCTTAGCACCTTGCTAAATTGATGAGGCTGGTTTTGAACTCACCATGCTCTTGCCTCTGCCAATACACCTGCCTCTGTCAATGCACCAGCTCTTTTCCAGCTCAAAACCCGAACAGCTCCCCACTATCTTTGAATGATGACCAGACTCAGCCTAGGGTTGGTTCTCAAAATGACCTCTGTATTTTGATCCCAATCTCCTTTATTCTACTTCATATACCAGGGTGTATCAGAATACTGTTATGGTTTGGATGTGAGGTGTCCCCTAAAAGCTCACATGTGAGACAATGCAAGAAGGTTCAGAGGAGAAATTATTGGGTTATAAGAGTCTTAACCCAATCAGTAAATAAATCCTCTGACAGGGATTAACTGACTGGTAACTGAAGTGGTAGGGTGTGGCTGGAGGAGGTAAGACTTTGCAGGTATGGCTTTGGGGTGTATTTTTTGCATCTGGAGAGTAAAAACTCCCTGTTTTCTGATCACCATGGGATGAGCTGCTTCCCTCTACCACCCTCTCCCATCTTGATGTTCAGTCTCACCTCAAGCCCTGAGGAATGGAACTAGATTTCTTTTTTCTTTTTTTAAGAGAGAGAAAGAGAGAGAGAATTTTTTAATATTTATTTTTTTAGTTTTCGATGGACACAACATCTTTATTTGTATGTGGTACTGAGGATCAAACCCAGGCCGCCTGGATGCCAGGCCTGTGCGCTACTGCTTGAGCCACATCCCCAACCCTGGAACTGGATTTCTATGGACTACTCTGAAACTGTGCACCCTCAAATAAACTTCCTCCTCTATTATTGTGCTGGTCAGGTCCTTTAGTCACAGCAGTGAAAACGCTGACTAACACAACTACCTCATTCCCATTTCATGAAAATGAGTTGTGTTTCTGTATGCTCACTGCATTTTTCCACTTAGATCTAAGTCCTTTTTCTCCATCTCTCCACAAACCCTATTCAACTAAGTGTGGCAGCTCATGACTAATTCCAGCAACTCAGGAGGCTGAGGCAGGAGGATCACAAATTCCTAGGCAATTTAGTGAAACCCCTTCTCAAAAAATAAAAAGGGCTGGAGGTGTAACTCAGTGATTAAAACAATAACAACAACAAAAAAACCCCTGGATTTAAAACCCATTACTGGAAAAAAAAAACAATTTGTTCTTTTTTGTTTGTTTTTCTTTCTCTATTGTTTAAATTTTTATTAGAGCATTATAGTTATACGTAGAGGTGGTGTTCTTTTTAACAAAGACATGCATACATGGAATGTAATTTACTCCATTCCCCTCCACATTCCCTACTTTTCCTCCACTCCTCCTTCCTATTCATTCTTTTAAGTCCCAAATCAATGGTTACTTCTTATTACACCTTTTTTTTAAAATTTATTTATTTATTTTTTATATTTTTTTTTAGTTGTAGTTGGACACAATACTTTTGTTTTATTTATTTATTTTTATGTGGTACTGAGGATCGAACCCAGGGCCTCACACATGCAAGGCAAGTGCTTTACCACTGAGCCACAACCCCAGCACCTTTTTTTGTTTTGTTTTGTTTTAAAGAGAGAGTGAGAGAGAGAGGGGGAGAGAGAGAGAGAGAGAGAGAGAGAGAGAGAGAGAGAATTTTAATATTAATTTATTTTTTCTTAGTTCTCGGCGGACACAACATCTTTTTGTTTGTATGTGGTGCTGAGGATCAAACCCGGGCCGCATGCGATTGCTACTGCTTGAGCCACATCCCCAGCTCAACACCCTTTTTTTTTTTTATACCTTTCTTAATATGACACTCAAGACTGAGAAGGGTTTTTTTTTTTTTTTTTTCTTTGCTCTCACCCATAACATTCTTTTTTTTCCCTGCAGTGCTGGTGATGAAACCCAGGGCCTCATTCATGCTGGGTACTCTTTTGCCACTGAGCTATACCCCTCATCCATAATATTTCTTTGTACCTTTTTTTTTTTTTTTGAACTGGGGGTGAATCCAGGCCTTGTGCATTATGGTTTCTGCACCATTTTATTGAAAAGGAATCATGGAAGACTTTGAAATGGGCAGACAGGTTGCTGGATGTGCTTTCAATAATGCTTCTGGGTTATTTTATATGCATCTCTTGTTTTTGTCTTTGGTTAGAATGTTTTACAACTCTTCATTCAATAAGCATTGATTTAAAACATACTCTATCCTTTACACTGTGCTAGAGATGATAAAAATACAAAGAAATGAGTACTATAAGTGTTAAAGTATAACTTTTTGAAAATCAAGTAAAACCATGATTTTCATATATACAGACAAAAACACATGTCAAAGATTTTAATAACCAATGAGACATTAAACCGGTTCAAATGAAAAATGGGTCTAAAAGGGATTTAGATCTTCTTTGGCCAAAAATCATTTGCATCTTTTTTTTTTTTTTTTTTTTTTTTGGTACTACAGATTGAACCCAGGGGCGCTTAACCACTGAGCCACATTCCTAGCCTTTTTTTTCTATTTTATTTAAAGATAAGATCTTGCTAAATTGCTTAGAGCCTCACTAAATTGCTTAGGGCCTCACTAAATTGCTGAGGCTGGCTTTGAACTCCAAATCTTCCTGCCACAGCCTCCAGAGCCACTGAGATTACAGGAGTGTGCTACTGCACCCAGCTTATATTTTATTTTTGAAATAGGGTCTCCCTAAGTTGTTGAGGGTCCTCAAACTTGTGATCCTCCTTCCTCAGTCTCCTGAGTTGCTGGAATTATAAGTTTGCACCACCATGCCCTGCTAAATATTTTAGATTCTAAAAGGTGAATGCCCTTCCCCAAGATGGATTTCAGAACTTGGATTTGAACCCAAGATTTCTAAAGATGAGTCCCTTTCCTTCTTCTGTCCTCTTCCCCCAAACATGCAGCTCTCCCTCTCCACTTATCTATAACTTGCAGCTACTATTGAAAAAAATGCAGAAATTCAAGATAAACTATCTGTTTTGATGTTTTGTTTAAGGATAAGTTTTCAACTAAATGCACTTACTGTACTTTTCAGAATATTTCTTAGCATGAAATGATGTTCAGGAGGCACCTACCAATGGTATATGTGGGGTCCAGTGCAGTCTGGATCACACCTTACCTTTGACCCCTGCACTCACATCTCTTTGCTCTCACCTAGTTTTCAAACCTCATGTTTCTTTTTTCTGAACAATGTCCTCTGGTGTGTTTTGGGGTTTGATCATTCAGTCTTCCGAAATTATAACCGGTCCACTTCATGCTGTGAATATAATTTTAAAACTGACATTTCTTTTTTCCTTTCTCTTCTGCTTTTCCCCCTACCTCACCATGGGGGAAGCAAGATTAACCTTCTTTCCATCCTAGGCAGAGTTATCTGTCCTTCAGCTCAAGGATTTCAGGAATGCAGGAATCCAGCCTTTAGGAGTGGCACCAGTGGTTCAAGAAATGGCTCTCTCTCAAGATTACAAAAGAATTATGACTCCTGACAGGGCACAACTGGAGTGTAACCTTTGTAATCCCTCTTTAAAAGCCCACTGTTTCCCCTGACAGTTAAATCACAGCCTCTGGGACAGGAGTCCATTGTGTGTTCTCTTTTGTTAGCAAAGATATAAAACTTCTTTTTTCTTTTTCTCAAAAATCATGTCCTTGTTATTGGATTAACATTGGACAAGGACTGAGCTTTCAGTATCAAAATGTCTCTATTTTTGCCTGAACAACACCTATACATCTTTTGTATGTAGGCTCACCGGTTTTCTCAATTAGAATGGTGACTCCCTCCTTCAAGCTTTAGTGTATGGGGCTAATCTCTACCACAGTGGTTAGTACATTCAAGTAGGCCTGATTCTGTCTGCTTTTCTTTCTTCTCCCCAAAATCCCTTCCCAATATTTAATGGGGGAAAAAAAAACCAGATAACATACAGAGTAAGCATCTAGCATTTTGGAAAGCACAAATTAAATTGTAAGATAATCTAATAATTAATCATTTTAAATATGAGGTTTTCACTCACACTTCTGATGAGGTTTTCACTTACACTTCAGTTACAGCTTTGCAATATATTTTTATTTTGTTTTATTTTTAGGATTTTTCTTTTTGTTTCATTTTGTTTGGGACACACTTTGGATCTCAGATGCTTGTTTGCTTCTTGGTTTTCTATATACATGTGGTGTGTGTGTGTGTGTATATATATATATATATATATTTTTTTTTTTTGGGGGGGTGGGTAGGTACCAGGCATTGAACCCAGGGGAACTTGACCACTGAGGCATATCCCCAGCCCTAATTTATGTTTTATTTAGGGACAGGGTCTCATTAAGTTGTTTTGCACTTTGCCATTGCTGAGGCTGGCTTTGAACTCACAATCCTCCTGTCTCAGCCTCTGGAGCCTTTGGGATTACAGGTGTGTGCCCCCATATTTTTTAATATGAGGGACTTAGTCCAGAGGCACTTTACCACCGAGCTGCATTCCCAGTCCTCTTTAGTTTTTACTTTGAGACAGGGTCTCCCAAAGAAGGTCTTGCTAAATTGCTGCGGATGGTTTCAAATTTGTAATCCTCCTGCTTCAGGCTTCAGAGTTGCTGGGATTATAGGTGTTCACCACTGCGCCTGGCTTTATTTTGTTTTTAATTGTAAGAAAGATAGTGCTGAGACTAAGTTGTTCATTGCAGTATGATAGAAAAACAACATCAATTTAATTCTTTTGCAAGCAAGCAAAAAAAAATTAAATATATGAATTACAGTTGTTGTGGGCTGTTTGTTTTATGGCATTCCTGGAGGACAGGACAATTTGTTAGGCTTGTATGGAACAGATGGATCAGCTCAACTTTTTGGCAGTTGCTCTGCTGTGTTGTAGCAATTGTAAAACTGTTTTGAATGCAGATAAAAGCAGGTTTCTCTCTGTTTTAGACCAGGATTTTTCTTGCTCAAAGCCAAAGGAAAGAGTGAAAGAGTGAAGTACACAAGGGTAGGCATGAAAATTGGAACATCTCTGTTCTAATTTCTCAATCTGAAAAATAGACAAGATTTCTGTTGTGTGGTCTGGACAAACTTTTGGGGAAGTGATCACTCTTATATTAGAAATTTCGTTGTGTTTCCAGAGCTCTAGTGGCCAAGATACCAAAGCTACAATTCAAAGGTTCCTGAGACTGCCTACCCACCCCCAGATGGTCCCTGCCTACTCTGAGCATTCTAGACAAAAGGGATGAATACATTTCTTTTCAATTTGAAATGCAAAGCTAAACTGGGGATCTGCGTCATTGGTTAGCCTACTTTAAGCATCACATCTATTCCAACCCTTCCTGTCTTTTCTTTCTCAGTCACCCTCACTCTATTCTCAACACCTTGGCAGTCATAAAGTTCTATCAACTTTACCCATTATTTATTATCCCTGTCTTGAGATCCCAACCACTCATGATTGAAGTGTAAGACTTTGTTGTATAGGATGAAATTATTCAACTGATCTTGTTTTTAGTTGAATCTCCCTTAAATTAGTATGCCAAACATTGTCAGAGTGATCACCCTAAAATGCAAATATGTCCCTTACATTCTTAAAATCTTTCAAGAAATTCATGACATTATAGGAACAATTCTAAGTTTTCTGCTATGGCACACAAAATCTTCCATGTGCTGGCCTGCAGCCTCTGTGGGCTCATACCTTATACTTCATCCGCACTAGCTGCTTATGATTTCCTAGAATTTTCCATCCTTTGTGTTTATGCTTTTATGATTCCTTTAAGGCAGTTCCTTCTATCAAGTTTAAATAAGCTATGCTTACTTACAGGAAGCTGTTCTTGACCTCTCCCCTCTTTCAATTACTCTTGGCCAAAGGCTCTTCCTTTATATAGTAATTCTCTCTATCCATGATTTTGCTTGCATTCTTTCCTTCTCTTCCCCTCCTTCCCTCCTTTCCTTCCTTCTTCCCTCCCTCCCTCTCTTCCTTTGCTGGGGATTGGACAGAGTCTTCTGCTAGGCAAGCATTCTACCACTGAGCTACATCCCCAGTCCTGGGGTTTAGCTCTCTGCAGTTTTATTACCTGCTATCAATCGCTATAAAAAATATTAAATTGTGTACCATTCTGAGAGGTATGATGAGATCTCTGCAGTCCTGTTCTCTTGCTTAGGATGTGAATCGTCCCTTTATCCACCCTGTTCACACTATAGAGATTCCCAATGTTAGTCACTTAGTAGCTATCTCTGTTATTATACAGCTGTTGAGGTTTCTCAGTGCTTATATTCAAGTAGCCTTTATTTTATGACCCCAAAGCACAAGGGCAGAAATGCTGGGAACTTGGATATGCCAAAGAGAAGACATAAAGTGCTTCCTTTAATTGAAAAGGTAAAGGTTCTCAATAAAGAAAAAGAATCAGGTACTGAGATTACTAAAATTTATGGTAAGAATACATTTTTATCTGTGAAATGCTGAAGATGGGAAAAGAAATTCATGCTAATTTTGCTGTAGCACCTTAAACTGCAAAACTTATGGCCACAGTGCTTAGTTAAGATGAAAAAGGCCCTAAATTTGGGTCTGTAAGCATAGGAAGAAAAATGGTATATATAGAATTCTGTACTAACTGTGGTTTCAGGCATCCACTGGAGGTCTTAGAATGAATCTCTTGCAGTAATGGGGGGGGGGGGAACTGTATTCATGTACAGACAATCCCCAACTTATACTGGTTTCATTTTATGATTTTTTAAAAAAATACTTTTTTAGTTGTAGATGGACACAATACATTTATTTTATTTATTTGTTTTTATGTGATGCCATGGATCGAACCCAGTGCCTCACATGTGCTAGGCAAGTGCTTTACCACCAAGCCATAACCCCAGCCCTGATTTTATGAGGGCTTCAATAGAAATTGTACTTCAAAGTTGAAATTTTTATCCTTTATTAGGCTAGTGACATGTAGTATGATACTCCCTTGAGATGAAAGGCAGCAGCAGCAAGCCTTAGCTCCCAGTCAGCCATGTGATCACAAGGGAAACAACTGAGACTCTATAGCTCACTATCTTGCTAAGCAAGAATGTTTGGTAGGTTAGCAGTATTAAATGCATTTTCAACTTCCAATCTTCAACTTAAAATTGTGGGTATATAACTCTATTATAAGTTAAGGAACATCTGTAGAATACTGCTTATCTCTGTCATGATGATTGTCACTTCGTTTTTGTTGTTGTTGTTGTTACCAGGGATTGAACTCAGGGATTCTCGACCATGGACCCACATCCCCAGCCCTTTTTTATATTTTATTTAGAGACAGGTCTCACTGAGTTGCTTAGCGCCTCCCCGTTGCTGAGGGTGGCTTTGAACTCAAAATTCTCCTGTCTCAGCCTCCCAAGCCGCTGGGATTACAGGTGTGCACCATTATGCCCAGCTGTCACTTTGTTTTGAAATCGTCTCTTTACACATTTATTTTTTTCAACTAAGTTCCTTTGCTATAGAGTGTATGTGTTTTTATTAAATCTGACTAAATTGACTTTTATATTTTTTAAATTTAAAAAAATATATATTTTTTGCAGTTGTAGATGGACAGCATGCCTTTATTTTATTTGCCTCATACATGCTAGGCTAGTGCTCTGCCACTAAGCAACAGCCCCAGACCCTAAATTGATTTTTAATCTTTGGTAAGTTCCACTAATGCCAAAAAATTTCCTGCACCAGGGTTTATGCAGCATTAGTTCTGCCTAGAATAATTTCCTACCTATATTCTCTTTATTTTCCATATGACACATGTTATACTTTCAAATTATTTAAAAATAATATAAATAGTAGCCAGGCATGGTGGAGTATGCCTATAATCTCAGTGGTTTGGGAGGCTGAGACAGGAGGATCGAGAGTTCAAAGCCAGCCTCAGGAAAAAAGTGAGGTGCTAAGCAACTCAGTAAGACCCTGTCTCTAAATAAAATACAAAATGGGGCTGCAGATGTGGCTTAGTGGTCAAGTGCCACTGAGTTCAATCCCTGGTATCTAATAATAATAATAATAATAAAGATAGTGGTTAACAACCCAGACACCAATGTCAGAGTGTCCAGTTTAAACACGCAAATAGGTGACCTTAGGCAATCTGCTCATTTTGTGTGTGTTTGTGTCAGTATGTGTATGCTCATGCAAAAAAACATGAATCAGTTCTTTATTTATTTTTGGTTTTTATTTTGTTCTTGAACTAAGGATTGAGTTCAGTGGTGCTTTACCACTAAGCTTTACGCAGGCCTTTTTATCTTTTGAGAGTTTTGCTAAATTGCTTAGAGTCTTGCTAAGTTGCTGAAGCTAACCTTGAGTTTGTGATCCTTCTGTTTCAACTTACCAAGTTGTTGGGATTATAGGTATATGTCCCACCACCACACCTGGTTCAGTTTCCTTTTTTTTTTTTTTTTTTTTTTTAGTTATCGGCAGACACAACTTCTTTGTATGTGGTGCTGAGGATTGAACCCGGGCTGCACGCATGCCAGGTGAGCACACTACCTCTTGAGCCACATCCCCAGCCCTGGTTCAGTTCCTTATTTGTAAAATTTACCTAATAATCCTCATCATGAGGATTGAAAATAATGAGATAAAATGTAATAAACAGATTTTTATCTGGTATGTAGTTAATATTCCTCTTTCCTTTCATCCATTCTTCCACCTTCCCTCTCTTCCAAATTATAATGATTATTATTATTTGGTACTGGGAATTGAACATAGGGGTGCTTTATCACTGAGCAACATTCCCAGTCTTTTTTTTTTTTTTGGTTTGTTTTTTTGTTTGTTTAGTGCTAGGGATAGAACTCAGGTCCTTGTGCATGCAAGATGAACACTCTATCAACTGAGCTATATCCCCTATTTTTTGGACACAGGGTCTTGGTTAGTTGCTTAGGTTCTCATTAAGTTGTTGAGGCTGGCCTTGAAATTGTTTTTTTGTTTTTTTGTTTTTTTTTTTAAAGAGAGAATGAGAGAGAGAGAGAGAGAGAGAGAGAGAGAGAGAGAGAGAGAGAGAGAGAGAGAGAGAGAAAATTTTTTAACATTTATTTTTTAGTTTTCTGCGGACACAACATCTTTGTTTGTATGTGGTGCTGAGGATCGAACCTGGGCCGCACGCATGCCAGGCGAGCATGCTACCACTTGAGCCACATCCCCAGCCCTGGCCTTGAATTGTAATCCTCCTGCCTCAGCCTCCCAAGTTGCTGGGATTATAGGCATGCACCCCCCACACCTGACTTCCTTCCCAACTATTGAATGTCTTTCCTGGAGGCCCCCCAGAAGGCAGGGATTATGATAGCTTCTTTATTATTGTATTCTAGTGTGGCATACAGTAAGTGCTAAATAAATTTGTGTGATCTGAATGATTGAATAAATGATCATTTTACTGTAAATTGAATCAATGACCATCCTTACTATAAATTGTCAGTGAAGATAAATAGGGAATTTTGACCTATTTAAAGTTCTATCAGTGCCTTTCAAATCAACTTAACTCTTTACCCATATATTCTTTTTTTTTAAAGAGAGAGAGAGAGAGAGAGAGAGAGAGAGAGAGACAGAGGGACAGAGACAGAGAGAGAATTTCAATATTTATTTTTCAGTTTTTGGCGGACACATCTTTGTTTTATATGTGGTGCTGAGGATCGAACCTGGGTCGCATGCATGCCAGGAGAGCACGCTACCGCTTGAGCCACATCTCCAGCCCCTCTTTATCCGTATATTCACTTGCCTATGCAACCAATAACCAAGCAAGTCTTTTTTTTAGATCAAATGTAAAAACCTAGATGAAAGTTAGATTGTAGAGTTGCTAAAGAAGAAATTATTCAGTGATTCTTGTTAAAGATGGTAAGGCAGACTTTATTCAAGGGGGCAATGGCAATAGGTATAGGGACCATTGCAATGGGGTCATAGAATGGGGAGAGAGATTGTGCTCAACTCTGACTCCAAAAAGAACAAGGGTGGTTTATACAAGGGGCAGAGTGGAGGTGAATGGATGGAAAATTAATAAGAAGAAATATTAGGAGTAAGAAAGTCTTTGACTCAATGCTTGAAAGGATTATTGTTAAAGACAGACCAGGTGATAAGACATTGAAGACGGTTAGACATCAAGGATGAGAATTTATCACTGAACTGACTTGGCAGGACTCTTGCTCAAAATGGATTTTATAAGAACAGAAGAGGAAGTCCAAATCAGGCCTAGTCAGAAAGACCTCAGGAACTTGACTCAAGTATAGTGAAAAGAGTATTTACCAAGTTCTTGGATTTTTACTATAGGAACATGGCTCTTATTAACTTCATTCGGAACTGAGAATATCATGTCTAGGATTGACCAAGAAGTTGTTGGAATAAACATGTTAAGGTTTATTCAGGTTAAGGTGACCTTGCCCTACAGAGTATACATCATCTCAAGATGATGTACACTGAGAACAAAATGACAATCAGAATCAAAATAACAAGGTGATGTAGACAGCTACTTAAGCAGATTAAACTCCAGCAGTGATTCTGAAATTTATTGTTAGTGAAAACCTTGGCTTCTTATAGCATAAATGATCTTATGAAATGAGTAGTATAGATACAGAGTGGGAAAGAAAAATTTCTATTTTTTTTTTAACCAGGGAAAGAAGCAAAGCTCTGAAATAAAGAAGAAAATTCTAAAATCAGTTTTCCTAAGTCAGCTTTTGACGCTGTGACCAAAATACCCAACAAGGACCACTTAAAGGAGGAAAAGTGTATTTTGGCTCAGAGGTTCAGTTCATGGTAGGCCAATTGCATTACTCTGGCCTAAGATGAGGCAGAACATTACAGAGGAAGGGCATGGTGAAGGAAAGAACAGAAGAGGAAGTCCAAATCAGGCCTAGTCAGAAAGAACTCAGGAACTTGACTCAAATATAGTGAAAAGAGTATTTACCAAGTTCATGGTGAAGGGCATGGCATCCAGGAAGAAGAAAAAGAGGGAAAGGGGCCACAGGAGGAGGGCACATCTCCAGTGACCCACTTCCTCCAGCCATGCCATGCCTGCCTACAGTTACCACCCAGTCAGTCCATTCAAACCAGTACAGACTGATTAGGTTACAGCTCTCACAAACTAAGCATTTCACCTCACAACACAGGAAGTTTTGGGGGACACCTTATATCCAAACCATAACACTGGGACACAGATTTTTTTAGAATCACAAACTTCTAAACAAAAATATACACTTTCAAAAACAACAATAATAACAAAAAGAGTGCTGGGTGAGGTTGTGCCTGCCTGTAGTCCCAATAGCTCAGAAGGCTGAGGTAGGAGAATCAAAAGATCAAATCTAGCCTCAGCAATTTAGTAAGGCCCTAAGCAACTCAGCAAGGCCTTGTTTCTAAATAAAATATTTAAAAAGGGCTGGGGATGTGGCTCAGTGGTAAAGACCCCTGGGTTCAATGTCTGGTACAAAAATAAAACAGAGTAACAGAGGTGAGAATAGTAGTTATAGTAGGAACCTGATTGAACTGTGGCTGCATGGGAGACAAGGCAGGAAGAATAACAATGGTAGGTTACTTAGTTGTCATTCTCTAATTACAGGCAGCCCAGTGGATCCTCAGAGCACTATGAGTACCATTTCACCTCCAGAAGTATGGGAAACGAGACGTCCTTCATGGTCCTACTCTAATTGAGTACCAAAAACCCAGGGCATGCTCTTTTATTTTCCAACTCCAGAACCAATATCAATTCTCTTGCTGGCTAGTTATGTATGTGGGCATCATATTATGAGGTGCTGAGGATGGAACCCAGTGCTTCATGCATGCTAGATGAGTGCTCTACCTCTTAGCCACAATCCCAGACCCTCTCTAGTTTTGTACATAAAGTCTTTCAACTATAAGTGGAGATGAAAAAGCGATCCAAGCTTTTTCATACCAAATGAAAAAGACAGGAAGATTGAGGAAAGGCCAAAGTAGGGGGACAAGGGAGAGGAAAGACTCTAGCCAGGTGTATACTTACCACTTTTTGGTTTCCTTCATTATCAGTGAGCAGCCATTCGATATCAAGCGTGTCTTTTTCTGGAAGCCCCAGTTGATGGTGGCAGGGCAAAGTGACCTTTTCCTCTGCCACTCTCTTGATCTCAGTGTGAGTTCCCAAGGTTCCAACATAATAGGAAACTGGAAGAGGGAAACTTTAATGAGTAATGCAGAAACTGGAAGGCAATGTGTGGGGAGCAAATGTCACAACAAGTAATTACTGGTGTTCCTATGTGCAAGGTACAATGTCAAGGGTGTGGGAAAATCCTAGATGAGAAGTACTAGAAGTCCTGTTATCTCATACCACTGGACCCTCTGTTAATGGAATTCATGAACCTTCTTTTTTGGTAGTGCTGGGGATTGAACCCAGAACTGACACATGCTAAGCAAGTGCTTCTTTGCCAACCTACATCCATAACCCTCATTCATATTTTTTTATTAGTTATTGATAGACCTATATTTTACTTATTTATTTGTTTACATGCGGTGCTAAGAATCGAACTCAATGCCTCACACGTGCTAGTCAAGTGCTCTACCACTGAGCCATAACCCCAGCTCCATCATTCATATTTTTTAACCTCCCTGATTACATTCTTCCCTTACTACCTTACTGTTTTGGGTTTTTTTTTGGTGTGTGTGTGTGTGGGGGGTGTTATTGTTGTTGTTTGTTTGCAGTTTTGGGAATTGAACCTAGGGTCTCATGTACACTAAGCAAGTACTTTACCACTGAGCTACATTCCCAGCCCTTTGATTTTTATTTATTTATTTATTTTTGTGGTGCTAGGGATTGAACCCAGGGCCTTGCGCTTTTTATTTTGTTTTGAGACACGTTCTTGCTCACAAGCTGGCCTCAAGCTTGTAATCCTCCTGCCTTCACAGTATCTGCAATTACAAGCATGTGCCACTGTGCCCAGCTCTTACTGGATGTTTATCAACAGTGGAATATCTCAAGTCAACAACCATGCCTTTTGATCTTTCTGTTTTCTACTAGCAGAGGCTTCCAATGGATGATGTTCATAGAAATCATGCACTAAATTGCCCAGTAACTGCTGATTTTTTTTTTTTTTTTTGGTACTGGGATTGACTCCAGGGGCCCTTTACCATGGCGTTGTTTTTTGTTTTTAACTTTGATACAGAATTTTTGCTCAGTTGCTTAGGGTCTGCTTTAGTTGCTGAGCCTGGCTAAAACATACAATCCCCCTGCCTCAGTCCTCTGGGATTATGGGTGTGTACCACCATGCCCAGAACAAGCCCTATTCTTTAAGTTATAGAATTCAATGTCACTTGAAGCTGAAAAACAACAACAACAAAAAAAAAACACCTCAAAAAAACTAGAAGTGACCTTGCCACTTTGCAAATGAACTCCTTTTAAATCCCTAATAATTGCTGCTGACCAGTAGCATAAATTTAAAAGAATAAAGAGACAACTAAAAAAATTATAATCTAAAGGAAAATTATTCATGATCAAAGGACTATGCAAATTTAGAAGAGAAAAATCATAGGCAATTGATTATAGGATTTAAGAAAAGCTTAACTCTTTCAAGGGATTTTTAATATTTATTTTTAGTTGTAGGTGGACACAATATCTTTATTTTATTTTTATGTGGTGCTGAGGATCAAACCTAGTGGCTTATGCATGCTAGGCAAGCATTCTACCACTGAGCCACAACCCCAGTCCTTTCAAGGGTTTTGTAAATATTAGAAATACTATATGCAAGTCACCTGATGTGGTGTTTAACACTTAGTGGATCTGAATACAAAGCAACTGGTTATATTTTTAAGAAGGTGGTATTTCATCAGGGCATGGTGGCACATGCCCATAATTCTAACCTTAAGAGGCAAGAGGATCACTTGAGCTCAGAAGTTTAAGATTAGTTTAGGCAACATAATAAGACACTGTCTCAAAAAACACAAAAAGGGCTGTGTGCAGTGGTGAATATCTCTAATCCCAGCTGCTCTGGAGGCTGAGGCAGGAGGATAGTGAGTTCAAAGCCAGCGTCAGCAACTTAGTGAGGTCCTAAGCAACTTAATGAGAACCTGTCTCTAAATAAAATATACAAAAGGGCTGGGGATGTGGCTCAGTGGTTAAGTGCCCCTGGGTTCAATGGTACCAAAATACATACATTCATAACACAAAAAGGTGGTATTTGACATGGGCTTTGATAAATGAAATTCACCTAGATAAGAATAGAGCATGAAAAAGGTGTTGAGATGTGGGAAGGGGAAATTATGGGAATAGAGGCAGAGTAGGGAGGAGGATATCAGTAATGGTAATAAATAGTTTAGCTTGGCTGATGTGAAGAATAAGTGTAGAAAGCAGTAACAAATTAAACTGGAAAGGTAATGGGGCAGTTTATGTGATAAAAGGTCTTACCTGCCACAGTGGGCATGGTGACATAATCCCTGGCTTGCTTGAGGAAGAGAGGTTTAGGAGCTGTAAGAGCACACAGGGAAAGGGGAGATACTGAGACATGTCTTTGTGAAAAAGCTATTAATTTTTTTCAGGTGAAAGATAGGTAGTAAATGTGGTAAAAAATAAAAGACAAATCTGAGAAGCAATGTGGAAGTCAAAACTATTGAATAGAGTGACTGGTTAGAATTAAGCAGTTTATGGTTTCCTATAAGCAATCTAAGACTTGGCTATAGTCTGGCTGTTTATATCCTCACCCTAATGCCCGTGTTGAAACCTAACCCCCAATTGATGGTATTTGAAGATGGGGCCTTTGGAATGTGTTTAGGCTATGAGGGTAGAGACTTTGGGAATACAATTAGTGTCATTATAAGGAAAAAAAAAGATTTAAAACCTAAAATTGTTTTCAAGCTTGTGTGACTGGTAGGATGATGATTGCATTAGCAGTACTAGGAAAGTTAGGAGCACAATGATGTGTTTTATTTTGGGGTGAAGTGGGGAGGGTAGACACTGAATCTGGGTTTAAGTTCATTGCAATATCTAGGTAGAACTGTCCATGAAGCTGCCCTGAGCACTTTCCCTGACCATAGCAC
Organism: Ictidomys tridecemlineatus; assembly: GCF_052094955.1. Taxonomy (NCBI): domain Eukaryota; kingdom Metazoa; phylum Chordata; class Mammalia; order Rodentia; family Sciuridae; genus Ictidomys; species Ictidomys tridecemlineatus. Next base: position 105,879,328 of record NC_135480.1, read on the forward strand.
CTCTCTTTATACTGCAGAAACCCATACAGCTTCCCAAATAGTGCCTACCCTCAGTTACGTTAGAGGAAGTTGCATAACCCTGGGCATTGCTTATTTCTTCATCTTTCATTTCTCGTGTGCCTCATATAAAAAGCTCTTGGAAACACTCCTGTTCTATCAGTTGTGCCTGGGCTAAACTTTTTCAGATCCCTTGAGTTTCCTTTGTCATTCCACAGAAACACCCTATGTGGGAGAGGGGAAGGCAGGGGTTGATATCCCACCCCCACCAAACTGGCTCCAACACCATGTTGGGTTTCCAGGTCACTCCTTAGACTCTTATTAATGGCAGCTTACTCTCAGACCTCTTTGTAGTACAGGAACAAAAGAGCTTTTACAGAGAGTTCCTGTTTCTCTTAGTAACATATTATTTTGTTCTTCCAACTTCTTTCTAGTTTCATGTTGTATGATTTCAAAATATCAAACAAGCTGGGTGCAGTGGCACACGCCTGTAATCCCAGCGGCTCCGGAGGCTGAGGCAGGAGGATACTGAGTTCAAAGCCAGCCTCAGCAAAGGCGAGGTGCTTAGCAACTCAGTGAGGCCCTGTCTCTAAATAAAATACAAAATGGGGCTTGGGAGTGATTCAATCAATGGTCAAGCGCCCCTGAGTTCAATCCTCAGCACACCCTCCCCACAAAATCAAATCTTTCTATTCAAAACAAAATTCCAAGTTACTCCAGTTGAAGCATGTCCTCTATTCATACAATATCCTTTTGGCCAATAGGAATTCAGTTCCACTTTTCTTTCTTTCTTTTTTTTAAGCTACTTTCATCTTTTTATAGCAGTGGTTTCCTATAAGGTATAAGACTTGGCTATGGACTGGTTGTTTATATCCTCACCCGAATGCCTGTGTTGAAATCTAACCCCCAATTGATGGTATTTGAAGCCAGGGTCTTTGGAAGGTGGTTAGGCTTTGAGGGTGGAGACTTTGGGAATGCAATTAGTGTCATTATAAGAAAACCCAGAGAGTTCCATGGGTCCTTTCACCATGTGAGGACACAGAAACAAGATGGTGGTCTGTGAGTGAGGAAGCCCTCATCAGACATTATATTTACCAGCACTTTGATTTGTGTGTGTGTTTGTGTGGGGCGGTGCTGGGGTTCAAACCCAGAGCCTTACACATTCTAGGCAATAACTCTACAACAAGCTATATCCTCATCCCCTAGTACCTTGGTCTTAGACGACTAGCCTCAGAATTGTGAGAAATAAATTTCTGTTATTTATAAATCACCCAGCACTGGTGCTTGGTTATAGTGACCTGAACTAAGAGACTCCAAATTCATCTTCTCTCCTCTTTCCTATTAATTTCTCTTATTACCTGACTAAATAAGGCAGCTTATATAAGTAAGGCATTGTTGATTATTAAATCTACAGCATTAAAGACTGATAAAATAATATGACAAAACACTGGATCAATTAAAAAATTTGTTCCTGCAGGTCAAATGCTTCAATTGATTCTTCAACTGAATAGTTTTTCCTATCCTATGGATCAAAATCCCAGAGAAGGAAAGGGACGGGGGCAGGGTGTAAGTATTGTAAACAGTACCTATCGACCAGCTATTGGTTATTTGGAAGTAATTGGTGACTGTTCCACCCAAAATTTGCTGCCTATTTTGTAATGAATAGTTCAGCCTGGTTCTATCATTCACTTTAATTCAGGGGCTGCCTATAATAACATCCAGCCTCTCCTTGGTTTGCAACTTTTTTAGGTTAGCCAGAATGATCCCAACTTTAGTTTCATATCACCTCTTATCATGCATACCCTAAACATTGAGTTCTATTGGGAAAAATGCAAAGCAAAGTGCAGGACCATAAGAGGAATTCAGTGTGTTGGCCTAATTTGGCTGAATTTATGTGGTGCAATTGAAATGGAAATAATACTTTCAATTTCCTTTTATTGCATATGTCAGAACAATTTTCTATGAACTAATAGGATATTTTCACTTGGGGTTTTATCCTGTAGGTTTGAATACACTGCAGGTATTCAAGAAATATTTATTGAATTGATTTGAATCTAACCCACACAACTGTTTTACCAAAAAGCAAATTAAGACACAGGGGTAAAAGAGTTCGTTCAAAGTCCTAAGAACTCATTAAGAGCAGAAATAATCCATAGAATAACACATTCTCCTTCAGGATAAGGATGCTATCCCTGAAATCTCCAATACCATAAAGAAGCTACAGAGCAACTGAGAAATTTGCCAGTTTGCATTATACTAAAGTAAGCTTGTAAGAAGGAGATCCTACTTCTACCTCTACCAAACACAACAATGCTCAAATGAAACCACTGATGTAAACCCTGGGCAAGGCTAGAGAACCTAGCGCCAATTTCATGCATACAGTAGGTACTTACTATACACTGAATAAGTAAATGAAAAAAAAAAAATCAGCTATGAAACTTGCTGAGTTGGGCCACTAGAGGGAATCAAAGACTCAGATTTGGTTCATGTCCCCAAAGAACTGGAACATAGTGGTGGGTGGTATGCTTTGACAGAGTGCCAGATTCTATTTATACCATTTCCAGAATTAAATACAGCAGTGCTGAGAGGGGCTCTTCTGTGAATACAAATGATTTTACCAAGGCAGGGCGCCTCAACCAGAGCTTATGAATCTATAGTCTTCTCTGAACCTCAGCTCCCTAGACACTTAAGAGGCCACCAGTAGCTCTGCAGATTTCTTTTTCTTTCTTTTTTTCTTTTTTAAAAATATTTTTAGTTGTCAATGGATTTTTTACTTTATTTGTTTATTCATGTGGTGCTGAGGATTGAACCCAGGGCCTCACTTATGCCAGGCAAGTACTCTACCACTGAGCCACAACCCCAGTCCCTCTGTAGATTTCTATGACCCTTATGTAGTCTTTTTGAAGTTCACATGTATCCTTGTTCAATAGCCTAAGTAGACAGGGCCTGGCATCTGTGTTTAACTCCTAGGCTTCGCAGCATTCAGGGGAATGCTTGGCATGTGTCTGCCATCTAGTGGGTAAGAGGGAAGGCACAGGCTGACTACCAATAATGAGCCTAGGATTCCTTGGGCACTGAAAGAGTCATCTTTGTTTAAAAATACCTTAGAGATAATCAATTTAACTTACCAGGAAATTCCTGCCCAGATGATTAAAATGTCAAGTTGCAAAGCTAGTTAGTGGCAGACCTGCAAATAAGGGAAGGGTCTCCATTGGCATCTAGGATTTTTCTTGTACCATTGAGAATTGCCTCCTGGTGTACATGCAAAATGCGTTTGAGGAAGCTGCAGGCTTTCCCTAAGTGGGGCTTTTGCATGCAACTAGGCACTTAACAAAGTACTTGGGAGAATTACCCTCTCTGAGCCTTACTGTTATAATCTACAAAATGGGAATTCAGAAAGCCATTGAGGTAAGAGCACCTAGCACAGGAATGGCACACAGGAGGCTCCCCACAAAATATGAGCTCCCTCTCCTGCTCATATCTGCTAAAAAAGGGGACTTTTTCTCATATGATCATTGCTTATATTCTGTTAAGATTAGTTTAAGGTTTTAGTTTCCAAAAGTTTAGAGTATAATATTTTATTAAAGATTCTCTTGAGCCTTCAAGACCTCCTTCAAAGAGATGAAGCAGGGGTACTTTTTAACAGAAACTAAGATGCTGCCTTTAAAGAATCTATTTCTCTCATAGTTCCCTAACAGATAATTCTTCCACTTCTTAAATACTTACTGGATGCTGAGAGTGCACAACTTACTGGAACTTTCCATGTCTATTCTTCCCAAGGAAGGGATCCTACAGCATTGCCCTCATCAGCACAGGAACCAAACCCTCCCAAGGCTCCACTTAGGAGAAGCCACAGTGCTTAGTGCAATTTAGGAATGGGTGGGTTCATTTTTAGATTTGAGTTGTTGTTTATTAGGCTTTGTAGACCAAGTAACGAAATTATTGATCATGATGGATTATCCGATGACAGATGTAGGAGCTGTGCCATACACCTGTGTCATATACAGAAGAGCACTGTATAACAGCAATTAAAGTGTGGAAGCTCCTCCTTGGACTCAGTGGTAATCCTTTTCCTAGTGAACTTGGTACAGTTCACTTTCCTGAATAGAAAAAAAGTTTCCTGTGTTTTGCTTTTACACAGATACTTGAGAAAGCCCCAGGAGAATCAAAATCATCACATGTCAATCAGAAAAATAAAAGGGACTTTGGAAGTTTTCTAATTGACCTCTCTCATTTTATAGATCAAGAGACTGAGAGGTTCTTCACTTATCAGATATGGATGAAGCTGGGAATACAAAGATGATAACAGTCTCTCTTTCTCCCTCAAATTCTTGGAAAGCTATGGTTAATAATACCTTTCATTTAATTCATTTATTGTTAAATTAAGGTGTTAATTTAAAACTGAGGCCACACAACTGAGGCCACATGGCCAATGGGAGGCATTGTGGAGATAGGCACCACCTCCAAAGTTAGAAAGAGAGAGAGAGAGAGAGAGAGAGAATTTTTATTTATTTATTTAGTTAGTTAGTTTTTGGCAGACACAACATCTTTGTTTGTATGTGGTGCTGAGACTCAAACCCAGGGCGCATGCATGCCAGGCGAGCATGCTACCGCTTGAACCACATCCCCAGCCCTCCAAAGTTTGATTCTACTATCTTTCCCATGCCAAAAGTCTTTGTCTTTACCTTGAAATTGTAGGTTGGAAACATATAATTTTTATTAAATGTTGATACACAGACCTAGGTAGCAGAGCTAACCTTATTGGAAACACTTGAAATATATTTCAAAAATATATTTGCCTCTCAAAAAACTGTGAGAGGCATTGACAAAGTTGGCTTTCAGAGGATTGTTGCCAGGAAGTGATGGGGTCTGAAAAACATGTCATAGTAGGAATTGTTGACTTAATTTTAGATCAAACGAAGATGGAAGACTAAAGGCCAATGTGGTAGCTGCCTTCTAACATTTAAAAGGTTATAAAACAAGTAAAAAGCTTATTGAGTTTTGTTCCTTAGGGTAGATTGGACCCAGATGGCATAACAGATTCAAACAAAAAATGAAAAACAGGGAAATCTCCAATACCACTTTTCAGTTCTGAAATTATGTGATTCTCTTACAAAAGACTTACGTTATTTTGGCTAATGTGATTTTGTTGTTCTTGTTGGTTTTGTTTGTTCGTTTTTCAGTGCTGGGGGTCAAACCTAAGGTCTTGCACATGCGTAGACCAGCCATCTATCCCTGAGCTGCTATCCCCAGTCTGGAATTAATATATTGATAGACTTGGTAACAGTCCCGTCTGAGAGAAGAATGAGCTATATTATCTAGAGAGTCATTCATGTAGGGGTATGTCAGGGAAGAGGATCCTTATATATGTATGTTGAATGAATATTCAAAATGCTTTCTCACTATGGAATATTTATTGAGTTCCCGGTATATTCAAAGGTACTGTTCTAGTTGAATGTGGTGCAATGTAGAAAACACAAGTACATTTTATTATCTTTCAACATGATTCATCAACATCTTTGAGCCTTTACACAATGAATACAAAGGGTCATTCATTGTTCACATGGCTTTCAAGGACTGTTGAAGGGCTCCTTGAAAGCACTAAAAGGAACTAGCCCAAGAAACTATAGCATTTCTTTCCTATCTGTGCATATTTTAATCCACAAGGGGGCAGAATTTACTTAGGAAGGATTAGCCAATGTCTCACCGTGCAATTCCTAACAAGGATTATAATTGACAAAGAATTATAGACTATCTTGTATTTAAGTTCAATAAGCATTTTGTTACAATTTGCTATTATATATGAAGTTTCCAACTATATGCAGGTCCTTTCAAGGACCCATGGAAGTCTTAGGAAATATTATCAGGTATTTGGGAGGAACCTTATCCAGGAAATAGAAACATATACTATTTTAATGACTTTCAATGACTTGAGGTCACTGTTTTACCTTTTTAAAACTGAAGCAGATATATGCTTTGTATAAGACCAAAAACCTTACAAAGTTATTTGAACAAAAGTTAATTGCAGAATTTATTATGGAAAAAAAACCAATTACTCAGATGCTATGAAGTATTATCTCTAGGCAGATGATAAGAATAGGTGAAAATAGAAGGGACAAAATTCTGTCCCAGAGAGTTGAGAAGCTAAGGAATCAGTAAAAGAACTGTCAAGGTCCTTCAAATATTGAAGTTTGGTCTTTGATGTAGGTCAGCATTTTATCTTGAATCATAAAATTCTGGACTGTCCTCATTGTATATAATCTAGAAACTCAAACTAGTAGGCTCTCACTGTCTTGTCTTCAGGTCAACTTTCTATTAAAACTAGTCTGCTGAAACATATCAAGTTGTTCATATTCTCTTATCCTCACTCAGAATCTGAAATCACAGCAAAACTCTTCCAAGATCTTGACAGGTCTGTTAGCATCCAATTTGGGGGGACGAGTGCCAGAGATTGAACTCAGAGGCACTCGACCACTGAGCCACATCCCTAGCCCTATTTTGTATTTTATTTAGAGACTGAGTTGCTTAGTACCTCGTCATTGCTGAGTCTGGCTTTGAACTCCCAATTCTCCTGTCTCAGCCTCCAGAGCCACTGGGATTACAGGTGTGTGTCACTGTGTCTGACTGTATCCAATTTTTTATTACTTGTGTCATAATATATTCAGGGATACTGATTTCTCCAACATTTCCTTTAAACTAACACCTTATTTCCAGTGCTTCTGACATTGACAATTGATATCCACAGCAGAGTATCCAGGAGTACACATTGGTTCAACAAATATAAGTGGCACTCCTGTTATACCATATATTAGGTGCTGCTGGGAATTAAAAATGAATGACATTGTCTTTTGTCTATGAAGAGACCATGGTCTAATAAAGAGACAAAATAGGCACCTACCAAACCCAGTTCAAGGCAATGTGTGATCAATATTGTGTGAAGGTCAGAGAATGCTCTAGGAATTCAAAGAGGAAGATCACTAGGATGATCCGAATGGCTCCAAAGAAAAGGAAATGTTTATTCTAAATCTTGAAGAACAGGTTAGAATTTTAGCAGCTATAAGTTATAGCTGATGACATTTCACAGACTATGAATGACATCTTGTCTGCTTAGCAAGCCAGTCACCAAGCTGACCTCATTGCAGGCTGATTGGAATATCACTGTGCTCCCTTCCTCCTGAGAAGTTCTCATAAGGTCAATAAGATCATATAGTCAGCATGTAAGCTTTGCCACTGTCCTATAGGCTGAGGGTTCACTCTATGGGATTAAGGCTTTATCCTGATTTTTCCAGTAATAATTGTCAGGATAAGGATGCTATCCCTGTCTACAAAGGCCAGGTCTTTAAAAAATAGAGCAGCCCTTGGAATTATTTCCTGAAATAGTATGCTCACATGCTCTATGCATGTATTCATGCTTACATATGGAGGAACGCAAACATAACACTCTGCACAGAGACCTCTGCATGCATGCTAGTACCAGTGTACAGATCAGAAAAAATGTGTGTCTTTGATTCTGACGCTTCAGAGAACTAGATCTCACCCTAACCTATTTCATTGACATATCTATATATAGCCTCGGTCTCATTCCAAATGCTAAGGCACTTTCTAAATCTAAATCTTTTATTACTTTCGGCAGAGATTTTTACAGAAGAGAAAAATTAAAAATAGACTTACTACTGAGGGGGCAATAGTCAATTGTTAAAGATCCATGACAATGACAAATTGAGATTGTTGATAACTAAAATCCATTGATATATGAAAGCCTCAAATTCAGTCTTTTTTTTTGGGGGGGTGGGTACTGGGAATTGAACTCAGGGGCACTCGGCCACTGAGCCCCATCCCTAGCCCTATTTTGTATTTTATTTAGAGACAGGGTCTCACTGAGCTGCTAAGCACCTTGTTATTCTTGAGGCTGGTGCCAAGAGCCCGGCTCAAATTCAGTCTTTATCTTTATCCTCTCCTTTCTACCTACCACAGCTAATAACAAAGGGAAGATGACTGGTTTGAACTTTGTCTCTTCTGCCTTTTCAGTCACTCTTTTTAGGGAGAGACAGAAAAGCCATGAAACAAATAAAAAGAATCGAGGGCACTGCAGTTTTCTACTCATAGCAAAATCACCTCCAGCTGGATCAAAATGACAATACACATTTGATACATTCCTTTCTGGTTGTATAACAGGACAAATAGCACTACCACTACTGCTGATTTTGATGCTGTTGTTTTAGGATTCTAATTGGGAAAGTCAATTTTGTTTCCATTTAATAATTTCAAAGAGATGGATACATGTAACTTGAATAACCCTATGAGGCAGGATTTTGCCTTTTTACATACAGCAAACTCTAAGACTCAGAGAGGCTAAGTAATTTGCTAATATCTAAGAGCTAATACTTAATAGAACCAAAATTTCAACCCTTAACAGTGTGTCTTGAGACCTGTGCTCTACAAATTATGTAAACTACAACGTTGTTCATGTCATTCTGGTAATACATTTTCCTGGAATATGTTACAGGGAAATTTTACAAAAGTTCTGCCATCCTGATTGGGGGTGGGGGGCAAAATTATCTTCAAAGGTTATAGCAGGTAAAATGTGAAGGACAGTAATTCCCCATACAGCATTTGTGTTCAACATTAAAGAATGTGGTAGTATTTCACCAAGAGACTAAAGCTACTAGCCTATGATCATTTAGGAGAAATGTTCAGAATATATTCTTACTAATGCATTCATGAAAAGCTGACCAAATGTATCATACCATTCATTTAACAAAGTCTTTTAAAATACCTTGAAAATCACTAGTGTATTAAATTCCTAAAGACTACAGTAAGCTTTAATATACTTCTTACATCAGATGTGTGAGCAGAACTATAATCAGACTTAACTCATACCTCACAAGGAAGATCTCAGAGCTCCTATCTCCTAGAGACATATAATGTTGATTAAAATCTAGACCTTGATCTGTATGCTACTTAATGACAGCATGCAGAGAAATGGGCTAAACCAGACTTCAGCTTCTCAAATGAAGATGGCAAGAATAGACTCAGCACTGCAATTTGGCTCCCTATTTTGAATATATATATATATCCCTGCAGAAAATGCCAAATCTCAGCAAGAGAGGATTTGTAATGTCAAATAATTTCCTCTAACTTTACTTTCTTCCTGTCACTCATCCACACCCAATGACTCAAATGGTTGTTTCACTCTCTTTCATTCATCCATTCACTCATGTATTTATTCAGATGGTCTAACTATGAGTCTTGGGTTTGTCTTTCCAGGGGATTGTCTCCCAGATGATCTTTGCATTTCCATGAGAGCAGCAAACCAGTTCTGGCTGATCTACCTTTTCACAGATCCAGTGTACTTCATGCTTATGGTAGAGGGACAAGACATAACCCAAGAACATTATTATTTAATGAGTGGTTCCTCAATCTAGTAAATTATAGCATCCCTTAAAAAAGTTTTAAAAATTAAAAAAAATATAATAAAACAAATTGTAAACATTCAAGCAGAACAAAATGCTATATAGTGAAAAGTAAATCTTTCCTGACCCTCAGTTGTCCTGCAGGTAACTCTTGCTACAATTTCATATACTTTCTACATCTCACACTAGATTCATGATTTGGCTGGATATGGAATATTAGGTTGGATATAATTTTCATTCAAATTCCAGAAGACCTTGAAATTCTAGCTTCCAGGATTCCTATTGAAGTCTGATGCCATTTTTAATTCTAATCTTTTTTGTTTGTTTGTTTTAATTCCAATCTTTAATAATTGACTTCCTTTAGTTACCCCTGAAGTTTTTAGGATGTTATCTCTGGAGTTATAGATTTTTACTATGCTGGGTTTTGGTATTGGTTTTGTTTTTGTTTTTTATCCATTAATTGTGAAACAATTTAATTGGAAAACTCATTTCATTTAAGTGTCAGGAAATGTTACTGTACTGTTTAAAAATAATTTCTACCATTTTCTCTTCTTCTTTATGCACCTGTCTCTCAGATGTTGAACCTCTAGATTGATCCTCTAATTTTCTTATCTTTTCTCTTATATTCTTAGATTGAATACTTGAATTGTTCCAAGTATTTTCTCAAGGGATCTCTTAGGAGGCAGTTGTTAAAATCAGTGATTCAAATACCACATACATTCCTTTCTAGTTGAATAACTTTTGGCAAGTTTGTTGTTATGTTTTAGTTTACTGTATAAAATGGGGTATTAACTGTACTAAACTCATGGGCATTAAGTAAGGATTAATGTATATTATGAGGATCAAGTTAATTTTTTTATTGATTTAAAAAAATAAATGACAGCAGAATGCATTACAATTCTTATTATATGTACACAGCACAATTTTTCATATCTCTGGTTGTACATAAAGTATTTGACACCAATTCATGTCTTTATACATGTACTTTAGATGATGATGTTTATCACATTCCTCCATCCTGAGAATCAAGTTAGTTTTAAAGCATGCCTGATACTTAATGTGTTCAATTAATATTGTTGTTGTTATTGTTGTTATCTGTTTCTCTTATATGACATCCTATTCTTCAAGGATATGTCCTCCCTTGAAGACATATGTCTCTTAGGTATTAATCATAGGTTCCTTGACTATCTTTGCTTATATTTGTTTCTCTCTTTACTCAAATATCTCATGTTAGTAGAGAGATACTATAAAGCTGTTTGGTAATGCCAGGAATGAACAGGGCTTGTTGCACAGTGGGCTTCTCTGTAGACCTTTGCACTGTGGGATTACCAAATGTCAATGTCTGTAGGTAGGTTTTTCTTTGAAGCTTTTCCTTCCCAGAGAATCACCTGTCTCTCAGTGGAAGGGAGTATAGACTGTCAACATTCTCTGAGCCAGGGAGTCAGGGAGTCATATCCAGGAGGCAAACAGACCAGTCTCAAAGAAGAGGCCACAGATACTGACTTTGTTTACAAATTGGTCATTCTCCTGCTCTTTGCTGTGTTTGATACCTCTGAATGTGGTTTCCCAAACTCCCCTTCTCCCAGAATGACAGATGAATCAGGGCCTCTCTCGTGGAGGGTACAGGGAAAACTTAGGTTTCTAATTTCTTTTTTAAAATAAATTAGATACATAAGTTTTTTAAAAGAAATTAGATACCTAAGTTTTCACCCCATCCTGCAGCTCTAAGCACCATACTTCAGTTTAACCTTTTGCTTTACCAATGTAGTTTTCAGTCCTTGAACCCTTTAATGAAATGGCTTGTTGTCATTAGCGCTGATATTTTAGCCACTGTATTGTGAAAAATCAGTTACCTCTTTTCCACCTGCTATCATCTGCCAAACATTTGTCAACATTTCTTTTCTACTTTTATTTCCTCCCCCATTATCTTGTCCTTGTGGATTTACATCATCTTATTCCTTTACTTTCATCTTAATAGGAGTTGGGGAGAAAATAGAATAACACCTATGTTCAATCCACCACATCACCTGTATCATCAGTAAGTGATTTGGGGGAGCAGGTATTGCCTTACATATGGTAGACATGGCCTCTTCTCCATTTTTTTAGAAAAACTAAGAACTTGATCATATCTATGGCTTTTTATTGTCCTACTTCCCCTGTTCAAAATCTTTGCAGGTTTTTGTCCCTTGATGACCATACTGTTTGTGACAGTGATGTTTAGCCTGTGCCAGAGAAGACAGTCCTTAGGGAAACAAAACAACTTGTCCTTGTGCTCAGGAAGCTCTTATTGGATACCAGGTGGTTACAGCCTGCTGGAAAGCATTTCTCTTACAACACCCTCTGCTCAGCATGAGAAGAGCCTTCTGTTTCCCATTAGGCTCTCCTTTCTGCCTAGGGCCTCACATGAGAGGAAGGTACAAGAGAAACATAAAAGTAAGTCTCAACAGAAATGAGAAAATCTCCACTTTGCTAATTTTGACCTATGAAACCCAAAGAGAAAACATGTGGGAATTAAAAAAATATATCTTATTTGTTCTTTCTTTTTCTTCTTTTCCCTTCCTCTGCCTCCCCTTTCCTCTCTTCCTTAACCTCCTTCCATCCTTTCTTTCTGTTCACCAGTCATGTTGTATTTAAGCTATTTTTGGTTCAGATTTGGGAAAATGAATCCAAGTTTTCAGAATACATTAAAGAAGTACAGAAATCCTCAGAATGAGGTCATGGTTCTCAATGTAAACGAAGCACTGTTCTGTCCAGGAAACTCTCTTCCACTTTAATCTCTTTTGCTGCATTTGCAGCTCAGAAACCCTTCTAGAGGCTGAGGTCTCCCTAGGAAAAATATTTGTTTAAATCTTTCATTTTCTCTGTGGTCCTTAAAAGCCACTATGGTTTTTAGTCCTGGAATCAGCTGTTCTGAGCATATCATATTGGCCTCCAGCTGTGGCCTTTCTGGGGCCATGAACTCTGCAGAACTGTAACAGACATCTATTAATTCTTATGCATGAGAAATTAGTGGTAAGCCCTGTGAGGAGGTGCAGGGGAAGTGACCCTGACCTTGACCTTGACCATGACCATGTGTCAACCTGTGAACAAGCAACTGGACCATATATTATGTTCCAACATTGTACAGGGATTCTGTGGAAAGTATAAGAGTAGAATTAACATGTGATTTCTGCTTTGTGTTCTCCTGGTACATCCAATATAGTTATAAGACATATGAAAGAATTAATGGAAACACTAAGACAGCATAAAACATACTACTTCTAGTATGGCTCTGGCTAAAGATGGCAGTCGATATGAATGGTGCATATAAGTGAAAGAAATAAGACTCCCAGTCTGAAAGACCGTGGCATTTCAGAAGCTAGGATGGGTGACAGGTGAAGGGAAGAGAGAAGCAGAGAGGCAGGAATGAGAGCTGGATATGTGTGGTTGGGAACGAGCTGTCAGTCAAGACCCGATTACAGGGGATAACCAAAAAAAAGCAAGGAGAAGGGAGTGATTCATTTGTGGGGGGCAGGACTTAGGAGATGAAATTTTCTAAATAAATATTATGGGAATTGGCCCTTTCAAGAGCAGCTCTATTTTTTTTTATTTTATTTTATTTTTTATTTATTTTTTGCTTGTTTAGCAATAAAGTACCTGCTTTTGTCTATAACTTTCCAAGTGACTAGTTTACTGGTTTGGTTTTTTTTTTTTTTTTTGGCAGGGGCAGGTGCAGAGTACTGGGAATTGAACTCAGGGGTGCTTTACCACTGAGCTATATTTACAGTCATTTTTATTTTTTATTTTGACACAGGATTTTGCAAAGTTGTTTAGGGCCTTGCTAAATTGCTGGGGGTGACCACAAGCTTGTAATCCTCCTGCCTCAGCCTCCAGAGTTTCTGGGATTATAGGCATGCACCTCTGTACCTGGCTTGTTTATCATTCTTTGAGATTAATCCTGAGGCAACCAGAGATCTATTTCTGTCCTGTCACCATGGAAGTTCGTCTTAAATCTCCAGGTGGGCTCTGATGTCACAAGTGGGCAAATTAATAATAAAGGGATATGGATATATTTCATTCAGTATGTAGGCTTGTCTGGCAGCAGATACTTGAAGGGCCAAATCTTTTCTCTCCTGGGTTGTATCTCTGGAATAATCTAACAGCCATCTGCTCATATCACTTTCTAGAATATCTGGTCATATCATTTCATGCTCAGTATTTGTTTATTTAATAAACACTTATTGAGCACCTGATGTAAGTCAGGTACCATTTACCTAATACCATTTAGGTATTAGGAATATATTTAGGTATTAGGAATATAGCAGTGAACAAAATGGACATTCTCCTTATTTTTCTCTTCATAAAGGTTTGCTCATATTTGTGGAGGTCTTGGACAGTGTGATAGGGTCACACTGTCCAAAACCTAATTACTATGTAATTAGGTCACATAATTACTCTGTAACCCTAGGTTACAGAGTAATTATGTAATCAATATTTTCTTGAAGTGTCATTTTATTGAATTAGTAAGTAATCAAAAACCATGCCCTTGCTGGGCAAAGCGGCATACACCTGTAATCCCAGAGATTCAGGAGGCTGAGACAGGAGGATCATGAGTACAAAGCCAGGCTCAGCAATTTAGCGAGGCCCTAAGCAACTTAGTGAGACCCTATCTCAAAATAAAACATAAAAAGGGCTGGGATGTGGCTCAGTGGTTAAGTGCTCCTGGGTTTTAATCCCTGGTACAAAAAAGAAAAAAAAACTCAAAATCCCAAAACAAAAACAAAAAACAAAACCCTTGCCTTGTATTTAAAAATAAATGGAGAGTACAATACAAAATTCACATGTATTTTTAAACAAAAGCAAGAATTTAAAGAAATGTCATGCTTATGTCCCAGATCCCCATAGGTACCTATCACAAGCTTCTGCTTTTAGGAGCACTTTGATGGAGGAGTCTGCAAGGCTGTGCTCATCTCTAGAGGCCTTGCCACTGCCTACTGGATCAAGAGGAGACTCCTTTTCTGACATGCAGGTCCTTTGGGACCTGCCCATTTCCCAGCACTTACTCTCCTTGCTTCTTACTCTCTCTTCAGCTGCAGGGACCACATCCCAAGCATACCAGTCATTAACCATACATTGAGCACTTTCTGGAAAATGGGCTGGAGGGAATATAACAAAGACACACTTCTATCCACAACCCACAATGTGTTGCTTAGGGGAATTCTTTCAAGGAACCAGCTTGAATATGTGGTTTTGCCAAAATAACATGCATTCCTCTTTTATCCATTTTCCCATAATACTCTGTAGACACTTCTATAATTATTTTTGTATGTTTTGCTGGGCCTATATATTTTCTCATCTTTACTCCCATTGGACATTAAACTCCAAAAGCAGGAACATTTTTCATACGCACCTTTGTATTTATAATCACTTGTCACCAAATTGTCTCTCAATGACAGTAAGCTGAACTGATTAATTTTTCAGAGGGACAAGCAAATTCTCTGGAGAGCTCATCTGAAAACACTCATTATTTCATTCGTCTATCCATACATTAATTAAATATTTACCAGCATCTATTCTTGAGGTAGGTTTATGAAGATAACAAGGAAAACAGAACTAGCCTCTTTTTTCATGAAGCTTCTAAGCTTAATTGTATGAAGAAGACTCATAGGAATAAAAGAAAAATAATTATAAGCATTTAATTATATTAAACGTAATTAAATAATCAGATATATAAATGTGATAAAAGCTTATAAAGGAAATTACAGAAAACTATGAACATGTAATTCCATTTTTAAGTATACTTTGATTTCTTAATTTTCTGCATAGTTATACTGGTTAGATTATGGTAGAGTTCTTCTTTTTAAAACTTTTTTTTAACTTATTCAAGCCTTTTTTTTTTTCTTTCAAGGTGCTAGGAATTGAACCTAGGACCTCGCACTTAGTAGACAAGTGCTCTATCACTGAGCTATATGTCCCAACCTTTTCAAATTTCTTTTGAACTGCATCTTTAGACTGTTCTACCTCTGGAGATAATCACTTCTTTTCCACATTGGTAAATTCACCTTATCCTGTAGGAGGAAGGAGAACTAACAGGAACAGGCAGTCTCTTTCAAATTTAGACTCCAGAGCTAAACCTTCTGGGAATAGAGAATTAAGAACAATTCTACATAAAATCTTTCAGAAAATAGAGAAGGAGGGAGACCTTTCCAATACATTTTATCTGTATTATTCTGATCACCCAAGCCAGATAAAGATATCAAACACACACAAAAGAAAATAAGACCAATCTCCCTCATAGACATAGAGGTAACCATCCCTTAACAAAACCAAATCAAGCAATAGATACAAATAATGCACTAGATCAAAAGGGTTTTATCCTCAGAATACAAGGTTGATTTAGTATCAAAAGATCAATCATTGTAATTCCTTACGTTTATAGGATAAAGGAGAAGAATCAATATCTTTTCAGCAGATAAAGAAAAAGAATTTAACAAGTTCAACATCCATTTACAATCTTAAAAAAAAAAAAGAACTCCCAGTGATTCAGGAAGAAAGAGAACTTTTAAAAAACAAAAGTCTACAAGCTAAAAAGTGAAAAATAATTTAAAAATTTAATCACTGTCAATATGATGTCAAACAACTAATTTGACCTCTTTTTCAAACTAAATATGGAAACATATAAAGATAGGAATAATCTTGTGGAATTTCTGTGCTAATAGCTAAATTATTGAGCACTTGCCAAGAACTCTACAAATATTATTTAATCTTTACAAAACCACAAAAAATAGGTGTGATTTTTATGCTCATTTTACAGATGATAAAATTGTGACTGAGGCTGAGACAGGAGAATGTGAGTTCAAAGCCAGCCTCAGCAATGGTGAGGCACTAAGCAACTCAGTGAGACCCTGTCTCTAAATAAAATACAAAATAGAGGGCTGGAGATATAGCTCAGTTGGTAGAGTGCTTGTCTCACATGAACAAGACACTAGGTTCAATCCCTAGCACCACCAACAAACAAACAAAAAAACACAAACAAGGCTGAGATGTGGCTCAATGGTTGAGTGCCCCCCAGTTGAATCCCTGGTATACCCCCTCCCCCAGCAAAAAAAAAAAATTGAGACTTAAAAGATGTCAAGTAAATTGCCTAATTAATTATAGCTAGGAAAAGGCACAGACCATATTTGAATGGAAGGTCTGTTTTGGACCTTGTATCCCTAAACATTGTTCATTACTACTTCTCTTCAACCACTTTACCTTATAAATTGGGTGGTTGTCATATTGATGCAAATTAATGGCAAAGTTGGGACTTTTGACCCTCTGAGCACTGTTTATTTGTTTCTTTGTTTTCAGACACTGTGTTACTTTCTCATCTCATCCACCTACCCCTTCCTTTTCACCAAGAGACAGTTTTCTTCCTTGGAAGCTCCAGGCCAGAAATTCTCGAGAAATAAATATAATTTACAGAGCCAAGTATTGAATTTCACCTCCTGCTCTGTTTAGCTTTCAAAACCGCTAAGCCACAGAGAAGACTCTGCCCACACTCAGAAAAGAGCATATTAAAGCAGGATTAAGAAAACCCTGTCTTCATAGAACTGTAGATGGTGAGAAAGAGTATAAGCATTAAAGGGAAAAGGAGGCAAGGAAAATTAGAATTGGGATCCAGGAACACTGTATGGTGTTCATCTCAGAAATTTGAAACTCTCGGGTACATACAGGGGAATCTGAGATCTCCAAGTGCTCCTGGGCAGCCTCAAACTGGCCCTTTGGTGAACAGAGATCAGTTTCCATCATCATCACTTTCAGACACCAGTGTCTTTTGGGGTTCCCAGAGAAATGCTTGGAAGTGGCTCCATGGCATCAAGGCTCAGGAGTTTTGTAAGTCTCCTAAATTTAGCAAAATCAAAAAGGAAGAAAAATTCTTTATCATCTGAGTGGTATGAAAAGAAAAATGGTATTGGCTGATGGTGTTTAAAAGCAAGTCAGGAGGCAGAAGAAAAACTTTATCATCCTGTCCTTTTACATAAACTCATGTGCCCTAAGTGATGTCCTGGCACAGATGGGAAGAACCCCACTTCCCCTGGAAGCTCCACTGTGAGCTGCGTTGTTCCTGTGTCCTGCACAAGGCAGGACATGTGGACTGAACACTTGAAATGGGTGGGAAGGAAGTAGTTTAGGAATCAGAAGATAATTCACTATCTAACATCCCAGTAAAAGGTACTTCTAGGCATCACCATGGTACAAGGATATGCAACATTCACATAGCATAAACAGTGTGATGAGATCTTTAATTTTATTCTCCAAATGGATTTTCAAAATGATATGAATCATTCCAAAACAGAATTTAGGTGATCAATTTCCTTTTCCCAAAACTGCTTGACTGGTTAGTTTCATTCACATCTTTGTTCTTCCTCAAATATAAAGGATACAGAAACTTTTCCCCTTAGTTCCATTAAGAAATATTTCCTAGTAGCCAGAGAGGCTGGGGAAAAATATGGTAAAGAAAATTTTGAGTCTTGCAAGAAATTTTTAACCTCTCTTAATTTAATTTAATATTTATTTAAGATTAGGAGCAAACCAAACAAATGGGCAATGATTAAAAAAAAAAAAAAAAGATGCCCAAACAAACATTTTCAAACTCTTAAATACTAGGTTTTAAAAACAATGTGGAGAATGGTTACCTGAGCAGGCTTGGGTCATATTGGAGTACTGACTCTGCCATTTACTATGTTGGCCTTTTTAAATAAGATCCTTAATTTATTTTTGTCATGTGTCAATTGAACATTGAGTCACTTCACATCACTATTGTAAGTATTAAATATAACATTTGTTTATAGCACATACTCGTATGAAATAGATTCTTTTTAACTTATAATGGGGTAATGTCCTGCTAAACCCATTGCATGAGTGGAGAATATAAATCATAAATGTACACTTAGCCTACTGAATATGATAGTTTAGCAACAAGTACCCTATAGAGCATCGGTGGTTTCCCCTTTTAATCATGAGCTGAGGTTCCTTGCTCCAGCACAACATCACGAGAGAATATGGTACCCCATATTGCCTGCTTGGGAAAGATGAAAATTCAAAATTCAAAGTAGGGTTTCTACTGAATATATATTGATTTCACATCATCATAAAATGGGAAAATCCTAAGTAGAACAATTCACTGTAAGTCAGGGACTATTTGTATATCTTATCTGTTTTAATAAGGAATGAAAAGGAAAAAAGAAAGTGGAAACAAAGTGAAACAATAGTGGAAAGAAAGCATTCATCTTGGGGAAGTGAAGGGACATATACATAAGAAACCTCTAAGGAAGGAGCAGAACTGAACCCAAGTGCTGAGAGAGAAACTCTGTTAACATAGGTAGTACTGTTTTTGAGCATACAGCAGAAAGATGATTTCTATCTCCCTTCAGGTTGATTCTGGTTCAAACTGGACACACTGCCTGTGAGTGGACAGCAGTCCTCTTAAGAGACTCAGCAAAGGAGTGATTGCTTTAGGGAACTGTCAAACAGGGAAAGCTGTTTGGAAGATCCACATGCAGATGGCTATTTCCTGAATAATACTTTCCCTAATGTTTCCTATTTCTCTAAGCCCTGAGGTCACAATAGCCGGCTGAGGAATCCTAGAGTTGTTGGGATGACCTGGAAATATGTTCAGGGAAAGCTGAGAAGTTTCCAGTAACTTCAATATACAATTGAAAGACTAGAATGAGACTGAAAAAGACAGGGACAGATCAGGATAAATTTGCACAGTGACAAAGACTCACTCCTTGATCTAACTATGGTCAGGCTCCTCTGAGTCCTCCTCTTGTTTAGGTCCAGTCTTGGGCTCTGTCTTGGCCTTTCTAACTCCAGTTTTAACAAAAAATCCTACTGGGTCAGTTTAGTGACCCCCCCTCCCCAACACACATACTCTTGGTCTGACCACCCTCAATATCTTGTCATGCTATTGCACTTTCATCAAAAATCCTCTTAGGTCAGTTTAGCAAAGAATCTTCCTTCTCAGTAATTTTCCATTCACCAGCCCCCCCTGACCCCTGCCCCAGTCCCATGGCTATAAATCTCCACTTTTCATTTTTGTACTTGAAATTGAGCTCAATCTCTCTTTCATGTTTCAGAACTCCAATGTAGTAACTACAGGTGGAGTTCAGGACATGGAATCCCAAAATATAACATCTTGGCACATGACTATTTTAAGCTGAAAGAATTTGAGAAACATCAGGTACAAGAAGTCCTGAATTTCCCCAGAAGCAGGTCATAAGATTTCTTGTGAGGGGTGCCTACATCAAGAGGAAAGAAGCATTCTCATCTCTGAAGACCGAGGGATGCTGAGAGACAGTTTAATAAACAGGCTACTGCTGGGCATGGTGGCATACATCTGTAATCTTAGTGACTTGGGAGGCTGAGCAGGAGGATCCAAAGTTTGAGGTCAACTTCAAAAACTTGGTAAGACCCTCAGCAACTTAGCAGGAATCCTGTCTCAAAATAAAATAAACAAATAAATAAAAAGGACTGGGGCTATAGTTTAGTAGTGCAGCACTTGTCTAGCATACATGAGGTCTAGGTTCAATCCCCAGTACTGCAAAAATAAGTAAACCAACAGGCTGCTAAACTTTCCTCAACTTATCCTTTCCCTACAACTTTTCACTCATCAAACCCAGTCAAGAAACTCAGGTTTAATCATTTCTTTTGAGTCTTAATTTCTTTATGGAGTCTCCTATGTCACATAAAATTTAGTATGAAACATGTTCATATAGTCTTCTCTTGTTAAATCTGTCTTTTGTTACACAGTCCTAGCTGAGAACCTGGAAGGGTAAAAAGTAAAGGTTTTTTTTTTCCCCCCTCCCCTACAGTTTCCTTGAACAAAACCTTCCTTACCACCTTTAACAAGTTGTAAATAACTTTTTCTTTAGCAATAGCATACTGAGGGGATTAGATCATTCTTGGTGCATAGGCCAAGGGGAACCAATGGGGTTTTTAAGCAAGGGTATTTCATGTTCAAATCTGTATGCTAGCATGTGAGCTCTGAGCTCTGTTCGGATGACAGATTTCTACAAGAAATTTGTTTCATGGAGACCAGCTGCAATAAATCCAAGCGCAGCAATGAACAAATTAACTGTTTTTGATCCTATAAAATTTTCCTTTTTCCTTATTCAACTAGAGAACAACAAAACATGGTTAAACATCTTTGCAATGTTTGTGCAAATGTATTCAAAAGTAAATTCTGTAAAAATGGCAACCCTGATTTATAGAGCCTATATAGACTACATATCTGTATGGTCAAGGTTAAGAACCATCAGTTAGTGTTGAAAGAGGGAGCAGTGAAAAATAAAATCCTGAATGGGATGTCTATCAGATATTTCAGGGGTGCAGGATATGTGTCGGTTTTTTTGAAGTAAGTTGATTGCCTACAGGTTGTATTTCCAGTGTAACATATCATGCCTGGAACCTAAATTATTGCTTTTAAGAAATACCTTCTGAAATGCAGGCCCAAAGTATAACTTTAGTAAGTGACTATAAATGGAATCCGACTTATGGGCTGGCTAACAGCGTTTTGTTCTAGATTGACAGGCTGCCAACATAGGCTGTCAGGGTTTGTCTTCCTTCCGAACTGGGTAAGGAAACCTCATCTGTCCAGTTCCTTGAGCCCCACGAAAGTTTCCATTCAACCCCTCTCTTCTAGAAAACCGAATCAACTTTTCATGATGGAATGCTGAATTTTCCTTGTTCACAAAGTGGTATGGAATTCAGGGGTACCCCATTCAGAAGGAGGAAGGGGGAGATCCCAGAGTGAAAGAGGAGAAAAGGCTGGTGGAGCCGGCAGCGTCCCAGAGGGGAGATGGCCATCTCTTAAGGATAAATAATTTCACCAGAGGCCCTGCTCCGCCATCTGCTCCCTGTTTGCTTTGGACATAGCTGGCCAAGAGGTCTCAGGGTTACACTCTCCCCAGAGATTGACAGCGGCTCGGAGCACCCCCATCTCCCCAGAGCACGCTGCCTGCGGCTTGTCCTCCGTCTGCCCAGCGATTTCCGGAATTTTACAGAAATGGGAAGGCAACCTTCAGCAATCTTCAGCAACCGAAGGGCTGGGCCGGCTCCTCTCAAACAAAGCAGTCAGCTGGGCGCCCCGGAGCTGCCAGCTTCTGCGCGGGGCGGAAGGCGCCGCGCGGTGATTGAAACCACATGTGCTAGAGGTTTCTGAGAGCAGCGACCCTGACACCGGGGACGGGCTGCTGCTGCTGCTTTTTATATTCCTTTATCCCCTGGGATTCCAAAATCAGACCCTCTAGGAGCTCCAGACCACCCATATCCGGGCAGAAAGAATAGCAATTTTTGTTTCGTTTTAATTTAACGAAAAGGCATTCCCCCCAGAAAAAACAACAGTAAATCATTAGAAATCCCCAAGGTCTGGGACCTCAGCTTCCAAGTGTGTCTGGGCAGCTTCAGGAAACCGTTTTTTTTTTTGTTTGTTTGTTTGTTTGGTTGGTTTTTTTTTTGTTGTTGTTGTTTGTTTTTTAATTTCTCAGTGGGAGATACCCCTCTTCCCGGAGGGGAGATAGTAAGAAAAGGGTGGGTTTTACTTAACTGTGAAACAAATTTCTCAAGTTACCCCAGCACCTGCCCAAAAGAACAACAACAAAAAAGTAAAAAAGAAAAAAAAATTCAGTCGTCAAACTAGTATAGATACATCTTCACTCTTTTTTCCTAATGTAAGTCTTTAAAAAATTGTAGGACTATACGCAAATACGTTCTCATTATTTTTTAAAAAGGGGAATTCTCCTTCTTTAACCTATTCCCTTTGAGGGGATTGAACTCAGGGGCACTCAACCTCTGAGCCACATCCCCTGCCCTATTTTGTATTTTATTTAGAGACAGGGTCTCACTGAGTTGCTCAGCTTTTGCTGAGGCTGGCTTTGAACTCGAAATCCTCCTGCCTCAGCCTCCAGAGCCACTGGGATTACAGGCATGAGCTACCAAGCGCATTTCCTTTGTTTTCTCCAAGTAATTACTGTTATAGAGTTTATGAATATCCTTGAGGTCTTTGCCTTTATAGTTACAGGTACATATATGGGCAGAAAGAAAAATATAAAACTTTAAGATGGTATTTTATTGTGTATATTATTTGCAATGTACTGCACTTTAGTAGGTTTTCAATTTTTTTCCTATATTAGAATAAAGAGATCTATTTTCAGTTCTACATTGGGCCATATCCCCAACCCTTTTTATTTTTTATTTTGAGACAGGTCTTACTAAATTGCTTAGGGCCTCACTAAGTTGCTGAGACTGACTCTGAACCTCTGATCCTCCTGTCTTGGCCTCCAGAGCTGCTGGGATTACAGGCATATGCCACCATGCCTGACTGGATTTATAGTTTAAAAAGATAAAATCAAGGGATTAACTATGAGATATAAATCTAGCCACACTGTCTTCCACCACTACTATCCCACATTTTGTATTGCTTTTGAAGGATATGAAAAACAAATCCAAGGATATTTTCCCTAAGCTTTTGTCATTTGAAATCCCAGGCCTCACTGTGCCCACCTATAACCCCAGTAGCTCCACTCTGGAGACTGAGACAGGAGAATCAGGAGTTCAAAGCCAGCCTCAGCAAAGGCAAGGTGCTAAGCAACTCAGTGAGACCCTGTCTCTAAATAAAATACAAAATAGGGCTGGGGATGTGGCTCAGTGGCCGAGTGTCCCTGAGTTCAGTCCCCAGTACCAAAATAAAATAAAATAAAATAAAAAATAAAAATCCACAGGCCTCAGCCAGAGTGAAGGAATACAAAAGGAACTTGCACCTGATTGGCATCTCACACTGCCCCCACCCTAATGGGTCACCTGACCCCAAAACAGTAAGCACCAGGAAATTTCCTATTCACATTCCTGTCCCACCCTAATGAATCAGCAGGACCCCAATACAATGTACTCCATGAATTGCCTTCCCGTGCCACCCTAAATAAAGTCTATATAACCCAGACCTTTGCCTCAGGCCACCGCCATTTTCTGCCCCCAAAATGAGCCATGCCAAGATTCCACCAATTGACTCTACTGCTAAATTCTGAATAAAGAAAAGCTTGCTGATCTGAGGCTTGCTTCCCACCTTCGTCATTTGTCCTAATAGCCTGGAGCTAAGAATGATTTTGTATTTTGTCATTAGTTAGAGTAGAGAACCCTTCCTGTAGATCTTCCTCCAGTTAGAGTGTGGGATAGAGTGATGGCCTGGTGTTTCTATTAGTCCTTCATCTGCTTCATTTTTACAACTACCCTCTTCTCCCAGCCTTTGCTAAAAAGGTTGCTTCTCTTTCATCCCCATACCAGGTTCCTCAACCTCAGCACTACAGGTGTTTTGGTTCAGATCATTCTTCACTGTTGGGGACTGTTCTGTGCATTAGAGGACGTCTAGCAGCAGCCCTGGCCTCCATTCATCAGATGCTAGTTGTACCTACTCCATAACTCCTCCTTCTTCCTCAGGTTGTGACATCAAAAATGTCTTCAGCATTGCCAAATGTTTCCTGGAGAACAAAATTGCACCCATTTGAGAAACCATTACTCTAAATTTATGTCTCTTTCTAAGCCTAGCTCTAGTCATCTGTGAATTGCTGAGGTATTTACCATATAATTTATCACTTAAGCTTATACACTTAATTACTTAATTAATATTAATAATATTTATGAGGTAGCTTATATAGTCTTGTATGCATCATTTGCAGTGTGCATATCTCTTTCCCCAAAGCTTAGTGAATGCATTTTGGAAATAGGGACCATGAGTGTAGGCCTTCAATAGTACTTATTCACTCAAATTTTCTCCTCTGTGGTCCCAGCAAATGAGCTACTGTCTTTGTTGGATCCAGAAAGACAGAATTAAGTTGATTTATGCAAAGTTCTTCAGCTTTGTTCCTAGGTATTAGATAGGATAGAGGAGGCCATGGGAAATCCAACTGTCTAGGTGCTTACCTTAGGGATACTGCTGTGGTCTTAGAAGTTGTTGAAATGTGAGCCTAAGACCAGAGAGTACCTCTGTAGGGCAGTTTCCACCGTGCCTGGAAGAGGAGGTGGAGAACCTATACTAAGTAGATTTAACCGCAGAGTTCCATGGTAAATGCCCTGAGAGAAGGGGGAATTGGGGGGTTATGAAATCTCTAGTATGAAATCATGTAGAAAAAGTTGTGAATCAGGTTCTTGGCTAAATAGGATTTCTTAGAATAGGCAATCAACTACTATAGATGAACCCATGGTTTCTTTTCTCCAGATCAGTGCCATGTCTTCTGTCTGGTGTCTCTATATAGATCCAGGGAAAGACACATAAATAATCCAGTGGCATTTTCCCCATTGAGCTACATTCCCTGTCCCTTTTATTTTGAGACTCTTGCTAAATTGCTGAGGGCTTGAACTTGAGATCCTTCTGAGTCACTGGGATTATAAGCATGTGCTACCTACCACACCAGGCTTCCAGTAGAGGTTTCTGACAACCTCAGGGTTCCTGGTGATATTGTTTTTAACTCCCACTCCCAATTTTTTAGCAAGCTAAGGGCAGGTTCCATGTCTCCTTTTCACTATGTGGTGGAAGTGACACTGGCCATACAATCAGAACAAAAGTCCCGACTTTTCCCTCTATAAACTGAGTAACTACTGCCAATCATTCTCCCTAATCCTCACTGCCCACCTTGTTAAACAGGAAAAGCATCCCTTTATACCCCATCCCTCTGATGGTATGGCATTAGTCCCCATTCTACAGCCTAATTGTGTAGAGGATCCCTGGACATCCCTGTCCCAGCTCCTCACACTTACAGGTTCAAGAACTACATTAGTCACCAGGCCACACATGGCACTTGAGCACTTGAAATGTGGGCACCTGGAACTGATAATCTCTTATTTTTTTAAATTTGTGGTGCTGGGGATTGAACCCAGTGCCTTGCCCACTGCTAGGTCAGTGCTCTACCTGAGCTACAAGCCACCTGGAATTGAGATGCACTATAAGCATCAAATGCACTCTGAATTTAGAGATTTAGTATAATTAAGAATATAAGATATCTTGTTATTAATTTTTATGTTAATTGTAAGTTGAAATAATATTTTGTATGTTTATGATTAAATGGAAATATAATATTAAATTAATTTCAGAATTTTTTTTAAAAAAATATGACTACTATAAAAAATAAAATTAAGCCAGGCACAGTGGTGCAAGCCTGTAACACCAGTCTAGGAGGCTAAGATGGGAAGATTTTAAGTTCAAAGCCAGCCTCAGCAATTTAGCAAAGCCTTGACTCTAAAATATATATGTGTGTGTGTGTGTGTGTGTGTGTGTGTGTGTGTGTATATATATATATATATAGAGAGAGAGAGAGAGAGAGAGCGCACTGGGGATGTATCTTAGTGGTTAAGTGCCCTGGGTTCAATCCCATATCAAAAAAAAAAAAGAAAAGAAAAAGAAAAAAATTAAATGTGGGCTTGCATTCTACTTTTCTATTGGACCACATTGTTCTAGGGTGACGTGAAAGGGTTAGCATTGTGTTCTGATTTATTTTCCTGACAACTGACTGTGACTAGCTAGTTGAGAATTCCCACCTAAGGTAGCGCTGACTAGGTCTTGTCCACGGGAAACTAGATAAGAGGACACCCTTCCACTTGCACACGCATCCTGAGTGGGTTTGGCTTTGCTATTGGTTTTAATGCGTTGAGTGGGCCGTGCTCTTCATCAGGATGACATCACACTTCCAGTCTCAGTGGCCAATGAAACATGCTAGGAAATCAGCCACTATTACATTACCCAATCTGTAGCTTTGCATGTCCTTCCTCCTGCTCTTCAGCTCCTACCTGTGCCCTCCCTGAAGGTGAAGATTCATGACAGCAACAAACATTGTCTAGGCCAAGTACAGATAGCTCCTTGATGCTCATTAGGGTGGTTAGGGTCTGAGAGCAGGACAGAGCTATGGGCACAACTGCTCATAAGAATTTTGGGGCAAAACTCCATTATTTCCTCTGAGTTGAAAAGTGAGGCTTAAAATTCTGTCGGATAGCCATTCATAAAAGTTTAAAGTTTTTTTTCCTTGATAAATTCCAGATATCCCTTGGAGAAGTGATAGATTTGACTATGATCTTTCATTTGTTGAAGGGAAGTGTAAACTAGAGGTTAAAAGCAAGAGCAGTGGAGTTAGACTGCCTAGAATAGAAACCAAACCCCACTACTTAATAGCTGTGTGACCTGGAGCACGTTACTTAGTTTCTCTGTGCCTCACTTTCCTCACCTGTAAAATGAAGATAGGAAGAGCATAAACTTTTGTATTACATTGCATGACATCTATCTTCTTAATACATGTTCAAGTATATAGTATGTTGCTGTTGACCACAGGTACAACATTTGGCATAACTGAAACTTTACGCAGCTTCCAAATTCCCCAGCCCCTTAATACTTGGCAACCACAGTACTGTTCTCTGCTTCAGAGTTTGACTATTTTAGACACCTCATGTAGGTGGAATCACTGTATTTGTCTTTCTGTGACTGGTTTGTTTCACTTAGCATCATGTCCATAGGTTCATCTATTTTGTCACATATGGTAGAATTTCCTTCCTTTTTAAAGCTGAATCATATTCCATTAAAAAAAAAATAGAAGAAGCATATGTCCTAAGAGTGTGGCTGTGAGGGTTAATTGAGACTCTCCATCCACAGTGCTCAGTGCTTGGCACATGTATGCACTCAGGAAACATTGGTTTTTCCTTTTTCCTTATATATGAAGTGCCTGCAGTTTTCAGAAAACAGAGATGAATCAGACACAACCCTGCTCTCAGGTCACATTCTTGGAAGGGAGTTTGATGTGTAGACTCACCCACAAGTAGAAGAAGCTCTCCATTTTAGCTCTATGACATGTTCTCATCCTTAAAATTCTACCTTAGCTTGCATGATACCCATTTCCCCAGGATGTCCGCCTCCCTGCTCCCTCTTTTGGTTCTTCTTGATACATATGTGCCATAAACATTGCTTCCACTTTCATCTCTCCACCACACTTTCTTTGGTGTTCTTTTCACCCCTGGGACCTCCATATACAGATGCTGATAACTTCTAAACCCAGCCCCCCTCCAAGACCTCTTCCCCCAGGGCCAGAGTATCCAGTTATAGTAGCTGTCTTATATATCCCACAGGCAGCTGAAAGTCAGTGCTGTGCTGACTGATTGATTACCCTTAGGTAAACTGATTCCTAACCTGATTGAATGATGCCACCCTTCCTTAGTTGACTGAACCACATCAGGAAATCATGCTTGAGATCTCTCTCTTCCTTTGTTTTTCACTCAGCCAGCCCTGTTCCTATAGATTCTGTCTCCTGAAAGCCCCCAACTCTGACCCTTCTTCAATCCTGCTGCCCTGTTTGCTGTAGACTTAGATCTTCATTGAGCTACCTCCAAAATGGAGTCCTTGCCTTTGGTTTTATATTTTCCACCCAATTTGTTTGCTACCTATTTTCTAAAATGTCATCCCCTCCCTGCAGGTTCAACTTCAAATTGGTGTGGTAAAATGACCCTTGGAAATCTGATTTTGGTAATTCTCTGAGCTCATTTTGGATAACTCTTCCACCCCATGCTCTGTTCTAGCTACACTGAACTTCTTCCTATTTTGCACATGACCAATTATACCACTGCCTTTAAAAAAAAAAAAAAAAAACAAAACCTCACTAATTCATCTCCCTAAAGCACCTTTTCACCTGCATGTGGCTCCATGATCTACCTCCCACTGATCCTTAGGACCTGGGATCACATCCTCCAGGGAGCCTCTCCTGACTGTCCCTGCATGGCAGTGTTGTACACCTCCAGTCCAGCACTCTATTATGTGATGTCTGAGCTATTTGACTGTCTGTGCTTGTGGGTTCGAGACTGTATCCTTCCTCATTGCATTTTTAGCACCTTGTGTAGTGTTGAACACATAGTAGGTATTGAAGAAATCACTGGAGGCAACCCTGACTTATAAGAAAACAGTATCAAGTAGTGGTTAAGGACACTGATTCTGGAGTCAGACTGTGAAATACAAATCTTGGTTTTGCAATTTACCTAAAGGCAAGTTACTTGATCTTTTTTTTTTTAATACTTTTATTTTATTTATTTATTTTTATGGGTGCTGAGGATCAAACCCAGGTCCTCACACATGCGAGGCAAGTGCTCTACCGCTGAGCCATAACCCTAGCCCAGTTACTTGATTTTTCTATACCTTAATATCCCCAGATATTAAAAGGGAATAATAATAGTACCCAACCTCATGAGTTAGTGATAAGAATTAATATCCATAGGATTGGTAGCATAGTGCCTTGCATTTATAAATGCTACATGGTGTGGCGGACATGTCTAGGGTTTCAGAGCTTCTAAGCAGTTTCCAAGATGGCATTTAATCCCATTGTCTGACCTGAAAGCTTGTGCTATTTCTGCTACACCATTGTGTTAGTCAGCTTTTCATCAGTATAATGACTACCTGAGATTAGTTTATTTTGGCTCACAGTTTTGGAAGTTTCAGACTTTATCAGTTGGTCCCATTGCTTTGGGACCTGTGGTGAAGCAGTATATTATGGCAGGACATGTGGTTGGACAAAACCAACTCACCTCATGGCCAAAAAGCAAGAGAGACAAAGAAGTGGTGTCTGGGGCTACTATCCCCTTCAAGTACATGCCCCCAGTGGCCAGGGGGGGTCTTCTGATAGGCTCCATCTCTTAAAGGTTTCACAGCCTCTTAATAGCACCACTCTGGGGAACAACCACTTAACACACAGGCCATTCAGGGGCATCATAGATTCAAACTATTGCAGTTGCGCTGAGACAGATTTGTGTGAACTCTGCAGAAGGCATTTGGATGGAATCTGAATAGAAAAAGAAAGAGCATCAGTGGTCTATAATTCTGGCCATTTAAAGTTTAGCATGCTAGAATTTGCCTACATGTGGCAAGAGAATTGGGGAAAAAATTGACTCCATGAATAGGAACATCCTAAATTTACATGTTCACAAAACAAGTTGGTTCCTGCTCTAGTTCCCATCAGTCCCATAATAACAACACATTATCTCTTGACTAACTTAGCAGATGGTAAGGTTATTGGATGCTTAGGATTGTTTTCTTGGACAGTGGGCATCTTTACCATTAGACTTCCAACTTTCTGAAAGATGAACAGATTCTCCAAGTCTAAATGCCAAATCCACTATACTTCTGCCTTCATCACTTGGAAGCCCCATCTGTATTTCCCTAACACTTACAGTGGGAAGAGAACCAAGTGGGTGCATGGCTAAGATTCTGGTCATTACAAAATGTGGTGTGTGTGTGTGTGTGTATGTGTGTGTGTGTGTGTGTGTGTGTGTGTTAGCAAGATCTCTACTTTGCCAACTTATTGCCTCTGTTGTATTCCATAGAAGCTGCAATCTAGGGCATGCCCAATGTTTGGCTTATTCTGGAAATGTCAGCTCCTTGTTAGAAGAGTGAATTGACGGCCACTTCTGCCCTGTCATGGCTGTATCCTCATAGAGTGTTCACTCACTGCTTTGCAAGGAAAGACTGTATTCTACTGTCTAAATGGTAAACCATGTATTTAAGCAAGGGGAGGTAAACTGGGAAGGGACAAGAAGTGGGCAAGATATCCAGGGCCTTAAATTTTCAAGAATCAGGTATCTCAGTTATCTCAGGGAGATGGTATAAAATATGTGATACAATATGTAACTCAGAAAAACCCAGTGAGCCACAGTAAGAAAATGGTACTCTGTTCATGGACATCTGATCACTTCTTTTGCAAGGCTGGGAGTTGGATTCACTCTTCCAGAAATAGCATTAGATAAAATGTTCTTTCTACTCAGGAGAACATTTTACTACCCATAGAATGAATATACTCCAGGGGCTATCTCCCATCTTTGTAGTTTTCTCAATACTTTCTTTAAGGAAATAAAATAATGTCAGGTTAGATAGAATGCAGTGGCACATGCCTGTGATCCCAGCTATTCAGGAGGCTGAGGCAGGGGGATCACAAGTTTAAGACCAGCCCTGGGTTCAATCTCCAAGTCAACACCTTTCTTCTTCTTCCTTTTATTTGTCTTCCCTTTCTTCTCCTCCTCTCTCCCTATTCCTTCTCCTCTTAGATTCAAAGCCAACATCTTTTGTCAGTTGAAAATTTTCCAGTTCTAGCACCACTCCCCTAATTCAAGCTGTTATCACTTCATTCCTATTCTAATGTCAAACAGCCTCCTGCCTCTTCCCTTTCTGGAGCATTCTTTGTAAGCCCATCAGATTACTTTGCCTCTAGTATAAGGCCTGATTATAGCCCTTAAATCTGCTGGTCAAGCATTTCAACTCTCACCACCTCAATTTCCTATAATAACCATCATAGAGTGGTTAGAATGATGCCCTAAGGATTTGTTTGAATATTCACTGTGATGAAAATGAGAAAATGTTTATGAGAAAACTTAATAATTGCAAGGGGCTTACATACATATTATTATTGTCTGTTTAGAAGAGAAAGTCTCTCTGTAACCCACTTTTCAGTTTCAGCTCATTTTCTCAAGCTCTTGTTTCCACTCCAACAAAATGAAGGTCTCAATCTTAGAAGGTTGGTCTGTTCAACATTCCTTGGATGTGTCTTCTTAGAGCCATATCTGAACATTGTCCACACTAGTCTGTCCACCTAGATTGCTCTCTCCACCCCCACTCCCTTTTCTACCCTCAGCCAAATCTTACTCACCTTTTTAGCTAATTCAATTCTCACCCTTCAGTAAAGCCTTCTACAAACCACACTGGCTATTGGCAATCTTCCCATCTCCTGTTCCTTCCCATTGAGGAGGAGAGAGAAGGGATTGGGAAAGGGGAGGAACTGTGGAATGAAATAGACCAAATTATGCCATATGTCTCTCACAGGAAATTCCATCTTTCTGCATAATCTATAAAGAACCAATTTTAAAAATATAAAAGTAAATAGAAGGAAGATCAGTAAAGTCTAGAAAGGGGAACATCGGGGGTGGGGAAGGCAGTGAAGAAAGGGAAAGTGGAAGTACTGGGGTACTGGAAAAAAAAAAGGAATGTAAATCATATAGCAAGGCAGCCTTATTGTTAGATTTGCATAGTTTTCACATATGTGGGGGTTATTTCCTCCTCTAAACTGGATGTTCCTTGCTATAGGCTGAATTGCCCACATCCCAGAGTTCATATGTTGAAATTTTAATCTCCAGTATCTCAGAATTTGCCATATTTAGAGATGAGATATTTGAAAAGGTTAATTAAATTAAAATGAAGTAATTAGGTTGGGCCGTAATCCAATATGACTGGTACCTTAATAAGAATAGATTAGGGGCTAAGGCTGTGGCTCAGTAGTAAAAATGCTTGCCTTGCATGTGTGAAGCACTGGGTTCAATCCTCAAGACCACATAAAAATAAGTAAAGATAGGGTGTGTACATCTACAACTTAATAAATATTAAAAAAAAATAAAAGTATAGATCAGGACACAAAAAGGTACAGAGAGAAGAACATATGAAGACCCAAGGAAAGAGCCATCTATCTACAAGTCAAGGAGAGAGGCCTCAAAAGAAACAAACCCTACCAGCACTTTGATCTCAGGCTTCTAGCTTCCAGAATTGTGAGAAAATAAATTTGCATTGTTTAAGTCATCCTGCAGTTTAAGTACTGCAGAGTACTTTGTTATGGCAGTCGAAGAAAACCAACCTGCCTCCCACAACCACCGCCAGAGGCCAGTACTCTTGATTTGCTTCAAAGCTCAAGAAACATTTGTTCCAGATGCAGTGGCACATGTCTGTAATCCCAGCAACTCAGGAGGCTGAGGCAGGGGGATTACAAATTCAAGACTAGTATCAGCAACTTAAGAAGGCCCTAAACAACTTAGTGAGACCCTGTCTCAAAATTAAAAGTCAAAAGGGCTGTGGATGTGGCTCAATGGTAAAGCATGCCTGGGTTCAATCCTCAGTACAAAAAAAAAATTGTTTTTTAAGTTCCTTGTAATATTTTTCTTCTTGCCTCTATATTTTCCTCTGTCTCTTTCCATGTCATATATCATACATGTCCCAGTCATACTCAACAGTGTCCGAGAAGGGCCCTGGAGCACAGAGGTTGTGTAAGTAGAAATGCCTGATGGGGAAATATGTTGGGAAAAGTGATTAAGCCAAGGGGCTGATGATGTAGATCGTCCTCAGAGGAAGCTCACTGAAAAGGTTTATTCTGTTTCTAAAGGTTTTCTCTAGGAACCAACATCTCTTGCCATGAAGCACATCTGGTGGAGGGAGGTCAGAGCAGTGACATTAAATGTAATTGACATTAAAGCATCTCTCTGGACAGCCGTTGATGGTGCTCCCGAGGTTTCCGGGCTCATGTGGCAGTGAGCCCTGACATTCAAGCTCACCAGTTGTCTGGAACACTGAATGCTTCTTCCCTCTTGGGGTACAGTTGCCCTCCAGGGTTTGAACAAATAAGAGATTCAGATATTTTCTCTCCACGGGGTAGGGCTCAAATGAAAACATAGCTGATCTTTCTCTTTGAACTTCCGATTCTTTCCTGCCAGCTCCTCTCCTTTGAGGCCTACTTGCCATGACTGCAGCTATCCCCAGACATTTACCTCTTTTGTTTAAATTTTATCCCAAGTGTGGAAAATACAGAGACCTCTTTCCTTGAGCCCCCCTTCATAAAGCTGTGGCAGGCTAGAGAACTCAAAAGGAACTTTACTGTGGACTGGTTCAGGGGGAATCTCAGAAACACACGTGTAAAGCGATTGAAGTATTAGTATTTAAACAAATGGTACCCTGAACTTGCTCACTGACATCAATTCTTTCCATCTCTAGACTGGAGAGATTTGCCTTTAATTCCTGAGCTTCTCTTTCTTTGGTTCCTTTCCGTTCCCTTTCAGAGAAGGCAATGAGATTAGACACCTATCATAATGCTAACCTTCTGGTTAAGAAATGAACCTATGGCCACCCCCAGGGAGATATGGACCTTCATTCTTCTTTGCTATTGTTCTCATGACAAGACAGTGTATGCTAAATGTGCCCTTCCACTCCCTCCTCCATGCCAGTAGGCTCCAGGATTATTTCCTGGAACTCAACCCTGACTTTACTTTTTCTTCATCAGTGAGAAGATTGTTTCTCTTTGTGATTGGAGAAATCAAACCTGAAGACACAAACCTTGCCCCATCCTAAACTCTAGTAGGTATATTGGCTGGTAGAAGAGCCCTAGATGAAGGTCATATAGGCAATGGCTGTTCTGTAGTATTTGGGGACCCAAATTTCTGGGTTTGGAGGTATTGCCCATTTGTGCCAGCCAAGCTAGAAGGTGGATATTTGATCCTGGAGATTCACAATGTTAGATCAGAAGGAATCTTGTATCGCTTATCATGTTAGATACAAGAACCATGACAAGGCATGTCATGTCAAATAAAAATGGTGGCCACTTAAAATTAGGGAATTTTCACTGGTTTGAAATTAGAAGATCTAGGATTGAGCCTTAGTTCTATCATTAATCTGAGTAGCTTTGGATAAATCTCTCTCTTCTATCTGAGTCTCTAAGATAATAGTCACTTTACTTCACTTGAAATTATTACAACTCCCTATGGAAGCATCAATGATCATTCACTGATCACATTTTCTGATGGGTGATCATACTTTGATGAATATAATGGGAAATAAATTATGTCATTGCTATAATTTGGTAGTCAAAAGTATTTCAAACTATGGGACTCATTGGGAGGTAAACAATAGAAAGAGCCTTGGTGTTTAAAAAGTTGGGGATTGGGCTGGAGATGTAGCTCAGCAGTAGAGTACTTGGCTAGCATTTGTGAGGTTTTGGTTTTGATTCTCAGTACTGAAGAAAAAGGTAGGAGGGACTATGAGACTAGATGATGGATTAATGACACAAGTCTTTCTGCTCTGACATTCTATAATTCTTGTCTTATATTATCATTGCATAAGGTAAGGAAGGTATGTGAAGTCTGAGCAAGTATTGTAGCAAGAACAGCAGATGGGAAGGGGCAAGAAAAGTTTGAGGGAGGACAAGAAGAGTATGACCTGATGACCACTATTTGTGATATGGCAAATCCATTCTCTCACTTAGTATTTACAACCAATCATAATAAGGTATTATTATCCTACTGATAGAGAAGCAGATTCAGAGATGGTTAGTTTTGCATAGTTTATAAGTGAAAGAGCTAGAATTCATTCCATTTCCAGGTCTGCTGATTGTCAAAATATGTTCTTCTGATACCACAATGGTTTTTCATTTAGAGATGTGGTAATCAGCCTCCCTGATGGCCCCCAGTGACTCCTGCCTCCTGGTATTCATGTCCTTATATAGTTCCTTACTACACTGAACAAGACTAACCTTTGTGACTGATGGGGTTTTGCAGAAATAAAGGTATGTGACTTCAGAAACTGGGTCATACAACACATTGTGGCTTCTACCTTCTCTCTTGGGGTGCTCCCTCTGGGGGAAGCCAGGCACCATGGCACAAGGAAAATAGAACAGCCCAAGGAGAGTCCCACGCATCTCCTGCCAAAACTAGTACCATGTAAGTATTCCATCTTGGAATTAGCTCCCAAATATGTTGAAGCCTTGGCATCTAGTGTGGCTATATTTGGATATAGCGCCTCTAAAGAAGTAATTGAGGTTAAATGAAGTCATAAAGATGAGGCCCTGATCCAACAGCATTTAATGTCTTTATAAGAAAAAGACACCACGCTAGGCATGGTGTTGCACTCTTATAATCCCAGCAATTCAGGAGGCTGAGGCAGGAGGATTACAAATTCAAGGCCAGCTCCAGCAATTTAGCAAGGCCCTAAGCAACTTAATGAGACCCTGTTTCAAAATAAAAAGAGCTGGGGATATAGCTCAATGGTGAAGCACCACTGAGTTCAATTCCTGGTACCAAAAAAAAAAAAAAAAAAAGACACCACGGAGTTCTCTCCAAGTTTATACATAGGAAAGTCCATATGAGAACACAATGAGAAGATAGCCATCTGCAAGTTAGGAAGAGAGCCTTTACCAGACAGCAAATTTGCTAGCATCTTAATCATAAACTTCTATCCTCTAGAACTGTGAGAAAATAAATATCAGTTGTTTAAGCCACCCAGCCAGTTAGTGTTTTCTTAAGGCAGCCCAAGCAGACTGATATAGAAGCAGTACCTCAGACCCAATCAAGCTTTCAGATGACCACATCCTCACTTTAACAACAAACTTGGGAATGATCCTGGGCCAGAACCACCCAGCTAAACTGCTTTTGAATTCCTAATCCACAGAAACTGTGAGATAATACATGTTTGTTATTTTAAGCCACTGTGTGTATGGGGTTATTTTTTTATGTAGCAGTATTTAACTGATGGAAGAAGTGAGGGAGGAGGCATGTATCCTAAGGCAGAATGCCACAAAAAGCATTGTGTATATTTGGAAGAAGGGGGCATCACTGTTGAGACTTTACCTGTCTCATGGTTAGAGCTCAGCTACACTCCAGATAAGTGACTTCTGCTGGTTATGCACAGTGGTGGAGATATGTGATGGAGAGATGCCCAGTTACATTCTATCTCACAGATAGAAATCTCATAAACAATACTTGCTTCCCTACAAAAAATTTTGCAAAGCATCTGTAGCATCAGGGAATAGGGCTCTAGGGGTCATGGATATCACAACTTGTACACTTTCTTTCTGGGACTCTGTCTTCTACTTTACTAATAAGTTTTTATCTATTTCCCCCCCTACCCACCTATCATCTATCTGTTTATACTGGAGATTGAGCCCAAGGACATTCTACCACTGACCTACACCCCAGTCTTTTTTATTTTTTATTTTGTGACAGGGTCTTGGTAAGTTGTGACTTACCTTGAACTTGCAATTCTCCTGCTGCAGCCTCCCAAGTAGCTGGGATATAGGCATGCACCACCATGCCAGCTATATTAATTTTTAAAGTATTCTATTGAATGAGACTGTGGCCAAAAAAAAAGTGTTTAACAACTTTAGGAGCAGATTCCAAAACAAAATTCAGAGGAACTTGGAGAAGAGACTGTCATAGTACAAGGTAGAATGTTTTCAGCAGCCTTAGGTCATACTTTAAATAATCCCAGTCCAGGAGAATCCTAGAATGGCAAAGCTTGACTATCTTAGACATCAACCAGGACAAAATCTTCACATCATGAATAAAGGAGAAATGGAGGCCCAGAGGTTGTCACTTGGCGTACATGTTCATGATGTTTAAGTGATAGAGTACAGCCTGGAACACTGGTCTTTATATCAGAAGGCAAATTATTCTTTACTCTACAGGACTGGAGGAGAGTAGGAAGGAATTTCTTCTAAGTGAGATGCTGGAACTGACTCAGTATTGTTCCACTGCCCTCTCTGCAGCCATTTCTTTATTAAATGAATTATTTCCTGCTTCTTCCTCCCTAGTGTCTTCTACACAAAACCCCCAGCTTTGGCCTCCCAGACTTTTTTACATAGATCACTCAATCCACCTGAGAAGTCATTACTTGGCTCAAATTCTGATGGCCAGTCAGCCTTTGTCAGGGCAGGAAGAGGCATGAGAGAAAATGACCCAGACTACAGGGTTAGACTGGGGCTCTCACATGGGCCACTGGCCCCTCTGGGATCTTAAGCAAGTCACGTATTGCTTTTCAGCCTTTAAGTGCCCTTCCAATTACAGCCTGCCGTCTCATCAATCAGAGAAAGCAATCCCCTTTAATGAGTTAGTGAGCTAAGTCTCAGCATGCCTAGATAATATAATGCTGCAATCGTGTGTGTGTGTGTGTGTGTGTGTGTGTGTGTGTGTGTGTGTGTGTGTGTTTTGCTGGGGATTGAACCCAGGGCCTTATGCATGTGAGGCAAGTACTTTATCAACTGAGCTGTATCACTAGCCCTAATGTTGCAATCTTGATAAAATGTTTCTCTCCTAGAGAAGACTATTTAAGAGCAAGAACCATGGTGGACAATTCAGACACAGTGAAAGATTTGAATGTTGGTCTCCACTGCTAAAAAAAAAACAGACTAGAGGACTCTAGGCATAGAGCTACTGTGGCCTGATGGCTTTGTAGCCCTGGGTGTGCCCTTTCACCTACCTAGGCCTCATTGCCAGACTCTTTAAAAGAGCACTTTATCTGAGCATGGATTACATGCCTGTAATCCCAGAACAGCTTGGGAGGCTGAGAGGTTGGAGGATCACAAGTTTGAGGCCAGTCTCAGCAAGTTAGCAAGAGCCTGTCTCAAAAATTAAAAAATAAAAAGGACCAGGACTGTAACTTAGCATTAAAGTGCCCCTGGATTCAATCGCTGGTACAAAAAAAGAAAGAAGGAAAGAAGCAAAGAAAGAAAGAAAAAGAAAGAGAAAGCTCTATTAGCCAGGCTTGGTAGTATACGCCTGTAATCCCATCTCAGGAGGCTGAGGCAGGAAGATCACAAATTCAAGGCCAGTCTCAGAAATTTAGCAAGATCCTGTCTCAAATGAAAAATAAAAAGAGCTAGGAATGGACTCAGTGGTAGATTGCCTCTGGATTCAATCCCTAGTATCAAAAAAAAAAAAAGCTGCTCATTGGGTATATTGTTTAGTTTTGCAGTAAATCACAAAGCCAGTAAACTACCTGAATAGTTACAGCCCCTACAATCAGGGTTAGTTCAATTACTGTCCTCCTATTTTCTGGATTAAGCATAGTGTGTGAGCCAGCTTTCTGTTACTGTGACAAAATACTTGAGAAACAACTTAAAGAAGTAAAGACTTATTTTGTTTCATGGTTTCAGAGGTTTCAGTGTATAGTCACTTGGCCCCATTGCTGTGGGCTTGTAGTGAGGCAGAGCAAACTTGCTCACTTCATGGTGGCTGGGAAAGAGGAGGTCGGGGGGGGGGGGAGAGAGAGAGAGAGAGAGAGAGAGAGAGAGAGAGAGAGGAGGGGGTCAAGGACCACATATTGTACTCAAAGACCCCCTAATTCCTACATCTATGCTCCATCTCCTACGTTTTTTCTATGACCTC
This sequence comes from Ictidomys tridecemlineatus, assembly GCF_052094955.1. Taxonomy (NCBI): domain Eukaryota; kingdom Metazoa; phylum Chordata; class Mammalia; order Rodentia; family Sciuridae; genus Ictidomys; species Ictidomys tridecemlineatus. Next base: position 105,917,673 of record NC_135480.1, read on the forward strand.
CCAATAATGCCTCAAATTATGTCAAATCATTAATGGATTAACCCCTTCAATCATTTCCCAAAACCTCTCCTCTGAACATCAGAGAATTGGGGACCAAGCCTTCAACACATGAGATTTTGAAGGATATTCCAGGTTCAAATCATAACACACAGAGATCTAGAACTAGATAGATCTAGTTTCAAAATCTGCTTTATTGCTTCTAGTTGTTGAACTTGGGCAAGTTATTTCATCCCTGTAGCCTAGGTTAATTTAATCTACATAGTACACATCATGCAAAAAGTGGAGATTATTAGGATTAAATAAGATCATGAATAAAGGGCTTCACAATGTGTGGCACATAGAAAAGTTCAGTGTATATTAGCTATGACTACTGCTATTTTGCATCTAATTCATTGAGCTCCCTTTGTGAGTGGGTATCATGCAAGACACTGGGGATACACACAGAAAAGACAGTAGTTCTCTTAGGAAGTTCTTTAAGTAGTAGCTATGCAGGCTCAGTTCTAAAACATTTGGAAAATGTGTGGAAGACCTAAGATCTGTCAAAGCATTAAAGAATTGAATGACTAAATTTGAATGTGTACATGTTATTTAAAACATTATTAAAACAGTGTTTGGAAGGCCCATCAAAACCCCCAGTATCTCCTAGGAACTCTAAACAGTTGCTTTCTGTAAGAAGGTAAATATCAGCTGGTGGGACTTCCAGAATGTGTTCACAGCAGAAAATCCATAGGCCACTATGAAGATGGAACTCTGCTGTGTTGAACGGCTCTGGGGGAGCCCACACATGACATTAAGGAGGAGGAAGGAACAGAGAGGCAGTGGGTAAGAAGGGTAAATGATGTCTTCTCATGACTCATGTGGGTCACTGTGCAGTAGGCAGCCAAACAGGTGTGGGAAGCATCTGAGTGTGCGTCACATCTGGATGAGAACAAGAGAAGGTGTAGCTTGTTGGAGGGAGTCAATGAATGCTTAAAATTGGTGTGCTGGGTTAATTTTAATTTACGTCAGCTTTTCCCTACTTGAGATAATCATCTCACACTTAACAGAGTAGGAGATGGGCAACCAGCAATTGTAAGGCCGTAGGTAAGTAATAGGATGGGGGTGAGATGCCCAGGTGTGCCTGGGGCCAGGCAGGAGGGGCAGCTTTCAGAGGACAGTTGTGATACCTTGAGTCTGCAAAGATGGAGGCTTTCATAATTCTCTGCAAACATTAATAATTGTACCTTTAATTTTTTTCAATGTCTAGCCCAAAAGGGAAGATGAGGAACTCATTAATATTTTTTACATATTCTGTGTTCGTTATTAAGATCTCCTGACTGATGATGATTTTATTTTTGTAATATATTCCCAGAGAACCATAAAATAGACCCTGTTGGTAAGAATTTATTTTAATAATCCAACTATATCCTCATGAATTTAATGTTTTCCTAAGAAGGTAAATAACTACTAACATTTTCAGAAAGAGAATTCTTAGAAGCAAGTTTTGCTAAGTGTCTTCACTGTTCTTTTTAATGACTTCCCAAAGGCTGGCTCACGTGAACACTGACTGTTTATTTCAAAGGAAAATCAGAGAGCGCAGCAGATATTCTACTCAAGAATCTTGGGAGTAAGGAATGAATTATGCAGAATTATTTGGGATGGTTTATGTTAGAGATTAGTCTTTGATTTACTGGTTTCCCAAGATGCATAGATTGGCTTGATCCTGCTTCACTTCTTTTCCTTTTGAAGCCTCCTCCTCTGTAAACAACTCAACCATGAATGTTTCATAGAAGTCGACAAGGAACTTGCCCTTCTATTTATTGACTGAAACAGGCACTCAAGATGTCTTTGACATCCCTTTGCCAGCAACACTGCCAAGAGGGACAGGAAAAGCAGTTTCTAGATCAGAGGTGTGTACTGGGTGCCCACTCAATGCTTGTCCCTGGGTGGCAACACTGCAAGACTTAGCTTCTAACTGCAAGTTACTTGTAATCTATCTGGGGAGGTAGAACTAAGATGGATGGAGCAACTAATTTAACCTGTTAAATATTCATCAAGTCCTTACCTGTCTAAACCAATCATGCTCAGTCTACTTGTGAAAAACTGATTTTTTTCTTTCTTTCTTTCTTTTTTTTTTTTGTATCAGGAATTGAACCCAGGGGTGGTTAACCACTGAGTCACATCCCCAGCCCTTTTTTATATTTTATTCAGAGATAGGGTCTCGCAGAGTTGCTTAGGGCCTTGCTAAGTTGCTGAGGTGGGTTTTGAACTCTAAATCCTCCTTTCTCAACCTCCCCAGCCATTGAGATTACAGGCATCCCAGTCCACCGCGCCCAACTATTTTTTTTTTCCTTTAAATTCTAACTGGCCAAATCTTGTCCCTTTAGAGGAGCAAACTTCCAAAAGTAGTTTTAGGGGCTGGGGATGTAGCTAAGTGGTAGAGGGCTTGCCTAGCATACTCTGGGCCCTTGGCTCAATTCTCAGCACCACAAAATAAAATAAGTAAAGCATATAAAAGCAGTTTTCAGACCACAATCAACATCATAGAAGAACTCATCACACTTACAAATTCTTGGCCCAAAACTTTCTAGGAGTAAGTTCCAGCAACCTGTGTCTTAACAAGTACTCCAAGTGCTATAATGCATGCATGTTCAAATTTGAGAACTGCCTGATTCAGCAGGCCTGGTATGCAATGTGAAGGTTTGAGCTCTTGGATATTTACAAAGCTGCACAGATATATTGATGCAAAGTCAGGGTTGGGAATCACTGTGCTGGCAACATTAGTGATCCAGGGATGCAGAAAACATGGCCTCTGACATGAAAGAGCTCAGAGTTTAGTGGACAATATTAAGCCACATGCCATCAAGTGCAGCAGAACAGCTTGTCTCCCTCCCACCCCCAGCCCCCCCACCAATTGAGCAGGATTCCAAAGAGTTGCAAGAAGACCTTGCAAAGTGACAGATACATAAAAGGGCCAGAGGCAGTAAGAAGTGGGAAGAACAACAACCTGCTCCTTGCTCAGCCCTGAGGAAGGCATCCATTTATGCATTTAACAAACATTTCCTGACTGTCTACTCTTGCAGCTGATTATTTATGATTTACTGCTCACCAATTACCAAAAAGGATTTGAGATAGTTTAGAATGTTAAAACACATCCAAAACAGGAATATAAATAATGTAAATTGAACACAGACCCATTAAAAGGAATAAGAGAGTAGATCTTTCAGGCACCTGAGATGAATTAATTAAGGGCTTGCAGGGAGAAAGGCACTGAGAAGGGTGCTATGGGGTTTAGTGGGAGAGAGGAAGGAGCTTATGTCCCACAAGGGAAGACAAAAGTGTACATAAATAACCATATTAAGGTAAACCTATGGTACTTTCATGACAAGCAAAGTCATTTCTGGCTGTGGAAGTGGGTACCTGTGCCTTGAAAGAGGAAGTGACTTTAAGTGCTGAAGGAAGAGGAGATTGGGCCACAGTTGGAAGCAGGAAAATGGATCAGTGAGAGGAAGAATATCCACAAAGTGCCCAAAGCAAAGAAACAATGCAAATAAGGAATAGAATAAGTCAATGGGAACTGGGAGGTCCCACTGAAGTAGATGCTAAATCTTAGAGGGTCTCATCTTCAACTGGAGAAATGTGTGTTCAGTTTACTAGTCAGGAGTGATGTCGGTGTTTTAGCAGGTGAGTCACATAGGGAAAGTTACATTAGTAAGATTCTTTTAGCAGACACATGGAGGATGGAATGGAAAGAAGGGGCATAGGTAGTAGGGAGACCACTTAGGATGCTGAGCATGGTCTAAACTCTAGGGAAGGAAGCATAGCCTGCACTGGAGACAGCAGGAGCAAGAGAAAGAAGACAGCTGAAAGCAATAGTTGGAAGTCATACAACCTACGGCGATTCAAAGTGCACTTTGTTTTGAGACAGGGTCTTGCTAAGTTGCTTAGGGTCTTGCTAAGTTGCTGAGGCTGGCTTTAAACTTGTGATCCTCCTGCCTCAGCCTCCCAAGCCACTGGGATTATGGGTGTGTGCCACTGTGCATGGCTGAGTTTACTTTTTAATGAATGAAAAACCAACTGAGGGACAATAGCTATCTGCACAGCCCTTAAAACTTTGGGATGCTCTGGCACATTATGTGCATCTTCCTCTTATGAGAAGAGACAAACTTACATATTTTCCTTTTCCAAGTATTCAACCCAGTGTCAGGCATAGAGTAAGTGCTCAATAAATTTGGATGAATAAATGAAGTTCTAGTTGGTACTAAAATGTTCTTAAAAAATGATAATGAACTAAAATTCATTAAAGTGACCTCAGAATTCTTGGAATTGAAACTAACGAAAGACTGTTGTGACATAATCAAGTACATTTTCATTTGGCTGAGGAAAAAAGGATGTCATAACAGGAGGGTCATGATCTCTACAAAGTTCTACAAAAAGGAACTATAAAAATGTGGTTTTGACAGTATCATTCCATGCTCTGCATAGGACAATCTGTTCTGATAAAAACAGATTCCTCTTCAGACTAGACAGCTTCTCCAGTTTTTATCAGCCTGACAGAGGGCCCCTCACAGCCACCATGGCAACCTCTGGCCTCTGGAGGACACCACATCTCCCAGGAGAGAGTGTTCTGAGCAAGTAATTAACCCTGGTATAAACAGGCTGCCACAAATGGCTTGACCGTAGAAAGAAGTTTGAATCCCAGCTCTAGCATATGCTGAGTCTGAAAGCTTGAGCAATTTAATTGAACTCTGGGAGCTTTGGTTTCTTTATCTGTAGAATAAGAATGAAATTAACCTATCAGAGTTATGAACATTAAAAAAATAAAATAGTATGCATGAAGCCCCTAACCTGGTATCTGGTACCTAGTATATCTGATTAGCATTCCTTGTCCATCCCTATCCCTGACCATCCCCCTGCTCAGATGTCCCTCTCATAAGTAACAAAGGCATTATAATAATAATAGAAAAATAATTCTGCATTCTGGCAGGTGCACACAGGATCATGGTGTCCATGGTGACCATCTTGAAGTACTAATTCCCTGTGGCCTCATCAGCCTCCTTTTCTCTTTTCAGAAATGCATCATTATTTGCAATTTTCTGATTTGGTAGAAATCCCCCCGGCTAGATTTGAGGACAGTCTTCTTTTTGTTCAACTGTATATCTGCAGAGACCTTTTTTAAACCCTCTTCTTAGCCTTCCCTTGATATGGCCTAAAGAAAGCATAGGGTCTCCTCAGGACCTGGATAACTTGATGCTCTCCTCACGCAGGTATATTGAAATTAGGGTGATGCAAAGGGCTGTTGACACCATCCAGCTGTCTTTCCCTTTCTCAAGTTCTGTTAAAGGTTTGCTACTTCCAATATGCTTATAAGGGCCTTGAATTAAATTTCAAGGGAAAATAAAAGAAAAATTCAAGGGGAATAAGGACTGAATTCCCTACCACAAAGCCATATAGATTTGTCCCACATTAAGATTTGTGTAAGGGGCTGGAGATGTGGCTCAAGCGGTAGTGCGCTCGCCTGGCATGAGTGCGGCCCGGATTCGATCCTCAGCACCACATACAAAGATGTTGTGTCCGCCGAGAACTAAAATAAACATTAAAAAAAAAATTCTCTCTCTCTCTCTCAAAAAAAAAAAAAAAAGATTTGTGTAAAAGCCAGGTGCAAAGTTGAGTGTCTGTTGTCCCAGTTACTCCAAAGGCTGAGATGGGAAAATCTTAAATTCAAGGCCAGTCTAGGCAACATAGCAAGGCCTCATCTTACATGGAAAAAGACAAATTCTGCTTGAAATTCAGGACTTGAGGCCATGATCCTTCCACTCCTGCAACCTTCCAACCTCCCTTCCACAATTGGCTTGTTCTTACCTTAAAGGCCTGAAGGGGGAGCAGTTGAGCCCAAGTTCTAGGAAATTGGTGGTTGGATGTAGGAAGGTTTCCTAGTACTTATGGCCGGCCTCCCTGAGTCCAGGTGCCTCTTCTCCAGCTCCCTCTCTTTTGCCCAACCCCAAGCTATGCTGTCTTCAGAGGGATTGACTATAAATGGTCATGGGGGAGGAAGCCAGAATGCCAAGAGCTAGGAGCCTGACAGAGCTTGTGCATCAGCCTGACAGCTTCAATAGCCCAGAGTCTGCATGGAATCCCAAACAACACTTGTTTCTTCCTCCCCAACCACCGGCTGCCTGCCTGCCTCCCTAGCCTTGTTTAAACAAGATGAGAGCAGGCTGTGTTTGGATTCAAAGGCCAGTGACCTTTCCCCAGTGCCAGAGAACAGGTTAGCAAGACAGCCTGGCCTGAAAGTGAGCTGCTTTCTTGCTTTAGGTCTTTCAGAGATTGGGGACCATAGGAATTTCATCATCTCAGAAGTCTGCTGTGAAAGATGGGATCTGTCCATGGCTAATGTGGATTGCTTGGGTCTGAGTTTAGGGATCATAACTGAGGGCATTGTACTAGGTATTTGTGGAAATGGGCATGTTTAGCATAGCACTTGGCACATAGTAAGAGTAGGTGACAACTTATTAAGTTCTTACTATCAATAGACCATCTTCTGAAGAAGTATTATCATTTGTTTTGGGTTGCTGAGAAAATACTTAGAGAAGTTTAAAAACACATTGGAGTTTTCACAGCCATCAAGTTAAAGAAATGGAATGTGATTCAGGGCCCATTTGATTGCAGAGATGATGCTCTGGTCTCCATTCTGTACTACCTCTTACTGTAGTGACAGGAAGATGAACATGGATTTCAACCACAGTTCTGAATAACCACTTCTTCCTCTGGGCTTCAAGTATGAGTTGAAGTTAATGACCTCTCACTTTAAGCTGAGGACCTCTAGGGAAGCTATTACCTAGAGAAGCTAATCCTTATTTTGAACCTGCTTCTACCCCTGTGTATGAGTTGAGGCAGAACAGGGAGGATCCCTGAGTTCCAGCAAAAGCAAAGGAAGAGAATGTGGTTTCTCTTACCAGGTCCAGGGAAGAGAGATATACAGATTACCTAGCATGAAAGATGTTTCCAAAAATTGAAATCCCCTTCTTTGACTGAGAGATGTCAACCTGCCAAGGTCAGGGAAAAAAAATGGGCCTGGAGAAACCTTTTCCTCTGCATCCATGCAGGATCAAGAAATAGGAAAGCATAGTGGGATAACCCCTGGTCTTCAGAGACCCCTGAATATGAAGGACCACCATATACAAGGGAGGAACAGAACAAAGCTCTGGTCCCTCCCAAAGACCAAGTGTCTATTTTTGGAACTCCAAAAATGAGCTGTCAGGACCCTGCTGGGGAGTATCCTCATAACACTGTGGTCCCCCAAAGCCAGCTGGGCTCTGAAGGTCCAGGAGGAAGTGCAAAGTGAGAGAGATTTGCTTTGGCTGTGAGGGCCTCCGGGACTCCTAGGGGAATCCACGGGCCTCATATATATTTATGTGAACTTAAGATGCTAATGAATGTTGTGGAGCCAAGAGCCCTGCTGAGTTTGTGAGCAGTTGGTCCTACTCTTAACACAGTCTTCTTTGTCTGCGGGGCTTTAGGTTCAAATTGCATATCTGGGCTTGGAATTGCAGCTGACATGGAAACCTGCCCAGGCCTACAACGGAATCACAGTGGGCTCCAGGAGGAAGCAGGAATTCCAGCCTGCTTCCTCAGAGAGTACACTGAAGCCTTGGCCTAGCTAAGGTTATCTGGTCCATTTTCCAGTGTCCAACAGACAGTGTCTAGTCTTTCTTAAATAGGGAAGTTTTTACCCCATTCTTATTCATCCATTCCAGTGACAGCAACCTGTGCAAGATCCTCCTTTTGGTTAGCAAATCTGTTTTGTAACACATGAAGCCTACTTGCTGCTCTGGGACCTGAAGATTAGCTCAGTCATCTCATAAAGACTATCTGCTTTGCATTTCTACTCCATGCTGCCTCCTCAGTTCCATCCCAATGACCAAGTTCAGTCTATTCATCATTATGCAATGACTCTGGGCCAAGTACTGGGAAGAGCAAGATGAATGAACCAGACTTCATCCTCATAATCATATGGTTTTATGTGGGGAGACATTCAAATCTATTTATTATAACAAATGAGGGCATTTGCTAAAATGGAGCCATGAACCAAAGTCTTTAGAAAGCAGGGAAAATATCAACTGGCTCTGCTTGGGAATGACGGATAAGATTTTCCAGAAGGACTAATCTCCAAGCTTGGCTTTAAAGGCCAAGTAAGCATTTTCCAGGTAAGAAAAGGAGGGGAAAGTTCATTCTAAATAGAGGGCAGAACATGCATGAAGGCAAGACTTGAAATGGTCTTGACCAAGTGGGGAACAGCAGGTCATACCAAAGGAGCTGGAACACTTCTTCCCAGTCTGCAGACAGCACGTAGCCACAGTCTGCAGTAAGCTCTGATGCCAATCTGGCTGCTGAGCCAAAAGAGCAGGCTGCCCTGGGAAGGGTGGCATGGAAGGCCCTGGGGAGGCTCTGGAACTAATTCAAGCAAAAGAAAGAGCCACTGAAGGACAAGGGGGCACTTACATGTTTTGCAATTTTTTTTAAAAAGTTTAAGATGGTAAATTTATTATTTTTAAAAAGTTATTATTATTTTTACTTGTTGCAGTACTGGCAATTGAACCCAAGGCCTCCTGCATGCTAGATAAGGGCTCAAAAATATTGAGCTACATCCCCAAGCATGTTTAACAACTTTTAAGTAACATTTAGAAATAAATGTCATCAGTATTTAGTATACAAAACATGAATTTAAGGCCGAAATAATGAAGACAATAACAGCTGCAACCACTCTTAACAGAGAATTTTCTTTCTAGTCTCTTTTTCATGCATTTATACATTGACATAGTATAGAGTTTTTTTGTTTGTTTGTTTGTTTTTTCTGATGGTGCTGTGGATCGAACCCAGGGCCTTATGCATGGGAGGCATGCACTCTATCAATTCAGCTATATCCCCATCCCCTAGATTTTCTAATATACACAGTTCTATGATTTTCTTTTCTTCTCTCTCTCTCTCTCTCTCTCTCTCTCTCTCTCTCTCTCTCTTTTTGTGGTGCTGGGAATTGAACCCAAGGCTGTAGGCATGGTTAGGCAAGCGCTCTACCACTGAGCCATGTCCCTAGTTCCAGTTCTGTAATATTTTTACTACTCAACATTATGTCATAAGCATTTATCCAAGTCATAAAAATTTCTTTGTAGTCAGTGTTACTAAAAGCATTCTATTCAATGGTATGGGTTCAGAAATCCTAAATCACTCAGCCACTTGCGGATTTGGGGACATTTAGCTTGTGCCAATGTTGTTGTGGCAATAGATGGTTTTGCAAATAACCTTTTGGACATTATAGGTTTGGTTGTTGTTGTTTTTCAGTACTGGGAACTGAATTAAGGGACTTGCACATCCTAAGCAAGTACTCTACCATTGAGCTGCACCCCAGCCCTATGAACATTATATTTGATTATGTGCTTAGCATAGATTCCTAACAATGGAATCACTGGGCCAAAGTTATAAATGTTTTTCAAATTGCTGGAGCAGACTTTTAAACTGTTTTTTCAAAAGATCTATGCTGTCTGCCCCCATTAAAAATGTATTAATATTCCTGGATTAATACATATATCTTTGTCTTCACCATCATGCATGTCGTCTCTGCAGGAGCTTTTATATCTTGTACCGTTGGACCTAGGCCAGAGCTTCACTCTTTTTTCACTTCCTCAAAGCCAGCACCCCTTCTTCCAGACTTCCTCAGAATAATTATCAGTAAGGGATAATATAGTTTGTTTTATTCTCTCAGAAAAAACTCATTTTCTGGAACAGGGTAGTAGACAGCAACATCCCAGAGTGAGCTGCATGTTGTCTGTTGGGAACAGCTGCATTGTTGTATTAGAGCTCATATGATTGTCTATGACATGGGACTGCTCCACTTTGGCTGGATTCACGGCATAGCCCAGCTTTCCTCGGAGAGTCCCTGGTGCTGGCCTTTTACTCCTAAGGTATTCACATGATAGTCAGACCACAATGCTGCTTCTCTTGGTAAAGCACAGTCTTACCTAAGTGCATTCAGAGACACATGAAGACGTAGGCTGACATTCTTTTTTGTACATGCCAGATGGAAGTCTGTGCATAATAACCACAAGGGAATGACTGCATCGTGCCTGGCTCATTACGAAACATGTTAATGGGCATGATCTCATCTGCAGAGATGGTGTGATTAATGAAAAGAGCACAGACTTGGCTACTTTGTGATTTGGATGAGTTTTTAGTCTCTTAGAGCCTAACTTTCCTCCTCTGTAAGATGGGAACTAGTGTTATTGTTTTGCAGCTACACAAACTGAGGCTCAGGGATAAGGGACTTGCCTAAGGTCATATAACTGATAAAGATGCTATCCACGGCTCCCCACTTCCCCACCACATTTTTTAAATTACAGGCTTATGCATCTAGTCTTCTTAAGCTTTCCACCTGATGTAGGGGCCAGGACATTTCTCTTTACAGCATGCTCTTCCTTCCCTTACTGGAATGTTCTCTCCACTACAACATGTCATGTCATCTCATATTTCCTTCCATTAGTAGTTCTTTAGGGATAGAAAATAGTTTAAAAGTTGTTTTTTTTTTCCGTAGCATACTATGCTTAATATAAAATTCCAAATGTTTCCTTCTTTCCTAGTCAAGGAGGCAAGATGGTTTACAGGAAGGGATGCCAAGAATAAGGATAGTCTGAACTAAACCACATTCTATCCCGAATCTGGCTCATTTTCCACTTTACACTACAGCACCGGCTCCTGAAATATATTTCACACCCCTGCCATCGAGTCTCCTTGAGCTGTTTTGGTAAGCACTGAAAAATAATAACAGAGCCTCCCACTTGCTGCTTCCTGCCTCCCCTGGAAGATGTGTTTAGTCCCTGGGGAGGCTTTTTGTGATGGATGATCTTGCTAGCTCCTCCATCTTCTGGAGAAGGTCCTTCTGTCTAGAGGCAACAATGTCAGGTCCTTTCTATTCTCTTTTCTATTTAAGGCCCTTTGAGGTTTTTTAATCCAGAAATTAGAGAGTATTTAGGATTTTTTTTTGAGAGAGGAAATGTTTTTTTAATATTTATTATTTTTTTTAGTTTTCGGTGGACACAATATCTTTGTTTGTATATGGTGCTGAGGATCGAACCCCGGCCGCTTGAGCCACATCCCCAGCCCTAGGATTTTTTTTTTTTTTTAATGGTTGAAGGTTATTAATTCCTACCTTTTTGTTCAACCCATTTTTTCCCTTAACTTAAGCCATCTGGTTTGCCCTCATTGTGAAACATGTTAGTGGGATGTGACACTTTTGAAAGTACAGGCAGGGAAATGGGGAGAGAGGGCTCTATTGCAAAAGTGACAGCTTTCCCTTCCCTCCACATACCTCAGAAATATAGCTGGAAGCATTTTAGTTTCAGCTGGCTTGAGATTTACTTGGGGGGCTGAGGATATAGCTCAGTTGGTGCTTGCCTCTCATGCACAAGGCCCTGGGTTCAATCCCCAGCACCACACACACACACACAGAAATTTACTACGGAGCATAGTATTTCTTAACCAGGGCTGAAAGCTTATAAGTCTCAGTGTCAACTGGGAACAGAACATGATGGGTTCCATATATCAAAGAATTTGCAAAGGGGGATGAATGTCTGTCATCTGGATCCAGAGTAAGTATGGAAGAGCTTACTCTTAAGGAGCACATCCTGGTCTCCGTATCACATGGGAAATTTAAGGTTCATACAAGTTTTACTTCTACAGCTGTGAGTTAAGAAATCTCACCTAGTGATTCCCTAGCACTGAGTATAAACTGTGGTGTTGGCCCATGGTGAAGTAATAAAAACATGTAGACAATCCAATGTGTGTGCAAAATGAGTTAATATTAATAAAATACATAGAACATATACTATATAGTTAGCACTCAAAAAATGTAATAAACAGCTGTCTGGATACTATTGTCAACTGTTTTTTTGTTATTGTTGAAATGTCATTTCTTTTCAGGAATAAGTTTGTTTGTTTGTTTATGGTACTGGAGTTTGAACATAGGGCCTCACACAGCAAGGTAAATGCTACCACTAAGCTACATCCTCACCCTTTTAAATTTTTTTTATTTTGAGACAGTCGTAGTAAGTTGCCCAGGCTGGTCTCAAATTTGTCATCAGCCTGTCTCAGCCTCCTGAGTAGCTGAGATTACAGGTGTATACCACCATGCTTGTTTTTTTTTTAATTTAATATTTATTCTTTAGTTATAAATGGACACAATACCTTTATTTAATTTTTATGTGGTGCTGAGGATTGAACTCGGTGCCTCACACATGCTAGGCAAGCACTTTTCCTCTGAGCCAGAACCCCAGCCCACCATGCCTGCTTTTTAAAGGAATGATTTAACAGCAAGATGATGGTTTATATTTTTTTGTTTCAGTCTATAGTCAGCAATATTTTAAAAGTGGGTCCTTGATTTTGTGCCCAAATTTACTTGTGGAATTTTATTGGTTCCTAAAATCTAAAAATCTGAGAAACGCTAATCTAGGCACATCTATACTTCAAATCAAATTTTGTCTGATTCCTAAATACTTTCATTTTTGTGGCCATTTGGGCCTTTCAGATTTGTTCACAAGGACTGGATGTGCGTGGAAGGGGGCAATAGACTAGTGACTCAGTGGCTCCACTGCCCTGTAAGTTTCCTTCCAAGGTTGAGAGTGAGCACAGAGATTCTAGCCCCCAGAGCTCTGTTCAGAACTCTGTCCCTCCATTTTGAATGCCAGTCTCTCCTGGCTCACTAGCACTTGCTAGGACTGTTGGAGGTGGAAGCTATAGCTCCTCTGGGATGGAGCCTCAATGGTAACAGTCAAGCCTGTCAAGCCAAGCCAAGCCTCATCTTTGCAGAGAGATAACCATGTGTGTGGAGAAGCAATGGAAGAGTCTCCCTGGTTCTGTCACACATGCGAATCACCATGGCGGGAGTCATCTAATTCATACGTGGGAAATGTCATGAGAGGCACTGGGGTAATATTGTGCTCAGCTCAGTCCTTCGCTGAGGTTTAGGACAAGTGGGTCACTCTTTCATTTGTTCAGCAAGTCTTTATTTCATACTGTTACATGCTGCAGAGGCTGCCAAGAGCAGTCAGATCAGGATCATGCCTTCAGAGAACTTATGGTACAGAAAGAAAAAGAAGCCATGTGTATGAATAATTATATTTGAAATGTTGGCATAATGGAAAGTCTATGGGAGTTTAGAGTAGTTAGAGATAATTTTGAAAGAGGGAAATGTAGGGGCTCTTAGGATAAAGATGGCATTTTAGGCCATATGGGCTGTCTTAAAGTAAGCCTCTGCTTTTGAATTCAGGGCCCTTCCTTCCAAATCTTCAGTGCTCTAAGTGTAGTTTTGCCCTCTTTGCTGGAATGTATATTTGGGGCATGGGGAAGGGTCTCAGGAGGCAAGGATGAAGACAAGGGGACAGATGGGGAGATAAGAAGTGGACACTGGCCCTGTCTCCCTGTTTCCTGGATATCTTCTAGGAGACTCTGGATGACTCATTCCATCCTTGATGAATCAGAAACCCTGAAAAGAGGGGAACTTGAGTTAGAGGACCAAGCCTGTGGGTTCCATTTTTCTTAATTTTTCATCCACAAAAACTTGACAGTGAATTTATTCTTAAACTTAAAGGGTTCATGGAAATCCAGAGAAGCCAAACAGAGTTGGAAATGTGGGCTCTGGCCTCAAGATGAAAATAAATTAGAAAATACACAGCAGCAAGGAAGTCTGATAGGTCCTACAGGATCTGGACTATGGCTGAGCCCCGGTGTAAAATTCCACAAGGGATCAGGGAAGGGCCTTCATGATCCTTCAGGAGCATTTCACTGGCGCCTCCATGAAGATTTGAACAAGATTAGAACCTCAAAACTTCATTAGTAAGGAAACCATGCTTTTCAGATTTATGATATCTATTTAAAATATCTTGACTCTAACAATTGTTTCATGGATATATATATATATATATATATATATATATATATATATATATATATATATATATACCAAAACTTCACAAATTGCATGCTTCAAATGTGTGCAGTTCATCTGTCAGTTATAGCTCAATATGGTTGTTTTTCAAAAAGCCCTCCACAGAGCAATACCCTCAATAACTCAGGACTATGCTACACACAAATTAGGCTCCTGTGAAATACCCTTGTTGGTGCTAAGTCATTCTGCAGGGGAGGCCAAACTTGTCAACATGATAAAGACAGTTCAAGTGGGAGAACATCCAAGTTTTCATCATCTCTCACTTGGATTCCCACCATCTTCCTTCCATCTCTTCACCCTGGCACCTTTGTCATTTCCACAGTCCCAGAGACCCATGCTCAGTCTTAGCTTTTGGTCATTTGCTAATTGAGTGCCAGTGGACAAATTATTTCTCTGAATTTCAGCAGTTTGCTCCTGCATCAAGTGGAGTTATTTTAGGGAGATTAATTTGTGGAGATTAATTGAGTTTACATATTAGGTGCCTGGCACATAACATGACCTCAATTAATGATACTACCATGATGCTGATAACTAGGGAGAAAAGCAAAAGGAAACAGGAGCATTTCACTGTAAAAGAGAAGAGCCGATGGGAGACAATATATGAAGGGTCTTTGTTCAGCTATTTGAAGGGCTTTTGGGAAAAAGGAAGCTATGGGTAGGCTGTTGGGTAGAAGATATAGCTATGATGAAGTAGAAAGGATGCTGTCTCTGAAGCTTCCTGGCCCTGTGTCTTTAGGCAAGTCCCTTAAACCCCTCTGAGCCTCAGTTTTCACATTTTTAAAGAGGGGGCTGGCACTGTGTACTTTAGATTATGGTTGTATTACATGAGATTATATGTATTTGAAATGTCTAGCATACAACCTGTCACAGATAAATGTTTCAAAACCTCCCTTTGTAAACGTGCAAGGTAATTATGGCATTAATCATCAAGCCCTCAGCTGGGGGCAGTTTCCATGAAGGGAGACTGCCCCTCAGAGTAGAAAGTCTTTCCTCGATTTTATTCTGCCATAAAGAAAAATGAAATATGTCATTTGCAGTAAAATGGATGGAACTAGAGACCATTATGTTAAGCAAAATAAGTCAAATTTAGAAGGTCAAGGGTCATGTGTTTTCTCTCAGATGTGGAAGCTAGAGAGAAAAAAGAAATAGAAAGGTGAAGGTGGATCTCAAGAAAATCAAAGGGAGATCTGTGGAGAAAAGGACCCAAGTCGGGGGATATGGAGAAGTGCTGGGATATCGGCCAATTTATTTTGTTATATTATGTACTGTGTCCAGGTAAGAATAAGTAACAACAAACTCCATCAGTATGTACAACTATGATGCACCAATAAAAAACTGGGGGGGTTGGGGGAGAAAGTAATTCCTCATGTTGAGAGCTATCTTAGGAAAGGGCTTTTTGCAAATACTGAGTTTTTGCTGTTTTCATAAATAGAGGTTGGCTAATCATCTTCCTGGAAGTGATTTCTGTTGGTGGATGGGACAGATCAATTTGTAAAAGTGTTCATCATTTAATCTCCTGTACCAGAAAGAATAGGGAAGACTGGGGAAAAAGGAAGCTGCACAAGCAAGTGGACCCTCATTATAACAAATGCTGCAATGTCAAGCCTTATAGCAGTCAGAGGGGACTTGGCACACAATAAATCTTGTAGCAACTCTAAATATTGTCATGCTGGTGAGGGCAAACCACATCTAAACCATAGCACTTCCCATCACTTCCCAACAGTGCCTGAGGTGGGTGCCCCAATCAGCCTGTAAACCAAGAACATGTGCTATTTCCAGAATGAAACTGAACAACTATTTCACAACAGCCTCCACTCCCACATGTCCTTTCCCCACCTCTTCTTATGCTCCAGGCTCTCAGACTCCACATTCCACCCACTTGCCTGCCCCCTGATGCAATGCTCTCAAATGACTTTGCTTTCACCTCCTAGTACACATATTTTCTTTTTTGGGGGTTGGGGTGGGGGAGTACTGGGGATTGAACCCCTGAGGCAATTCACTCCTGAGCCACATCTCCATTTTTATTTTTTATTCTGAAACAGGGTCTCATTAAGTTGGTTAGGGCCTCACTAAGTTGCTGAGGTTGACCTTGAATTTGTGATCCTCCTGCCTCAGCCTTCCAAATTGCATGTACCACCACACCCAGCCAGGTACACATATTCTTTCTCCACTGTTAGCTAAAGAATATTCCAATTTATTGACCACCTTTCCCCAAAAAGTCTCATTTCCATTATTTCCTATTCCAAACATTTTAGCATGAAATCTATTCTATCTGACATTATTCACTATTTTCTCTTTCCTTTGTCAATCTCCGACCAGACTGTTAACAAGCAGGGTCTTGGGACATGTATGGCTCCATCTCCACTCAAAAGAACACACACAATGAGTTGCTCCTTTTTTTTTTTTTTAATATTTATTTATTTATTAGTTATTGGCGGACACAACATCTTTGTTTGTATGTGGTGCTGGAGGATCGAACCCGGGCCGCACGCATGCCAGGCGAGCGCGCTACCGCTTGAGCCACATCCCCAGCCCGAATGAGTTGCTCCTTAACTGAAATTCTTATTTTCTTATAAGATCCACCTACAACCAAGTCCTTTGAGATCCTGGGGAAAATAACATGCATGGAAGAAATTGCTTTAAAATCAGATCTACATCTGAGACATCTCCCCATTTTATGAGTAAAGTGATGGCTTGATTTCAGGGAGGGATTAATATCAGCCCAGAAATCAGTTTGGTCTGAAACAGCTCTAACTGAATGGATGAACACATTCATCTCCGGCCCTGCCTGTCATTCTCTTCCTCTGGGCTGCCCTTCTCTCTAACTCCCTACTGAGCATGTGACTTGGAATAGAGAGAGTCAACAAATGTGGGTTATGCTTCTTTTAGTTCAAGGCCACACTGCAATCCCAGAAATACAAATGACTTTCCCACCTTGCTTTGTGCCTTTCATATTAACATTGGATAGGCAGGTTTAAGAGAAAAAAAAAAAAAAGATTAACAGAAGATAATGCACTGAGCCCATTTAAAAGAATTGAACAACTGCTTTCACCCAAATTTTCTGCAAGATAAATCAAGGTCTAGAGAAGTCAATGAAGCACCTGATGACTCTACCAGCCCCTTCCGCACCTGGAGCACTGACTGGATTACTTCTGTTCACATCCAAGACAGGCAACCATCATGGGCAAGAACAGGCACGACGTCACTGATAGCTTATTTGCAAAGCCAGGTTAGATTCTTATGATGGGGAACCAGGCAACAAAGGGAACACATGTGGGTTTGGAATATCTTGGATAAACTGATTATTTTGTCAGGAGCTACCGAGGGTCTGCTGTTTGTCAAGTATGGCTCCTATTATACACATTACCCTTTTGGCTTTTATTTCACATCTCTGAGCCCTGGGGCCCCAAGAACACAGCCTGCTACTGTCCTGGCATATGCTGTGGCTTATTTGCTACCACTGTGACATTCTAGATGGTTCCTAATCAAGGGACATAGCCAGGGAACCAGGAAATTGCAACACCCTCCTAAGAACGTCATTGTTGGAAGGAGAAGCGCATCTGGAATACTAAACAGAAGATGGTGGAACAGAAGATCTTAACCATTGCTCACTCATGTTTACACAATGCTGAATCACCTACCACCCTTCTCCTATTAGGGTTTTGGTATGAGGTGTCCCCCAAAAGTGCGTGTGTTATTACAGGAATGTTCAGAGATGAAATGAGTGGATAGCAAGAGCTGCAACCTAATCAGTTCAGTTTGAATGGACTGACTGGGTGGAAACTGTAGGCAGGTGGGTCCTGGCTGGAAGAGGTGTGTCACTGGGGGCATGCCCTGAAAGGGTGCATCCCCCCACCCCCCTCCTGCACCCCGTGTCTCTTCCTCCCTTCTTTCTTTGCTTCTTGGCTGCCACAAGGGGAGCAGCTTCTCTACACTTTGGGCCCAGAGCAATGGGCTTGGCCATCTACAGACTGAGGCCTCTGGAACTGTGAGCACCAAATAAACTTTCCCTCCTATAAGTTGTTCTTATCTTGTATTTTGGTCACAGTGATGAAAAAGTTAACTAATTCAATTGAACAGAAGACCCTAACCCCTTTCCACTATTTACAAACCTAAGTCTTTTGTAGCATTGCATGGCATCCACAATTACAGAAAATTCTGTCCCAGTTTAGTTAATTCAGGTGTGAACTTCCAATTCCCTAACTCTTGTTGAAGATGCTTTAAGTCCTACTCTAGAGCTTCTCAAATACTATGTGTGTGTGTGTGTGTGTGTGTGTGTGTGCATTTGTATGTGTGTTTTTAAATAACTTCATGAGGATCTTGCTCTGAAGGCAGATTCGGGTTCAGGGTTTGGAAAAGTTCTGAGAATCTGCATTTCTATAAAGTTCCCCAGTAAAACCAGAGGCTAGTGTGAAGATCACACTTGAGGTGGCGAGATAATACTAAGGTGACTCACCAGATGATTTTTTCAAAACTGTTCAGGTTTCAACCCTAAAGATCCTGTATTTCACATCCTCAGAAACCCCATTCCTGGGCAAATTAGGATGGCTGCTCACTGTACCTACGGTCAGTACCATTATCTAATGGCAATTGTCTTTCAAAGAAAGCTCCCTGAATGTCCACGTAATGGGTAGGGGTGAAGAGAAAAAAAAAAAAAAAATGAAGAGGGGAACCAGCACAGAAGCCCTGCTGAAAGCTATGGGATGCATAATCTACTCACAACAGAGTTCATGGTCATTTAGAGCAAGGGGAAAAGAAGTGATTTGGGAACTAGAAGACCTAGCTTCTAGTTTTGATTTGACTCACTGAGGTACACCAGAACAATTGCTTAACCTCTCTGAACCTTATTTGCAAAACAATCTGACAATATCTGCCTCACAACACTGCCATTCAGATTAGATGAGTTAACATGCATGTAAGCACTAAACCTGGAGATCCTATGTTTTAAGTCCCAGCTAAATTTTCTGTGATCATTGCCTGACTTGTATTTTTTCTGCTTACTCTGCCTCTGTAATAGCCTGGTAGGGTTGGTAATAAACAAGGTGAACCCAACAAGGCAGAAGAGAAGCAGGAAAAGAGAAGGAAGAGTGGCTTAAACTCCATGCAGGAGGAAAGGGGCCCCTGAATTGGCTCAGGGCCCACACATGATTCTTTAGCCATTCACCTCGGAGGACCTAAGAGGGCCAGAGCAGGAGTCAGTCCACATTGCTGGGTTGGTATGCTATTCCCTGCTGCAGTCCCAGGAGAAGACCGAGAACTCTAAATGGCATTGTAATGTCACCTATGCTATTCAAAAGTTTTGAACAAGCCACGTGTGGTGGCCCATGCCTGTAATCCCAATGGATCAGGAGGCTGAGGAAGGAGGATGGCAAATTAAAAGCTCGCCTTAGCCACTTAGTTGGGTCTTCTCTCAAAATAAAAAGGGCTGAGGATGTGGCTCAGTGGGTTAAGCACCTCTGGGTTAAATCTCCAGTCTCTCCTCCTCGCCCCCAAAAAAGGTGTGAACAAGCAGCTCTGGGAGTACAGAGTTCTCAGCCTGGAGAGTCAGCGAATCCAGGAATGCAGATATGGTGATATTGAGTTTTTGAACCCCTGTTCTTAAAGGATGGGAGGAAGGGCAGAAGATGTAACAAGGCCCAGGGGAATAGAAAGTCCATAGTGAGGAGGTATTTGTGAGCCAGGTGTGGGACTTGAGGCAAAGGACCTCTGTAAACTTGGGGCCACTTGGCAGTCCAATCTTTCAGGGGTAGATCTCCTGAAAGGTTATGGGGGCGGAGTGCATCAGGAGAAGGAGCAGAAAGGAAAGACACAGCACTGAGGGTTATCTGTATAGAGCTCTCTCTCAAAAGAAAGAGAGAATTTTTTAATATTTATTTTTTAGTTTTCAGCAGACACAACATCTTTGTTTGTATGTGGTGCTGAGGATCGAACCTGGGCCGTACGCATGCTTGAACCACATCCCCAGCCCAGTATAGAGCTCTCTCTCCCTCTCTCCTTTGGTGTTAGACTGAGAACAGGCCATTTGGGGTCTGGAGAGGGAAGGAGCAGGAGGAAGGTCAGGCTACCATGGCAGTATGTGGAATAGAGTCACCTGGGTTCCTCAACGCCTGGGAAGCCGCAGGGCTCTAGGAAGAGGGTGTAAGAAGCAGTGGAGATGAAAGGGGGTGCGGAGAGGTGGCCTCATTTCCAGACCTTCCTCCAAGGAGGACAGAGAGGGCAGAACCTGCTGCTCTTAGTTACAGGCTGTAGTGGGGGTGGGGGAGGAAACTCCCTCAGAGGGAAGTGGATGGGGACAAAACCTCAGCTGAAAACCCAGACTTCACCTGCCTGGCCCGAGGATGCATTTGGAGCAAGACTTCTGGGCCTGCAAGAATCTGGGACACCAGTTCAGCCCTCTCTCATCAGGAGAAAAATCACACTTTGCTGCTCAGGTGAGCAGAAAAGAACAGATTTTTCTTCTCACCTTGAAGTTTGCCTTTCCTTCTGAATTTAAAAAGGAAATGTAATTCAACACATCTTGAATTTGGGTGTTGGGCTCTTCAGAGTCTAATTTTGGTCAGGACATGACTGCTTGAGATCATAGGAATCTATAGTTCCTTGGAAGGCGGCCCTGAGTGGCCTCCTGCTGTGTATCAGCAAGTCATGATCCATGTTAGGAAGACCCTGTCAACAATAGATCAAATACATTAAGAAGGTCCCACAAGATTAGATCTAGTGACACCACAGCCACCTTGGTGTGTAAGTACACTTTAATTTTGATTAGGGACAGAATCGCCTGGTAACAATTTCTCAGAACAGATCCTGTTAGGTTTTGAATCTGAATGTCCCCCAAATTTGTGTGTTGAAGGCTTGGTCTCCAAGGAAGCAATATTCAGAGGGAGGGCTTTGGAGAAGTGAGTGGATCATGAGGGCTCAGACCTCATCAATGGAATCATCTCTTGATACCTGAAGAGAGTACTAGGAGGAGGTAGAAACTGGAGGCAGGTAGGCCTCCTTGGAGGAAGTAGGTCACTGGGGACGTGCCTGGAAGGGTTTATCTTTTCCCCTTTCTCTCCCTCTCACTCTCTCTTCTTCTTGGCATCCATGAGCTGAGCAACTTTTCTCTTCCACGCACTTCTACCATGATGTTCTGTCTGCCTCACCTCAGGCCCAAAGCAATGGAGTGGCTGACCGTGGACTAAGACCTCTGAAACTGCTGGCCAAAATCTTCCCCCACCAAGTTATTTGTGTCAGGTGTTTTGTTTATCGTGACTAAAACTAACACATATCCCTATTATTAAGCTTCATGTAACTGTGCCTGTTACCTTTGCTATCTTTTCATTTCTGACTTCCCAGCTCCATGTTTACTTTACAGAAAGTAAACTGAGCTCAAATTTACCATTTTGTTATATCAAGCTGTACAGCACAGGACAAAAGACCTAACCTAAGTTTTCTGAGGTTAGTAAGAATAATACCAACCTCATTGATCATTGTAAGGACACCAAAATTACTTGTATGAGAATCCCTAGCATGATGCCTAGTATATAGTAAATGCTCAATAAAACTACCTGACACTGAAAGCAAAAATGAAACAAGCAGTTATTTGCCCAAGCTGGGGCAGTCCACATTGGCATAGGTATTAGAGAGCATGTGGTAGAGAAGGCACAGCTTGAGAAAAGACTTACATGCTGTGATGTTGTTTCAGCGACCTGCAGACAGCATGCTAAGCAGCATAGGAAGGGCATCTCTTGCCCAGGGATAAATAAAACAAAAAGTTACTCTCCTGGAGCAGTTGCAGACAGATGGGGCACAGATGGGGTCTATGAGTCCCTTGGGGTCCTGGAGCAAGGCGATATTACCCAAAGGACACCAGGAACTTGCCTGCAGGGCAGAGGAGCAGCCATGGCCAGAACACTGAAGACTGACCCAAATCAGCTGTCTTCCAGCAGGTTCCACAAATACCCCTGGGCTGACCCTCCCCCAGCAAAGACAGTCACAATAACAATAGATGTTCGCTATTCATTATGTACCAAGTAGGGGGCTGAAATTCTTTACATACATTAGCTTCATTTAATTTTTCTCTCACATACGTGCACACTATGACATTGTTACTGTCGAGAAAAATAAGGTTAGGGAGGTGAAGTAATCTGCTCAAGGTCATGCAATTATGCAGCACCCCAGACAGGCTTCAAGCCAGGGTCTGGGGACTCCAGAGGCCAGCTCTTATAGCAGTTGCTCCATGGCTGGTCCACATGGGAAGCTTTATGCTCCATCCCCCTGCTCTTCCCTTGAAGAGTGATTGGAAATAATTGGAACTGTCATTGGAAGTAATGAGAAGTGACAGAGTTTGGGTTAGAAGGCTTATTGCTCCAAGTCTGAACGATCCCCACAAACCCAGGCCTAAATTTAAACAGTGAAGTCACAAAGCAATTTCCCTCTCAGGGATTGGATCCCCACCCCCAACACCATCCAGAAAAGAAATAAGAATGTCAGGGGCTGAGTCTCTTTTCCTGATAATGAAAATTCCTCCCTGACTTGATCCTATTCTCTTTCCACATGGAGGAAAACCATACAGACTGGGTGAACAGACTGCCCTTATTAAGAGCTTCAAATTCACTGATAGAATAATTCTTTCTTTTTCTTTTTAGCCTCCCATGAGGGAAGAGGCAATAGTGGTAGCTATGTAGCTGGCAGGTTGTGATGAAGAATGACACCATAACTTTCAAGAGGCAAGGTCTTGGGGAGATTCAATCCCTCCAGGAAGTACCTGGCCAAATGCCAAGGACACACGCTGATTAATGCATCCTTTTCGATGCTGATGGGGTGATCCATCACCCCCGACCCCTGCTTATTTAGCACCAAGCTCACTCACATGAAAGTGCCGTGAGGAATATGAAAAGATCAGACATAGACCCTGAAGACCACAGAAGAAATACCGGACCTTCACAGATGACACGCAAATAAGTTGCCTCCTCCTTGAACTCCTAGAAATTTTGGTGCTTTCCTACATGATCTCTCTGTCCTTTCTGTAATTTCATGTTTATGATGGTCTCCCCACTGGGTGAATTCTTAGGGGACAGAAATTGTTATTGGAGTCTCAGAGCCTAGCTTCGGATCTGAAGACTGCAAGGCTCATCCCTAATTTTTAAAATTAGGGCATTTTGGGGGGGTACTGGGGATTTTGGGGGTGACCAGGAGCACTTTACCACTGAGCCACATCCCCAACTCTTTTTATTCTCTATTTTGAGATAGGGTTTTGCAAAGTTTCTTAGGGCTTCCCTAACTTAATGAGGCTGACCTTGAACTTGCCAATTCAGCTGCCTCAACCTCTGGAATCAATAGGACTACAGTTGTGAGGCACCATGCCTGGCCCTTCTGTAATTATCTTGTGAGGGAATCAGTGTGAATGCAGTCAGAAATGGCAGGGTAAGATTCGAGTGCTAAAGAACACACAGGGAACAGGGTAGGAGGCACACACTTATAATCCCAGTGACCTGGGAGAGGCTAAGGCGGTAGGATCACAAGTCTGAGACCAGTCTGGGCAAGTTACTGAGACCTTGTCTCAAAATAAAGCAAATAAAAATATGGGCTGGAAATGCAGCTCAGGGTAGAGATCCCCTGCGTTCAGTTCCCAGGACCACACCACAAAAGAATAAAGAGGATAAAGGGGGAACATCGAATTCCCTGAAAAAGAATGATCTCTGGAAAGGGTGCTGCACAAACACCAGGTTGGTTTAGCTTGGTTTTCCCTGCTCTGCAGTCCCTCTGCCTTCCTCCTCTTCCCTCCTTTTCTGGCCTCTCCTTGTTTCCCCTCCCCCTGCCCCTAGCCTTCCTCTTCTGTCTACTCCAGCTTTCTGACCCAGTCTTTCAAGACCTCCTCTGCTGTTTCTCTTTAGAAAAACTTCCAATATTCCACACTGATTGGGGAGCTATTCTGAAGAGAGCGCTCATTTTCTCCTCTCAGTATGGGCGCAAAGGAAACAGCTTTCTTCCCTGCCTTCTCTTTAAACAAAGCAGTTTTCAGTCTTATCACCAGCAGACTTTGGCTGAGATTGCACATTGAACTGACTGCCACTCACAAAATCAAGGTCTGATGTCAGCATTCTTCCCCATGTGGGTCTGCAGGGTGCCAAAGGAAATACACTTTTATTCTCCCAGAATCCAGACATTTAGGAGGCTCAGATAACCAGAACTGTGGTGGGGAGGGGGGCAGGGGGAGAGGGAGAATGGTAGAATCTCCATTCTTTCAGAACTGCAGAAAATAGGAATTTTACTAGAAAAAGCAATATACAAGCAAGTCCTACCCCTCTCTAAGGCTTCACCCTCCACAGCCTCAAGATCATGGCTAAGAAGGGAGACTGCATCAGTCCCCAGAGCAGGGCACTCTACACAGTAAGCTCAAGGGCTACAAAAGGACTCTAAGTAGAAGGGATTAGTAATCCACACATGATATATGACTAGTGACTCAGTTATAAACAAGTCATTAAATCAAACAAACTACTTATGAAAAATTTGAATGAACCTGGGAAGAGTGTGGGTGATAATAAATATTCCAACAGAATTTCCCACTTTGGGATGTATTGGTTTAGCACCCCATTGTTGTGGCCTCTGTGTCAGCCAGATACTACCTTTTTGGCCACACAGCCATGATTTCAGAATAATAGCATCTCTCCTGGTAAATGGAAGGCACATGGTGTTTGGAATCCCAAGTCCTGGCTTGATGTCCCAGCTCACCTGTTTACTATCAGCGTTTTCCTAAGAAGCTTATTTTACTTCTTTAAGCCTCATTTTATTTATTTGTAAAATGCAGTAATAACAATGACATTTACTCTCAGAGAACAATTAGAGGGAGAGATAAGTTATGCTAATGTAGTTAAGAAACTGCTTCACCATTACAAATATTAGAAATTAAATACATCATCAGAATACTCCTGCTCTATATACTCTCCTCTCAGGGTATAATAGTGAGCTAATAATAAATAATATGCAACTCATATTTCAAACCCCAAGCGCAGATTCAAATCCATGCAAGGAATCCATTAAGCTATACATTTAATAGGTACACATTATTATATGCAAATTGTGCCTTAAAATTAGAAGAAAATGCTTAATGTTTGCAAGTTGTTTCACACAATACTCTTTACACTGAAGTCTCTCCTGGGTGTCTATTCTTTTTGGAGTTTTGTAGGTAATGGCCTAGGATAAGGTCCTTTGTATTTCAGTTACTGAACTTCCTGGGCAGGGAGATCTGGTCATTATCCTGACCTCGAATGATGTTCCCTGGTTCACAGAGCCACAGCGCAGTTGCAGGATGGAGGTTATGACTATTTTCTTTGTGTTGGTTCATTGGCTCTTCTGGGTTCATAATCATATGCCACATATTGCTATGAGTAGACAATAACTGAAAAAAATCAAGCATGGCAGTACCCAGGTCTTCCTGATCACAATCATATTTTAACCAGCTAGCACAATCTTAGAATTCAAAACCTCACAATTTGAGGTAGTAGCATAAGATCTAACCTTAGGCTAATATCCTCATTGAACACAGGAGGAAATTTTGAGGGTGGTATGACTTTCCCAGGATAACCCAGAAAAATTATAAAGGTTGAAGCCACTGATTTCCAGTCCCACTCCTTGTATGCACACACCAACATCTTTGGAACTTAGGGTATTAATTCCTTTCTCCTAAATGTGCCAGACATTAAACATGACACTGCACAGTTTCCAGGATTTCCAGTTATGATAGTTAAATTGAAATGTTACGACATCTGCCCTATTTTTCAACCAATTTTTCAACATAAAAACCATGCCAATTATTCAGCATTTAGCTCATTTAACTGAAGCACTGGAAGAGTGACTGTGATCTTGAAGTTTAACTACATGAGCTGAAAAGGAAGGAGAGACATTTTTCTGTTTCAAGAACATGGGATAGGGACACATCACAGAAATAGGGTTCCATTCCTGACCCTTCTACTAAGCTAGCTGTAAAACCTTAGCCAAGTCTCTCTAAACTTAGGTTCCAAGGAAGGATATCAGAAGGTTAATCAGCCCCTAGAAATTACTGGCAAAATTTGATGCATGTGCAACTTCGATAAGAAGTGGTTTTGTGGTATTCATCAGATTTTCAGAAGGGTCTGGGACTCAAAATTTCATGAGCTATTGATTTAGACATTCTCTTAGCTTTTTTCCAATTTTGAAAATCTGTGACTCTAACTTAAAAAAAAAAAGTATGTCTAGTTCATCATTAACTACCTTCATGAAATCCACTCGTATGTGTACAAAAATAGGATGAGACAAGATATGAGCCTACTGGGAATATATATATATTATATATATCTCATTATTATGACCATCATCATGACCTATCCCAGTGGCTTATACTTTCTTTTTTCTTTTTTAAAGAGAGAGGGAGAGAGATAGAGAGAATTTTAATATTTATTTTTTAGTTTTCGGCGGACACAACATCTTTGTTTGTATGTGGTGCTGAAGATTGATCCCCGGGCCCCACACATGCCAGGCGAGTGCGCTACCGCTTGAGCCACATCCCCAGCCCCAGTGGCTTATACTTTCAAGTCTTCCTTAAGCTCATTTTCTGGGAAACCAAACTCTTTCCCCATCCTCTCAGACTGAAGTATTTGCACTCAATATTAAAAACAATGGGCACTACCAAGTGTTTATGAGAAGGGAGAAAGATCATGGTTATAGAAATTTTGAATTCCAGATCCATGTACCCCACCCTCATTTTACCAACAAAGGAGTCAGAACAAGCACCCAGGGAGCTCGACAGACTCCCAAGTCCAAGTCCTTTGCATTCTACCAGCTACTTCATAAGGTAGCAGTGTGCAGGATGGAGGAGAGAGTCAGGTAGGACACAAATGTAGCATGGGATTATGATGTCCAGGAAAGTTAAGGTGGAATCATGAGACCCTAACAACGGGGGAGGATTGGGGTGGTATTTGAAGAGGTGGGGGTCCCCCTTCCTGTTCCGCAGGGCTCAGAGCACTACTTGTTTGTTCACATCAGAGGCAGAGCATTTGACTTCACTTATTGGCTGGTCCAGAAATTAAAGAATCAACTGGCCCATCCTTAATGAGACTCTGGACTCTCTCAGCCTTCTTAATTTCTCTGCTGTATTGTGCATTTTCTAGGAAAAGAAAAGCCTGAAATCAAGCCAGCCATAATCAGAAGCAGCCCCAGAACTGCCCCTTTAAAGGCCCAGAGATGATTTTAAGATTCAGGCAATTCTGTGGATTTTCTTTTTGACTTTTCTAAAGAGTCCTCAAGCATATCAGGGTTCAAAACATCTTTGTAATCAGGGCTAATCCAGTCAGGAGAACTGCTTCCCCATGGGGGCTCCTGATTCCTGCAGAGATGTCAGCTGGAGAGGGGTTCCTTCAGTGTTGTTCCCCTCTGATGTCTGTCTCTTCCTTGAACAGTTTAATCAACTCAGAGTCCAGATGTCATGAGTTCAAGGATACTTGACAAAGTCCTACATGTAGCAAAAGATTAATAGTAGATGTGAACAATGAAAATCCAGTTGTGCAGAATTCTAAGTCACAAGTCCACTTTTCTCTTATACCCAGACATTAGTTTATAAAAATTTTATAAAGGAAGACCCAAGGGCTGGGGATATAGCTTGATGGTATAACAGTTGCACAAGGCCCTGAGTTATATCCCCAGTGCATCAAAACTCTCTCTTACACACACACACGTACACACACACAGGACAGACCCAAGTGAGAAATCAGAGAGATGACTTTAATGATGAAGGCAGGGTTGTATTTTCTCACCAGAGGAATGATTGTGCACAGTAGGCACTCAATAAACAATGGTTGGTGAATTATGACATCTTTTGACCCACATCTTGCTCAGATCCTCCTTTCTCCTGAACTAAAGCTGATCATCACAGGTGTTCACAACCAGGTACAACAGCAGATGGCAACTGATCATAAGGACCAGTCACTTATCACTTCCACCATTAACTGTACTTGACCTACCTGCAAATCCCATCTCTGCTAACTATGAGCTCATGGCCTTGAGCAAGTTATCTGACCTCTTTACACCTTGATTTCTTCATCAGAAAAATGAGGTTAATCACAAAGGGTAGCCAATAGTGTTGGTATAAAGAATAAAGGAGTTAACAAAATAGTACATACAAAGTGCTCAGTTTAACAAGGACCTCATAAGAGGACTCCAATGTTTTAGTCTACTAAACATTTGGTAATTGAGAACTCAGTGGTGAAGGAGACAAAGGTGCTATCCACCTGGGTCAGATGTGCAAAAGGGCATATGTTGCAAAACTTAGCCAAAGGCATTTCCCATCCTATTTGAGCAATAGTTTAGGTTAGCCCACCTCTTCCATTCCGCTAGCTTGGGTGGTTACCAGTCTGAGTATGGCCTACAGTTTGTAAAGTTCCAAAGAAAGAGAGAGCTCTGGCCACCTATCCCAAGGTGGCTCTTTAGTGCCTCTTCACTTTTGTTTGCTGGTTCTTCTAGACATCAGCTTCCCTGCATCACCTACTATTGTAGGTTTTCAGGGCCAAAAGAGCCTTAGGAACAATCTCATTTTGTTTCAGAGCTAAGGAAACTGAAACCCTGAATAATGAGTAAGCTGGCAGAGATCTTCCAGCTAGTCATTTCAAACTGGGGACTAGTTCTGCTAGTGCTTCCCTCAGTGTTTGTCTCCTGTCCTGAGCAGGACCATCAGCCATCCTCCACCACCCCAGTGGGCTCTTTGATTTTTGAATTCCTGGTAACTTTGGGTCCTTTCTCCAGGTGGACCCCAAGCTTGCATTCATGGTACACTATGAATTTTCTTTAGTTCTCTCTGCTGCCTCCCCTGTCCTGGCCACTCACATAGTCTCATTCCCCTTCTGGAACCTCGGGCTGCTCATTCCCTGGGCTGCTCATTCCCTGCGGGGTCCTGTCCTGCAAACCCGCCCCTCCCTCTCCAGTCTAGGTAAGTCAACCTACTTTAGGACGTCTGAGGCCACAAAGGGACACCTAGGAGGGCTCTTCTCTCTCCAGAGCATGTTTTAAGAAAAAGTGGTGCTCGCTCTGTTTCCATTCGTTTTAAGTCTTCATCCCCTTCCCTTCGCTCGGTCCCCGCTATTCTGTTCTGCTTCCCTATCTTCCCCTTTCCCCTTTTCCTTCCTCTACGCGTCGCCTTTAGCGCTAGCACCTTCTCATGGTCCTTGCGCTCTTTCCCCTTTTCCTTCTCTCCTTTCCTGCCCAGTCTCTTCCCCTCTTTCTTCCTCTTACCCCTCAACACATCTGTTTCTAATCTGAGCGCTCAGAGGCGCCTGTTTGAAACAAAAAAGCTCCCCCCACCCTCAGGAACCTGGCACAAAAATTCCTTGATGAATCTTCCCTCCCCCAATTCTCCTGAAACCAAATACCTCCCTAAGAAGGACCCTCCACATCAAATGGTTCACGGCCAAACTCGACTAAGAAATGCCCCCCAACCCCCAGCCAGCTCAAGGGCCCAGATGTGTGAGACATTTTCGATGGCCGACTGGGCGGTCCTCCGCTGCCAGATGCGCTCCTGCGTGGCGGGTAGGCAGGGACCCAGTGGTCCGCGCACTCAAGGGCTACGGGGAACCACGGTGCAGAAGGCGAGTCTTCCCGGACGCAGGGCTGTGTTTGCCCCGAGCCATCCAAACTCCCGCCCTCCCCGAGGCACTCACCTAGCAAGAGGAGCGGGAGGAGGGACATCCCGATTCTCGGACGCGGGCACTTCCCCGCTCAGCGGCTGCCTGGTTGCTGGGCGGCTGGGCGCAGCCGACAGACCTTTGGATAGCTGGGCGCGGCGCTTCGGGGTGCGCGCGGGGGGCTGCAGCCATGTGCGGGCGCAGCAGCCCTCCCCACGCCTTGTGTCCCCGCGCCCCTCTCCCGGGTCCCGGCGCCTTGCGCTCCCAGGCACCGTGGGGCTTCCAGCGCTCGCCCCACTAGCTCGCACTCGGACCCGAGCCCGGAGTAGGGTCGGGGGAAAGAAGGCGAGTCGGAAAGGCACTACTGCTTCAAGGAACACTTTTCCCTGTTTGGAAAGAAAAACGAGTGGAGAAAGAGAGAGGAAAAAAAATTGAGCTGGAACCACATGGTTGCCTCCTACCGCAGCCCCTCCCTCCTGGCTCCCTCCCTTCCTCCCTCCCTCCCTCTTTCTCCGCGTTTGGGGTTAGCTGTGGGGGCTGCTCGGCGGGGGAGAGGCTAGAGTTGGCCGGGGCTGGGATCTACCTCAGGGTCTGGAGGGAGGACGCGGGGGAATTGGGGTCGGTCCGGAGGCGGTTTGGTTGCTGGAGGCGCTGGGTGTTGGGTTGATTCTGTGTAGGAGAGAAACAGTAACACTTCGGCCAAGAGCCGTAGGGTGAGGCCTTGTTAATTCAATTCTCTTTCTGTTCTCTCCATTTCTCTCTTGCATCTCGTCTTCCGTCTCACACACCACTCTTTGCTTCCATTTCTCTTCCAACTCAGTTATTTCTCTTCTCTCTTATTTACATTCTTCCTACTTCTCCTTTCTTTTCTCCTCCCTCCTCCTTTCTCCTGTCCTTTCCCTGTCGGCTTTGGACAGTAGGAAGCTACCAGACCGATCACCCAGACAGTAGAGCATGGGTTGTTAAGACAGTCTCCAACCGGTTTGGTGGTTGCATTTCCAACTTAACTGCCTGTTCTGGCACCTCGCAGCCACACTTTGTCTGGCTTTCCCTTGACCTTTTACGTTTGCTCATCCTCTCTTGCCCTTAGTGTTCACGCTCGGATCTGGGCAGAGCTAAGCTAGCCACCGTCCTGGTGAAGTGGGGATCCGGATCTTGATAGGATGGGGTCCTTCAGGAAACATAAGAACAAACTGCATTGCACAGGGCCCTGGCAAAACTGGCACCATCCCATTTCAGGAAAAAGAAGGCAGAGGAATGAAGTCCTCCTTCGAGCTACAGCGAGCACTCCCTGGGCACCCCCGACCCTGACAAGGAGGCCCACACCTGGAGTCTGGCTGCTGAACAGGACAGGCGCGGTCCCCTCCTACCTTTATTTGGCCTTAGGGGTTTGGTACTTTAAGATCCAGTTGGTCAGTAGTGGCGAAAGGGGACCTTCGGAGTAAAGAACTGTGAGAGCGGCACTCAGGACTCACTGCCTGGAGCTTAGACCGTGAAACCTGTACCGGGCCTTCCAGAAAGCTGGGACCTGCGCTCTCTGGCCCCAGTCTCTCAATGCCCATGGAAGGCTGAGTGAGGATACAATCGCTCACCTTCCTTCACTGGAGTCTAGACTGGGAGCTGGGGCCACAGCCTGAGAAGTTGGGCAGCTGCCAGATTACCCCAGAGGGCTAGTGGCCTACTAGGTCACATCTTCGTCTAGTTTTTCCATCCCTCTGCCCAAGACCTTTAGTCCTAACTGGCTCAGTCCTTAACAGTTGTAATGAAAACCAGTTCCATTTCAAAGGTGGAGGAAAGCAGAGGCCAGGACATTCACAAATGTTAGCAAAAGCAGGAGCCGTTCTTGGGGCTCTGAGATCCGATGTAGAGTTGCCTTAGTAAAATTGCAGCATTTATTCATGCACTCCTTTTGTAACTATTTCTTATGCATTCACTCAGTGCCATATGATATCTTAGGTGTGGAGGACACAAAGTGACTATAACTTGGTAATTAATTGACATTTTTAAAAAAAAATTGGCACCAACTATGGACCAGGATTTATATTAATTAATGTTTTATTTAATTCTTATGACAGTGCTAACTGGTAGGCATTTTAAATTCCAATTTAGGTGAGGAAATGACAACTTAGGGCTAAATATTTTGCCCTGGATCACAAAATAAATATCAAAACTTCTCTATTCCAATATTAGCATTATAATTTAATATTTTAAAATACCACGTTTTTAAACATCTATTTTTCAGTTGTAGTTGGACACAATACATTTATTTTATTTATTTTTATATGGTGCTGAGGATCAAACCCATTCCTCGCACATGCTAGGTGAGCACTCTACCACTAAGCCACAACCCTGGCCCTTGAATTACTACATTTTCTATTATGAAGTATTTAAGGTTTCTTTGACTCTGAAGTAATTTTATTTTTCATTTTATATTTCTTGGGTAATGGGGAAAACAAATGTATTCACAATTATAATCCCAATATAAATGTGTTGGAAAAAAAGTATAAAGAACAAGGAAGGAAACTATACAGGGAAAGTAATTTTTTGTTTGTTTTTTAATTTGTTAAATTTTTTGACAAAATTTTAGACTTACCAAAAAGTTTTTAAAAATAGTACAAAAATTCTTTGATGCCCTTTATCCAGATTCCCCCTCTTTATTTCTTCCTAGGGGAAGTATATTCGCATGTTTTTAAGGCCCCACCTCTGCTCCTCCATCACTGGTGGCTTTTCTCACGGGCCTGGTTCCTCTAGGCTGTTTATTGCTTGAGGGCTGGTTTGTACATAAAGACAGATGTGTGTGGGTGTAGGCAGATGTGCTCAAGTCCAAGGTATCAAGATGCTTTCAGTTCAAGATCATTAGCCATCAACACAGGAAATGATTTGGTTAGGCTGAGACTGGGTCATAAATACTGTTTTCTCAGGTCCAAAGTCTTATAACCAGTAGGTATTTGGTTCACCATCCTGGGGGAGGGCTTTTGGCCTTAAATTCAAAGCCTCTTTTCTGGGCCATCCTTGCAAAGTAAGAGTGCTTCTGGTGTGGCGTATAACTCAGCAATCCATGCCCTACCTATTCTGAGGTCAACGGATTATGCTTGGGTGCTGTGGGGAACCAAAGAATCAGGTGGTGGCCCTGACTCTTAATGGCTCTCCCAGTGTATTAGGAGAGAAAAGATCACATGTGAAATGTTTCAACAACAATGTCAGAAAGTAAAGCATCAGATTGATGACCCTGACAACAAAACAATGGAAGTTCTGTGACAAGCACACTAGGCTAGTGTCATTGAAGAAAGCCTGAGCCAGGTCTTGGGGAGGAATAGCATTCATTAGATGAGAGGATCTGGGTGGAGCCCTGGGTGGGGCATTCCTGGACAAACACATGGAGTTGGGTATCGCTTTGGTGTATTTAGAGGGCATTGAATGAAATGATATATATGAAATGAAATTGAAAATTGGAGCAAAATACCTACGACAAGCCAAAATTGTGAAGGATTCTTAATGCAACGCAAAGAATTCTGGAACTTGTTCTGCATCTTCTCATCAAAAAGATGTTAACAAAAATACCTTGATGAGAACCACAGGATGTGTAAATCGGCAACTTCAGTCCAGAGGTGAGGTCAAGGGTTGGGTAGTAGTGGGTCTTGTCTTTCATGTCCATCCATCTCCCTACCCCATGCTTTCATATGGATAAAGGACATTATCTCAGTATTTTGTAAAGTGATATGTGTCAGGTAGCTAGCAAGCCATGAAATAGGTGAGTAGGAACAGGACGATGAAGGGCAACTGAAAACCACAGGAAGCCTTACAGGAAGAAGGGACTTTAGTATATTAAAACCTCCCCTAGCTGCAATTATATCCCTTAAGAAAACACTATTGCCCACAGGAGGATCAAAGTTCAAGGCCAGCCTCAGTAACTTAGCAAGGCCCTGAGATAAGGAGATCCTGAACAACTTAGTGACACCCTGTCTCAAAATCAAAAATAAAAAGGGCTTGGGATGTGGCTCAATGGCAAAGCACAACCCCCTTCAATCACCAGCAAAATAAATAAATAAGCAAATAAATAAATAAATAAAATCTATTGTTTTAAGATTATGTCACACCCTCCCAGGTGCCTTCAATCCTCCCTTGTCACCAAACCATCACAACTCCCAATGACCCTGGCAACCAAAACACCAAGACCCTCACAAAAAAGCTTGATGGGGGCTATTCAAAGAGTAATAAACTGAGTAAGGGGGCAAGAAATTAAGGCAAAAATGGGGAGGACTCAATTTTCTTAAAAACTCCAACTCTAAGAGCAATATAGCATGCTCTCTTGGAAGTGGACCGTGTAGTTCCTATGCTGTCTGTCAAAAGTCAAAAGTTGTATATGGGCAGGGATCCTCTCAATAAAACTAGAAGGAATGCTCTGTCTCCCTTGAAAATGTCATCGTTTCCCTTTTCCTATCCTTTCTAATAAACTCATTCCTGTTGCTCTGACAGAGATGTTGGAAATCTTCCTGGCACAATTGCTGCCTCAGTTTTATGGCAGGTCTCTGCCCTGTAACAACCTGCATATGCAGTTTCAAGTCTTCTCCTTTATGGGGTGCCAAAGAGTGCTACCCTAAATATCTCCTCTGTGGGGATTCTGGAGCCACCAGAATGGGGGACAGCATGATGCATTGGAAGGGAAACCTGAAGCAGAGGGACTGGTTAGAATCTGTTGCATTTGAAGGGCAGATGACAGAAGGGTAACAAAACAAAACTAGAAATCTTTGGGAAGAAAGATTGGACAGGGTTAAGAATTTAACAATGATTGTGGGTAGGACAGGGAATGGCCAAGAAAAGAGGCACCCAAGATGAGTGTAAGAGAGCTAATATACTGTACACTAAGAAATAGCAGCCATTTGATTACTTCCTGCAAGTAAGCCTCACAATATCATATTACAATGAGGAAAATTAGATTCATAGAATTAAATAAATTACATCCCATTCTATGGTTAGTAAATGATTAAGGTAGGATATAAAGTAAGAAGATGCAAACCTCTATGACTCACTGTCTTTTGAGTGACTGCTGACAAAGTAGGGAAGCTGGGTAAGTTAACTTGTCACAACCAGAAAGATAAATTACTCAATTACTGAGAGATGGTAACTTTGAGGGAATGATAAACCTCATCCATCCATCCATCTACCCATTCATCTTTCTTTCAGTCAGTAATTCAGGGCTGGATCAGTAGCTCAATGATAGAGAGCATGCCTAGCATGTGTGATGCCCTGGGTTCAATCCCTAGCATGAAAACAAAACAAAAACAGGTGGGCGCATGCCTGTAATCTCAGCCACTTGGAAGGCTGAAGAAGGAAAAATGCAGGTTCAAGGCTAGCCTGGACAATTTAGGGAGACCTGGTCATTCATTCATAAATAAATAAGTAAGTAAGTAAATAAATAAATAAATAAATGGGCTGCGGATGTAGCTTAGTGGTGTAAAGCTTGCCTAGAATATGTGATGCCCTGGGTTCAATTCCCAGTGCTATAGAAACAACACTATACAAAACAAAAATCCAGCACATCTTCATTAGGTATCTACTATTTTCTGTTGTCAAGCACTGGAAAATTAATGGTGGTCAAAGAAAAATTGATCTTTCCCCTCTCAAGCTAATGGTGAGTTAAGGGAGATGGACACAAACCAGCAATCAAATATGGAGGGGGAAAAGTTCAGAGAGCTATAGGGATCAAAGCAGGGCCTACTGCAGGAGAAGTCAAGGAAGACTGCCTGGGAAGAGTCTTATCAATGGAGAGGAAGGGAGCACGGTAGGAAGATGGACACTTCTGCTATTATCCCTTCTCACAGGGTGCCTGGGAACTGTGGACCACATCTTTTAACCACTTTGAGGTATTCACCTATGTTCCATTCTCACAGATTAAGTTACAAGCTCATACATTTACGAAGAGGCAGCTGTCGATGATGGAAAACATTCTGGGCTAGAAGGGAGAAAGTTGAGGCTCTCTGTGTCTATGAATAGATCTCCTGGCTTCACCAAGTCTTCCTTTCCTCTTTGCCTAACACTGTTAGGAAGAAGAAATGAGTTTATGAGGAAGGCGCCTGCTGCAGTGTCTAACACATATGAGACTTGGTAAATATTTGTTCCAACTAAAACTAAAGTGAAGTTCATAGGATTCCATTCCCTGTAGTAAGAAAAGCCAATTTTCTGTCTCATTTCCTTTTCCTATTAAAACAAGGTTATCTTTATATATTCTTTCCTGTCCTGCAAGGATACTTCTCAACTTGGCTTTCCAATGTGTTATTTCTTTTTATGGTTAGATAGTAAGAGGCCCCAGCTGGCTTTCAGGGTCTTGCCTGGACAATTTTTATGGAGGCTATGTCTGAGGGCCAGTGTGCTAACACAGGGTAAGGATTGAGTGTTCTCCTTATGATGATAGAGATAGCAGTTGAGAGTGACCAGGCCCTATTCTATAAACATCACATGGGGGACAGTCCCCATCTCTGACCTTTGTGGTCAGCAGTGGAGTCAGTGACTTTGGACGCTAGTCTCTTGTAGGATATTTATTGGTTAAGAAAAGATCTTTGCCCCATCTGCCTGAATGAAGCACTCGGAATGCAGAGGTCTGTGTGTCTCCCTCCAATGGGCTTTAGAGGTGGTCACAGGAAACTCAAAAGCCAAGGTGAACACAGAGGTTTCTATAGCTGAGGAACCTCAGGATTTACAGAAGGAGTCTGCTCTACATTCTACCTTTCCCCCTGAGATCAGCTGATCTGGTCTCCCCACCCCCACCCCACATCTTACTTTTAATTCTTATAGACTAACAACCTCAGGAAGGCAGTTCAGGCTTTGCAGGAAGATAGGATAATTTTGAATTCTAGCTACTTTCCTGACTGCCTGACTTGGACATGTTTCTTAACCTCTCAGCCCATATGATTTTATCTATAGGATTTCTTATATGGTTATTGAGAAGCCTGCAGGAGACTATGTAAAGAAAGCTCCTGGCATTTGGTGTCCATGTAGGGCACATAGGTGTTCAGCAATTCTGTCTCTCTTGCCCCTTACTAAAAGGGCAATGTATGTCATGACCCCAGAATATGGTGTAACTGGATCTGCAGAGGGTCCTTTCTCTTCTCCAAGAAGCAGAAGATAGTCTTTCCTGATTTTAGATCAAAACACTGAAGTCTAGTGGGGATTGAACCCAGGGGCGCTTAACCATTGAGCCACATCCCCAGATATTAATTTTTTTTTTAGTTGTACATGGACACAATGCCTTTATTTAATTTATTTATTTTTATATGGTGCTGAGGATTGATTCAGTGCCTCACATGTGCTAGGCAAGTGCTCTACCACTGAGCCACAACACAAGCCCATCCCCAGACATTAAAAAAATATATTTTATTTAGAGACAGGGTCTTACTGAGTCTCCTGAGCCACTGGGATTACAGATTACAGGCATGTCCCACTGTGCCTGGCCTGGTGAAGTCTAGCGACTTTCTAAGAAAAACACACAATTAAAGGGGCAAAAAGTATTCTATCTTTCTTCTCCTCGTATCTTTTTCCATCTCTGAGTTGAAATTAAGAGTAGAAAAAATGTTTTTGCTACTCTAAATTACCCACAAGAAAAGTTGGCATAAGGGAGCCAAGCAGGCAGGAAGAAAATTTCAGAGGCATCGGATCTAACTTCCTTATTTTCCTGAAAATGTCCCAGCTCAGCGAGTGACAGCAACACACCCAGGGCCACACAGCTAGCTGGTGGCACGGAAGCTCTAGAACACTAGTTCAACTCCTAGTTTAGTGATCTCCCCAGTGTCTCGCATTGACCTGTGGTGAATGTTGGGTGACTTCTCTCCAAAGGAGAAGTTACCAGACCCATGCCTGGCTTTACTCTGCAGCTGACCAGTGACAGGTGACTTTTATAAGAATCCAACATCAAGTCTCCCTCTTACCATGTAAGCACCTGGCAGAGAACAGAAATGACCAAACCAGAAAACAAAAATAGTCCTGTCTTCTGGCTGGGGAAGGATAACTAGTTTGCAGTCTCCAGTCGGCACAGTGCTCCTGTACTTTTCATGCATTCAGGCCTAAAGGATGCGCTCCAGCCTGCAAGCTGGCAGTCATCCCATCTCAGTGCAGCTGCTGTCTCCACTATTGAGCTGGATGGGCCTTTAGAGTTTCTTCTAGTCTTTATTTCTTATTTCGTACATAGAGACCCAGCCAGGGGACAGGCTATCTCAGGGTCACTGTCCAGTTAGAGGCAGAGCCGATGAAAGCAGACTGCCAAGCGATGGGCCTTTTTCTCTTTCTAGAGTGTGGAATG
Source organism: Ictidomys tridecemlineatus (assembly GCF_052094955.1). Taxonomy (NCBI): domain Eukaryota; kingdom Metazoa; phylum Chordata; class Mammalia; order Rodentia; family Sciuridae; genus Ictidomys; species Ictidomys tridecemlineatus. The sequence goes on from NC_135480.1 coordinate 105,955,567, forward strand.
GTTCTGCTGCTTCCTAAAAGGTCAGGAATGAAAACAGGAAACTCCATGGTGACTGGTAGCAGAAACAGGTATGTAGGGCCCAGGGAAGAGCTGGGACTTTTTTCTTTTCTGTTTTTTTTTAGTTATATATGGACACAATATCTTTATTTTGTTTATTTATTTTTATATGGTGCTGAGGATCGATCCCAGTGCCTCACATGGGAGGGGCAAGCACTCTGCCACTGAGCTATATCCCAGCCAGAGCAGGGACACTTTTCTAGTAGTGAATGAAGCCCAGCTGAAGCCATGGAACAAAACTGATGACAAAACAGAATATGCAAAGCCTAAACGTGCCACTGTTGTCCTGCCTGTGGGGAACTCATGTAGTTTGTGGCTGAGAGGCTACATACAGCTGTCAGCAGCTGTTCACAGCTGCTCATCGACAAGACAGATGTCCTTGGTAGCCAAGCTCAGGAGCCATGTGACCCACCACACACAGACATGTGACAAACTCAGATCATTGTCTTGTGGCCCTTTAGTGTTCCCTGACAGTACTGCCCTCAGGAGGTGAAGAAAAATACATCCTGAAACTAGAGTGTAGAGCGGAGAGTATGGATAGAACATGGGGTGTAAGGTCAGGAAGCCCTGCAGGCACTATCACCAACTGAGTCGGCTTGAACAAATTAGGGACCTGAGTACCTCATTTATTTATGTGAAGAAAATACAAATGCCTTGTCAGCTCTTTGTATTCCTAATGAATATGAGATAAACATAATTAGGAATATCAATTGTAGGAATTGGCAAAACCTAATTGAAATCAATCATTCTTTTCTGTCCCCCATCTTGCACAGTTGCAGTAGAGAGTCGATGAGTCTAAATGTGCCTGGTGTGGACCCATGATGGACACAGCAGGGCACAGCAGGGCACAGGGGGGAAACTGAACCAGGCCTAGAACTCAGGTTGGGCCTCTCCCCCAACTGTGTCTCCCACCAGAGAATGTGACCTGTACAAAGAGAAGGCAGATAGACAGAGCTCACTTGCTCATCCAATCCCATTCCTAACACCCATTTTTGGCCATATCCACCTAAGAGGCTAAAAAGAAAAATGTCCACTTTCTTAGTCTCCCTTGTCCCCCAGGAGGGTCATGTGACACAGGTCTAGAAAATGAGTTAGGCACAAAACAAATTTTTGTTAGGGAGCTTTTGGCAAACTCTATTTTCTACTTTGTGCAAACCAGAACTGGAGTTTGCCTCCATGGAGCTTCCAATTTATGGGAGGTGGGGAGGTATATAATATTCTTTTAGAAATCTAAGATACAGCATAGTTGTGGGTCTAAGAAAGGCACAGTGCAGTTCTCTGGAAAGTGGTATGGAGTGCTGTCATGTGGGTCATCAGGAACTGTTTCTGGGGCGCGGGAGTCTTTGAGGTGGGGAGGACTTCCTGAGGTTGGGACATTCAAACATGGTTTCTAATCCCAAACTCACCAGCCCTTAGCGTCTCCATTATTCCAAGTCACATTATGGGAATCCAACTATGGCACAACTATGACTCTGGAGATGATCAGATATAGTTAAATTTGGTACTCACAGAGTATTTTCTTCTGAAGTCCTTTAAAGATCCAACCTAGGGTTGGGGTTGTGGCTCAGTGATACAGCACTTGTCTAGTACACGTGAAGCACTGGGTTCAATCCTCAGCACCACATGAAAAATAAAGGTATTATGTCCATCTACAATTCAAAAATATATATAAAAAGTCCAATCTAACTAGTCCCTCTGAAGTGTGCAAAGGTAGACAAAGAGTAAAGAAGGAAGCTCACACAAAGGAAGTAACCTCTTTTGGGTACCGGGGATTGAACTCAGGGGCACTCCACCACTGAACCACATCCCCAGACCTATTTTGTATTTTATTTAGTGACAGGGTCTCACTGAGTTGCTTAGCACCTCGCCATTGCTGATGGCTGGCTTTGTACTTGCAATCCTCCTGTTTCAGCCTGTCAAATTGTTGGGATTACAGGCATGAGCCACCGCACCCAGCTATAGGAAGTAACTTCTAAGACTCTAGAGCTGTTTGGGAAGAGTATATTCCAATCCCCTTGGCCATTCTTCTAGCAACTATCCAGCTTCATCTTCACCCACATAGATTCCTACCATCTCCTGGATAGCCCTCTAGCTATGGAGGGAGGCATCTTTATCTAATAAGCATCTGTATAATGAACTCAGCTCATACTGAGGACATGAAACTCCTATGGAAAGAATCTGTACTTTGAGTTAATTATCCCTAACAGCAATTCATGGATTTGCTAAAGTTTTAAGTGCTTTCCCTGGTGACTAGCACAATGCCTTTTGAAGATTTCTGTTGGGCTTAGGGCTGGCATGTCAACTGGAAGCTAAGCAAGTTTTATTAGGACCATTCTCTAATCTCTCCAAATGAATCAGCCTAGACCACCATGTATTTAAAATTCATCCATCTATACCTTCATTAGGATGGCAAAAGAATAGAAAAACACACACAGAGAAAATAGCAGATGTGTTGATGAAATTGAGACATTTGTGTACTATTGGTAAGAATATAAAATGGTACTATGAAAAAGAGTATGGTGTTTCCTCAAAAAAATAAAAATGGAATTACCATTCCATCCAGCAATTCCCCAAAAATAATTGATAACAGAGTCATGAAGAGATGTTTGCACATCCATTTTTATAATAGCATTACAGTGGCCTAAAGGTAGAAGCAAATGTTCATCAACTGACTAATAGATAAACAAAATGTGGTATAGCTATACAAAGCAAATATTATTCAGTATTAAAAAGGAAAGAAATTCTGACACGTTACAACGTGAATGAAATTTACTAAGGAACATGAGCCAGTTTTAAAAGGACAAATACTGCGTGATTCCACTTATATGAAATACACAGAGTGGTCAAATTCAGAAAATGGAAAGTAAAATGGTAGCTTCCAGAATGGGTCTAGATTTTCAGTTTGGGAAGATGAGAAAGTTGTGAAGATGATGGTGATGTTGGTTGCACATGTGAACCTACTTAATGCCACTGAACTATGCTTTTAAAAATGGTTGGTAGCTGGGGTTGTGGCTCAGTGGTAAAGCACTTGCTTAGCACATGTGAGGCACTGTGTTCAATCCTTAGCACCACATAAAAAAATTTAAAAAATAAAGTTATTAAAATAAATAAATAAATAAAAATGGTTGGTAGATTGGGTTGGGAAGTAGCTCAGTGGCAAAGTGTCTGCCTTTCATTCCCAAAGCCCTGGGTTCAACCCCCAGTTCCAAAAAAAAAAAAAAAAAAAAAAAAAAAGTTGGTAGGGAAATCATCCCTCTTCAATAACATACCTGTGGGCTGGGGATGTGGCTCAAGCGGTAGCGTGCTCACCTGGCATGCGTGTTGCCCGGGTTCAATCCTCAGCACCACATACAAACAAAGATGTTGTGTCCACCGATAACTAAAAAACAAATATTAAAAAATTCTCTCACTCTCTCTCCCTCTCTCTCACTCTCTCTTTGAAAAAAAAAAAATAACATACCTGTAATCATAGCAGCTCGGGAGGCTGAGGCAGGAGAATTGCCAAAGCCAGCCTTCGCAATGGTGAGGTGCTAAGCAACTCAGAGAGATCCTGTCTCTAAATAAAATACAAAATAGGGCTGGGGATGTGGCTCAGTGATTGAGTGCTCCTGAGTTCAATCCCTGCTATATCCCCACCCCCTAAAATCACATTCTTATAAATAAAAACTCTGCTCCTAAACTGTCCATGTCAGTTTTATGTTTTTGATCATCACAATGGAATTTAAAAAAGCAAGACCTTGAGTCAGAAAGCCCAGTTCAAGTTCCAGTACTGCTGCTCATTAGCTATGGATCTTGTTATTACAAAATCTAATTTTCCTTGTCATTGGCTGAATATCATATTTACTCTGACTACTTCATCAGGCAAATATAAAGATCCAATTAGATAATTTATGTGAATGTTCTTAGCAAACCACAGAACAGTAAATGGATATAAAATATTTTTCAAGATAAGGAGGTTTTTTCTGAGACCCGTGGTAATATTTTTCAACTTTTCCTGCCTAAAACTTCCTTGTATCATACCTACATTCCATCTAATACAGTTTCAGTCCGCTTACAAGTAACCTTTCCACTGGGATGTTTCCAGATTCCAGGTTCCGAGATCCTTCCATCTGGCAGGTATCAAAGTAGACAGCAGGAACCCTCAGCAAACAGTTTGGAACCACAAACTTTTGGGGCCAAGGACAGAATTCTTTTCCAGGTCCAGTTTGGTTTGCAAATTCCTGGCTGTCATAGCAACCTCAAAAGCAAAGGAGGACTGTTCAGTGTTGTCTTTGACTGCAGCCTGGCCTCAGAATGTGCTTGGATTGGCGCTGGATGAACACTGTGCCCTCCCTCTGCACAGAGATGGGTGAGGCAGGAGTTATCCAGGCTCATGCCCTCTGGCTGCAGGGCTTCCTGTGCCCCTTGTCACCCAGCTCCTTCTCTGCTGTTTTGTCTCCAAGTGACTCTGCCAAATCATCAGTGGAGAGGGATTTTCCAGAAGAGGCCACTAGGAAATGGAATTAACTCTTTAGTGGAAGCAAATATCTGCTCTCCTTGTGTAGATGTGTGAAGGGGAGAAGGCAGCTGTCAGTGTTTCCATGGAAACCTTTGAGAAACTGATGTGATTCCATTTTGGAAAAACCAGTCTCTACCTTAGAGCAGGGCCTGTCCAAGGGCGGGGTGGGGGTGGGGGGTCAGTTGACCCTTGTTCTTGGAAAACCCATAGAGCACCTAGGCACCTGGCTACCCTGCTGAGTTATTTGTGAATAACAGAAAAGGTCTGCGGTGCCAGGTGTCCCAGACTCAGCAATGCTAGTTCCTAGAAAGACCAAAGAATGTTTGAGGCTTAAGGCCTGACCGTGAAGAAAATCCAAGCAACCCCCTAGCAATAACCAATCAGCGTGAGACAGGGAAGATACCTGGAAAGATACCTGGAATGCCAGGCAGACGCCCCCCCCCCTCAAGTAGTCTCGGTGATTGATAACATATTAGGAAACTTCCTACCCCTCATGGCTTAAACCAGTCAGTTCAAACGTATCCACCCCTTGAACTAACTAATCACCCTTACCCAACTTGTTCCTGCCAAGGAATGTGCTAATCAATGTTAAGAGTTGTTTGATTTGTAATGATTTGCTGTGTGATGTTTAGAGTATCCCTCAAAACCTATAAAATCTCACTGAACAAAGGACCGGGACTCACACCTTGGAACTGCTGTGTCGGAAACAGTTGTGAGTCCAGGCTCGAGCTTGCAATAAAGACTCTGTGTGCTTGCATTGGATTCGGCTCCTGGTGGTCTTTCGGGGTCCCCCAATCCGGTATTACACCTCGAGCATCCCCATTCAGTCATCAGCTGGGCTCTGTTGACCTACTCAAGCCCTTGCAACCAGGGCATTTTTTCTCCAGGGCTTGGGTGGAGGCACCTAGAAATAAGAAAGACCTAAAAAAGTCTTCAATGGTTTCATAGTGTAAAAAGAAGTTTGTGAAATTGAAATGAATAAATGCCTGGCTTACTAACAAGTTGTATTACTTCATTTTCATTCATAGATATATTGATGATTGCAAGATTTTTATGTATTTGAGAATGACTTATAGGGCTGGGGATGTGGCTCAAGCGGTAGCGCGCTCGCCTGGCATGCGTGTAGCCTGGACTTGATCCTCAGCACCACATACAAACAAAGATGTTGTGTCCACCGAAAACTAACAAAAAAATAAATATTAAAAAATTCTCTCTCTCTCTCTCTCTCTCTCTCAAAAAAAAAAAAGATAATGACTTATAGACAATTTTTTCCTCAACGCAAGAATTCCTGATTATATGCCATGATTGCCAAGAACTTCTTAGACCAAATTTCTTTTTTTTTAAAGAGAGAGAGAGAGAGAGAGAGAGAGAGAGAGAGAGAGAGAGAATTTTAATATTTATTTTTTAGTTTTCGGTGGACACAACATCTTTGTTTGTATGTGGTGCTGAGGATCGAACCCGGGCCGCACGCATGCCAGGCAAGCACACTACCACTTGAGCCACATCCCCAGCCCTCTTAGACCAAATTTCAAAATTAAAATGATAAAAAGTATTGTAAGATTTTCCAGTAAAGGGTGTATTTTAATGTGCTTAATAAGATGTGGTGTGGGGCCTCAAAAGGTCCCTGCTTACTACTTGTTAGTTTGTTTTTTCCTCTCCTCCTTCCTTCTTTTCCTTCCTTCCTTCTTTCTTCTGTTCCCTTTATTTTTCTTTCTCCTTCCTTCCTCATTCCCTCCCTCACTGCATTACCTGATCTCCATCTCTCTCTCTCTCTCTCTCTCTCTCTCTCTCTCTCTCTCTCTCTTTCTCTCTCTCTCTCTCTCTCTCTCTCCTCTCCCTCTCTCTCCTCTTCTTCCCCCTTCCTTCCCTTTCCTCATTTCCCTTCCTGTCTCCATCTCTTTCTGTGCCATCCCTTCCTACACTCTTCCTTCCTTCCTCTCTTTCCTTTGAGGGGCACATTTTCATTGCTGTCTGACACTGGGGCAGCATGAAGTCATGAGGAACTCCAGTGGACTCAGGTGGTTTATGTTGTTCTGAAGGATACTGGGCTCATTACTGTCCATTTGGATCTCAGTTTCCTTCTTCACTTGTAAAACTAGCCAATAACAAACCGATTTTGAAAGAGTTTCTGTGAAAATTAATTTGATTACTAAGGTGGATTGTCTGATGCTGGTTATTAATATTTTCACTGTTAATAGCAGTAACTATCCACACTTCACTAGTCACCACACAAACATCTGCACTATGTCCTCTATTCACTGAAACACTCCTCTTCTAAGGTGTGCCAGAATCAAATATGTGATTCCAGTTATTTCCTAGGACTGCTTCTGTCTGTGGGTGATATTCAATATTACCGCAGAGGTGACAGTTGGTTCTGGAGACCTGGGCTGTGTTGGCATCATCTTTTAAGAGGGAGGTTCATGCAAGGGTTCCAGGGGCAATTGGGGACAGCTGGGGGCCAAGGGCAATAGCTACTTGAACTTACAAGCCATAATGGAAACATTTGAATATTTAATAATAAATATGACTGTAGCAGATAAATCACCTGCATACCAGCCTGCCTAACTCCAGTATCATCTGTTGTCAGTTAATTCATCTACTCAGTATGCTAACAGTTAATAGTTTTTGAGCAATTTCTTTGTTCAAAGCATTAGGTTTGACATAGTAGAGAATGTAAGGAAGAGCAAATAAAGATTCTCTAAAGAAATTTATGGTATAGTAAGGGGACTGTGGAAGATAATCAAATAATCTCAGTAAGAAGAGTATAGAACACATATTATAAGAAACAGTACATAGGGGCTGGAGATGTGGCTCAAGCGGTAGCGCGCTCGCCTGGCATGCGTGCGGCCTGGGTTCGATCCTCAGCACCACATACCAACAAAGATGTTGTGTCCGCTGAAAACTAAAACAAAATAAATAAATATTTAAAAAATCTCTCTCTCTCTTAAAAAAGAAAAGAAAAAGTACACTTGTCTTGGGGGCCGGGAGCACGGGGTCACATTTGGCTGGAGTCCATATGGAAGTCTTCATAGAGAAGGTGACTTTGGAGTTGGGTCATCAGATGAGTAAAATTTCAATACATCAGGTAATCTCAGAGACTTGGGAGGCTGTGACAGGAGGATCACAAGTTCAAAGCCAGCCTCAGCAACTTAGCAAGACCCTGCCTCAAAATAAAAAAAAAAGGGTGGGAGGTATATCTCAGTGGTAGAACAACCCTGGGTTTATGCCCCTATTCCCCCACCATTCAATATATGAGTAGTAACAGGTGGAAGTCTAGATGCAAGCAATAGCAAGAGCAGAGCTCAGAGAACAGGAATGGAAGTGCTTTTGAAGACTCTGTGAGTGTACTTGTTTGGGGTAGGGAGCATACAAAATGTTTGGGTGGATGTCAGCCCAATAGGGTGGGTTTGAGCCAAATCATTAAAGCTTAAGATGTGTGAGCTGTGTTCAGTAGGAAAAGAAAGCTATGAACAGTTTTTCACCTGGGGACCCTGGTGTCTAGGAAGTATTTACACGTAAAAGGAGGGGGTGGGGTAAGAAAAGGAGGCCAGGAGAAACTGAAGATGTAACTTTCACCTTTAAGGCTCTTGTTGTTCTAGGTGAGATAAAGAGGGTTGAGCCAGGACAGAGACAAGGGCCTGGAGTGATGACATCAGGGTAAATTTCTTAATAGATTTGTTGATTGATTAAAAAAGGAGCTTTGTAAGGACAAACAATGCACACATGGGCACACATGATGATGGCAAGCAAACCTCAGATCAGCAGGCTTTACTTTATTCAGCATTTAGTGGCGGAGTCAATTGGTGGAACCCTGGCATGGCTCATGTGCAGGGCAGAAAATGGCAGCAGGCTGAAGCAAGGCCATGGGTTATATAGGCTTTGTTTAGGGTGGGACAGGAGGGCAATTCTTGGCATCCATTGTATCGGGCTCCTGCTGACCCATTTGGTTGGAACAGGAATGTCAACAGGGAATTTCCTGTGGCTTTTTATATTGGGGTCAGGTGACCCATTAGGTTGGGGGTCAGGTGCCAGTTGCTGTGCAAGTTCCTTCTGTGCTCCTTTGCTCTGGCTGAGGCCTGGGATTTTAAATGGCAAAAGCTTAGGGGGAATGTCCTTGGATTTATTTTCCATATCCTTGAAGTCTGGGGCTCTCGTGGGTTAAACCCAGGAGAGCTCTACCACTGAACTATACAGTTCAAAACCAGAATGAAATATAGAAGCTAGAAGAGCAAACTGATTGAGAGAAGAGAACCCAGTAGATTTATGTGGCACGTGAGAAACCTACAGGAGAGCCTGAGAGAGATTGCACCAGTATTTTAGCTTGAATTGAATGATTTGCTACCTATCTCAGGAGAGGGCAGCCAGGTAGGGGCTGCAATCAAGAACAGAGCTGCCCACTGGGTCAAAACCGCTAAGAAACAGAAAATTAATGAGCCACCAAGGGCTGCTAAGGAAAATTGCCATTTCCAGGCACCAAAAGGGCAGAGTAAGGCCATAGAGGAGGCCAAATCAAATTTCTAGAGCCAAAACATTCTTCCAGCTCAGGCAGCTGCCCAGCAATTCAGTACTGAGTTGGAGCCTGGATAGGAATTTCCACGCCTTCCGAAGTGACAGAGCCCTAGTGGAACCTTCAGAATGATGTATTCCTCTCTCTCTCACCCCAGGCCCCATTCATTATGTCTGGGTAGGACCTGGGTATTTGTATTTTTCAAGCTTTCCATCAATCTACTTCTCAGTCATTAGTCTAGCAGGAACTAGTGAGAGCACCTGTTCAGAACTGGTCCTGGTTGCAGGCTGCAGGGCTGAGCCTGTGGGTGAGAACCTAGTTTTCTTCTTTTTCTTGTTTTGGAGTGTGGGGAGGCAGGTTGGTGGGGGGGAGCAATGTAAAAAGCTGATCCCTAGACAAAGAAGATTTGGACAGAGATGAAGGTGAGATTTCTGCCATGAAGCTTCCCACAGAGAGGTGATGCTGAAGTTCTGGATGGAAGACAGAGCAGGCAGTGGAAAAGAAAACTGGGCACAAGCACCTTGCAACCAGCACTGCTCTGCCACTCAACTATGCACTTGGCCCTTGCCTCCTGTCTTCTGTTTTAAAGAGATCATAAACTGCATGAGGGTGAAATTTCTTTCTTTCTTTCTTTCTTTCTTTCTTTCTTTCTTTCTTTCTTTCTTTCTTTCTTTCTTTCTTTCTTTCTTTCTTTCTTCCTTCCTTCCTTCCTTCCTTTCCTTTCCTGTACTGGGGATTGAACCCAGGAGGGCTCTACCACTGAACTATACCTTCATCCTTCACCCCCCCACTTTTGTTTTTGGAGGCAGCGTCTTCCTAAATTGCCCAGGCTGGCCCGAGCTTGCCTCTGGCTCCTAAGTAGCAGGAATTACCAATGCACCTGGTCAAGGGCAGGATTTTTTTTTTTAAGTTGGAAAATTTCAAACCTAAACCCAAAGTAGAGAGAATCGTGTAGTGAACCCCCATGTTCCCATCACCCCACTTCCACCATTAGCCACGCCAGGCTGACCTGTATCCCTTTCATCTTGGTCCAGCATCCCCTCCCTAACCACCACTCATCTGAGGCAAATGAAGAAAGAAATTACCCTTGCCCTCTGACCTCTTGTTTTACAATCCAGCCACCCCCCTAGGCTGGTAATAAAAACAAGTTCTGAGGATGAGAAGAAGATCAAGGGAGATTCAGTGGTTTCCCTCTAATTCCTCTTTTGAACACAAAGAGGCAGTCATGAATTTTGCTTCTTCAAATTGTCACCAAGTCTCTGAGCAACACATGCAGACTCTTACCCAGGGCAACGCATGAGGACCTAGCTAGAAGCAGAAGAGCTGCATTCTGGGTTTAACTACAGTGCTTTTCTGCATTCTGAGCAGCCTGTGGCTAATCATTAACAAATGATAGTTCTGCTCCAGGGGGCTACAGCTCTGGAGAGCAGAAAGACGTGTGTGAGCCTCAGCATGCAAGGGTTTCGGTGCAGTGTGTAGGGTGTCACTAGCACTGGAGACCTTGAGCCTGGGTGGTCTCTAAGCCACAGATTTCAGAGACTGCTTTTTGGCTCTCAAGTCCCTGTTCTCAAGGAAATCTCTGTTCTGAGTCTACTACAGCTCACCCTCCCCTGCCCCGCCCCCTTCTGTCGCCCCACCTTCATACCCAATTACCAAGCAGAAAAATGAGAGGGGCAAAAGAATTTCAGCAAAATGCAAGTAGTCATAAATCTCTCTAAGCCAGTTAGACTCTGGTGGTCAAGAAGGGGTCGGGCAGCAGGCATGTGGTGGTGTACGTGCAGAGAAAGTTGCAGAGAAAGCTGGGAATAACGATGGACAAGAGGGATTTCCATACAGGGCATTTCCTTTTTTGGTCCCTATCCAAGGAGTCCTGGTTCCTGAAGTGCCAAGAGGGACTCATCAAGTGTGGAATCTTCTATGCATAGCCTCTACCACCCAAGATGTCAGGAGCAATATTATGGAAAGGTGCTAACATTGTGCTTTGAAACTGGAATACTTAACATCTCAGGTTGTGGGAACCACAGAGTGATATGGAATATCTTGAAGGATTTCGATTTTACCAAAGATTTTTTCTTTCGAAGGAGGAATTAGTGTTTTGTAAGTGATGCAATGGGATATTAAATTTTTCATGAATTTATGAAGACAGACATAAGAACACAAAGAAGTGTCCCAAAGGTAGTGACCTCTTTTCTTTCTTTGTCATTCGGAATTTGGGGGGGCAGAACTTGACAGGTACTACATGATGTTTCCTGGGGTAGGTGAGTTCTTAGGATTTTGCAGTCTCACTCACCTGACTTGTCTCCACTCATCTCCTGACAGCTTGCAAGGATGGCAGTTTTGTGGTCTCCTGGGATGGACTTAAGCCTTCCTGTTCTCTGAGCCTTTGTCCAAACTGTCACTTATGTGTGGGATGACTTCCTGCCTCCTGACAACAGTGTTACCTCTCTATTTCTTCTTACAATGGAATTCAAGGTCATTTCCCCCAGGAAGCTCTAAGTTAAGAGAACTGACTCTCAGAATCTGAAAGAAGAACTAGGCTGAGATGCCTAACCTACATTCCAATACTAAATATTTGCACAATTTTGTATAGGACTCAGCGTATAAAACTGTCAAACACGTGTTTTATTTCATAATCATGACAACCCTGTGAAGTATATGAGGTGAGAGGATTATTTGTAATTCCCATCTACCAGCAAGACTATTGGAGCCTTACAGATGTTAAGGAACTTGCTCCAAACCACACCTCTAGGAAGTGGTTCTTGACTCTGTAAAAAATTTTTTTCGAAACTTGGACATAAAGCAGGAGAGTGACTGCATATCCTTTTAGTGTCTTACTGGAGCACCGTTTAAAAACTCTCCTAAAGATTGTTTAGTTTAGCTGAGTATGGTGGCTCTCACCTGTAATCCCAGAAACATAGGAGGCTAAGGAAGGAGGATCACAAGTTTGAGGCCAGCCTCAGCAATTTATGGAGACCCTAAGGAACTTAGCAAGATCCTGTCTTAGGGGAAAAAGAAAAAGTTTGCAGATAAAGTCTGCTTCCTGGCCATTTAATCTGTGATTTAATCTGTGTAGTCTTCCTGAATCCTGAGTTTAGCTGGGCCCTCTAATTTCGTTGGCTATTCTTGTCTTGAAATTCTGAATTTCTGAACAAGGGCTCCTGAATGTTTATTCACTGAGCCTAGCAAATTATGTAGCCAGTTGTGTCTTTAGGAGAATATACATATATTCTAGGAGACTATATATGGAATATATAATGGACTTTGCTATTTGCAAGTAAGGACTCAGACTCTGAAGTTACATGTTAACTTGTAGATATGGATCTGATAGAGATGCAAATGATTTCTGCCCATCAGAAAAAATAATCTAGGCTTTTATTGCCCTGTGGAACATTTAACTAGATTTGTCTCTAACAAACTTTTTTTGATGTGCTTTTCTCTAGGCTATATAACCTCCTCCTCAATGGCTCTTAGAATCAATTTTCCCATCTTATAGATTCCATCGTTGATAATTATATTACATAAAATATCTGACAAATATTCATTTAATTTTGTAAAAGAATCATGTTTTTAGCTTTTTTTGGAAATTGTGCTTTGGCAATTCCATTTTCCAAGCCTTTTCATCTAGTGGTCACTGAAGTCACACTTTGCTCCCCAGTTGGCTGGTAACACTCACTGATGAGCACTCACTGAGTTCTGTTTGTGCATTGATGTTTATGCATGTTAGGGACAACTTTTAATTTTGTGTGTCTTGTCACTCAATATATTTTGAAAATTCTTTTTAAATTATATATTTTAAAAAATAAATACCACAACTGCATGATTCAAGTTCAAAATTTTTACCTCCCATGACTATCCCCGACATGCAGTTTTCCTAACCTCTAACCTTATACTCTCTCTACATCTTCAAATATGTTTATTTTGGGGGTCTGGGTTTTTTTCCACAAATGGTAGAATATTTTATACTCTGCCCTGCCATTTTTTTCCTTTATTTTTTGTAATACTGGGGATTGGACCCAGAGGCTTCTACATGCTAGGCAGGCACTGAGCTACATCCCCAGTTCTTTTTTTTTTTTTTTTTTTTTGGTACTAGGGATTGAATCCAGGGGTGCTCAACCATTGAGCCACATTGTCAGCCCTTTTTATTTTTTAATTTTGAGACAGGACCTCCATAAGTTGCCTAGGGCTTTGCTAAATTGCAGAGGCTGGCCTTGAACTTGGGATCCTCCTGACTCAGCCTCTTGCTGGGATTATAGGCATGAGCCACCATGCCTGGCCAGTCCTTTTTATCTCGTTTTGAAACAGGGATTCCCTCAGTTGCCCATGCTGGGCAAAAACTTATAATCCTCCTGCCTCATTCTCCTTATTAACTAGGATTACAAGTACATGCCATTATACCTGGCTCCCCACCCCTCCTTTTTTTTTTTTTTTTTTGTGGTGCTGGGGATTGAACCCAGGGCCTTGTGTATGTGAGGCAAGCACTCTACCAACTGAGCTATATCCCCAGACCACACCTGGCCTTTTTTCATTTAATAAAATATACTCATGGTTATTCAATTTTAGTACATAAAGAGCTCTCTTATAGTTGTTTATGGCTCTTTGTTGTCCCATTGGATAAATTTGCCATAATTTAATAATTCTCTTATAGTAGTATTTAGGTTGTTTCCAATTGTTTGATATAACAAAAAATGAAACATTGAATAATTATGTGCCTATATAATTGTACCTTTATGTAGGATAAATTCCTAGAAGTGAAATTTGTTGGTCAAATGACATACACACTTAAAATTTTTGAAGTTTTAAAGTAATTACTTTCCATAATTTACACATTTATTTGTACTTCCACTTCCATTATTTGTACTTCCACTTCAGTTATATATGAGAGCCTTTGCCCACATGGCAATGGAGTCTGTTGTGACATTTTTTAACTTTGAGAGGGGAAATAGTATCTCATGGTGTTTTTTTTTTTTAAGAGAGAGAGAGAGAGAGAGAGAGAGAGAATTTTTAATATTTATTTTTTAGTTATCTGTGGACACAACACCTTTGTCTATATGTGGTGCTGAGAATCGAACCTGGGCTGCACGCATGCCAGGCATCGTGCTACGGCTGGAGCCACATCCCCAGCCCTCTCATAGTGTTTTAATTGCAAGTCTTTGATAAATAATGAGATGAAGCATTTTTTCTTAGATCTGAGAAGGATTGCTTTTTTTTTGAGAACTGATTGTTCATAGCCTCTGCCAATTTTTCTGTTGGCCAGTTAGTCTGTAATATAAGTTACAACTGCTGCTTTTCCCTAGATTGTCCTTAAAACAAAAAACAAAACAAAAAAACCTTTAAGGCAGGTATAGTGGTGCATGCCTGTAACCTTAATGGCTCTGGAGGCTGAAATAGGAAGATTGCAAGTTCAAAGCCAGCCTCAGCAATTTGATGAGGCCTAAGTAACTTAGCAAGACCCTATCTCAAAACAAAAAAAGATAAAAATAAAAAGAGTTAGAGATTGACTCAGTGGTTAAGTGCCTCTGGGTTCAATCTTTGGTATCAAAAACAAAACAGAACAAACAAACAAACAAACCAAAACAAACAAAAAATCCCAGCATTGTTTATGATTTTTCTTTACCATGTGGACTTTTATTTGATATTGTTGAATTTGTCAATATTTTCTTCTTTGGCTTCTAGTTTTCTGTAGTAATTAGCAAGGTATCCTCCAACTGAAATTATAAAAGCACTCTCCCAGGTTTCTCTTGGTAAGTTTTTGGTCTCATATCTCACACATAAATTTTGAACTAGTATAGCATTTATTCTGGTGTTAGGTATGAAGTATGATTTTTAACTTTTTTTTTCAAATGATTACCATATTTCCTAAGCTACATATTAAATAATCTTTCTCCACAAGTGAAGAGCTTGGTTTTACTATTCAATAATTTTCCATATGCACTGTGTTTATTTTTTAAAATTTTCTGTTCTATGCCATGATCTATCTATCCATCCATCCATCCTAGGAATTAAACCCAAGGACTTTTAACCACTGATACACACCACCAGCCCTTTTTTATATTTTATTTAGAGACAGGGTCTTGCTAAATTGCTGAGGCTGCCTTTGAACTTTCGATCCTCTTGCTTTAGCCTCCCCAGCTGCTGGGATTACAGGTGTGCATCACTGAGTCCTGCTCTTGTTGTTTTTATTTTGAGACAGGGTCTTGCTAAGTTGCTGAGACTAGCTTCAAAATTGCAATCCTCCTGCCCCAGCTTTTTAAATTGCTAGGATTACAGCACCTGTGCTATGATCTGTCTATTCATTGCAGAAATGCTGCATGATTTCTATTATTGTGGCTTTGGATACCCTAGTATCTGGAGAGTATAGTATTCTCCTTATCATTTTCTTTTAAAGTATTTCTAGGATATTTCTGTATGTTTATTTTCAATGTCAACTCGAAAATCAGGTTGATAAGTGGAAAAAAAAAAACCCCTCACACTTGATATTTCCTTGAGAGAACATTAAATTTATAGATATGTTGGGGAGAACTAACTTCTTAATAATTCTGTTGGTCTACCAAAGAATGTGGTAAGCTTTCCATTTAGTCAAACTTTCCATTCCATTTAATTTCAGCATATTAAAGTTTTATTTATTTTACATAAGTCTTAAGTTTATTCCCAGATGGGTTTGTTTTGAGATTTGGGGTCTCCCAATGTTTTTCAGGCTGACCTTGAACTCCTGGGTTTAAGTGACTCTCTTGCTTCAGCCTCCAGAGTAGCTGGGATGACAGACGGTGTGTACTACCAGGCTGGCTGCTAGGTATTTTTTTTTTATTGTTATAAATAGGTGTTTTCTGTTATCATCATACTGTCTGTTGTTCAAACATGTGAAAGTTCTCAAGCGTATGAGCCAGCTGACTCAATTTCCTTGTCCTATGAACCAACATCCACACCAAGTACCAGAGTGACCTTCCTGTGCCCTCCTGGGGCCTGGGGCTTCTTCAGGTTTCCTGACCAGCAATGCTGGGGTAGAAAGAGAGAGGGTTGATTTCAATTATCTTCCTAAGATAAAGAGCAGATGATTTGTCATTTGTGGTGCACCGGCTTGTTCTTGGCAACTTCTTTGAAAGTTGGCTTTTAGTGCCAGGGATAGGGCTTCTAAATGGCCTGCTAACACCAACTGTCAGGCAGCTAAACAGCAATGAGTTTCTTTCTTTATTTCTTT
Organism: Ictidomys tridecemlineatus; assembly: GCF_052094955.1. Classification (NCBI taxonomy): domain Eukaryota; kingdom Metazoa; phylum Chordata; class Mammalia; order Rodentia; family Sciuridae; genus Ictidomys; species Ictidomys tridecemlineatus. The sequence goes on from NC_135480.1 coordinate 105,971,824, forward strand.
TTAAATCAATCAATTAATTAATTAGTTCTAATTTGTTATACATGACAGCAGAATGCATTTCAATTCATAGTACATAAATGAAACACAATGTTTTATTTCTCTGGTTGCACACAAAGTATATTCACACCAGTCATGTCTTCATACATGTGCTTAGGCTAATGATGTCCATCTCATTCCATCATCTTTCCTACCCCCATACCCACTCCCTTCTCCTCCCTCTCCTTTGCCCTATCCAAAGTTCCTCCCATCCTCCCATACTCCCCGGCCTCCATCCCCATTGTGAATCAGCATCCACTTATCAGAGAAAACATTTGGCCTTTGGCTTTTTGGGATTGGCTTACATCACTTAGCATGATATTCTCCAACTCCATCCATTTACCTACAAATGCCATGATTTTATTCTCTTTTAATGCTGAGTAATATTCCATTGTATATATGTACCAGTTTCTTTATCCATTTAGGGATGAGTTTCTTTTTGACTTAAATATCTGAAAGAATTCTCTGGGGCCTGGGGATGTGGCCCGGGTTCGATCCTTAGCACCACATACCAACAAAAATGTTGTGTCTGCCGAAAACTGAGAAATAAATATTGAAATTCTCTCTCTCTCTCTCTCTCTCTCTCTTTCTCTCTCTCTCTCTTAAAAAAAAAAAAAAAAAAAAAAAAAAGAATTCTCTGGGAGGTAACTATCTTCACCTAACCAGAGATCCAGCCTGAATGTAACCAAACAGGAGACTACATACATATTGCAAGGGAAGAGAGCCTGAGCAACACTACTGAAGCATGCAAAAGTTTGATAGCAAAGATCTTTGTATAGGCATAGAAAGTCTGTCTGGTGTCACATGGGCTCATTTAAAAAATAATATTAGTGATTAATTTGTTTAGTTTCCAGAAAAGAACTTACATCAGTTTTAGAATCTCAATTTAACATCATCAGAATGTGGCTAGAATTCCAAAGAGTTAAAAGAAATCCTAGCATTTGACCTAAATGCCCTAGGATGCCTTCTCTCTGGCAATATTTAACACCCCAAAATGAAAATACACAAGCTCCTTGAAATTGCTAGAAGAGGGCCCAGCAGTTTTTCACGCATCTTTTGCCAACGAGATAACACTTTAATTTGGGCCTCTGACTTTTTCTCACCCTGGAGAGGAGGCAGGATTACTTGTCAGAGCTTTGGGGCCTCTATTATCCCTGCTTTTTTACCGGGTATTAGTACAAGAATTCCCAAGAGTGACTTGACTTCCTATACTTTTTTCAATGATACTTGAGAAATTGGGGTTCAGGGACTGGAAACATAGCTTAGAGGTAAAATGCTTGCCTCACATGCATGAGGCCCTGGGTTTGATCCCTAGACTGTTAAAAAAAAAAATGGGGACTCAGAAATTGCAACATTAAGGAGTAAAGTTAGATGAAGCTTTCAGAGCCTTTGCAGAGCATTTTCTGTAACTTATATCTTTATGAAATGTCTAGTTAAAAAATAAAGTCTAAGTTCAAAAGTTTAGTGACTTTGTCTTAAATCTGTGACCTGATTTTTTTTTTTTTTTTTTTTTAGCTCTAGGGATTGAGTCCAGGGGCTAGCCACTGAGCCACATCCCCAGCCCTTTTTATGTTTTATCTTGAGACAGGGTCTCACTAAGTTGCTGAAGCCAGCTTTGAACTTGAAATCCTCCTGCCTCAGCCACCCAAGCCACTGGGATTATAGGTATGCACCGCGGTACCCAGCTGTCTTCATGGTTTCTCAAGGCACAGAGCTGTGTCAGACAAGAGTAAGCCGAGGTGGGTACCTGTTTTCCTCAGCTGCCAAGAAACACATGCACTAGATCTGCCGGAGTCACTCAGCTATATAGAAGCCACAGCATCACCATCCTGTCCTCCAACCGGAGGTTTCTGGCTAGCTTCTTTCTCTTTCCCCTACTCTCTCTTTTATTCCCTTCCTTCCTTCCTGGATCTATGTGACTCCATGCTCTGAATCATCCAAGTCATGCCTTTTCATTTATATTCTTTTTGACCCAAATCTTAAGAGTATGAAGTAAGAAGGAAGAGAGCCAGCTGGAGCAGCTGTCAGCTCAGCAGAGAGTCACTGACCTTCAATGTGTGGACCCTGAAGACACACCCTCCCATGGCTTTCCAGGCTGCTCCACATGCCTGGTTTGACCCATTTCCTCCTGGCCCTGCCCTCTGCTCCAACCTCTAACCTTCCTCCTCCCCTCTGCACTCTCCACACCCTCCACCCTCCACCCCCATCCTCCTGGCTCTGTCTTCCAGCCAACCCTACTAGGACTGGATGGTAGACCTTAACCCCTTACACCCTGACTCACCAAAGCCTTTTAGGGGGCCCTGAGATACATGTGGGAGAGTCCACAAGTGCTGGGTGCTGGGGAGACAAAAATTAAGAAGACATATCCTGGCCCTAAGGGACTCTCAGAAGCTCACCCTCAGTTCCTTCAATTGTAAGAGTGAATTCAACTGGGGGCTCCTATCTTTGAAGGAAGTTTACCAAAAATTCAAAGAAAACCCAGAGAAGAGGAGGGAAATATTGTTACAGAGCTGGGGCCCGCCACAAAGCTGAGGCAGCTGTGGAGGTCCTCTCTTGTTCCTGTGATCATGCCAGAAGAATTCCAGACATGTTGCTAAGAGTAGCAGTCATGACTTTTTTGAAGGGAAAGGGAAAGGGAAAAATGGGACACTCGAAAAGGAAAGAGTGTGTCCTTTCAGAGAGAAGAAAATGGCAGCCCCTCCTGCTCTCTAGTTTTATTGACGAGTCCCAAGGGGAGTTTCCAGAATCCCGCCCAAGTCCACCTCTTGACTTTAGACTTACAGCAAAATGCCGGTCAGACATTCAAGCCCTCACTGCATATAATAATTCTAAGTCATTTTTGGCCCATGCTGACGCATTCTAATTAAAACCTGTTCTTACAGATTTTATGACTAGGGGGAATTATCCTCATCTCCCTAAAATCTGATCACAAAAGTCTTCCCCCTTCAGGGCAAGATGTGTTCTTATTGGCATTCTGGGTCTGCATTTCTCCTGCAGATAACAGGTTGTTTGCTGAGGAATGTAACATCCTATTGACTTAAGTCATCAAGGACTGCAGTTAATTTGCTTTCTAAAAGATAGCTTGTGGGGATTGAGAGAGTGTGAAGTGAGGATAACACACAACATAGGAACTGCATGGACCTCCTCAATGGGGTGGTGCTCACGGAGTTGGAGTTTTTAAGGAAATTGGGTCCCCCCTGGTTTTGCCTCTACTATCTGCCTCCTGAATCACTTTGTTATGCTTTGAGTAGCCCTCAATGAGCTTTCTTTTTGAGAGTCTTGATGTTTTGATTTTCAGTTGCCCTTCACTGTCCTTTCCCTGTTCACCCATTCTTGGCTAACTAGTTAGTTACCTAACAATATGACCAAGAGCTGATAAAGTGACCTCCGTGGAGAAGGTGCAGAAGAACTAGACATATTTAGCCAAAATGTAACCATCTGTAAGGGAGCTGATCATTTCTTTCCATGCCTTCTTTGGTCACAGAGTTCTTTTCATTCACTTTCATAACTCTACATAAGTGGTCTTGGCCAGGACAAGGAGAATGGAGCCTTGGGTTCTAATCCAAGCCATTAGATGGTTTTTGTGGCAAATGCCACATCTGCCCTTATGCACTGATTTCTTTGGGAAATTGTACTTTCTACCTCATTAGGATAATGAAAAATCACCATTTATATATACATTTCAATTTTTATTGAGTACCTTATATATTAGGTACTTATTCCTAAGTAAGTCTTTTACATAATACTCTTGAAAGGTGGGTGTTAGCAACCTTCACTCCCCCTACATCCTATCCCCACAAGGTCCTGGAGACCTTGGTATTGAGACAGCTATGCAAATTAGGGAAATTCTTCCATGGCTTGACATCCCCATCCTGGTCCTCTTTTAGATTGCTTCATCACAAACATTTCCATCTCTGCTTCTTACCTTCCTCTTTCCCCATTCCATGCCCCAGTGAAATGAACTTTATTCTGTTCCAAGTACATGCCCCAGGCTTTCCTATTTTTCTGCTGCTTTTGCTCAAATTCTTTGCTCCATCTGGAATGCCCTTCTGTCTGTCTCTCCCTCTCTCTCTCTCAGCCAAATTTCTCAGTATGACTGATCCTCATGGCCTTGTGTAAAGTCCCTCTTCCCCAGGAAGACCTCCTTCCAGCTGGAAGTGTTCATGGGACATTCTTTCTTTTTAGTGGACTATTCCTTATTTCTCTTTATAGACATATGCTTTCTGAAGCCTTCAGAAAAGAAAAATAAGTTCATAAAGAGAAATAAGTTCATATATGTTTCAGCTTTACTTTTGAGTCCATAACACAGGATTTCATACGTAAGAGCCATCGCTTCATAATTCAATGAATGAATGAATATTCAGATCTTGAATGGAGGACTGAATTGTGTATGGTTTTAAGTCAAAGATATACCGGGACAGTTATATTTGTTCGCTTATTAAGCATATACTAGGTTTGAGGACATCTGCCAAGATTTATGACACAATGTTTCTTAGAATTTGTGGTCTCTAACAAACAAATAAGATTTAATATCTCCTCTTCAGGAGACACACATAAGCCAAAGTTTAAAAAAAAAAGGGAGAAGAAAAAACACATTTAATATGATAGATAAAGGAGGAAAGGTATTTATGATAGAAATTGCAAATAGGAAAAAGAGATCCAAAGTCTGACAAAGAAGAGAGCATTGGACTGGATGTAACTGCCAAATTCAAATGTTGAAATCCTCACCTTCAAGGTGATGGGTTAGGGGGTGAGGCCTTTGAGAGGTGATTAGGTCATGAGGGTGGAGCCCTGGTGAACTGGATTAGAGGCCATATAAAAGGGCCCCAGAGAATTTGCCAACCCCCTTCCTACCATGTGGGGATACAATGAAAAGACAGCCATCTGTAACTGAAGAAATATATTTTGAAAGGGTAAAGTTTCTAAGCTGGAAAGCTTGAATGTAAAAGATTAGGTATTATTAAGTTCCTCTGTTACACCCAGAACCTGGAATTCCTGAGATAGTTAAAACAACGCCCTACTGGCCATTTAGCCTAGGGCCCTGTGCAGTTTGTCACAGGGCCCCAACCAATCAGTTTGAATGTGTAACCCGCTTAGGAATGACCAATCACCCCCCGCCCGACCTGTTCCCGCCAATGAATGTGCCAATCACGTCTCAGAGTTGTTGTTCAATTTTCCCGCGCCTCATGATGATTTGTTCTGATGTATGCAAAGCCCACCGCCCTCTCCAAAAAGTGTACTTAAGCTCTGCTTGACCTTTGCTCTGGGCTCTGGGCTCTGGGCTGCTCTCCCTTCATGAGTGAGTATGGAGCCCTAGCGCACTGGAATGGATCCCCAATAAATCCCCTTTTGCCAATTGCATGGAGTAAGTCTCTTGTGTGGTCTCTCCCTCCAACGCTCCGCCGGGCCCCTCTTACATTTTCTGTCATTTACAAGCCATGCATGCTATAGTACTTTTTGTTAAAGCAGCCTGGACTAAGACAAAAAGGGAAGGTATAATGTATGTTGGCTTTTTGTCACAGTAACCACAATAGTGGCCAATAACAATTTAAAGGAGGAAAGTTTATTTTATCTTATTTTAATATTTATTTTTTAGTTTTCGGCAGACACAACATCTTTGTTTGTATGTGGTGCTGAGGATCCAACCCGGGCCGCATGCATGCCAGGCAAGCGCGCTACTGCTTGAGCCACATCCCCAGTCCCAGGAAAAGTTTATTTTGGGCTTGCGGTTTCAGAGGTCTCAGGTCATAGTGTTACTGCTGTTGACCGGTAACGAGTTCTTGCTTCTCCAATGTTGAAGAATAACACCAGAAAAGCACACACCGAGGCAAGGTCAGAGTAGGAATTAGAAGTTTATTAAAGGACAGCAGAAAAGACTTCTCCCGGAGGAAGAAGGGAACCCAAGAGGTGGAATCCATGGAAGTGTGGTTGTCTCCCCTTTTTATAGTTCTTTCAGTGATGGAATGTAGGTGGGAAGGCCCGAGGGGTGGGACACAGGTGGGCCAAAGAAGTAGTCTGAGCAGGAAGGACTTTATTAACACTTCTTTGGGATGGGCTATCTTCAAATCTGCTGGGAGCTGTTCATTAACACTTCTTTGAGATGGACTTTGGCCTAGGGCCTCTTTGGGACTTCATTAACATTCCATGAGTTGTCCTGTGTTTTCCCTGAGTCATTCTCAGCATGGCCTCCATTTTAGATTCCACTCGATATTAGACCTGATTTACCTAACTACACTGACTACCTAACTTTAAATCTGGCTTCAATAGTTGGCCGACTCCATTGTTCTGGGTCTGAGGTAAGGCAGACCATTATGGCTGAAGGGGGTGACAGCTCATGGCCGCCAGAAAGCAGAGTGGGTGGGGGGAGACAGGGGAAAAGATAAACTGTTCCAGGCACATCCCTAGTGACCTACCCCTGCCTGCCTACAGTTACCATCTCTTAATACATTCAAACTATTAATCCATTGTGAGGATGGCCTTAGGTGTGAGCCCTAAGCAACTCCATTTTAAAAACTCCAGTTTGAGGGCTGGGGATGTGGCTCAAGCGCTAACGCATTCGCCTGGCATGCACAGGGTGCTGGGTTCCATCCTCAGCATCACATAAAAATAAAGATGTTGTGACCACCGAAAACTAAAAAAAATATATATATATTAATAAATTCTCTCTCTCTCTCTTAAAAAAAAACATAACAAAACAACAACAACAACAACAACAACAAAAAAAAACCCTCCAGTTCGAAACCTGCAGTCCAATTAGGCACACCTAAGAGCCCTCCAGTATGGCCTCAGACATAAACAAGTCATTTCCCCCACCCTGAGAAAGTAAAGCCTCTGGCAGGCTGTCCTGATAAGAGGGAAAGTGAGAAGTTCAGGGTGGAGACCACCAGACCAGATGTTTCTGCCCTCAGGGTAAATGATATCCTGGAGAAATCCGGTGGTAGCTGGTAAGGATTGAAAGAAGGGTGAAAAGCCCCAAATCTAGTATAAATAATGGAGCTAATGAACAGAGATTCAGCCAGCCCAAACAAGGATGCACTCAGCTGGAGGGCCTGATGAGGACCTGGACTGACATCCCATCACTTGTCATTGTTTTCTTGATCCTCTGTGTGATCCTCACCACCCTCAAACTCTACCGCCTCTTCTGGACCCTGGTGAGAGTCACAACTTCTCCATATGACCCTCTCCTCAAAAAGTTGTCCACTTCACACCAGGAGAAGCCTGCCTTGGTTCCGGATCTGATCACTGTGCATCTGCTGGGACATGAAGCCTAAGGCTTGAGACTTCTGAACTTAGCATGCAGAGGGAATGTCCAGCATTAGCCTGTCATGATTAAGTGTGTTTGCAGTGCTTAGAATTAATCTAGAATTGTTTGCTGTTAACTAATTAATCTAGAATTGTTTGCTGTGAATTGATCATTAATGCTATTGCAGTGCCTAGCATTAAGGATTGTCATTTTCTTGATTAAGAACCTATAGAGTAAAATTGTATTGAGTGATTTGAGTGAATAAAGCATTGAAAAGGGCAGAAGCACGTGGACATTCTTTGTTTTTTTTTTCACTTGGCTGCAGATGTCACAATTTGCCCCCTCTCTCGACATCCCTCAAGCAGATTAGTCCACTGATTAGGTGGTAGCTCTCCATATAAACCTCTGAACATCCCTGCTTTGCCACATGAGCTTTTTTGGAGACACCTCATATCCAAACCATAACAGAGTGACTAAAGGAAAAATGGTTTTTGGATATTGATTGAGGGGCTGGGGATGTGGCTCAAGCGGTAGCGCACTCGCCTGGCATATGTGCGGCCCGGGTTTGATCCTCACCACCACATACAAGCAAAGATGTTGTGTCTGCCGAAAACTAAAGAATAAATATTTTAAAAAATTCTCTCTCTCTATCTTAAAAAAAAAAAGAATATTGATTGAGAACCTTCAAGCCAGCTCTATACAGAGCATATGTACTAAGATCTTTTATCATAACAGTGTGTTTCACTAAACATCTACTCAGTCTATGAACATCTATTAAGAAAGTACCTTGAGCTAGGGGATGGAATTAGGACAAAATGACATATTTCCAGTCCTTGAAGAGCTCATAGTCTAGAGGACAGTATATGATAAGCATTCTACAGAAATTTGTTTGGGATTCTCTGGGAGGAGAGAAGAAGAACCTGTAATGCTTTTTGGTGGGAAGGGAAGACTCACTTGTTCTTTGGCCAAGGCCCAGGAAGCAATGAGGTATGGAATTTTGAGGAAAAACTCCAGATTCTAGAGGCAGTAGGAAGCAGACTACTCACTAGATTGTGATTCCACCCTTAACTCCGTGTAATTCTAACATGCTACCGAGCCTCAATCTCCCCCTCTGTAAAATGTGTTAATTAATGGTTTACAGAGTTATTTTGAAGACTAAATGAGTAAATCCCCAGTGTCTAGGTAGTATCTCCCCATCTTACCCCAGAGGCAAGATTAAAGCAAAAGAGTCTCCTGGTTCACTCAAGAGTTGACTTGTTGGTTTGTTGTTTAACCTTGTGGTCCCAGAAGTTAACATCAGATAAAAGGGTTGGGTGATTAAGCAGATAAACTTTTCTCTAAAGAGTTTTAAAGCTGAGCTAAATGATTTTGCAGGCTGCTAATCATAGATTCCCAAATTGGCATTTACATAAAATTACAGTTTATAGATATATAAAACAGTCCAAGCCTGAAATGAGCAGGCTTATTTCCCAATACATTATGGGATGAGGCAGAGTGAGGAGAAGGGTATTTATCCAGTATAGGGATTCTGAATTTGGCAGGTTGGTTCTTGGGGTGGGGGGAGCTAAGGGACTCCTATGGGCATCCCATGCCTGTGCTGTTGGTTATTGGAGAGTGGATGAAAGTTGGCTGTATATTTTCCTTTGTAGAGTTCACTGGCAACCTATTGCAATGATTTCTGGCTGTTTATTATAGCACTGACTCTGGGTTAAGTGAGCAGTGGACCTTAAAACCAGAGAGAATGTACATACAGCTCTAATTTCTGCCTTCAGCAAAACACTGCTTTGATATAGTCTTTATGATGGCAACTATGTAAAATTATGCCTGCATAAACAGTAGGGTTGCAAGCCCTTAGAGGTTTAGAGATTATTAAAGTGGGTTTTTAAGGGGGAGGAGCTGTCTTTTCATTTAGTGGAAGTCTCCTGTTGCAAATGAAAATTTTATTTTTCATTGCTAGGGTGAATGAATGGAAACAAAGCAGGAAGATCAGGAGAGAGAAATGAGCAGAAAAGAGGAAGAAGGAGGAAATTGGGAGAGATGGTAGGAAGTTCAGAAAGACTGGAAGAAAAGAGTGGATTAAAAAAAGGAAATAAAGATAGAAGAAAAATGTTTGCAAAGTAGAGTTGATGAGCTGGGCATGGGGGCACATATTGTAATCCCAGAAGCTTGGGAGGCTGAGGCAGGAGGCTTGCAAGTTCAAAGTCAGCTTTAGCGATTTAGCAAGGCCCTAAACAACTTAGTGAGACCCTATCTCAAAATAAAAAGGTCTGGGAATGTGGCTCAGTGGTTAAGCACCCCTGGGTTCAATCCCTGGTACCAAACATAAACAGACAAACAAACAAACAAAAAAACCCCCAAACTATAAAAGGCCAACAAAATGGAGTCAATCTTACAGGGTCCCAAGATAACACTCAATTGGAAAATTTTCTTCATTAACTTAGAAAACCATCCTGGGAGCATAATGGAACCCAGTTTATTTATTTGCCACTTGAAAACACTGGTGGCTCGGGGACAAGTTGTTGGGACAAGAAAAAAAATGTATCTGGAGGTCAGTAAAACAAAGAGCGGGTTATCACCAACAAAGGCCACCTTCACTCAGCCTGGGTCTTAATCTCTTTTTATTCCTAGGTAAGGGAAAAAGATAAGCTAGGAAAGGACTAAGGTCTGGGGACTTCTAAGCCTTGGTGGTCTGGGACAGGATGTTGTAAAATCTGGCGGTTGGTGATCTCTTGATCACAATGTCCCTAGAAATCTTGAAAATATCTTTAGTTACACTTATCTTGCCACACAGGGCGATACAGGCAAATATATATTTGAAATTATATTTATTTCAAAGTAAAATTGTCAGATTGATTTTTTTCTGCTCCTAAAAAGCAGTAGTTATATTTTTTCTTTTGAATATTTATTTTTTAGTTTTAGGTGGATACATTATCTTTATTTTACTTTTATGTGGTGCTGAGAATCGAACCAGTGCCCCACGCATGCCAGGCGAGCGTGCTACCACTTGAGCCACATCCCCAGCCCAGTAATTATCTTTTAAAAGTTCAGATCATACATAAAGTAAATCAAAGAAAAAATGAAAGCGAGGGGAAAAACTTGAAGAAATCCCCTGGCTTCACTTGCTTTTACTTTATTTTAAGGGGTCTTGGGGATTGGACCAGTACCTCATGAATGCTAGGAAAGTGCTCCACCACTGAGTTACATCCCTAGCCCTTCTCTTGCTTTTATAACCCATTTCAGAGGTCACAAAGCTAAGCAGTGTGCTCCCAGTAGCCTTGCTATAGATAACACCTCTCGTATGTGGGTCACAATGGTAACATGGTAATAGTTGCCCAAGTGGGTTTCCCCCTTCCCCCAGGGCTTGGGGATCAATCCCAGCACTTCATGCATGCTAAGCTAGCATCCTACTACTGTCCTACATCTCCAGCCCCTCTAAGTTGTTTTTTAGGATCATGGAGGTAGCTCAAACTGGTTAATAGCTCAAACTGGTTAAACCCATCAACTCTTCCATTGGTTCTACAAAAGTGTCCAAAGGGTGGCTTTTGACATCAGAGTCATGATAATGCCTCCATTTTCTTTCTTTCTTTTCTTTTTTCCTCCTCTGGTACTGGGGGTTGAATCCAGGGATGTTCTATCACTGAGCTACATCTCCAGACCTTTTTATTTTATGTTGAGACAGGATCTTGTTAAGTTGTCCAGGCTGGCCTTGAACTTGCAATCATCCTGCATCAACTTCCTGAGTCACTGAATTAAGGCATGCACCACCATGTCTGGCTATTAATGGCACCCTTTACTGAACATGCATCTTATGAAGAACCATGAAGTTTTATACCATGTGCACAGACCACCAATCACTTTCCCTATCTCCAACCACTTTTTCCACATGCCTCAGACCCTTCCTGTTTCAATACCCCATAAATACTCCTAAAACTTATCCTCCAGGAGACAGATTTGAGAGTTTTGGGTCTTCTGTCTCTTCACATTTGGCCTTATGAATAAACTCTTTTCTTTTTTGCAAAACTTATTGTCTCAGTGGTTGGCATACAGAATAGACCTGATTCAGTAACAACAAATAAGAAGAAACAAAAAAGCAACAATAACTGATAACCCCAGAATTCAGAAACAACTGCTATAGACATTGCTGGGTACTTCACCAACAGTTTCAATTTTTCTACATCTTCCTTCTTAACAAAGTTTAGGTGTCTACCTCATTTCACATAGTACCCAAGGGTATGCTCAGACTGATTGAAAAAATAATCTTAGACTTTTCTTTTCTTTTGGTACTGGGGATTGAACCCAGGGGTGCTTTATCAGTGTGCTACAGCCCATTCTGTTTTTTTTTTTTTCTTTGTACCAGGGAGTGAACTCAGGGGTATTTGACCACTGAACCACATCTCTATTTTGTATTTTATTTAAAGACAGGGTCTCACTGAGTGGCTTAGTGCCTCCATGTTGCTGAGACTGGCTTTGAACTCACGATTCTCCTGTCTCAGCCTTCAGAGCCACTGGGATCACAGGCATGTGCTATGTGCCTGGTCCCAGTCTTTTTTAATTTTTTGGCTCAGGGTCTTAGTAAGTTGCTTAGGGCATGGCTAAGCTGCTGAGGCTGGCCTTGAACCTGCAGTTCTCTTGCTTCAGCCTCCTGACTTGCTGGGATTATAGGCATGTGCCATCATGCCTGGCAATATTAGATTTACTGTTAAAATAATTTTGACCTCATAGACCTAGATAGTCTTAATGTTCCTGGGTATCTCTGCAGCACACTTTGAGACCTGCTGGTCTAAGCTATACTATTTCTTTTACCAGTCATTTAGGATGGGCCTCTGACCTAATTCAGACAAAGGAGACACAAGGGGAATGCTTCAATCTACTTGGAAATGTCTTCTCAAAAGTAAAAATAGTCCTGTAGGAAGACAGGGCTGTGCTGCTTCTGCTAGTCAATGCCACGTGTGCATCTTGACTTTGCAAAGGGATGAAGCTGAGGATGGCAGAGCAGATATCACTGAGCCACAGAACTGACCACATTGAATTACCTTGACTCAAATTTTGTGAAATTAATTTTACGTGGGAAAGGGAAGAGGAAGGAGGGAGGACTCGGTGGTGGTTATCCTTTCAGACTCTTTTCTAAATGTTTATACTTATAGATTGATATTAATCCCTGTATCCCTAGCACTTAGCTCAGAATAACATCTGGTGCATCTCTGTGAGTAACAGATGTTCTTTCAAAGAATGAATGGTTTTCATTGACTTACAATGATTTCCTCTTATTCTTCTCTTGGTGAGGATGAAGAGCAGAAGATCAATCTAAGAATGACAGGTTTCTCGTGTACTATGAGACCAATCTAAACAGATATCTTCAAAGAACTATATTATTGGGGCTGGGATTGTGGCTCAGCGGTAGAGCGCTCGCCTAGCACGGACAGGACCCGGGTTGGATCCTCAGCATCACATAAAAATAAAGGCATTGTGCTGTGTCCATCTACACCTAAAAAATAAATATTAAAAAAAGAACTATATTTAATCTGTATTTGTGCTGCTGTCATCACTGGCATTTTGTATCCTAAAGGAAATTGGGCATTGACCTAATGTAACTTGAAAACATGGCAGTTTCTGCTTACGTAGTGATTTATAGTCTTCTAAGTGCTGACATGATGATCTTCATCCTCAAAAATCAAGTTGTGATGCAGTGCATTATTCACCCTTTAAGGATGAAAAAAATGGGGGACAAGGGAGGTCAAGTGACCAGCTTAAGTCATATAACTGATTGACTGCAGAACCAGGACTAGAATTTCAACCCAGTGTTCTTTGGGGGTTGGATCCCAGGCAACTGTCAAGGTTCACCACCAAGAATTTGCCTGTCTGTCCTGCGGGTTGGGCAGGGAAGAGGTGCAGGGAAACTGGCCTTTGTCTTTTGTCCCAAGCCCTACCTTCATGGGAAATCCAGAGCTAGTGAAGGTGCTGTGGCAGCCCCATGACCCACCTCCTTTGAATGACGCTAGAATGGCATAGCCCTTGTTCTGAATGATTTTACCTGGAGGGGATCCTTTCTGCTAGACTGACTAGGACATTAACAATGGATGAGGCCAGGGACCTTTGCCACCCAAAGTCCAATGGGAACTGGCAACTGTCAGATTTGAAATTTCTCATTGCAACTCATGGGCTTCTGCTGACCTGGGACATGAAGGCCCCATCCTGGACACAATCCAGAATTAAATGTTAACAACTAACTCAGGGAGAGAAAGAACATAAATTGCTTGAGCACTGATGCAGCAAAGGAATTCAGGTCTTTACCTACAGGGTGGACAAGGGGAGGTTGGTCTGACAGGGTCCGAAACCTACCTTCTCATCCTGACCCGTGCTGTGGTCTGAATGTGTCTCCTCCAAAATCCATGCATTGCCAAAGTGATATCATTAATGGGTGGGCCCTTTAAGAGGTGGGTAGGCTGTGAGGGATCTTTTCTCATTAATTAGATTAAAAGTGTCTTCATGTAGTAATTGTCTAGCTTGCTTGTGTGCCAGGTGAGGACATGACACAGCAAAAAAAGTCTTCACTAGACCAATGCCAGCATCCTGAACTTGGACTTACCAGCTTCCTGAATTGTAAGACATAAATTTCCATTCTTTATAAATTACCTAGTCTCTGGTATTTTGTTATAGCAGCATAAACAGACACTCTGCCACTATTTTCTTGTGTGACTCTGAGCTGATGGCTTATCTTCTCCAGAACTAAGCTTACCTACTTTTAAAAAGAAAGTAAGGGGCTGTGGATGTAGCTCAATGGTAGAGCTCTTGCCTAGCATGTTTGAGATCTTGTATTTTATCCCTAGCATTGCCCCTGCCCCCAAAAGTAAGAATTAGATGGTCTTAAAGAAGGTGACCTTTGAAAGCACAGGGGACATCTATATAAAATTAAGTCCATTTTCTTAAAAAAGTTATTTAAAAAAAAAACAAGGAGAAAAAAATAAGGAGAAAATACACTTATTCATAAAGCATAAAATCTGTGTAGGACACACACACACACACACACACACATCAGCGTATATACAAAATGTTTACAACCTTATCAATGAAATACGTAAATGTTTAAAAAGTAACCATGCCTGCTGCTGCAGTTCTTACCTAAGCCTGGCTGTTTGCTCATCTCCCATGCTTGGCTCTCAGCATCTTGCCAGGTGCTGGTTCTACATGCACAACTGTGTTGGAGTAGACGAATATGAATGAGAAGCATGCACAGGCCTTATGTTATCTGTGATAGCAGAGAGAATACAATTGAAAGAAACTTGGCTGGGCAGGGTGGCACATGCCTATAACCCCAGTGACTCCACAGGAAGGCAGGAGGATGGCAAATTCAGGCCCGCCATCTATAATATAGTGAGAAGCTGCCTCAAAATAAAAATTAAATGGGCTGGGGATGTAGCTCAGCAGTAGAGTAGCCCTGGATTTTAATCCCCAGTATAAGGGAGAAGAAGAAGAAATTTGGAGACCAATTGCGGCAGTCTGGCTGGGCACAAATCACGGGTCACTCAAGCAGGAACAAACTTTATTTCTGAACTCCACCAGCACACTCCACACACGCTTCCCGGGAACTCTCCCTTTCGCCACGCGGCTCCTCCAGGAACCAGCAACCAGAAATCCCTCCTCCCGCACTTCCCCAACCAATGGGAACTCTCCAGGAATCCCCATGAGAACTCCAAAGTAGCGCGAGAACTCCAAAGTAGCAGGCAAGGCGGTCAGTAAAGGTCTATTATACAACCGAATCAATCCAGCATCATCATAATGGCTTGCCTCTCAACCAATACTATTGGCAAAATGCAGGGGCCATTCCGACTCAACTGTGGCTCTCAGCAACCAATATATTTGTATATTCCTAGTTTCATCTTTAACCAGCTCTGTGCATGGAGCAGTATCTGCATTACTTCATCTGCAAAGTAGCATTGCTATGAGGAATAAAGGTCACTTGTATAGTTCTCTCCAGCAGTCCTTAGTCTCTGGCAGGTGCTCAATATGTGGTAGCTGCTCTCTGTCACAAGGCTGTGTGAGACGAGCACCACACTGGTGCACACAGAGGTTAACAAGAAAAACACAATTATTTCCTGTTGGAATAACCAGGGCAAGATTCCTGGGGAGGAGTACCTAGGTAGGGCCTAGACAGAAGGTCCTCGAATTTGGTAGGTAGAGATGGGAGGGGGGAAAGCAATACAGGTGAAGGACAGCAAAGGTGAGGGGGCAGAAACGTGTAAGGAACTTTGAAGCAATAGAGGGCCAGATGGTTTATCTGAAGAATATGCAAAGAGAAAGTAAGTGGGAGCCAAGTTTTATAGGGTAACAAAAGCAGGGCATTTGTACTTTATCCTGGGGAAATTAGGAAGCCATTGGTGGCTTTGAACAGAGTGACAGATTTAGAAGCGGCACCTCTACAGGACAAATTGTGGGGAAAGCCATTGGCAATTACAACTCAGTGGGAAAATAGGTGAGTGTTGCAGCGGCTGACTTTGAGGCAGGCCTTACTGAATTCATTCCAAACAGATGCCCTGGTGCCTGCAGTTCACATGCTCTGGGATGCTGGATCTGTGATGGTGGTCTTGGGAAAGAGATTAGGGCCATCCTGGTAAAGGGTAGGGGAGGACAAGAAGGCTGAGGGTGGATTTTTGAGAGTAGGGAAACTCATGTAGGGATTGATGGTTCTCAGTGCAGTGGAGTCTCTATGGATTAGTATGTAAGATCTTGCACGTGTATGAACTAAACAGTCGAGTCTTCAGGGACCCAGGGTGATAAGGCAACTTTATTTTTGCCAAGAGGCAGCAAATTCTTTATCTCTGAGGAACACTGAGGTCAAATAACAATCCCTGAACATAGACAAAGAAAGATGAGAAAAGAAAGAAAATGGAAGGAATAAGGTAAGAGGGAGGAAATGGAGTGGGGGGAGATGCCGGAGAGAGGAAATTTAAAAAGGGAAAAAGGGAGGCAGACCTAGACAGGGATGCATTCTGCCCACAGACCCTATGCCACTGTGGCTGGCTGAGAGGAGACTTGTGGGGAGCCACTCTGAATGACCCATGCCTTCCAGTCCTGAAGCAGGAGGCTCTGACCAATCACTACATGTCATGGTGACTTGGGCATTGCCCAACTCAGATAGAGGAGGGTCTTCAGGTGTAGGTGTCACCCCTGGGGTTGAGTTACACCCACTGTCCCTTGTAACCCTGCCCCTTCTGGCCTTTTTTAGATAGAACTTTCTAAAGAACAAGAGTCCCCCCAGTAAAAGCCCACTTCCAAAGTGCTTGCTCTCTCGCCAGTCTTTCTCTTGCTCTCCCTTTTGGGGAGTCTGAGGCCGAGAGCAGAGAAGCTGTCCTGAAGCTTGTGTGAAGGTAATTTATGTCTGTGTTTTATTTGGTGTCCCTGTAAATTCACATGAGTGATCTTAAGTTCAGCTGCCTGTGCAGGTCAGGGGCGGCAGAGACCCAGAAAGGCAGGCTAGCACAAGGCTGCAGCCAGTTTCATCCATTTGGTTGTAAACAATTCAAATGGAAAAATGTTGGATGAGACTCCACTTGCTCAGTGGACGGAGGAGGGCTAGTCATCAATCTTTGAGCTTTTTTCACTTCTGGGGATTGTCACCCATGTCAGATCCATCTGGACATTTCAACTTTTTTTTTTTTTTCCAAATGTCTTTGCCAGGAAGAATATTTAGCACACTTAGATATAAGAAACTAGGACATTGAGGGAAGAAATAGAGTGTTAGCATCAGTTTCAACCCTTTCCATAAAATCCAAATGTTCTTAGGATACCATTAGGGCGATTGAATAATTTACTTCTCATTTATGCATTCATTCATTCATCCATTTCTTCAACTACTTTGTCACAGGGCTTGGTACATACAGGCTGTTACTGGGCTTCTAGTGGGACCACCTATGCCAAAAAGGTGGGACCATGCTCAGACAACTGAACAGCACAGAAGATACAGCAAGACATTCCCCTAGTTATGTGTCTGTTAAAACACAAAGCAAAAAGCAAAGCTCACCCATATTATTTTGCTACAGCTCCCTATAACTCTCTGTCCTTCCCTGTTTTCTCCCCAGTCCACTCCTATCTTCTGTGTTTTTAAGTACTCCTGCTTGAAAGTAACTTTCAAGATTCAATAACCCCTTTCTTTTCCCATGTTTTTTACTGGTACATTGTAGTCATACGTATTGATGGGATCTGTTGCTATATATTTGTACATGCACACAACATAACAATATCATTTGACCAATATCGCTCCTCAGCACTTCTCCTCTCTCTCCCCACCTCCCTCCCACCCTTTGGTCCTTTTTCTCTACTAGTCTCCCTTTGATTTTTAGGAGATTCAGCCCCACCTTTCTTTTCCTTTTTCCTCTCTAACTTCTGCATATGAGAGAAAGCATATTGTGTATATATGATCTTCTGAGTTTGACTTATTTCACTTAATGTGATGGTCTCTAGTTCATCCCTTTTCCTACAAATGCCATAATTTTATTTTTTCTCATGGCTGAATAAAAATCCATTGTGTATATATACCAATTTCTTTATCTAGTCATCTGATGGTGAACACCTAGGCTGGTTCCATGGTTTGGCCATTGTGAACAGTGCTGCTATAAACACTGTTATTGCATGTATCACTGTAGTGAGCTGACTTTAATTCTTCAGCATAAATACTGAGGAATGGTATAGCTGGGTCATATGGTGGTTATGTGCCTAGTCTAAATAATCTTTTTTTTTAGTAGTCTTTTTAATTTAATTGTATTAGCAGTTGAAACCAGAGATGCTTTACCACTGAGTTACATCCCCAGTCCTATTTATTTATTTATTTATTTAGAGACAAGATCTTGCTAAGTTGCTGAGGCTGGCCTCCAACTTGCAATCCTCCTGACTTAGCTTTCCAGATCACTGGGATTGAAGGCATGAGCCACCACGCTACACCCAACTAGTAGTTAGTCTTATATTATGATTTTAAAATTTCATCTCACTTTCTACGTCCTATGCTCTGAATGTTTGCATCTCCTTGAAATTCATATGTTGAAACCCTAACCCCCCAATGTGATGGTATTAGGAAATAATTAGGTCACAAGCATGGAGCCAGTGTGATGATTAGTGCCCTTATAAAAAGAGAGATGCCAAGGGTCTTGTTTTCCCCCTCTCTTTGCCACGTGAAAATGCAGAGAGGAGATAGACAAAGCAAAGAAGTGACCTCATCAGACACAGAATCCATTGCATCTCCATCCTGAACTTCCCAGCCTCTAGAACTGGAGAAATAAACTTCTGTCACTTAAGCCCCCCAATCGACTGTATCTAGTTACTGGAAGCAGAGCTGACTGAGACACCATCTTTACTACATGCTCATTTATAGCAGTTGCTTATTCTCTAGTCCTTCCGAGGGGTCAGAGATTTTACTTTCATTATGTTTAAGCCTCACAACCACCTCTCACAAGGAATTGAAACTCAGCTAGGACTCATAGCTTGTCTGGCACACAGAGCTAGAAGACGGCAGAGTCTGGCTTTGACTCTTTGTTTGCCGCACTTGGATGAGGATCCTTCCCCCACTCCCACCTATGAGTTAGTTCCACCTTTGATCTTGTCCTTGCCACGAAGCCAGAGAATTTCAATCGGAAAACTGTACTCCTTGGTTCCCTTTCTATTAATAAATGTTTGATTGATTCTAAATGAGCTGTCACTATGCCTTGGAGTGAGAATTACAAGCAGCTCTATAAGCAGATTGTGAAGTGACAGCCATGTGACCCAAGCTGTTACTGTGACAACAGCTGAGGAGGAAGAGTATTTAATTATGGGGATGGGAGGATGAGACCAGCAGGTCTGGGAGGAGGGTCAGTGTTGCTGACCTTATCAACGCTTTCAGATCAAGAAGCCCATCTTTCTTTTCTCTCTCTCCACATACCTCTGACATTTTAAAAATAAAATCTTTAAATCAAAGCTTCTTATTGCATTGAAAATCCACGCTAGTTTTTATGTCCCTAGTTCTCTTGGGAATGAGGAGTGATAAGGTGTGAACTCTCTATAACTCATGAAAACCTGTCCCCTGAGGAGCTTGGTTAGGATCTGCAAGCAGAAAACATTTAAATAATTTTTTTTACCCTCTGATGAATATCTTAATGTTACTTTACTGAATTAAATTTTGAGGCTCACTAAGAACCACACCTTGCCTGTGTAGGAATAGTCCTCACATACCACAGGCAAGATGTAAGCTTTTGTCATCTCTTGGGAAGGCAGCATGGTTTTCTTGTTATGCTCATGGGATTCTCAGAGTAGCTTTTCATTTACCAGCTATGAGGCCTTGGACAAATCACTTAACCTCTTTAAGTTTGGCTCACTTCACCTGCAAAATGGTGAGGTTACTGTTGTTTACCCCACAAGGTTCTGGTAAGTATAATATTGAACATGAAATACTGGGCTGCTGCTGGCTCTGCAGCCTCTCTGTGTGAATGTGCAAAAGGAGTCCCCTCTTTTGGTTGCTACCTTTCAGGAACATGGATTGATATGCAGAATGATAAAAAGGTGCCCCTTCTTGCAGGTGAACACAGCCTTGTGCAGGGGACAAAACTCAGTGAATGGAGAGTAGGCTGGACTTGAGCTCTCTCTCATCCCCTAGGCTGGGTGCCCTCAACACAGTCCATTCCCAAACCATAATTAGTAAACCTATCTAGCACCCCGCCCATTTTAATCAGTCAGGATTACCTGTTAAATATGGCGTTAGTTACCAGATGTCCATCAATGCCTGAAGAAGCAGAGGAGACTAGAAGAATTAAGCCTCCTTATCAATACCAATTAAAAGAATGTTGCTGCTATACCTGTTTTGTTGTTGTCGTTGTTGTTGTTGTTGTTTAGTAGAAGAGATCAAACACAAGAGTATTCTACCTCTATTTCCCAGACTAGTCTTGAACTTGCTATCCTTCTATCTCAGCCCCCTGAGGTGCTGGGATTCCAAGCATGTACCACTGTGCCTGGATCATATTGGGATTTTGAGAAGACAGGGCCATGTGTGCTGAATTCCTGAAGGTTGGTTTAAGATTAAGAGTGGGGGTGGAGGCAGAGGGAAGGTGCTATTGGTACATGTGTCTGGGGTCAGGGAAAAATCATCCAGAGGCCGTATTCCTGAATGTTCCAGGTCTGCTTGGAGATTCACAGTGGATGGAAGAGTTCCAGATATGAAGTCAGAAAAAATGAGTCCCAGCCTAGATTCCTAGGCATAGTTTTTCTGAAATCATGAGCCAACTCTTTAACTTCCTCTGTTTCCTCACTTAAATGATTTGGATTATGATCACTTTGCTATGTATATTACAGGGTTCTGTGTACCAAATAGGACAATTTTTGAAAAAGTACTGTGAATTCTACAAGTCACAATATATATGATTTTTTTTTCCTCTTGAAGTGTTTCATTAAGTTTGTGAAGGCAAGGAGGCAGGATCTCGGCATATGAATGTCCTAAGAGCAAAGACCTAAGCCTTTTCTCTTCTCAAATTTAACACCCATGGCCTTCTTATAAGGTGTGGGCCAAGCAGGTGCCCAGTGCTCTTGAGCATCACCTGGTGGACACAAGTGGAACTGCAGGATTGGGCCCTTATTGGGGTTACCTCCCTGCCTTGCCTCTAAAGCTTGGCTGTCTCCCACAGTGTATTCTGGAGCATTCGCTGCCATTATCCAATAAAGACTATCTTGGTATTTCTTGTTCTTCCAAAAAGATGCATACTTGTTGAAATCTATAACTCATTTGTTGTATCCAACATCTAAATTTGATGGGAGTTCCCCAAAACAACCTTATGGGAAACCTTACCTGAACTCAGAACTTCTTTGTTTTCTATCCCAGTATGCCCAAAGTGTTCACAAAGCCAAATCATCACAAACTCCTGCAGGGAACGCAACAACTGTGTTACAGAGAAAGTGAATTAATACTTAATTGTCGTGAAGTCTGGCTACATCCAGCTCTGAGACACTGAGAATCTATGACTTCACCTTTTTTTCCTGAAGCACTCCTCAAATGCATGACTGGGCACAGCTCCACTGGGAAACTAAATAAATTAGGACAACAGAGTTGCTGCAAGATGCTGAGAATTTAGAATTCAAGATAGCTTCAACTTTGGTCTGTCCTTTTTCTTAATGAATCTTTTCTTATTTTTCATAGATTTTGTGGTTGAAACTATCATTTTTTTCCTGTAAAGCTGAAAAAGTAAAAGTTTTCTTTTAATTAGAGGAACTCTGAAGCCTGAAGTTAAGCAATTTGCTTAAGATCCCAAAGGAACCAAATCTCAGATATGTTTATCAATGAAACATGCATGACTATAGGTGGCTTAGAAGTCAGCAAATTCTCAGCTTTTGTTCTTCACTGCCTTGTGTCTTCTGGAACCAGTCAAAGGGCTGATTAAGATGTCGAGTGTTAAGCAATGACAAATTCTTCTAAAAAGCTTGGATCTGGCATTCTTTCACAAAGTGGAATGAGCTCTTGGAAAGTGAAATTATGACTTGGGATTTTGATTTAAACTTTTTAGCTTTGGAATAGAAAAAAAATATTAATTTTTTGAGATCCCCAAAGAAACTTTCTGATGAAGTAGGAGCTGCAGTTGGAGCTCTCACATACAGGTAGATGTGAGGATGTGATGATGAAATGGCTTTTTCCCAACAATCTAGAAGGCGAAAACAATGAACTTGGAGAAAGATTTAAGCCATAGGGAAACTGGAAGAAACTCTTGGAAACAGGTAGTCTGATCTGCTTGGTAGCCTGTATTTCCTGCCCCTTGTCTGCATTTTGATTTTTTCTTTTCTTTTTTCTTTTTTAAAGAGAGAGAGAGAGAATTTTTAATATTTATTTTTTTTAGTTCTCAGCGGACACAACATCTTTGTTTGTATGTGGTGTGAGGATCGAACCCGGGCCGCACGCAGGCGAGCGCGTTATCGCTTGAGCCACACTCCCAGCCCTGATTTTTTTTTTTTCTTTTCTTTCGATCTCCACTTTATGGGCAGTGCACAGAGTGCTGATCCAGCTCCTGTCCTGCCCAGAGCAAGACTTGACATGATCTGGAGCAGCTCACAGAAGCCTTCCTGCAGAGCCCCCACCTGGCTTTGGCCACTTCAATTTCACACATTCCTACCAAGGCAGCTGTGTTGCACAAAGCCTAAGCTTGTTCCACCACTGCAACTATCTTATGGACAAGATTGACGGGTTGCGGGGGTTTTTGGATATGTGGTGACTAAACTTCTTTGCATTGGTTTCTAGACCAGTCATTCTCAAATGGGGACAAATAAATGAACAATGGGGAGATTATCAGGAGAAAAAGACATACAAATGTATTTAACATGCACATGTACACAGGAACCAAACAAAATACAAAAGAAAACAGAGACCAGATGGTTACAGCTTAAATACCTTCTTCACAGGGAAAGGGAAGGGGGATTTGAAGGCAATGTTAGAGAGGGAGTAAATGAAATTTGGGGGAGAATGCACCTGAAGAATAGCCGATGATCTGAGAAAAAGTTCCTGAGCTCTGAGTGTGCTGTTGGATGTGCTGTCTCTTCCTGTATGATATTGTTTTGATCTTCCCTGGTTGGGAGTGGACTGAAGGCAATTGTGCTCCTGCTGAAGTTTCCAATGGGGAGAACATCAGAGAGAGCCTTTCCCAGCATTTGATGCTCTCTAAGAGCTCTGTTTGAATTTGACTCAGTGATACAGAACAACACACTTAGACTTTTGCTGAGTTTAAAAGGTCAGGTGGGCAGTTCTGCTAATCTGGGTGAGGCTTAGCTGAACTTAGAACTAACTCAGGTCTCTGCAGTCAACTAGTGGGCTGGGTGGGAGCAGGGTACATCTCATGGGAGGTGGGTGTTGTTTTCCAGCATGACAAGGGTGACTGGGCTACATGGTCTGTCATCATTCAGCAAGCTAGCCCAGGCTTTTCATGTGTGTGTGTGTGTGTGTGTGTATGTGTGTGTGTGTGTGTGTGTGTATGTGTGTGTGTGTGTGTGTGTGTGTGTGTGAGAGAGAGAGAGAGAGAGAGAGAGAGAGAGAGAGAGAAACAGGAATCTGTGAGGCCTCTTGGCACAGAACTGGCTCCACATCACTTTTGCCACAATCTATCAGCCAAACCAAGTTACAAGATAGAAGGTGTAGAGGAATAGACTATCTTTTCATGGTAAGAAGACCTTTGCCTGTGTTCTCTCATTGTGCCCTCACAAGCCTCTTGAAAAGATAAGTTAACTGTAAGAGGTAAGAAGATGGGGAGAAATGAAGAATTGTAGGCATTTGTACAGTTAGTCTATCACACCTGTTTCCCCGATTGTAACTTACACTTGGAAATTCAGCTTGCCTGTAATCCCCGTGGCTTGGGAGGCTAAAACAGGAGGATGGTGAGTTCAAAGCCAGCCTCAGCAATGGCGAGGCACTAAGCAACTCAGTGAGACTCTTTCTCTAAATAAAATACAAAACAGGGCTGGGGGTGTGGCTCGGTGGTCAAGTGCCCCTAATTCAATTTAATTTAATTTCTAGTACTAAACAAAGAAACAATAAAAACCTTGGAAATTCAGTGTAGCTTTCCTCCTTCAGGAAACTTTGTCCAACCCCTTCTTTGTCCTCTCCTCCAATCCCAGGCGGATGTGTCTCATGGCACGCCTCACTCCTCACGTTGTGCTGTGGTCATGGGCACACGGCTGGCTGTTCCACTAGACTCCATGTGGTCTTTAGGGCAGGGACCATGAATGGATGGATGGCTATTTAATTTCCTGTCTTTATTTATAATCTAAATGTTTTATGAATCTGAATGTGGAGCATAGAGCTGAAGAGCTTAGTTTGTGAAGTAAGAAGGCCTCTGTTTAAAGCCTATCTTTGCCTTTTACTAGGTCAAGTCAAGCAAGCTAATGAATCTCTCTCTTTCTCTGGCCAAGGGGATGTCAAGAGCCATGCCCCAGAGGCTAGTGAGGGCCCAATGAGAGAATATAGGCAAAGGTCTTAGAAGAGTGGCTGGCACACATAGTCCTCAGTAATGACAACCCTGGCTGTTATGGGTGCCTCTTTTATCATTTTGATCTGGTACCTGGTTTGTAGAGAACTATGACTACATTGATTGATTCATTTATTCTACAAATATCTGTGGAGTCCTTACCCATTTGCTAGACACTGGGCTCTTTGCTTCTGCCTACACATCAGAGAGCCACATGTGACACCAGCCGATTGGTTCCTCAAACATGGAATGTATTTTGCTGTGGCTGGTTCAGTCACTGGAAGAGTTTATTGTTTCCATCTCTGGAGGAGACTGGAG
This sequence comes from Ictidomys tridecemlineatus, assembly GCF_052094955.1. Lineage (NCBI taxonomy): Eukaryota > Metazoa > Chordata > Mammalia > Rodentia > Sciuridae > Ictidomys > Ictidomys tridecemlineatus. The sequence goes on from NC_135480.1 coordinate 105,996,376, forward strand.
TCAGCAAAGACAACTCGCTTCCAGGGAGACGCCATGCTCCTAGGATGGAGGGGCCCCAGGCGCTCATCCTCACGGACTCATCAAGGAGGTGATGAATGCTGATAGATCACCAGGAATAACCAAGAAAGCTGCGCTGTGTGGGAAGAAGTCCTTGGCAAGCTCAGGAGCTGAGTTCCTGGTTGCTGTAACATTTTGAAACTGTTTAAATAAAACACACGTATGATTTTAGGCAGGTTTTAAAATGGTGGTAGGAAACATCTGCTTCTTTCACAGAAGGGTTTTTGTGGGTTTTATCATGAGGAAAAATTAGAAGATGTCTTATGAATAATACACTGACTCAGCTCTGTGAGTCGCAGCAGCGCTCCACTCCTTACCGTGTGACTGTGTCTTCCGCTTTTAATATCCTGAAAACTGGCCCCCTGTCTTTCACTTAGTGGGTCTCACCAGAAATGGAATCCAGCAGGAGCCTGGGGTCACCAGCTTCTCCCGCGTTCTCAGCCAAGTCAGATGACTCGCGCTTGGCCCTGAAATTTTTCTCTTCTCAGAGGTAAACCCAATGGAAATTAAAGTTGGATTTGCATCTCGAGGGGTTACCTTATGGAGGTTACCACTGCTAACCACCTGTGTCCTTTAATCTCTAAAACGCTTTCATGTTACACAGTCAAAAATTATAATTTAGCACTAATCATACTGCTTTTGAAAATATATTTAAAGTTTGATATGAGACAATCTTGCATTCAAAGTAAATATTTAGCTTTTGGAGTATAAGGGACATGTCTTAAATTTGCCTTGTTTCCTTCACAGTCCTAGAACAAAGGTGCACATACATATCACTTTCTTCTTTCCTGTCATGTGTCACCTGGTAGCCCACCTCAGCTTGAGCGAGTGTGTTTTGTGTGTGTGTGTGTGTGTGTGTGTGTGTGTGTTTGTGTTCCTGGGAATTGAACCTAGGGCCTTATACACACCTCATACACATTTTACCACTAACATACATCCCCAACCCTTGAAGCTCATTTGCCTGGACTTTTCTTCCCATGGCCCATTCCCCACCTCAGTCCTGCCCTTACTTCAAGGTGCAATTCTGCTCTTCTCCTCTCTGTGAAATCTTTCTGATGTAGTACTTAAGTGGGACTCTCCTCCGAGAGTCACAATCAGCACCGACCCTGAGTGAACTTCACTGGGTGGTGAGAACACACATCCTGCTGTTTCTACTCTTCTCTGCAGTTCTTCTGCCTCCTCCTTTACGTGGTGAAATGGAGCAGAGAAGGTCCTTGGAGAGCAGGAACCATGTGCAGTGGAAAGACTTAAAGCTTCAGATCCACAGATAATCTGACATTTACTATTCTATCACAACTTTCTGAATCTCATTCCTTATTTGAAACATAATTTATGGATTGTCATGAAGATTAAATGGATAAAATATAAAAATATCTGGTGCACAATAGATGATCAAAAATTGCTTCTCTGCTTTACAGGAACAGTCAAAAGCAATCAAAACAAGTAAGTGGGACAGGGCTAATTAAAATTTCAAAGGAGCGTTGGATGGGAGGTGGGGCCCTAGGCTCCACCCACCTATTGGAAGGAGGAAAAGGGTTGAGGCTTCAAGCGGTGAGGTTTCAGCATATTTTGAGAGCTCCTAATTTGGAAAGTGCACTTGGTGAGGCACCGGAAGGAGTGGGTGGCGGTGAGGGGCCAAGTCTCATTTCACTCTTTATGCTGAAAGAGGTTTTGTTTCCAATGACTGAGAAATACTTATGTAAAAGTAAAACTTCCAAGATGAGAAAACCCTGAAATACTAAAATACTGAGCTAAATCTAAAATACCAGATTTACAATACTGAAAATCTATGAGGTCCTCTCTCCCTTTGCCGTCCTGCCCAGGGTCAGTGATTCCAAGCCGTACCTCTACCCGGAGCCACTCACTAGTTCTGTATTCTAGAAACCCAGCGTGACAGTGATTGTCCAATTCAGCCAAAGTTAGAAATCAATCAGGTAAATGCACTGATTAACAGCCGAAAGTTTCTCTGGCTCATCAGATCTTAAGTAAAGCATTTCTTTTTCTTTTTTTCTTTCTTATTTTTTTTTCCCTCTCTTCTGTACCTGGGGTCTGAACCCAGGAATGCTTCGGTGCTGAGCTATATCTCCAGCCCCTACCCCTACCCATGCCACAGCCGCTCTTTCTTTTTCTTTTGAGACAGTGTCTTGCTAAATTGCCCAGGCTGGCCTCAAACCTGCAAAGTGCTGCTGCAGCATCTCCTCCTCCAATCACCGGGATTATATCCTGTGCCACATAAATAATGCGTTTTTTCTCACCTGAGGAGGCTGAGGCAGGAGAATCTCAAATTCAAAGTCAACCTCAGCCACTTATGGAGGCTCTGAGGACCTTAGCAAGACCCTGTATCAAAATAAAAAATAAAAAGGGCCGGGGATGTGGCTCAGTGGTTAAGTGCCCCTGGGTTCAATTCCTGCACACATACATACATACATACATAAAGCGTTTTCTACCTGCAGCTATTGTTCAGGTATGAGAGGTTTGGAGGTGTCAATCCCTTGCCAACGTTACTCTTTTGTTATTGTTATGTTACACCTAATGAAACAAAATCATTTTCCTGAACAGAACTGAATGAATAATAAGTCATTTTGTTGAGGGAAATGAACAAGGGAAACATTTCACAATTAATATTGTGAAATATCAATCCTAAAATATCCCTAAACCATGTTTATGAGAACAAAGTAACTATGTTATTTTGTCTTTGTTCAAGGTAGAAAAAAAGGAACCAAGTGGCCCAAAGAGAATGACAGATCAAGGGAAAAGTAGAAGCAATAAACCTCATAATCAAAAGGTGCATTTGATTTCAGGTCTATGTTGAAAAATTGCTAATTAGTCTAAAGAGTCTAGCAGAATCCTCAGAAAGCTTTTCATACTCCGTTGGCTAAAGCTGTTCCAGACATGGTTCTCAGCTTGGTTTCCTTGCAGAAAGCCAGTCTTCTTAACCTAAGGAACAAATAGAAGTGAAGGGAAAAGATGTTTTCCCCATTACCATACTGTTGGGGAACATTTACTTTGAAGAGACCTGGAAAATTACCCTACTGGAAAATAACAGGTCATCCACTTGAAAAGTCATTGATGTCTTAACTCTTGACTATATTTTATGTCACTCCAAGAGGTTCTGATATATCTTCAAACATTCAGGTCTCCCTTAGATGGACTTAAGTGTGGATCGTTGTAAATGAGACTTGATATCTTTAATTAAAGCCCTGGTAAGCATGATCTGGATTGATGGAGGATCAACTGTGTATCCAGCCTGTGTCGAACACTGAAAATAGGAAGACATGTAATCCGTAATGCCAGTTCTTAGGGAATTCGGCCATGAGCTAGACACACTAAGGCAAAAAATATCTCAGGGCACCATTCTGTGCCAACTACTGCCTGGGTCATACAGTCAGTGCTGTTGGATCCTAGGTAGCAAGATTTTCGGGATGTCCAGGGGCAGTGGTATGTCAATTGGATGGGAGTGGAGGACTTGCACAGAGAAGTGAAGGAGCTAGGTAATGTTGGTTGAGGTGGTTTGCAATTGAATTGTAGTAGACTTTGATAACCAGGGTAACAACAGTTTTGCAGGTAACCAAAATCCATGGAAGGATGTGGAGCTGGGGCAGATAAACCTGGCAGCCATAGATTGAGTTGGAGCAACAAGACCATTCAATAGGAGAGTTGGCATAGCTTAGATGGCAGCTGGGTGATAGGAAGCCAGAATGGAAGTAGGAAGAGACACATGAGAGAGACTAGGAAGAAAGAAGCAGTTCTTAGAACAAGACTTCCTTCCCAGTTTGATCATGGTCACCATAATTAATAGTATATTTATCCCACTTTTCTGATTAAATGACAAATTTCTTGAAAGTAATGTCTTGTTTGCATAAAGGAAGCTGTTGGTTGAATTAAATTGGGTATAACCCAATATATCGAAATTATATTTTTTTCACATTGACTCTTGCTAGTCATGAAAATCTTTTAATTTTTCTCCAAGACAATTAACAACTATGAGCTATTTTGGATACCAAGATTACTTTATACACCCAGTATATATCCTGATAACACTTTACTTTGAAAAGAAACCTCCCCTACACACATGCCCACATCTACCAAACCCAGAATCTCAGAATCAAAATGCTTACTCTAATAAAAAGAATGGGGGTGTTTAAAAGGAAGAAAACACTTCCATTTTGAGGCAGAAACCTAAAAGCTGTGAAGGGTGTTAATCAGTTTCCCCGGGCATTTAAGCATTTCATCACATTTGTTTTTCCCCTTTCTTGATTCATCATTTAAAAAAAAAACCCTTCAGCTTGGGGAATTCTGATCTGTAAAAAGCCTTTAAACAAACTCCCTAACACCCTTTTTTTTACAAATACCTCCTTCTCCTCAGAATGCAAAAATAGAAACTACATTCATTCTAAATAATGTATTGTGCTCTATTCTACCAGGCAGTGGACCTCCAGCAGCAACTTCAGCTTTATCGCCTGCTGAGCTCTTGGTTACTGTGGAGCCTCTTTCTCAAGAGCTCTGTATTTCCTGGGGCAGTAGGGCAACTTTGGATTCATCTCTGATACTAATTGTGAATATAAAGCTGTGCTACACTGCCTGTGGGATTTTTTTTTTTACTTTTGTTTAAAAACTGCTTATTTTTACACTTTTTTTTTTTTTTTGCTTATTTTACTTTATCAGCTTTCCATATGGGAAACAGAATGCACAGCATGAATTTTGTAGCCAGATGAAATCCAGGTTCCTGGACTAACTAGTTCATATAACCCCCTTGAGCCTTTGTTTTCTCATTTGAAAATTTCCAGGAGTTTGTGAGGATTAATTAACAGGAGATAAAGGAGGCATTCAGCATAGGGTAGGCTTGGTAAACTTTCTGTGTGTGTGTGTGTGTGTGTCTTGTGTCTTACCAATGGAAGTTTGTTCCTGAATATTCTAGTGCTTAAGGACAAGGTAGTGGATAGACAAGTCCTTCTGCGCTATCATCAACACAGCTGACAGGCAGCATTAACATTCCCTAGAACTTGTTGGAAGTGCAAAGCTGCTACCTGGGGAGGGGCCCAGTACTCTGTGGTCTGAACTCTCCAGGTGATTCTGCTGCAAGCTGAAGTTTGAGAACCACTTTCTAGATTACAGGACAGCATGGTGTGTGGGAAAGGTATGCGTGCGTGTGTGTGTGTGTGTGTGTGTGTGTGTGTGTGTGTGTGTGTGTGTGCGCGCGCGCGCGCGCCATTTCTGGTGCTTTGCTGAGATGTTAATCTTTGGTTTTTACAAATACCCCTAAGAGGGAAGGAGCCAGAGGCCAGTGTCAGGTCACGTGTTTCTTTTTTCTTGTCATGTTAAGTCTTTGGAGGCAGGGATTTCTGGAGTACAAATACAGCCTGATTCCTGTGGTCTGTTCAGATCCAGAATTTGAAGACTTCCTGAATTTTAACCTCAAAAATCACAGCTAAGGTGCCCCCAGGTGGTCTTGTTAGTCTTTGGTCATGGTGGTGGGTGGGGGTGGGGTGGAGAGGTGGGGCAGGAATTTCTGCCTGTGGGAGTTGAGTGGGAGGGCTAAGACGTAACCAGGGCCAGAAAGCACCCTCCATTCAGATTCTTATTTAGAGACATCTCAACACCCTTCTGTTTGGAATCTTAAAAAAGACTTCGAGTATGACGAGTGGAGAGGTCATCAAAAAACTGACGCAAAATATTTGTTAATCTCATATGAGAAACTACTTCTGAAAATGGGCTTTTAATGCGGACCCTTTCAGTATTTGGGGGACACTTTGGGGTCAAAATAATAGCAAACAGACATACACACTAATCAATGGCTACAAATCTCAATCTTTGAGGGTCTCCTCTGTAGTACCATCATGGCCAAATCTCCTTCCAGTACTTGAGCTTGCAGTTGGTTAGATACTGCCCCCTTGTGGGCACGTGATCTCACCGTATACTGTTGGGAGCAGGGGAGTCTGCAACTCGCTGGCTTAAACTTTTTGTGGTCATCCGTGGAATGTCTAGGTTTGCTTTTCTGTTCTTTTTCCTGCTCTGAGCTTCTGTCCTCTTGTGAGTTTTCATAAATCCCATGCTGATTTTGGGAGATACATATGTTTCACCAGGATTACCCAGTTGCAGGCACGTGTGGATCAGGGATGCATGGCATTTGGCACAACTAGTCGGGTACTCCTAATGGACCTGCCACACTCCATCATTAAGTTTTGTATTAAACAGTTCAAAATTAGGTAATTTGTTTATTTTAGAAAAATAAAATTAGATCTACACTCCTATCACTCATTATGTGGCTCTTTTGTTACATATCATTCTGTAGACCATTCTCTCAATATCTCTTCTTCTCCACTTCTCTCCTTTCTGGTTCCATTTTAATTGTATGCACTTATTCCAGGAACAGGAAAACAGAGAGAGAAGAGAGGAGGGGAAGGAACAGGATTAAGGCTGATAGTGAACAATGCTGATCTAGTCCTTGCCTGTTGGGGTAGGCTGCCCCTGTGAAATGAGACAGCCTTCCCCTTGACTGCTCAGCCTGGTCATTTGAAGTGCCACCTAAATCACCAGGCACCTCATCCTCTTCTTTATTACCTGTTTTTGTCTCTTTATTTTCAGTCATATCTGTAGGCTCTAAAACCTTCTCTTTTTGCTTTTAGCATCTTCTTAATTTTCCATGGAAGAGAAAGAAGAAAGTGTCTAAATATTATTGACTGAGTTGAGAATATATTTTTTATCTTGGCTGGGAGCCTCCAACCCAGCATTTCTTAGATCTGCTCATGTTTTTCTTGATGATTCAGAAAGGCTTCCACATACTAGAATTATTAACCCTCCATCATTAAAGTAAAAATATTTTTTTTTCATTCCTTCAGCACTTTATTTGGTTTATGCTTTCATTCATTCAGTAATCATTCAGTACTTACAAAGTGTCAAGGGGCTTTTCTGCATTCTGGAGGTTTAGTGATTTATAAATAGGTAGGATTTCTGCTTTTGTGGAGTTTTAAGTGAAAAGGGAAGAGAAACATGAAAGCAAATGAACAGTTTTAGATTTTGGTGAGTATGTGAAAGTAAACAAAGAGAAGCGATAGGGTAGGTGGTTACTTTAGATGAGTCTATAGGAAAAGGCTGTTATGAGTAGGTGACATTTAATCAGGGACATTTAGTCAGCAGCATGTCAAACCAGGGGAAAATCTGGTAGGAATAGTGACTCCAAATACCCTGTGGTATAAATAAGCTTGCTGCCCCGAAGGATCCATGAAGGCTGTTGAGATCAGAGTTCAGAGAGCAAGAGGGATAGAGGGCAGCTATGGTGTTAGAGGGGCAGTGAAGCCAGGGAAAACTTGGAAGCATTCTAAAGAGCTAACATGATCACATTCACATTACTCAAAGGTCATTCTGGTTGCACTCTGGCCAATGGACTGTCAGGGAGCAAGAAAGGGCAGGACAGACAGACTAGAAAGAACACTACGTGGCAATGTAGATAAGATGTGAAAATGGCTGATATATGGTGAGGAAAATTGGATGGGAAAGTGGGTGATCCCTGAACACATGGTGGAAGAAGAAATCATGGGACTTTCAGCTGAACTGGATCTAAGGCAAAAAGGAAGTATCAGAGATATTTACCTTTCAATATAGTTTACATTTTTTTTTTTAGAGTGGAAAGTGCAAAGCTTTATTAAAGCATAGCAGAAAAAAATTCCCCCTGCCCCCAGGAAGAAGGGGACCCGAAAGGTGGAATCCCTGGAAAGGGGAGGTCTTCTCCCTTTTATATCTAAGGTCTTCTTTTGTCCTCCCACATTCCTGTCCTTTATTCCCCCCCCCTCCTATCTTGCATGTGATGGGGGATGCAGGTGGGAAGGCCAAAAGGTGGGAGACAGGTGTACATTTTTTAAGGTGGGGGTTGAGTTAGCTTTCTGTCACTGTGACAAAATATGTAAGATAATCAATTCAGAAGAGGAAAGATTCACTTTGGCTCACGACTTCACATATTTCATTCTATAGTCATTTGGTCCTGTTGTTTTGGACCTGCAGTGACAGAAGTCATCATGGTGGGAACACATGGTGAAGGAGGAAGCAAAGGGAGAAAGGAAAGAGCTGGGATCCCAATATCCCCTAAAGACCACGCCCCAACAACCTAACCTCCTCCCACTAGGCCTCACCTCCTAGAGGTTCCACCAACCTCCCATTAGCACCACAGCTGGCAACTAAACCTTTAACACAGGGGCCTTTGGAGGACATTCAATAACCAACAGCAGTGGTCTTACTAAAGAACTAAGATTTTTAAATGCATTTATTTATAGTAAATAATATTATTTTTCACAGCATGAATTTGTGCTCTGAATAATTTTTGCAGATGTTTAATGAAGGCTTTGTTTGTTTAATGGACCAAATACCTTCAAACATCACACTGTCTAATCAATTCATTTTGCTAACATCCTCAGTTACCCAAAACAGAGGACGAGAAACACAACAGTCTGACTTAAGTGACCTATTTTGTGTTTAGAAACAAAAATAATGAATCTGATTCTGGGAACCAATTGATTTTCTTTCCGGTTTGGGGGAGTCTCTTTCTCCCAATAGCTCTACTACTCTTTATCTTTTGATGCTAAGAGATCCTCGGAGTCATAGCATTAGATATCTGGCAGCTGCACTTTTTCATCCCATTTCTAGTATTTTCTTTGATTGGAAATTCATACCCTGATGCTTGTCCTTCTGCTTTTCACAGGTCTTTTTGACTACTTGGTTCATCATCATTCAGGCAAGATGGTGCACGGGGACGTGTGTTCGTGTTTCTGGTGTCTGTTCGTGTTTGCATGCACATGATCACACTTGAGCGTGAGGAAGGACAAGAGAGAAGAGGAAGACATAAGAGGGAGAGAGGTAAACAACAAGACAGGTGGAGACAGACAGAAGGTAGAGACATGGCAGAAAGCTGAAAACGTGATAGTTTTGTTTTGAAGATGTAAAACCAACTGCAGAAGGAATTCATGATAATTTTCAGCAGGTCTTATTTGTGGGGTGCTGAGTCCTTCCACTTTTTCTGCACTGAAAAATTGGGACTGGTGGAAATTAGGTGAGGCTTAGGAGGGATAGAGCAGCAAGGGTGATAAGACACTTGGAGTTTTTATTGGATAGTTCTGTTGAATTGTGTCCCCTGAAAAGATATGTTAAGTTCTAATCCCAGTTCCCTGTTTTATGGTGTCCCTTGTTGTCTGCAGGAGATATGTTCCAAGACCCCCAAAGGATGTCTGAAATCTCCACTAATTCCAAGCTCTCTAAACAAGCATTGGGACACTAAATAGGTGGACCTGATAACTGAGATGGCTAAGTGGCTGAAGGGCAAGTTTTGTGTACAGTGTGGATATCCTGGACAAAGCAATGATTCATATCCTGAACAGGACAGAATGTAATTTCACCATGTTACTCAGAATCATGCACAATAAAAAACTTAACAAATTGTTTATTTCTAGAATTTTTCATTTAATATTTTTAGATTGGGGTTAATCTCAGAGGGCAACTGAGATTGCAGAAAGCAAAACTACAAATAAGGGGAGACTGTAGTATAGATGCTCCTCAACATTGGATGAGATTCTGTCCTGGCAAACCTTTCATAGATGTAAAGTGCATTGGATGCATCTACCTCACTGAAGGTTCTAGATGAGCAATGCAGTGCACTGTGGAACGCTCATTGTTTACCTACCTGATGGTGTGGCTCAGGGGAGCTGGGATTCACTGCTACTACCCAGCATTGTGAATGAATATTGTTGCATGTTGCTAACTCAGGAAAAGATCAAACTGAAAAATTCAAAGTATGGTTTCTTCCAAATGCATATCATGTTTGCACCATTGTAAGGTGGAAAAATATCATTATATTGACCCAGTGTAAGTCAGGAACCATCTCTATTTGGAAACAGAGTCTTTGCAGATGCCACCAGTCAACATAAGGTCACTGGGGGCTCTGCTGCAATATGACTAGCATCCTGATAATATAGGAGACATTAGGGCCCAGATTCATAGTGAGAACTCCGTGAGGTGGCAGAAGAGAGAAAAGAATGAACACCAAGGGTTGCTGGCCACCACACAGAGCCAGGAAAAGGCAAAGCAGGATTCTATCTTACTAGGTTTTCCGAGATGTCCAGCCTCCAGAATTGTGAACGAGTGAATTCCTGTGATTTTAAGCCACCCAGTTTGTGGTATTTTGTTATGGTGGCCATAGGAAACTAATATAGGTAGTAAATCCAGCATAAGTCACCCAGGATGTGGTAGCCAGAAAGCTTAATATGAGTTAGGGCTGCATCAAGAAGAGTATAGGGCTGGGGTTGTGGCTCAGTGGTAGCGTGCTCACCTAGCATGCGTGAGGCACTGGGTTCGATTCTCAGTACCACATAAATAAATAAACAAAGAGTCTATGGTGTTTATGAAGAAGAAGAAGGAGAAGGAGAAGGAGAAGAAGAAGAAGAATAGTAGTAGTAGTATAGCATCTCAGAAGTGAGGGGGGACGTGTCTTCCTCCCCAGACCATCCATACTGCATGGGGACTATTGCATTCACTCCTGAGATGCACACTTGGCAAAATGTTGACAAGCTCGAGATTGTCCAGAGGTACCCAGAGTCGGGAGGGGGGCTGGAACCCTGCCACACTGACACCAGACTCTTGCAGCCTGCCGCCTTACTGTTGTAGCTTTTTCGCACAACACTTCCATCCATGCATTGAATCATTCATTCAAATCAAGACAAGCTCTGTCCCGGGCTGCTTTCTTTTCTCATTCCACAGATGACTCATTCCTGCACCTTCAGTTTCCATCTGTAGCTAAGTTTCTCTCTGAAGCTCAGGTCTGTTGATCTGACCACCTACTGGTTTTCTGTCTCTACTTTGTTTCGTGATGGCCTAAGCAAAACTTGTTTAAAATGGAACTCAAAATTTACCCTTCCCCCCATCCCCTGGATCTGCTGTCTCCCTTGTGCACGCCTCACGGAGGGGCACCTCTCCCACCTGGCTGTGTGAGCCGTAATTGTCGGGGTAGTAGCCTTCCTGTGGGTCTTGAGGTCTGGGCTCCTGCAGGCCAGCTCTTTGCCTAGCGTTCCCTCTGGCTTCCAGGACAGGTTCTGTCCACAGTGAACACTCACCTGGCTGACAGATGGCCCCTCTCCTGCTTTCTTCCCTGGGGAGAATAAGACTTAGTTTTTTTTTGTCTTACAATAAGTCCACCTGGGGACATGAGTTGTCTGAACAACATGGATTTTGGGAATATTCTTTTAAGAGTATAAAGAGCAGGATAGTATAATAGAACGTGCCCTTTCCTAAAAGTATTATTAGTGAATTTGAATTCTTCCAGAAGGGCAGTGAGTCCCATGTCACCAAAGAGTTAATTTGAAGATTAGCATTGTTTCCTTTTCCTTACAAACCTGTAGAGAAAGCTGGATAGTGCAGAAAAACAGAAAGTAGCTTCACAATCCCTTACTTTTAGTTGGAAAATAATCCTCCCTCCCTCACTCCATGTTGTGGACTAGAAGCTCTGGTCCCCCAGGATTCAAACACTGAAAGCCCTAATGTTAGGGCATTTGGAGCTGGGGTCTTTGGACCCCATGGTGACATTAGCTCTCTTACAGGAAAAGGAAAGAGACCAGAGCACTCTTCACTTTTATGAGGACATACTGAGAAGGTGGCAGTTTGTAAGCCAAGAAGAAGAACTGGGAACTAAATCTCTAGCAGATTGATCATGACTGCTCAGTTCCCAAAACTATGACAAATAAAGCTTTTTTGTTTATAAGCTATCCAGACTATGGCATTTTGTTATAGCAGCCTGAATAGATTAGAACTATCCCTTTCCCTCTTCCCTTTCTTCTTTCATCTCTCCTTCTTCTCTCCCTCACCTTTCTTTATTGCAGTCTCTTTCCTAGTTTGTTTCTTGTGGGCAGGAGGAACTGTAGGATTTGCAGGGGTCATCACCAAGAGTAGGTCTGGCAAGTAGCTCAGATTTCACAAGCATGGGGCAGCTTTCTTTCAGAATGAGGGGTTTACTCATCAGAAAGCTGGTTTAGTTTTCTGCCATCATCACCATCTTCATTCTTTACAGTTTACTATTTTTTAATATATATATTTTTTAGTTTTAAGTAGACATAATATTTTTATTTTACATTTATGTGATGCTGAGGATCATACTCAGTGCCTCAAGCATGCTAGGTGAGCACTTTACCACTAAGCCATAACCCCAGCCCCTACAGTTTAGTATTAATCTTAGGTATGTGCCTTATTCTAAACCTTTGTGGTAAAACAAATAAATAAACCATAGACAAACAAAACCAAAACTCCATCTATTTGGAGAATTGTTTTTTTTTTTTCTTTCTAACAAATCTACATTGCCTGTGTATGAATGTGCCTGGGAACTTGCGGATGGAGATGAAGACAGGGAGTGTGGGCAAAGCTCTCTGGACAGAGAGGATTAAACTGAGTGAGGGCATTTTAACATGTTGGAGGCAGAGTTGTATGGTGAGGAGAACCTGAAATTTTGGAAATGAAGACCCCTGCTTGAGTCCTAGCCTTGTCACTTAACCTTATTCTTTTAGTTATTTTATCTATAGTGTGGGAGACCAACCTTGCACTTGACTGAGTCACACTCCCCGGCTGGGTGCTGAGGCGCTCAGACACAGAAATGTGGCAGAGCTTTCCCCACCCTTCTTGGGTCCGAGAGTCAGTGTCTCGTGCATGGGTGTGTCTTGCTACAGCCCCATGGGTGAAGCTACGCTCACCTGTTCCTTTGTAATATAATCCCTTGCCCTGTTTAGGGTAGAATCTTTCATGGAAGTGCCTTGTGTGTGTCCCCTTCCCTTACTGTGCCCTTGGGTGTGGCCTACCCAGGTGTCAGTCAACCTGCTGACAGTGGACATCATGAAGATAGACTCAGCCCCCTGAAACCTGACCCCTTGCCTCATTGAATAGCTTCTCCTTAATAAAAGGGGTCAGCCGGTGCTCTCTTCCTGTGGACCCTTAAGGTCAGAGGAGCATCACTGCGACCCTAAAGAAAAAGGTCTTTGTGTCTCTTGTGTGGTTATTTTGCACAGCCCAGTTAGCCCAGTTCAACTGGAGTAAACCCTGTGCCTTTTAGTCACGGGAACAGAAACTTGGCACTATAGAATAGAGATATGGTGACAGTTTCACTAAATTGTTATAAAAAATAAATAGGTAATCAGGAAAAGCATCAAGTAGTGGTACTGGTCCCAAATATGGGAACTTCACTATCGATGGTTTCTGCTCTCTCATCTAGATCTCAACCTCTTTCTCTATTTATCTCCTTCAAACAATATTTTAAAGACAGAGATCATTCTGTTTAGTTTTCTGTACCTAGTGCCTAGTTGAGGGCAAAGCATCTATAGATGCTTAAGATAGGTTTGTAGAACAACAGAGGACAAATGAATACCCTTCGGTCAGGTCCACGTGGAGACTTGATCTAATGAGTTGTGTCCCACCCTCTTTCTCTCCTCCACTGTTGTATTCTTTTATCTTCTCTTACTTTCTGAAGACTGTCCCATCCCATCTGTTTCTATCCTCTCACTTTTATTCGTGAGCTGATATAAATATGTATTTTTTTGAGAATGTGTCCTAGACCTAAGCTCCCCAGAGACCTCATTTAGTCTCACCAGCAAGTTGCTCCGATAATCACTGTAATTGCAAAGATGCTAGGATGAACCCTTAAATTAACTGCCTTTCATTCCAAGAGTCAGGAAATTTCAAGCGGGTGGAGCAGGAGTTTCCACAGTTGTCATGGCAACGACAGTGGGTCTGATGCTCTGTATTCTCCTCTCTGCATCCCCTCTCCCCTTCCACCTGTGCTCACTCCTTCACCCAGTGTGTCCTAATCTATTCTTGATGGTACCAGCCAGAAGTCTAAGAGTAGTGATATTCTTTGAAGTGGATATAGGGATAATGGGACATATAACATAGGTTAGATAGTTATTAATAGAACAGGTCCCTTTCATTGGTACAAACTATGAGAGTCAGGTAAGAATACAACATAGCCACTTGCTTTATCAAGACGTATTTGGCAAAGAGACAGGGACATTGGTAGTTGTTCATTTCCTCAACCCCTTCAAGCTGAATTCATGGACGCTCCTTCCCCCCACCAGCTGCACTCCCAATTTCCTGACCAATCTCCCAGCCCTCCAATTTCCTGAACAAATCTGTATGTAGCTGGAGCCGGAGGTTTCCCCCGCAGACTCAACCCTATTTGAGCCTGAAAAAAAAGGTCAAAGTGGAAACATAGATAGGAGAAAATGGATTTGAGAAATGTCTTTAAGAAGTAGAACGTGCCGAGCTTGTTAATGGATTGGAAGTAGGGGGTAAGGAAGAGAGTGACCAAATTTCTCATGAGGGCGATAGCATGGAGAGTGGCCTTCATTAAGTTCCTCCAGAGATTGGGAATCTCTCCAAGTTCCCCAGGAGGAAGATCCAGTTGGTGGGGGTGGAAGAGGATTTCCACTCTGCCTATGCTGAGGTCCCGGCACAAAACCTGGGCATGAGCCAACCGACTTCAATTCTGTTCTTTTCATATTGAACTGAAGATAATCAGTCCCCACCCTGATTCATAAGAGACATTAAACTGGAGAGGATTTTATCTATAAGACTCACATAATTTTGAAAAATCGCTAGTTGAGATCTTTGGCCTATGTCTTTAAATTTATAGCTGTATTCAATTCATACCTATGAGTGAGCCTACCTGGAGCTGCTGAGGTGTCTTTAACCACCAGGTGAAAGCTAAATCCATTGCAGATCAACAGCTGTAATCCACAGGGTCTGCTCTTGGGACTGTACTAATAATACCCACCCCTTCCTGCCTTTTTTTCTCCATGTGGCATCCTGTGTCCAGAAGTCTTTGTTTTTCAATTTCTGTTCCTCAGGAGGAATGTTGTCTAGCTCTGAGAGGCTCTGTGAGACACCAGTGCTTTCTAGAATGAATTTCTTCAATTACCTTGCGGCCTATCTTTTAAGTCTGACCATCTATCCCAAGAACCTCAAATTAAGAAAAGAAAAATATTCATCTGTGTTTTTGTGATGTATTTAGAAATTAGAAAAAAAATAAGAGAAACAATTTTATTTTCAAAAGGTTTTCCACATTGATAATCTCAGTTGATCCTCATAAAACTCTATGAGGGGCACTGGGGCTGTAGCTGAGTGGTAGAGTGCTTGCTTAGCATGTGTGAGGTACTGGGTTCAATTCTCAGCAATGCATACAAATAAGTAGAAATAAGGCTCCATTGAAAACTAAAAAAATATTTTAAAAAATCCAACTCTGTGAGGTACAGAAACAGATGGGTACATCTCCCTTGTTATGGTTTAGAAAAGCTCATGGGTGAGGCGTTCCAAGAAAGATTAGAGGTGAAATGAGTGGGTTGTGAGAGTCTTAACCTAATAAGTGTGTTAATCCATTGATAGGGATTAACCCTAGGTGGTGACTGTAGGCAAGTAGGGTGTGGCTGGAGGAGGTGGGTTAACACTCTCCTTTGGGGGTCTGTATTGTGTCTCTGATGGTGAAAGCTCTGTCTTGGCTTTCTTGTGGCCATGACTGGAGCTGCCTTCCTCCACCACATCCTTCCACCATAATGTCCTGCCTCACCTTGGGCCCAGAACAATGGGGTTGGCTGAGACCTCTGAAACCATGAGCCCCAAATAAACTTCTCCTCCTCTAAAATTGTTCTCAACAGATCTTTTGGTCACAGCAGCAAAAAAAGCAAACTAAAACATTCCTGATATGGAAGCTGAGGCTCTGGAAGACTGTTTTGACCTGAGGTCACCAGGTGGATCAGTAGGGACAGGAAGAATTGTACAAATACTTTCACCCATACTGTCTATTGAGTGGCTACAGTAACCATCACCACCTGCTTCATTTTATAGAAGAAGGACTACCTCTCAGGGAGCTGGGTGTGGTGATGTTGATGCATGCTGGAGTGCTGTAGTTGAGTTCTGGCATTCACCAGCTGGAGCCAGGACAGCCCACAAGTGAAAGGCACTGCCCTGGTAAGACTGCCTCACTTAGATGTCAGCTGCAGATGAGGTCCCTACATCACCCACAAATCTAAACACAGGCTACACACCTGGGGGGCATCCATGAGCTCCCTCTGGTTTGATAATTTGCTAGAATTGTTATGCTCAAAATCAGGACCTCCAAAAGACCACCAGAGACCAAGATCGATGTAAGCAGCAAAGAGGTGTTTATTGCGAGCTAGCTCGGTCCTCCCCGCGCACACTCAGCAACTGGTGACGCTGAGAGGCCCCGAGCCCAGGGTTTGCAGCAGTTTTATACACTCTTTGGAGAAGGCAGGGACCCCACATACATCATAGCATCTCTTAGCAAATCATCACACACCGCGGGAAAATCAAATAACAACTCTAAAACATGATTAGCACATTCACTGGCAGGAACAAGTTGGGTAGAGGTGATTGGTTAGTACCAGAGGGCTTGAACTGATTGGTTTAAGCCAAGAGGGGTGTACGTGCTGAACTACATGGCTTCCCAACATGTTATCACCCCCCATAAACTACTGGGAGGGTCATCTGGCATCCCAGGTATTTCCCTGTCTCATGCTGATTGGTGGCTGCTAGGGGATTGCTATGGATCCCCACCTAGCCTGACTGAGTCAGGGACACCTGGCACAGCAGATCTCTCCTGTTATTTGTAGATAAACAACTTAGCAGGGTGGGAATGTGCCTAGGAGTGCTCTGTGGGTCTTTCCAAGGACAAAGGTCATGCTTCTTCCTTGGACAGGCTTTGCTCTGAGGTAGAGGCTGGTTTTTCAGAATGACTCATACAACCCAAGAGAATGTTATAGCTACAATTTTGTTCTAAAGGATACAAAGCAGGATCAATCAAATAAAAAGAAACAGAAGGCTGGGCCTGGGAGGGTTCCAAATGCTGAGCTTCTGTGTCCTTTCTCTATAACTCATGGAGTATCATTCTTCTACTCAGTGATGTGTTCTCCAATTAAGAAGCTCAGAGAGCTCCAGTGTCCAGGGTAGTTACTGAGTTTTCACGTAGGCATAATGGATAACTCAGTCTCCAACCCCCACCCCTCTCCAGGTTCAAAACCCCAGCCCTCTAATCACATGGTTATTCTTCCTGGTAATCAGCCTCCATCCTGAGCTACCTCCTGATCATAAACTATGGTGTGGTTCAAGGACCTCATGGATAACAGATACTCCCAACATTTGAGAAATATCTGTTTTGGAAACCTGTAGTAAATACCAGAGAAATTCTTCATTATATTATAGTAGCAGAGTCAGGCAGGCTCTGCATGGGGATTCCAGACCAAGTGCTTTCCCTATACCCTAACCTGGTTCCCATCTAGCTTTGTGACTATGGTTTAGATATGAGGTGTCCCCCAAAAGCTCATGTGTGAGTCAATACAAGAAGGTTTAGAGGTAAAATGATCAGGTTATAAGAAAGCCTTAACTTAATCTGTGCATTAATCTATTGATAGAGGTTAACTGAATGGTAATTGAAAACAGGTAGGGTGTGGCTGGAAGAGGTAGGTCATTTGGGGACATGCCTTTGGGGTATATATTTTGTCGGTGGTGAGGAGTATCTCTGCTTCCTGGTGCCATGTTCTGAGCCACTGTCCTCTGCCACACCCTTCCGCCATGATTTCCTGACTTACCTCAGGTCCCAAAGAATGGAGTCGGCTGTCTATGGACTAAGACGTATGAAATTGTGAGCCCCCAAATAAGCTTTTTCTCCTTTAATTGTTCTTGTCAAGTTTTTTGGTCACAGCAGTGAAAAAGCTGACTAAAAACAATGCGTTTAAGAGAGAAACTGGAATGTAGTTGACCTCTTGAAGACCTAGAGAGAGACTTTCTCATACTTCAAAAACCACACCTGATCCTTCCATTTTACCCACCTGAAACCAGACCGAACCCACAATCCAGTTTCCACATTTCTAAGGTAATAAAGCCAAGCAGGAAGAATGCTGGTAAATGAATGTGCTCTCAGGACAGCGCAGGGTTTCTGAAAGCAAGCCACGTAGGAGGTGCTAGCACAGACCCTGATTGCAGAAGTCTGCATTTATCCTTAATCTGCATTTTAAACCCAAACCCTCTGTCCCACACCATTCTCTGCCCTAGCTAGCTGTATTCCACAATCTGCAAGCCAAAACGGAATTGTAGATGAGGAATGATTTCAAAGGAATGAAATCCTGACAGGGTGCTTGATGAACAGCATATCCACTTTCATATCCACTTTGATTATTGATGCAAAGCCCTTGGTGAAAAGGGGAGGGGATTTTCATTTGCTGCACACCTACTATGTGCAACAAATCATTTAACTCTCAAAGTTCTATACGAAAGTGACTTACTTTCGTATTTTTTTTTAAGAGAGAGAGAGAATTTTTTACTATTTATTTTTTAGTTTTCGGTGACACAACATCTTTATTTTATTTTTATATGGTGCTGAGGACCTAACCCAGCGCCCCGCGCATGCCAGGCATACCGCTTGAGCCACATCCCCAGCCCTTACTTTGGTATTTTAATGAACACTAAGGCTCTGAAAGCTTAAGGAACTTGCCCAAAGATGTGCAGGCTGATTTGAACCCAGATTCAATTCTAAGACCCTGCCTCCTACACAAGTCTGCCTTCAGCCACTGGTAAAAGCTTGGAACATGTTGCTCTCAATTTTTTCTTCTTGTTTGCTTGGTAGTTTATAAAATCTTATTTTTGTATGATGATGTAATTAATCTGTGATCTTCAGAAAACCTTTCATTTTGAAAGCTTAGGGCAGCAGAACAAAGCTAATCAAAGAAAAGCTTCATTTACATTAATACCACTGGGAGATTGCTTAGGTCACTTTTCTGAAGAGCCTGATGACCTTGCTCAGCTTAATCGAAACATTAGACCATTTTCAGTTATTAAACCTCTGCTAATTCAGGCCCCAGTGCAGGACAAATATGCTATTAATGATAAAAGTCACAATCATATAAAAGCCTGGCTGTGGGATTAGAAGGGAAGCACTATTTCCAGATGCAGCATCTATTTTACCTCGCTTCTCTTGGCCTTCCTTGATAAACAATGAGGTCTCTGGAAATTTCGGTGGGTATGAAGCCTGAACGTCTCATCAGTTCCGTACTAGTGCCACCTAGTGGCGTCCCGAGGCATCTGCGGGTCCTTCAGATTTCTAAAGGGTGGGGTAGGGTTTTGAGGCCCTGCCACCTCCAGGACCTCAATCTAGAGGCACTAGAGACACTTGTGTGAGCGAGAAGAGGAAAGGGGTGATCATCTACCTCGTATATGTATAAAATTCTAAATAGTTGAGATGATAAATTTTTGGACTTGGACAATTTTGTTTTGAACTCATACAGGCACAAGAATACCTTGCCTCCTGCTTCTTTTGGATCTGTGACCCTATGGATATCCGGGAGACTCCACCAGTGCAAACATGCAATCCCTTCTCCCCAAGACATTGTCCTCAGTCAACACCACAGCCCAAGGAAGAAAATGAGAAAGCTCAGTTCTACCACAGACCATTCACTCTTCTCATGGTGTTCCTCAGCCACCTACCTGGCAAAGGATATCGGAAGGCAGTTCCTCAGCATTGTCTTTGAATAACATGGGGAACATGGACTGGGGGTCATCTAAGTAAGTGCAGAGAGAGCCAAGTTGGTTAACTTTGAGAAAGGCTTCACCTGGTCAGGGAGACAGCCTTTTTGAGACCAGAACAAAGAACAGGTAGCTGATTATCAAAGAAAAGGAAGTGAGTGTATAGCAATCCCCATCACCTGTTTGCTAACAGCCTCTGGGGTAGGATCACTTTCCAACAGAAGCAATCACCCCATGAGGCTCTCTTCCTGCCTTTTGGTCACCAGTAGGCATGAGAAGAAAGGAAACCTAAAATCTATAAAAGGGGCAAGACACATTTACTCCCCTAGGCACTAGATCTGGACCCTCTCCTCTCAGGGTAAATCGCACGTGTGTGCTCTCTCCTCTCCCTCTGTTCTGTTTCTTAAAAAAATTTTTTTTTTTTTGATCTTGCTTCGGTGTTTCTCGGATGTTTAGTCTTCAACACCAAGGGAATTAGGATTGGATCCTGATTTTTCAAGATTGGTTTCATTGTTAAGATGTAACCAAAGTAGGAGATGATAAACACCAGACAAGGAGGCCATGATAGGAGAATGATAGGATCAGTTCAGGATTTGGAGTCAGAGTTACCTGGGCTTGAATCCTGGATCTGTCTCTTGTTGTATACTGGGGGAAATTATTTAGCCTTCCTAAGAGTTTCCTTACCTGTAAAATAGGTATCATATCCTGTTTGCTGATATAGTAAGAATTAAATCCAACTGTGGAAATAAATGAAGTTTGTTCTCACTTAAATGAGAAGGATTTGGCCACCATCACTTGGTTTGGTAGAGACTCAGGCAGCAGAAAGGGAAAGCTTAATAATGAAAAAGAAAGGCTTCAGTTTGGCTCCGATTGGAGGTTGTTGGCACTGGGATGCTGGAGAGGCTCAGGGCATCTTCTGAGATTGGTGTAGAGGGCACATTTGTATTCTTCTGATCAGTCTTGAGTTGGAAGCAATGGCAAAAAATGCCCAGTCCTGAGCATTCTGTGAAGATTTCTGTAGAAGCTGTGCTTTGGCTTCTGCATATTCTACAGCAGGGGTTGTGGGTTGGAGTTCTGTTGTCACATGTGGTTTGGCCATTGTCCATTTGTATAGTCAGTCTTTTATAATACATTCAAAGCTACTCACACCTCGCAATCATTATTATTACAATTCACAGTGATCAGAGGTGGTTCTCAAATTCTTTTGGGGCCAGACTTTAGGTGGTAGCTTCCTTATTTCATTTTGTGTTGCTGTAATACCTGAGACTGTTTCACTTATAAAGAAAAAAAGCTTGTTTGGCTCACAGTTCTGGTGGCATGTGGCACAGGCCCCTTTGGTTGTGTCACAGCGTGGCAGAGAAGTAGGAGGGGAAGTGGGCGTGTACAGAGACAGGAGACAAAAGAGTGGGCGGGGACCAGACTTGTTCTTTTCATAACAATGTGTTCACATGAACTAAGTGGGTAAAAACTATAATAATCCCTCCTGAAGCCAGTGACTCCATAACCTAACCATGTTCCAATGGACCCCATTTCTTAAAGATCCATCACCTCTCACTACTATTGCATTGGGAACCAAGTCTTTAGCACACGAACCTCTGGGAGATATACTCAAACCACAGGACTCCCAACAGTGTCATTCAGGGTCCAGGCAGGAAACCAGAACCTATACCAATTATTTTAAGAGAGATAACTTAATAGGGGGAATTGAAGAGAAGGTAAGAAAGCAATATAGAAGTTGTTCTTGAATGAAACAGCTGCCGCTCCTAGGGCTGGAGGAACAAGAAGAGATGAAGAAGAGATGGGAGTTATTCAACTTTTGAAGCCTAGAGCAGAAGCCTCATAGAGTGTGAACCAGATCTCTTTAGAGAACAGTGCTCCTCAGCTGGTGTTGGTACCTCCTGAACTTGGAGGAGGCCCTGAAGTTCTTGAACTTGGGCCTCCAAGTACTCACAGATTGGAGCAGTTATATTTTGCAGCAAGGGCAACATGAGGTTGGTGCAGGGAGAGTGGAAGTCTCTCCAAATGGGAATGATTGCTGCTGTTGGTTGGAGTGTCATTGCTGCAATGATATTGATCAATAACAAGCAGCAAAGATGGGAAGATGCCAACTCCCTCCTCTGGCTTTCATGTCTTCCTCCAGTGTTCCCATAACTAACAGGGATCTGGCTGGCAAAAGCAGTAGAAGAAGAAATTTTAGTGTCAGCTTTTGGTATGTGAATAAGGCCTTTTCAGTTTGTTTCCACATTATTTGTAACAGACATCATCAAGAAATGAGCCCCAGATTCAATGTCACAGAGAAGAGTATAGAATGGTGGTTTGGAGTGGAGGGACGACAGCTTTCAGCCGGCTTACCTCTTTCTCCATTGTTTGCAGAGCCTCACTTGTTTAGGCACAAGGTGGCTAAATGTGCTAGAGAAACACAGGCAGCCCCATCCACACTCAAAGATGAATCCTGATTGATTCCTTAAACCTTGGTTTTCAAAACTAAAACAGCCAACTGAAAGTAGACAGTCAATGAATAACTAATTTGATCGTTTCTGTCCACCTACTCACTGCTTTTTTTCTTCCTACATCTACAGACACCTAGAGGAAAAACCCCAAGTCCTTCTTTTCACGGAGATTGGTGAAGCCTCTGCTTTTTCCTCGCTTTTCGATGCAGAGCTTAGAGATTCCCATAAACTTTCCAGCCCTTTCTTCAGGGGGACCAAGGGAAAGCCAGGTCCTGGGGAAGGGAATCTCCTTCGGTTCCACCTTAGATCTTCACACTCTAGGTGGTCTTCTAAAAGAATATAGGGATGGAGGTTTGGCCCCTCCCACTTAGAGGAGGAAGGCTCTAGCTAGGCTTTCATCTAGAAGTGACTATCCTATGCTGAAGATGATCCCAGGTATCTGGAACACCAAGGTGAATCAAACACAGTCCCCTCCCTAGAGGAGTTCGCAGGTACTGGTCAAATCAGTGTAACAATGTAAGCAAAAACATAAGTACATGACATCATGGCCTAGGTCTGCCTGTGACCATCTCAGAAAACTTATCAGAGGACACAATAAAAGAAATAGGTGGGCACTCCAGACAGATGTCAGCATGTGTGGGACGGTCTGTGGGTGTCTAAAAGCATCTCCATTAAGGGCCTTTACGATTTTGGGTCAGGATTGAGCTCTAGGATGACTTTCTACAGAGACTGCTGGATAGTTGGAGAGGCATGTGGCCCATCTGCTGTGTAGACAGCTCACTCCAGCAGCTGTGTGGAGGCTAGACCAGGAAAGGGAGCTGCAAGACGGGAGGCAGGAAAGTGGCTAAAAGTTTGTGTCATAATATTCGTTGGTGGGTTAAAGATGTTTAAGAGACTTTCCTTTGCTCCATCAGCTGAAGAGTGATTCAAAACAGTAGACACAAATATAGAGAGTGGGAGGGCTGTGACAAGCTTCTCTCTCTCTCTCTCTTTTCTTTTTTTGGTACCAGGGATTGAACTCAGGGGCTCTTACACTGAGCCACATCCCAGCCCTTTTTTGAATTTTATTGAGAGACAGAGTCTTACTGAATTTCTTAGGGCCTTGCTAAGTTGCAGAGGCTGGCTTTGAACTCACGAGCCTTCTGCCTTGGCCTCCCCAAGTTTCTCCTTGGGAGATCCTGTCCAGCAGAGACACTGAATCTGACCTGGGAAGATCATGTCTCAAGGCAAGTTGAGGTCTCTAGGGGACAGGTATGGGGATACATGCGGGGGAAGCAAGGCTGGCAGGAGGGCACAGATTTCAGATGTTATTTCTGAGGCGAATGACAACTAGTGGGGATTCTGAGTCTGGGGAATGACATGACAAGAGGCTGTGCTTTAGAAATACTGATCTGGGAACAACATGGAGCACATATCAGCATAAGGGAGGAGTCTATTGCAAAACGAGCGTGTGGGCAAGTGATGACAAAGATCAGAGCCAGCACAGTCACTTTGAGAGTGGGGATGATGGGTCAGACTTGAAAGGGAGACTATTGAAATTTTGGCCACTAATGTGGGATGGGGGAGTAGGGGTCAAGATGTCCCCATTTTTTTTTTGTTGTTGTTAAAAGAAAGTGAAAGGGAGATAGAAATTAGAAAGGCAGTAGAAGAAGAAATTTTAGCATCAGCTGTTAGTATGTGAATAAGGCCTTTTCAGTTTGTTTCCACATCATTCCTAACGGACATCATCGTCCTGTAACAGAGCCAAACTCATCTTTGGACTTCAAATGAAGCTATTAAAGCAACAGGGAAGGGAACCACAAAGGAATGAGGGGCAGCAGCTTCGAGGACAATTTGATTTCTGGCAATGATTTTAATTGTGACAATAATCGTAATAGTATTCCATTAATTTTATATTTCTGATGGAAAGTGTTCCATTAGACTAATGTTAGTGAGAATACAGTAAAATTAGCCTACAGATTCACTTCTGGTAGCACTGTAAATTAGCACACCACTTTGAAAAGCAATATAAGATGTGGTAATCCCACTCCTAGGAATTTATCTTAGGAAATATAAATATATTTTAAGGCAAAAGCTGAGAGCTCAAGGAAGTTCATTATAGCATTATCTACGCTAAGCAAAAATAGTGAAGACATAAAACATTAATAGAAGGAAATGTTTTAGTAAACGATGCTATGGTGATTCAATGAAATATTATGAACCTATTAAAATGCAAATTACAATTACACTGACTAGGGAGAAACATAGAAATATGTTTGATATGATAAGCAGGAGTAAAGGAAGCAGAGTACAAAATACTTTCCACACTTTAATAGAGTATGAATATGTGCATGCATTGGATAAAGTCTGGAAGGTAATTTGAAGAAATGAAAGTAGATATTGTGCCAAATAGCCCAGAGCTCAGGAACCAGAATGTAGGTCTCCAAGCCTCTGATTTACTAGTCTGTGACCTTGGGTAATGTCTTCATCCTCTCTCAGCTTCAGTTTGTCCTCTATAAATGGGGGTAACATAGGGTGTGATTTTATAATGGGTGTTGAAAAACACCCACCTTAAGGAGTTGTGAACATCCAGATGAAATAATGCATGTGAAAGCTCTTGGCTCTTGAATGTTTCGATAAATGACACCTATTATTATGGGCGATTTTTATTCAAAGTATATTATAAATAGATTATCTTAACCCCCCCAAAAAAAAAGAATGCACAAAAGTGTTAGCTTTTTGTCACTGTGACCAAAGTAATTGGACACTCTAACAACTTAGTTTGGCTCATGGTTTCAGAGGTTTGAATCCATGGTTCGCAGTCTTCATTACTCTGGGCCTAAGTGAGGCAGAACATCATGGTGGAAGAATGTGGAGGAGGAAAGCTGCTCAGCGTCTGGAAGGCAAGAAGCAGATGGCTGAAAAGAAATCTCCAAGTGGATTAATCCACTGATGAATCCAAACATTGCCCAAATGCCCCACCACTGAATCTGGCTGCATTGGTGACCAGGCTTTGAACATGAGACTTTGGGGGACATTTCAGATCCAAGCCCATAACAACCAGCAGCATGCTACAACTCTCTGTATTGGAATTAGGTAGACCCAAGGGTATTATACAAAACACTGAGAAGAAAATGTTAAGCCCTGAGTTCTCTTTTTGTGTCCTTGCATTTTAATCTAACTTGGCATGTGATCAACTCTGGTTTGAATTTCTTTGAGGGGCGAGTATTGGGGATTGAACCCAACATCACTTCACCAGTAAGCTCTATCCGCAGCCCTTTTTATTTTGAGACAGGGTCAGTCTCACTATGTTGCTCAGGCTGACCTTGACTTTGTGACACTGCTACCTCAGCCTTTCCAGTTGCTGGGATTATAGGTCTGCACCACTGTGCCCAGATGACATGTGATCAACTCTGGGAGGAAGCTACATACAATGTCCCCCACCCCCAATATTCTTACTCCATGTCTTTGGTCATCAGCTTCCTTCCTGTTCCTGCCAAGAGAGAGGGGAGGGCCCACTCCTGACCGGGATGGCTCGTGAGTCATTACCTGCCCTGAGTTTTAAATTATTGGGCAAGGGAGGAGGTAAGACTGGAAGTCAATCACCAGTGACCCCTGGCCATTGCCACCTAACCTGAGACCTGGGGAATCTTGATTTCATCTGGGCTTTGGTAGTTGGTATTATATATGTTTTCTTCTGTGTAAGAAGGATGTCCAGAGGTATCTGCAAAGATGGTCAGAACACATGTGAGTGGCTGTGTGATCATCCTATGTGTTCTCAACTTCAGAGGAAAGGCAAGGGCAGCTGGTTCCTACCCATGCCATGGTTTCTCTCATCACCACAAAGGATTTTAAACCCCTGCAATATAGACCCTGCAGCTTTGCATCACTGATGGCTTTGAGCATAATCAAAAATCAATTCTTTGCTCTGAACATGACCCAAGGGCCTCATCTGCAACATAAATGAAAAGGCTCTGCTGTTTGCCAGCCTTGGTTACAGGGAGAACAGCACAGATTCCCAGGACACAGGGTCAGTGAGGACAGAAGGCACAGGGACTCAGGTTCCTGCTAGTCTCTGCATGGTTTAGAAAACAGGGAAACTAATAGTGCATTCAGCAATGACACCTCTACCCCTCTAGGATCTATTGTTCAAAAATAGCTACTGATATTCTCTGAGCTGTTCACTGTAGGTTGTTCATCCTAACATTCTTTCAATAGCAAAGGGCTGGTAAGAATCCAAATGTCTGTCAATAGGGAATTGATTCATCCAAGAAAACATATAAGGAAGAATCACATAGAATACACACCCCCTTGCTATTAATAGCTGAGAACTCAGCGGGGTTGACCTGTAGGAGTACCTTCTACAACATTCACTTCTTTGTTGTCTGAGACTTATTTCATAATTACTTTTGTAATCAGAGGGAAAAGATTTAAATTAGGAACAAGAAAATCAAGGTGGAGACACCCATCTCTTCCTCACCTACCTTCCCTCTTTATCTACCTGAGAAAATGAGTGGCTCAAGCATTCTGGATGTCATTCTGCCTCTCCACATTCGCTGCCCCAGAGCCTGGAAAAAGGAAGCCAGAGTTATCTCACCTGGACCCCCTCCTCCCCAGGCCCAATGTGCACTCAGGCCATAACACATGGAATTCTTTGATCACATGGATTTTGACCAGAGATTAATTCTGGTTTGACCTCAAGAATAACAGGTGCTTCTGTTTCTCACCTCCAGCTTACCCAATAAAAAAAGACTTTGGAGGGTACTTCATAGAAGTTTTCTGAATTAAGTTATTTTGATTAAAATGCAAATTGACCTTCAGAGTAGTAAGTCATTGAGGTTTAGTAACTGTTTACATCTAAGTGTCAATTCTTTTAAAGTTTAAACAGTTGCAAAGTGAGTTTTACTCAGGGGAAGGTTTGGGCCCTGAGCATTGCAAGACCAGGTAGAAGGCAGAGGGACGTGCCTTAGGTGTGTGTAAGGAGGATGCTGAAATCAGGACCCAAAATGAATGAAAATCCACATAATTTTGTCCAGGACTACCACCCCCCCCACCACCCCCATCTTCTAATAAAAAATAGACTCCAATTTACCTCTGCCTGCCTAGTTTTAAAATATTCCCAGTTTGGTGAAACATTCCAAGCCAGAGTTGTACTTCTAATGAAGAATTCCATGATATAATACCATTATGGTGGTTTTATGATATATAGAATTTCTAATCACACTACCGCAGTGGTCCAAAGCTACTGTTTGCCATCCAGATGAAATATTTTTATTTCCAAAAGTATTTTGAAACTACCACTGTAATACTTGATTTAAGTAAGCATTATCAATGGCTGATAAAATCATTGGAAGAATACTTTGGGAGGAACAGGATAATTACACAGTTTCAAAGCTTCACATCTCAGATCACTATGACGGACAAAGACAAAGGTCATGTTTGAAATGGGTTAGTC
The DNA here is from genome assembly GCF_052094955.1 of Ictidomys tridecemlineatus. Lineage (NCBI taxonomy): Eukaryota > Metazoa > Chordata > Mammalia > Rodentia > Sciuridae > Ictidomys > Ictidomys tridecemlineatus. The sequence goes on from NC_135480.1 coordinate 106,023,862, forward strand.
AGGTAGATACCGAATTAACCAGTGATCCAATTTAATATTACCACTAACGGAACAAACAACATCATGGGCCTCCTGGTTCAGTCCAAGAGAATACAACAGGGAATATATATCACCCCCTTTAAAAAAAAAATGTGTGTTTGCTGGGTGCTATGGCGTGTACCTGCAATTCCAGCAGCTTGGGAGGCTGAGACAGGAGGATTGCGGGTTCAAAGCCAGCCTCAGCAATAGGGAGGCACCAAGCAACTCAGTGAGACCCTGTCTCTAAATAAAATACAAAATAGGGCTGGGGATGTTTCTTAGTGTTCCTGAGTTCAATCCCCACAGAGGTAGGACATTTAATGGATGGGGTATTGTTGAAGGAAGTTGGGTCATGGTTGGGGCATATGCTTGAAGGGGATATTGGATCCCAGCCCCTCCCTTCCTTTCTCTCTCTCTCTCTCTCTCTCTCTCTCTCTCTCTCTCTCTTTTATAAAAAGCTTTTTGACTACCATGAAGTGAGCAGCTGTGCTCTACCACATATTCCTCACCATGATGTTCTGCCTTGTCTCAGGCCCAAAGTATCAGGGTCAAGTGACCATGGACTGAAACCTCTGAAACTGTGATCCAAAAATAAAACTTTCTTCCTTTTAAGTTGATTTTCTTAGGTATTTTTGTCATGATGACAGAAAATTGACTAACATAATGAATAATCTGAATGTAACATGAGGAAACAACCAGTCAAATCCACATCGAGGGTCACTGCACAAAATGACTAGTCTGAACTCTTCAAAAATATCAGTGTCATGAAAGACACACAAGACTGAAGAATTTTCCAAATTGAGAGAGAATAAGAGATATCAGAAGATATTAAAGAGATATGACAACTATGTTTGCATTATGATTCTATATTGATTTCTGGATTACAAAGTGTGTTTTTAGGATAAGTGGAAAATTTTGAAAATAGAAACTACATTGAACAGTATCATTGTATGAATCTAAATTTCTCACATGTGATAATTTCAATATGGTTGCAAAAGAAAATACCCTTGGATCTTAGGAGATATTTTAAAAAATATTTCTGGGCAAAATGTGTTGCATGGATATTTTCTTCTACATATTTAAACCAATAAAGTATGTAGATTAAAGTATAATTAATCCAGTGTTATTCAACAATGGTACAGTGAGCCACTATTATGTGCCAAGTACTTTGGGGGACCACTGGAGACATCAAATAGGGAACAAACACACCAAATGCCTGTCTTCCTCAACCTTATATTGTTCTAAGGAGGAGGAGGAGAAGTGTTTCATTGTATGGACTACTGTGGGAGGCCTCTAGATTCCCCTCAGGACCAGGGTGCCTATTCTCCCTGATTTGTGTTTCACTCCTTCATCCTTCTTGGGGAATTGCTCATCCTTCAGGAAACGCCTGGCCCATGATTGCATATTCCTCACTAGGAGTAGCCAGTGTCTAATGACCAGTCTACCTGGTGCCACAGAAACCTGAGCCCCCATCCCAGTGTAGGGTAAAAGGTCCAAGTCAGCTCTGGAGCTCCCTCTGGCCCCTAGTGCAACTGCAAGGAGTTCGACTTCTCCCCTGACAAACCTGCTTCACTCAGTCTCCTGAAGGTGTGTCTCTAGTCAACCTCCTGCACATTTTAATCCCTCTTGGAGCCCAATTCCTGTGGCATGTACCCCAAATTGCTGTGCAACTATAGAGCTTCAATTTGACTGCAGCCATCTTGGTCCTACATCCCATCTTGCTCCCCAAGAGACTCTGGCACGTATTCCAAGTTCTATAGGATAACTAAGTCAGCAGAGAATTTCTGTGTCATGTGCAGCCTGTTTCTTTTCTTTTCTTTCATTCTTTTTTTTTTTTTTAACTTCATAATCCTTCCAGTCTGTTTTTTAAGAACTTGTTTGATGGTCCTAGCCAGGGACTGGACTAAAAACTGGTCTTCTATTGGGAAGCTTGTCTTCGTCAGCCGAGCACAGAGTTTTGGTGGGACAGACATGAACTGGTGAGAGAGAAAGGACACACCAACCTAGCCAGCCAGATCAGTGGAATCCATGTTGACAATCAGTGGGGTGTCAGAAGTCACAGCCAGATTGCCCTTACCTGCAGACCTAAACTGTTTCTTAAGTGACATTTGACATGTTAATAGTTTTAAAAAAATTTTTTGAGGGCACATGATAATTATTATTACAGAAGAGTGGGTTTCATTATGCCATATTTGTATATGTACATAACATAATTCGATACTAATAGTTTTTAGGATAGCCAGGTACATTGTGGTTGGCTATAGCCAACATGGGTCTAGTTTAGTGTATAAAATCTGCCTCCCATCCTGGGCTACAGGGGTTTGCCCAAGGCAGACTTATGTCTATGAGCCCCTAATAAACTGCACTTTGTGCAACCCTGGAATTTTTTTTTTTTTTTAACTCTTTCTTTGGTCTCTGGGCATTCTTCACCTGGTTCTCCATAAACAGCAATACTGAACTGGTCTCCTGAAACAGCAATAGAGTCAGTTACAAGTTACTAATACAGGATGCAGCAGGGCCAGGAAAGGATCGGGGAGACACAGTTTTGATAATCTTGACTGAAGTCCTGGCATAATCAGGTGATGAGAAATTACATGCCTAGGACAAAAAACCATTTTTTTAAATATTTATTTTTTAGTTTTTGGCGGACACGACATCTTTGTTTGTATGTGGTGCTGAGGATCGAACCCGGGCCGCATGCATGCCGGGCCAGCGCGATACCGCTTGAGCCACATCCCTAGCCCCTGAAAAACATTTTTGCTAATCTAATTTTTTGCCCCTTCCCAGCCTCTACATAGTTTTCAGGTTGAAATTTTTTGAGTGAAGTCATTGGGCTGTCTTTGTATCTCAATTTTCAGATTTTTCACTTGGTTGGAAAGAGAAAGCTTGAGGCGAATTTTCAGATTTGAGCTTAAAGTGAAAGAAAAAGGCAAGACATTCCTTGCCTGCCCTCCTCTTGCAACTCTCCTCCTCCTCTTACTATTTTTAAGTAGGAGGACAAAGCAGGACAGCCTTGGCAAGTGGTTATTGATAATGGGTCTGCAAAGCCACCCACCTACTCTTTCTCCATTTATGGCTTTACATCTAAAAAAACCAGCCAATTACGGGAGCTGGAACATTGTGAGTGTTGAATTCTGGCAAGGCTGGCTCTCTCCATCTCCATAATGACCATGCCTGAGGCACTGGAGAGAGATTGGAGAGGTACTTGTAGGGAAAGCCATCCCGCTGGCTTGTTATATAAGGTCATTAGGCCTCGTGACAGTTATGGGCCGGAGAAAACAATGGAGCTAATAACTTCAAGGCAGTTTCAGTCCTCCTCATTAAAGCACAGAGTTCACTGCCTGCACATTTCTTCGTCCTGGTGGAAAGGGAACCCTAGGTGACTGCTTTTATATTGATTCCCAATCCCTTGACAGCACTCTCCTTTAATATTGATAGAGAGATGGGTTTGGGCACTAGCAACTACCTTTTTGACATATTCCCAATGAAGGAACAATAGCATTTTAGTTCAATGCATTTAGAATAAAGACTTCTCAACGGGCAAAATCAGTACCTGTCTCGTAAGGTTGGTAGTTGAGTCAGGGTTTCTTCTGAGAGATGCCTCAGCTTTCTGTTACTATAAAATTACTGGAGATATTATTAAAAAAAAAAAAAAGAAAGAAAGAAAGACAGAAAGAGGGCTAGGGTGGGGTTCTTCAGAGCCTGAAGTACAGAATTGGAACTGGACTGGCTGTTTTTTTCCCCCTCAGTTCTTGGGATTGAACCCAGGGGTGCTTTACCATGGAGCCATATCCCCAGCCCTTTTTATGTTTTATTTTGAGATTTTTGAGAAAGGGTCTTGCTAAATTGCTTAACACCTCACTAAATTGCTGAGGCTGGCCTTGAACTTGTGATCTTCCTGCCTCAGGCTATCAGATCACTGTGATTACAGGCATTCACCACCACGCCTGGCTTGTCTGCTGTTTTTTTCATAGGAAGTAGACTGCCTAGGATCCAATCATGGCTCCATTGTCTGTAGTGGGGAAACCAGGATTTAATTGGGTGATTTACTTAACATCTCTCGTCTATAAAATAGGAGTACTATGAATACTTACCACAGAGGGTTGTTGAATGATAAATGACTCAAGATATGTAAAACACTTAGACAGTGCCTGACATACAGAGAGGGTTGTGTGTGCCAATGATCATTCATACTTCCCTCTTGTCTTAAGTGATTCTTGACCTGTCCAATCCCAAGAGTCAATACTTCTGCTTGGGAGAAAAGAAGAAAATGATTTCATATAATGGTTTTGGCACTGATGTGCCAAAAGTTGGTTGTATATATACAGTTGAGAAGGAGTTTGTGCTGCCCAAGAGTATTCTACTGTATCTAAATGTGAAAATTCTTGTAGAGAGGACTTGGAGTACTATATGTATGGCTGCAGGAAGCAGACGGTAGAGTGCTTTCTCAAGATTATCAAGTATAAAAGAGAGTCCCATCTATTTGGAAAACACCAATGTTTGTTCAGTGTGAAAACAAAGGATGAGTGGAAGTGATTTTTCATTTTCTTTGCCAAGGACCAGTCCTAGGACTTCATGCGTGCTAGACAAGTGCTCTAATACTGAGCTACATGCTCAGCCAGTTTTTTAAAAAATACATAAAAATTGTACATATTAATGGGATACCATGTAACATTAGATACATGTATACATTTTATATTGTTTAAATCAGGTTAGTGCAGCCATTAAAAAATTATGATAAAAAACAGGTAACAAAAAATTCCAGATAACATAAAATGTTACCTGTTTTTAAGTGTACAGTTCAGTAGTTTTATAATCAAGCTCCAGAACTTTTCATCTTGCAAAACTGTAACTCTATACATGTTAAATAATAATTTCTCATTCCTCCCTACCTCTAGGCCCTGGAAAGATCATTCTACCAGTTTTTATGAATCTGACTACTTCAGATAACTCATATGATTGGAACCATATAGTCCTTGCCCTTTCATGACTGGCTTATTTAACTTAGCATTGTGTTCTCAAGGTTCACCCATAGTGTAGAGGGTAATATGAAATGATTATTTTTCTCTTCCCAGCTTGGTGTTGGTGATTTGAAACCTCCAGATGACTGATGGGGAGAGAATGGAAATAGAAAACTCAAAATCAGAATCCAGTATCCAAGATGGATCCAAGGATTACTTTTCTCTCTTGAGAAGTCCCTCATGTTCAAACCCATTTGCTTGGGACCTCATGATATCTGCATTGTTAGAGGATGAAGAATTTTTGGATGGTTTCTCAGATTTACCTTGAAGAGTTGGCAAAGAAAATCCAGAACCACGGGTATTAATTTGATGTAAGTGCAAAAATAGTCCTATTGACATCTTAATTCTCAATCTCCTACTAGGCTAGAGAAGACTATCATTAAATCCAGAAAACTTCAAATGAACATGAGTCCAGTGGCAGTGCCTGCAATAATAGCAAACCTTCAAATTATAATGGATTTGAATTGTTTTGTCTGTCCATTCTTTGAAAAGTTTTGGTTAATACTTTTAGATGTGACTCCTGCTTCCACAGAGATACAGCCTCCAATGTCTTATCTTAGTAAACTTTTAAGTGGTTTATTTTTTTCACAATTGGACTGGAAGGACAGGAATAACTCGCTTTCTTTCTTTCTTTCTTTCTTTTTCTTTTTGTATTACAGGTCTAGATTTTTGTGTAAGCAATTGTCTGAGTGATATCTGATGGAGATGCATAGAACCATGTCCTTGTAAATCTAGTCCCCATAAAAATCCAGAGGTCCTTAAATGTGATTAAAAAGCAACAGAAAATCCAAGAATGAAATGTTTAAATAAATACTAAGAAAAAATGATGTGGCCAGTGATTAATAACAAAAAGCGTAATATTTGATATGACCAACCTGAAATAGGATAAAATTAAAAATTTAAGAATATAATGTTTTAATAGCCTTTTTATTGATGCATTATAATTATATATAATAATGGGATTCATTGTGACATATTTATACATACATATGACATAATTTGATCCATCTCATTTTCTAGGAACTTCTTTTCCCTCCCCTCCTCCCTCCAGATCCATTGCTCTTCTTTGCCAATCTCCCTTCTATTATCATTACTGCTATTTTAATTAAAGTGTTATATATACATATTAATATACAAAATCACACTTTTTACTTCTTTTTAAAAAAATACTCATTCGGTTGTAGATAGATACGATACCTTTATTTAATTTATTTATTTTTATGTGGTGCTGGGGATTGAACCCAGGGCTTCACACACATGTAAGGCGAGCACTCTACCACTGAGCCACAAACCCAGCCCTTTTTACTTCTTTTATCTTCCTATAGTGTCTTTTTCAGGTGATAAAAACATTTATTTGGTTAAATGAATGAATAATATACAAAACTTGCAGGGCTGGGGATGTGGCTCAAGCGGTAGCGCGCTCGCCTGGCATGCGTGCGGCCCGGGTTCGAGCCTCAGCACCACATACCAACAAAGATGTTGTGTCCGCCGAGAACTAACAAATAAATATTAAAAATTCTCTCTCTCCTCCCCTCTCACTCTCTCTTTAAAAAAAAAAAAAAAAAAGAAGAAAGTAGGGAGCCCAGGTTTCATTGTTTCCATGATCATCAGTTTATTCATCCATATGCTTTCTCACAGTCTCAATTCCTCAATCAATATTTATGGGCATGTGTTACTAAAATTATTATGGCCTTTATATGTTAGGGTTACAAGATGAGCAGAACATTAACTTTTTACATCTGCAATGTAAGCATTCTAGGAGATCAGACATGGTGAAAATTGATATACTATGATGTAAAATTCCACATAACCTAGAAAGGTATATACTTCCTGTGAAGTGCAGAAGAAAAGATAGCTCTCAACAGTGGGCATTGGGGTAGGGGTCCAGAAAGGCTGTGTTAAAGAGGTGGCCTGAAGGGGGCCGGTCCCCTGATTGTCTAGAGTGTGGGTAAGCAGGGATGGGTCAGGGATCCCCCCAAGGGAACCCTTATTCTCTAACAAACATCAGGAAACTGGGCCAAGCGGAATAAGAAACAGAAAGCAATTCTGTAAGACTAAATCTAACATTTTTGAAGGGGACATGTTGAAAACAAAGCTGGAAGAGAGCCAGGCCTGTGCTAAAGAGCGCTACAGAGATTGGACTGCACTTAGGAGGGCGCCCCACGGCAGTGGAGAGAACAGGCTGTGGATTCAGACAGGTGAGTGTGGGAGTCCTTGCTCTGCCAGATCAGAGCTGAGTCTTATTACTTAAAGTCTCTGAACCTCAGTTTCCTCACCTATGAAAAAAAGGTAATAACACCTACCTTGCTAGGCTGTGAGGATTCAATGAGAGGTATATATAAAGCTTTTAAAATAAAGATTGATAGACTATGAAAACTCATAGTAAAGGATGGTTATTATTACTAATCACCAATGGAAGATTTTTGAGTACTTTAGTGAAGTAACAATTCATGGGCTGGGGATGTAGCTCACTTGGTAGAGTGCTTGCCTTGCATGTATAAGGCCCTGGGTTCTAATCCCCTACACCATAAAAGAAAAAAAAAAGTGATGATTCAGTGATGGAAGCAGAAGAGAGAGAGAAATAAACAGGCCCCATCAGAGATTGGGAAAACTAGCCTAATATTTTTGGTAGTAGCAACCATTTATTGTATTGTATCATATTGATTTTCTATGTATGTATAACAAATTACCCCAAAATGTCACAGCTGAAAACAATAAATATTTGTTTTCTCATAATTTCTTTTTTTTAAAAAAAGTTTATTATTTGTTATTCCAAAATTTGTTATATATGACAGTAGAATGCATTACAATTCATTCTCACAATTTCTGAGGGTCAGGAATCCCTGAAACATCTTAGTTAAGTGGTTCTGGCTCACGGTCCCTAATGGGGGTGCAAAGTGTCATCTGAAATCATCTCAGAGCTCAACACAGGGAGGATCAGCTTCCATCTCCTATGGCTATTGGCAGCCTCCAAAGTTCCATTACCAAGCTCATTCCCAGGGCTGCTTTGTGACGTGGCAGCTGGTTTTCCCCAGAGTGAGCTAGAAGACAAGGTACCTAAGAAAGAAGCCACAATCTTTTTGCAACCTAATATCATAATGACATCACATGACTTCTATTAGAAGTGAGTATTTAAACCCATCCTGCCCTCAAGGGGAGAGATTTAAATAAGGGCATTGATATCATAGGGTGGAGATTGTTAAGGGCCGGTTTAGAAGCTACCTATTACAACTACTATAGCCCATTTTAATAAACCTTGTATTACTTTATCTTAAAAACAAATATCATAGTATCAGACTTATATTCATTTGAAAGAAAATTTTGCTCAGAGAAGTTATATAATTTGTCTAAGTCACATAACTATATACAAACAATTCTATAACTAACCAATATAAGATAAAACATCAGTATGAGCCAGCAGCTTGGGAGGCTGAGGCAGGAGGATTGAGAGTTCAAGACTAGCCTCAGCAACTTTGTGAGGCTGTAAGAAATTTAACAAGATCCTGTCTTAATAAAAAAAAGAAATATATATATATATATATATATATATATATATATATATAGAGAGAGAGAGAGAGAGAGAGAGAGAGAGAGAGAGAGAGAAGGGCTAGGGATGTGGCTCTGTGGTAAATTACCCCTGGACAAAAAAACGAACAAACAAACAAGCCAGTATGGCAATTAGCATTATGTAGAAATTTCCATATGAGAAAGTTTAGGTTGCAGTCATTGTTTCAAGAGGTTTTGCATACCATTGTATATTTACTGTGTGAAGTGCACCCTGCATAGACTGGATGCTTGCATCTTCCTAAAATCCACTTGTTGCAACACAACTTTCAATGGGATGGTATTTGGAGGTGGGGACATGGGGAGGTGATTAGGTCATGAGGATGGGGTCTTCATCAATGAAACTAGTATACTCATTAAACAAACCCAGAGAACCCCCTCTGCTGTGCCATGTGAGGACACAGAATTAGGCCTCTGTGAACCAACAAGTGGGACCTCCAAAGACATCACATCGGCTGGCACCTTGATCTTGGATTTTCAGTCTCCAGAAGGTTATGAAATAAATTCCTGTTATTTATAAAGTTACCAGGCCTATGGTAGTCTGTTACAGCATTCTAGACAGAATGCTGTGTTTATCCTCCAGTAACATGTGAAGTGAGCACAAGTGCTGAGCTTGTTTGGCAGACAAAAAAGTCCAAATTAAAAAGGTGGAGTAACTTGGCCAAAAGCACATGGTTAGCAAATGATGTTCAGAATATGAACACGGATCCCATTGACTCCAGAGTTTAAAACTATAAATAAATAAAACTTATTCAATCAATAAATACTTTTCAAGCTTTCGCTATGTTCAATGCACTGTGCTAGATTCTGGGACTCCCACTTTTAAGCTGCTCACATTCTGATAGCGATGAGACAAATTACCACAACAGCATTGCATTAAGACAGGATTTCCTTTTCCCCATCAGTCCCTTACTTTCTTCCCTTTCTCATCTCTCACAGGGAGAGGGAAGAGACAAGAACCTTTTTAGATAATAACTTTATTGATGAGGAATATTTGTAGCAGGTAGTAAGAATTTGACTCTAGTGGGCTTCAGGAACAAAGGAGATAGATTGTTTTCCAAAGCCAAAGTCCTTGAAGTATTTAGCTTCAGGCAAGGTTGGCTCCAGGTTCCAAGTAAAATCATTTTTTCCCCTTTCTTTGAACTTTGTCCTCAACCACACTCTTCCTACAGGGTTGCAGGATGGACACAGATTGCTCAAGACTTAGATCCAACTGGCATAGAACCTTCTAGAAGAAAAGAGTATGGCTTTAACAATAGTTCATACAGAGTCATAGTGGTCACACTCCTTGGCCTGGAGTGGGTCACACATGAATGCTTAGTGGTGGCCAAGGGGATGCAACATTTTCAGTGCTCCAGCCTAGGTCACAAGTGTTCTCAAAAAGAAGGCCTACCCAATCCCAACAGTCTGATAGAGAAGTAGCGTGGTAGTATGGCTTGAATATTCCCTCCCAAACATATGAAATTGAATTGCCATTGTGATATTAGGAGGTGGGACTTGGAGGTGATTATGTTATGAGGGCTCTGCCCTCAGGAATTGGAATAATGTGGTTTTCTGTGTGGGGGTTTGCAAGAGAGGCTTTGTTATAAAAGACAGCGCTCTCATTTGCTGTCTTGCCCCACGATGCCCTCAAAATGTTATGATGCAGCAAGTAAGCCCTCACCAAAGGCTGTACCTCAGTATTGGACTTCAGCCTTCAGAACAGGGAGAAATGTATTTCTTTTCTTTATAAATTATCTAGTCTGTTGTATTTTGTCATAGAAGCAGAAAATGGACTAAGACACATGGGCTCCTTGGAGAAAAACCTGAACATTGTTAAAAGATCAAGGAGGAGTGGATGACATGGTAAGTGACAGATGTCCTCTGCAATAGCATTTTAAAGCACTGTAAATGGAAACCAAAGAGATCCAAAGTGAAAAACCTTCATGAATCTAGTAGGACTTCCACTCCAGACAGTCTGAAGTGCCTCTATCTTCCATGTCTATTACTCAGCACCTATTTATCCAGGCCTCTACCCAGGCAGTAGCCATTCTAGAGTCACCCTGCTAAGAGTTGGCACAGAAACCTACCTGCTACCCCCAGTGAGGCTAGGAACCAGAGGTGTTAGCTCACCTTTGGCTTCCAGGATGGAGTTAGGGTCCTAGAAGAAGGACAGAGGGGAACATGGGGAGAAAAGGAAGAGAAAAAAGGAGGGAGACAGGAAGGAAAAGGACTCTCTCACATACTCACCCACAGGACATTTACTCTGTTTGTCTTTTTTTTTTTTTAATTATTTTTATTTATTTATTTATTTATTTTTAAAGAGAGAGTGAGAGAGAGAGGGGGACAGAGAGAGAGAATTTTAACATTTATTTATTTATTCTTAGTTCTCGGCGGACACAACATCTTTGTTGGTATATGGTGCTACTGAGGATCGAACCCGGGCCGCACGCATGCTAGGCGAGCGCGCTACCACTTGAGCCACATCCCCAGCCCTCTGTTTGTCTTAAAATAAACTACTGAGCAAAGGTGGGAAATCTGTAGCAGGAGGCTCTGGACTTTGTGTTGGTTTACAATTGGCTAGTTGGCAGGTTGCTTCCTTTTTACAATGGAAGACTCCTGAATCCCTTTCCCAAAGTTGCAGATAGACTGACGAGTTGTACCACAGGAATAGCAAGTAGTAAGAGAGGATGGAGAGGACGGGTGATATATGAGCTGAGCCTTGAAGAATGAGTTAAGGGTGTGGGGGCATTCCAGGAAGAAAGCTCCCTGCATGAGCTGTCCTTGTGATTTAGTGATGTAATTCAAAAACTCTCTACAGCAAATAACCCTATGCAGGAAGAAGCCTCATCTCCCCAGCAACAGGCAGACTTAATAACCAAAGGGTAGGGGAGAACTCAGCTGGGGCAGCACAGTTTTATAATTCTTCCCTTAACAGAAAGTAGCAGTCATTTATCACTCCCTTTGACTTCAAACATTGTATTTGCTCTCTCTCTACTTTCAAGTGGACCCCGATTCTCCCTTCAAGGGAGTATGGCAGTGTGAGATGAAGGAAGAACTTCAGCTTTAGGATTGGTCTGAGCTGGGTTTGTATGGTGGCCTTGCCATTTATTAGGTCTTCATAGTAAGAAGCTATCTTACCTCTACAGTGCTGTATTAGTCAGCTTTTCACCTCTATCACCAAAATACACAAGACGAACAACTTAAGAGGAGCAAAGGTTTATTTTGGCTCATAGTTTCAGATGCTTCAGCCATGGTTGGTTGTCTCCATTGCCTTGGGCCTGAGACAAGGCAAGGTCATGGTGGAAGGTGTGGTGGGAGAAAGCTGCTCAGCTCATGGCAGCAGGAAGTAGAGTGAAGGAGAGGCCAGAGACAAGATAGAGTCCTCAAATGCACACCTTCCTCCAACCACACCCCACCTCTTCCCACTCAGCTGTCAATGGAGCCACCATACCCAGTGAGTCTAACACATTTCTTTAAGGTTCATTTCTTTTGAATTCCCATACATGTAAATATTAATAAATATTGTGGCACACTCATCCATTGCTGGTAGGACTGTAAATTGGTGCAACCAATATGGAAAGCAGTATGGAAGTTCCTTGGAAAACTTGGAATGGAACCACCATTTGACCCAGCTATTCCACTCCTTGGTTTACACCCAAAGGACTTAAAAACAGCATACTACAGGGACACAGCCGCATCAATGTTTATAGCAGCACAATTCACAATCTAGATGCCCTTCAGTAGATGAATAGATAAAGAAAATGTATATATACACAATGGAATATTACTCAGCATTAAAAGAGAATAAAATCATGGCATTTGCAGGTAAATGGATGGAGTTGAAGAATATTATGCTAAGTGAAGTTAGCCAATCCCAGAAAATCCCCCAAAATATCTGATATGTGGATGCCGATCCATAATGGGGATGGGGATGGAGCATGGGAAGAATGAAGAAACTTTAGATAAGGCAAAGGGGAGGGAATGGAATGAAGAGGGCATGGGGTAGGAAAGATGGTGGAATGAGATGGACATCATTACCCCAAGTACATGTATGAGACTCGAATGGTGTGACTGTACATTGTGTACAACCAGAGTCATGAAAAACTGTGCTGTATATGTGTACTCTGAATTGAAATGCATTCTGCTGTCAATGTATAACAAATTAGAATAAATAAATTTTTTAAAATGTACTTATTTTTCTTCTGTTAATGTCTTTTTTCCTCCCTGACATTTTCATTCCTCCTGCATTCCCCAAACAAACAATGAAATAAATAAATAAACAAAGAGACCTGAAGCACAGGTGACTTATCTTTTGTCAATTCATCACAGAGAGAGGTATTGCAACTACCTTTCTTCTCCAATTTCTTGGGTCTGGCATATTTCATGATTGTGAAAGAGGGTTAAAAGAAAAGAAAGTCCTGGAGCATATTCGCAGAGATCTCCTCCATGCATGCAGTTGAAATAGAGGCATCACCATTTTAAGCAATCTCAGCACGCAAGACTAAAATTCACACATTTTTTTCTTTTTTAAAGTATTAAGAAGAATAGAATGCCTAACTCATTATTTCTATATAGGTACTAAAATTGAATGGTGAGGGACACTTAATGCTGAAGTAGCCTTAAAGTTTAATTAGAAATGAGGATGAAACTTCTCTGAATTGAAAAATGTCATTGGATTCCTGACCTTAAAATGCAAAAAAAGCATGATTCTATTTACAGCCATTGAATCAGCTCGCCTGCCTCCAACCCTTCCTCTACTCCATCCTACACATCACTGCCGATCATCTTCCTCCATGTTTCACTTTCTTCCCCTCCAGATGAAAAACCCTCAGTTTGGATCAACATAATCACCCTCCCTTCCCACTGCAGCTAATATTATCAACATGGAACATTACCAGTTTCTCTATTTAGTTCATACTGAACTTCCTGCCAAAAACTTTCCTTCCTTTTCTCTATCATCAACAAACCTTTCAACCTTCGACTTGATCTCACAGTCAGGCTGTTTCCAGCAGGCGGCATGCTAAGTGAATTCCTACTGAAAACATTTCATGAAGTCTTCATCTTTTTGTTTGTATCCAGTTTCAACTAAGAAAGAACATTTTTTAAACACAGAAATTGTATCTATTGTAGACATGAATTTGCATTTCCAGTGACTTTTGTGTTGTGTTTGTGAAAGTTTCTTGTTGATAATAAAAAGTAGACTCATGCAATCGATTGCATGGATTCCTACACCTCTCACTAATACAGTTAAACAAGTATCTCATCTATTGCATAAATAAAGGTTCACGTGCACTGATAGTTAACTCACAAAAAGATAGGGAGAAAGGCAAGGATAAGAATATAGTTGCTGTGAATATTGAGAACTAAGGGTCTGATCAGTGATCAGGATTTGTGGAAGATTTAGTCACCATGTGCTTATCAGTATTCTTCAGCAATGACATGATATATAGTGACCTCGCAGTAACTCCCCATTAAATATAATCAGTCTCTGCAAAAGCTTTCCTTCCAGTCACTGTGCTTGGCAGAATGTTTGCTGCCTGTTTTGCCAGTTAACCCAGGAATGAATTCTCTTTCTAACTTGAGTGCACTTTCATATCTTAGATCTCGACTGATACCAACATTATCTTCACTGTCATCATGAGAGGAGTTGGGGAGACTTCTTTTAGTGAGAAAACTTGCTTCATGTTTGCTTCATGTTACCTACTGAAAAAGATTTTTTCATTCTTGTGTACTAAAATCCCTGCTGCTTCCCAAACCACACCTTTCTAGGTTAGATCTTTAATCCCCACCAGCTTGGTGTTAAAACAACATCCCGACTGCAGTAGGTCAGAGTTCCAGTTGCTTTAAAGGGGCCACAGTGACACAATGTTATAGGTACAGAACTGATGCACATGGGAGAGTCAGGATAATAGAAATAAAGGCAAATACTGAAATATATGGAGCAGACTCTGCAGCAAGAGACGGGAGACAAGAGAGATCCATGACAGCTAAAGCAATAGGAAAGAAAATAAAAAGGGGCGGACTTAGGAACCTATTCCAAAAAATAAAGTAATAGAACTATGAAAAGACATGAATTGTTGCATTACTTGAAATTCGAAAGAATAGAAACAAAGCACCAATAGGGCATTGGCTAAAGAACATCTGTTGTCCATCTACAGAATAAAATACTAAGCAACTGTTTGAAAAGAATGAGGATGTTGGGTGCAGTGCCACACGCCTGTAATCCCAGTGGCTCAGGAGGCTGAGGCAGAAGGATTGTGAGTTCAAAGCCAGCCTAAGCAAAAGCAAGGCGCTAAGCAACTCAGGGAGACCTTGTCTCTAAATAAAATACAGAATAGGGCTGGGGATGTGGCTCAGTGGTCGAGCACCCCTGAGTTCAATCCCAGTACCGCTCCAAAAAAAGAATGAAGACTATATATTTTACTTTGGAATGATTTCTGATAAGTATTTTAATTGAAAACTGCAAGGTTCAGAAAAATGTATAAAGCATGCCAAATTTTATCTAAGAAATGGTGGATAATATAGATATTTACATATTTGTTTATTTTTAAAATTAAAAGCAATGGAAGAAAAATATAGTTAGTAAAAAATTGGATAAATTTAGGAACACAGAGGAGGCAGGAATTTTTGTGGAATTTGTCTAACTATATTAGTGAGAGGATTAGGAATCCAGGAGCAGCTTAGCTAGGTGGTTCTGACTCAATATATCCTGAGATTCTAGTTAAGATGTTGGTCTGAGTTAAATCACATAAAGGTTTGATGGGCACTAGAGAATCCATGAGCACCATGGTTCACTCGTATGGAGCCCTCAGTTCCTCACTACAGGGCCCCTCTTTCCCTAGGTGGCTGGAGTATCTTCAGGACATGGCAATCAGCTTCCTCCAGAGCAAGTTATCCAGAAAAAGCAACGGAAGCTGCAATCCTTTTTATGACCTAGTCTTGGAAGACGCACAATCACAGGTATCTTACCGTATCTGTTAGAAGCAAGACACAAAGTCTAATCCACACTCATGAGGGAAAATTGGCTCTGCTATTGAAGAGTGCACCAAAGGGGCTGGGATTGTGGCTCAGTGGTAAAGCGCTCATCCAGCACACGTGAGGCTTTGGGTTTGATCCTTGGCACCACATAAAAATAAAATAAGGCTTATTGCATACACCTACAAGTAAAACAATATTTATATATTTATTTATTTATTAGCTACACACGACATTACAGTGATCTTGGCAGTTCATACATTTGAATCAATTGGGGTATAATTTCTCATTTTTCTGATTGTACAGATTGCAGAATCACATTGGTCATACAGTTACCCATATACATACAGCAATCATAATGTCTATTCTATTCTGCAAAACAATTTTTTAAAAAGATTTAAAAAATGAAGAATGTATCAAAGAATTTGTGGACATATCTTAAATCTCCATAGAATCTAGTTTCATATGTTTGAGTTTGGAAACTAATTAATATTTTATGTAAATATAAAAGTAAATTAAACATAATAAGCAAGAAAATGCAATCCTGAAACATCAAAAGCAAAATAAAAGAAGAAATTAACCTAAACATATATCAAGTTGATGGTTTAAATAGAGATAGTAATTGCATCTATTACTTTACTTATTTATTTAGTACTGGGGATTAAACCCATGGCCTTGCAAATGCTCTACTACCAAGCTCCACCTCTCTTGAGACGGGGTCTTACTAAGTTGTCCAGGCTAGATGCAAACTTGCAATCCTCCTGCCTCAGCTTCCTGAGTCACTGGGATTATAAGTGTGTACCATCACATCTGGATAATTACCTTACAGTTACTTTATCTCATTGTAGTAAGAACATTTAATATGGGATCTATACTCTCAACAAATTTGTACTGTACATTATTGTTGACTGTGGGAAGCCATTCTAACACGTGATTGGGTGACTCCTGTTAAGGGCCTGAGGCGCTTTGGCAGTGTCGAAGCTTTCCCGGCCCTTTCCTGATGAGAGAGCCCATCTGTGTGGGGGTGTGCCTGACCACTGACCCTGGATTCCCAATCACTGACCCTGACCTTGGAGTGCAGCCCCCCCTCAACCTTCATTGGATAGAATTCTCCCCTGAATCTCTTGTTCCCCAATAAAAGGCTAGTCCCCGGCGTGTTCGCGCTCTCTCTCTCCTGCTAGCCCTGAGTAATCCCTGCTGCCCTGCTGGGCGGCTACAGGAGCGAACCAGAGAGGGGAGCCGTCTCGGACCTAGACCTAGCAATAGAAATAAGGTAACTGAGTCTTGTGTTTTATTTCGATCTCTTCTAACTAACTTTATGCCTAGAACCTCATTAATGAAACCATTGCTCAGGCCGCGTGGTAGAGTTGACTGTAGGTAAAATGTTCTATAGGAGCTCCCCAGAGCTCATTTATCTTGCTTGACTGAAACTTTATGCCTGTTGAGTAGTAATTCTCCTCCCCACCCTACCAACTACCTAATCCATGATAGGAAACCATTCCATTCTTTGAATCTATAAATTTGACTATTTTTGGTACTTCATATCAGTGACTCATGAAATGCTTGTTGTTTGGTGACTGGCTTATTTCATTTAGTTTAGTGCTCTCAAGGTTCAAACATGTTGTCACACATTGCAGGATTTCCTTTACTGAGGCTGAATAATATTCCATTGCATGTATATATCATATTTTCTTTACTCATTTATTTGTTAGTGGGCATTTACTTGTTTCCATATGTTGACTATTGTAAATAGTACTGCAATGAGCATGGGAATGCTAATATAGCTTCAAGATCCTGATTTTGAATCTTTTTTGATGAATACCCAGAAGTGAGATTTCTGGATCATATGGTTATTCAAAAGTTTCAGGAACTTTTATGTTTTCCACAGTGATTGCATCATCTTCATCTCCACCAAAATCACATAAGGGTTCAATTTCTCCTCCTTGCCAACACTGATTTTTTTTTTCTTTCATAGTGGCCACTCTGATGGATATGAGGTGAATGTTCTTCAGTTACTTTAAAATAGAGTAATTTGATCCCAACTACTTGGGAAGCTTATGTAGGAGGTTTGTCAGTTCAAGGCCAGCCCAGGCAACTTAGACTTTGTCTCAAAATAAAAATTAAACAAAGGACTTAGGATGTAGCTCAGTGGTAAAGCACCCCTGGGTTCAATTCCTCATATTTAAAAAAAAGAGAGAGTAATTCAATTGTATAGTCCTGAAAGAATATATCAAAAGGATAAAAATAGCAGTATAGTTTGTTAATTGAAATGTTAATATTATCATTCTTAAATTATTAAGTTTAAATGTTTCAAATATGTATTCTAAAAGTTTATACTATACTAGTATTATAGATTATATTAGCATGCTCATACTGTATTGGAATTATTCTGACACTAAACACACACACACACACACACACACACACACACACACACATATATATATATATATATATATATAAAACAAATAGTTATGCTAATGTATTTAGGAACCAAGCTTTTTAGCAAAAGAGGAAAAATATAAAATCTTAAATATATATATATGTATATATATATATATATGTATATATATATATATAAAATCTAATGGCCTTTTGCAGTGGCACAGGCCTGTTAAATCCTAGCAACTTGGAAGGCTGAGGCAGGAGGATTGCAAGTTCAAAGCCAGCTTCAGCAGATTAGCGAGGTACTTAGCAACTCAGCAAGACCTTGTCTCTAAAAAAATTTTTTAAAAGGGCTGGGAATGTGGCTCAGTGGTTAAGCACCCCTGGGTTCAATTCTTGGATGTATTTTCTTTAAAAATAAAGCATATTTGAAGGTCTTTTTCAGTTTTTTTTCTTCAGAATTTGATAATTTTCACTTGAGATCTTTCACCACCATAATTAGTTTTATTCCTAAGTATTTCATTTTATTTTCTTAAGCAATTGTGAATGGGAGGGTTTCCTGATTTCCTTCTAGCAAATTCATTCTCTGAATAGAAGAAAGCCTATGATTTTCCTATGTTGAATGAAATATACAAATTGGGCTAACTTATGAACATAACATATGAACTGGGCTACCTTGCTGAATTTGCTTATTAGTTCTATAATCTTTTGATGGAATTTTTGGGTCCTATAGGTATATAATCATGTCATGAGCAATCAGAAATAATTTGACTTCTTTTCCTATTTGTATATTTTTATTTCTTCTCTTACCTGATTGCTCCAACTAGAGTTTCAAGAACTATATTGAATAGAAGTGGTGAGAATGGACATCCTTGTCTTGTTCCTGATTTTATAGGAAATGCTTTCAGTTTTTTCCATTCAGTGTGATGTTAGCTTTGGATTTGTCATATGCAGCCTTTACCATGATAGTAGATTCCTTCTATCCCTAGTTTCTTCATTTTTATACCTTTATTTTTGCTTATTTATTTTTATGTGGTGCTGAGGATTGAACCCAGGGCCTCACACATGCTAGGCAAGCGCTCTGCCACTGAGCCACAACCCCAGCCCCTCATTTTTTTTTTAAACATGAATGGGTACCTGAACTTTTTCAAAAGCTTTTTCTGTGTCTATTGTGATGATCTTGGGATTTTTGTTCTTGATTCTATTTATGTGATTAATTATATTTATAGGTAGAATATTACTAATCAAATGGCCATATCACCAAAAATCATTCTATAGATTCATTGCAATTTCCATCAAAATACCAATGACATTCTTTACCACACTAGAAAAAAACAGTCCTAAAATACATATGGAAGAATCAAGACCCAGAGTAGCCAAAGTAATCCTGAGCAACAAGAGCAAGGCTGGAGACATTGCAATACCTGATCTCTACAAAGGTATAGTAAAAAACAAAACCCCAAAGCAAACGAAACAAAAAAAAAAGTCATGGTATTGGCATAAAAACAGATATGACGATCAGTGGAACAGACTAGAAGACACAGAGACAAATCCACATAGTTACAGTCAAATAATCCTTAACTAATGTGCCCCAAACATACACTGGAGAAAAGATAGCCTTTGCAATAAGTAGTGCTGGGAAAACTGAATATCTATATGTAGAAGAATAACATTGCATCCCTGTCTCTCGTCCTGCATAAAAATCAACTCAAAGTGTATCAAAGAGCTAGGAATTAGACTAGAAGTAGTGAAACTGCTGAGAGAACACAAAGGGTCAGCCTGTCAGGGTATTGGAGCAGGTACTGCTCCAAAAATCACTGGACTCCTAAATAAGACTCCTTAATAAGACTCCTAAAGTTCAAGAAATAAAACCAAGAATCAACAAGTAGAATGGTGCTAAATCAAAAAGCTTCTGCACAGCAAAGGAAGTAGTTAAAAGCATGAGAAGAAAACCTGCAGAATGGAGAAAATCTTCACCAGCTACTCATCCAACAGGGGATTCATGTCTAGAATATAAAAGGAACTCAAAAAACTTAACATCAAAAAAACCTAATAATGCACTCAATAAATGGGCAAAAGATCTCAATAGAGATTTCTCAAAAGAAGAAATACAAATGGCTAACAAATACATGAAAAATGTTCAACATCTCCTTAGCAATCAGGGAGATGCAAATCAAAGTACATTGAAATTTTATCTCAGCCCGGTTAGAATGTTAATCATCAAGAATACAAATAACAATAATTACTGGCAGAATGTGGGGCAAAATGTACACTTACACATTGTGGATGGGACTGCAAATTAGTACAACCGTTTCAGAAAGCAGTATGGGGACTCCTCAAAAGACTAGGAATGGAACCACCATAGCACCTGGCTATCCCACTCCTTGGTATCTATCCCAAAGAACTAAAATCAGCATAATATCATGATATATGCATGCAAATGTTTACAGCAGCATAATTCATAATAGCCAAGTGATGGAACCAGCCTCGGTGCCCATCAGCAGATCAATGGATAAAGAAAATGTGGTATATTTGCACCATGGAGTTCTATTCAGCCATAAAGAAAAATGAAATAATGTCATTTGCTAGTCCAAAATGAAACTGGGGAGCATGAGGCTAGGTGAAATAAGCCAGATTCAGAAAGTCAGGGGTTGAATGCTTTCTCTCACATGTGGAAGCTAGAGAGAGAAAAGGAATAAAAAAGGGGCGCTGTGTGGAAATAGAAGGGAGATGAGTAGAGGAGTGAGGAACAACGGAAGAGGGAAGGGGAGGGCAGAGGAAGAGCTAGGGAATGAAACTGACCAATCACGCTATGAGCACGCATGGATATACCAAGACGCATCCCAATTAATCAAAAAACTAAAATGTACCGATTAAAAACAAATAACTGGGCGAGGGAGGAGGGGGAAAAGGGATAGCACTGGGTACTTAAGTGGAGTAAACTGTTATATTCACTTATGAATATTAAAATGAGCTGCACTATTATGTATCAGTATAATGAACTAATACGAACATTTAAAAAGTAAAATAGAATATTTGCTTTCTTTATTCGCTGTAAAGACCTAGAAGCCATGAGTAACCCCAAAATAATGACCATCCCTTCATGCAAACTGTGTTCTCTAAATAGAACTTTGAACTAAAAGGAGCCATGTCTCCTTGGATAAATGCTGATTTTGAGACTGGGACAGGAAACATGAATGAGGTCTGAGAAATTCTGTTGTATTAGAAAGCAAAGATGCTATTATAGACCACAAGGGTTGTCTCAAGAAGATTTAGGAGCTCGTTGAAAGGCCTCCCATTGACCAGAGTGGGACAATTTGACCATAGTAAGCAATAATAATATAATGTCAAGTTAAATATGCTTTGGTGCTGGGAAAACCGAATATCCATATGTTGAAGAATAAAACTAGATCTTTATCTCTCACCTGCAAATATATTAAAATCCACGTATTCATAATGATACTTAAAAATAAAAAGTAAATAAAACTAAATGAATACTTTGGAAGATGCAAAGGAACCCACTCACTATGAAAGTGATAAAGAAGAAAACTGAATGGAAAGAAACAATATTCACTCTGCTGTTGGTGTTCAGGCCAACACTCAGGAATTTCGGCTAATTACTATTACAATCATTCTGCAGTCCCTACTAAGAAACAAATCCAATTGGAGATATTCAAGACTAAAAAGCTTTTTTTTTTAACATAAACATTAATTTCCATAACTTTATTTTATAATTGTGTCTTGCTGACTGTTAGGAAGCCCAGGCATAAAGCTAATGATGAGGAGATCAAAGTTTAGAGACATGGAAAGTTAGTGGCTGGGTTGCTATTAGAAATCATGTCAGTCCTTCAGGAGATCAAGGACCTCAAGGACAATGCTGGCCAGAAATTGGGGTCTTTGCTGAAGAGTTGGAAGCACTGCTGCTTACATTGGGGGGCACCAAATTAGGAAAAATTTGAAAATCAAAAAGAAATTTTAGACTAGTGTCCAGGATCAGACTAACACCCCTCCGTCCCCACAAATAAGGCAGAAAAAAAAAACCAACTTGTTTTCTTTAGACAATGCAAAATGCTCAACTCTCCTGCTTTGAAAACTCACAAGTGAGATTATATAATTGTATTCAAAAATTCATTAACACAAAAAATCATTTCAGTTATTAATTTTAGTCAAGGAAGATGGGGAAGCAAGAAAAATGAAGGCAAGGGAGAGAGGTAGAAAAGAAGATCATCAGGAGAGAGAGAAAAAATATTTTGAGAAGAGGATTAGTGGTTATAAACTGTCCTCATTTTGTTAATGCTATTCATTTGCACCCCAGGCTTCCAAATGGATTTTTGCCTATTATGCCTGTCCTTTGAAAATCTGGACTGCTGATTATACTGTTAGTTCTTAGGAACCTGGATTCCTGGTGAGAAAGAAGAAAGTGGCACGTGTGTGGTTTACCAGAAGGAAGAGCTCTGATACAGCCATTTTTAAGTAAGACCCAAGAAGAACCAAGATTCCCCTCTGTATGATTCGGTGTTGACCAGCCAGGCTCCCCAGGAGACAACTCCCTGTAGATTTATCCACTGGGGGAAAAGGGTAGTGGCCTGAACTCCCAGACTCCTTAGCCAGTGGCCTGGCACTATGAGCTTTTACTTGGTCTTCAGTGGAGAATGCTCAATTACATTGAGTGACAGGGCTTCCCGACTAAGAGCCATGGAACAGCAAATTCTAGAAATTAAATAATCCTTCCATTTTCTATTTTTCAGTTCTAATTCCTATATTCAAAAAAATTCTTCACTGTATATTAGAACGATGTACAAGGGAATAAATCACTAGCCAAAACTATGGTGCAAATTGATCAACAGCAACTTCAGGAGTCATCAAATACTGTAGACATTATATCATTATTCCCAAAGTTTGGAGAGAAAAGATGCTTCTTCTTAGCTGGGCAAAGAGATGCAGGCCTGTAATCCCAGCAACTCCAGAGTCTGAGGCAGGAGAATTGCAAATTTGAGACCAGCCTCAGCAAGTTGGCGAGACCCTGTCTTAAAGTGAAAAAGGGATTACGGGTGTAGCTCAGTGGTAGATCTCTCCTGGGTTCCATTCTCAGTACTGGGGGAAAAAAAAAAGATGCTTCTTCCTTTGTTTCGAATCACTAAAACACTGACAGGATGGACATGAAAAATATTTTTTATGCCTCAAAGCTTTTTTTTTTTTTTTGCTTTATTATCTTGCTTGGGATGAAGAAAACATAAGGAACAGTGACATACAACTTACTTGATAGAATATAATCCCTGGTGGTGATCAAGTACCTCTCAATGTCCTTTTGGGTGGAGAAGAGATGGATGCTTCTACTTAATGTCTGGTGAAATGAAGAGCAAAGCAGTCAAGTGATTAGTCAAACATACCAAAGGAAGTTAGTGATGGTGATGAAACATTTTATTCTCTAAATGTATTGACCACAGAACCTGAAAAACTGGAGCTCTTTGCATGCATCTAACAGGCATGTATTGATTTATTAATTTATAATGATTGCTAAGAATGATTCTAGCCTCTGGGACACAAAGATGAATGAGAAAGATACAGGTCTTGGAAAGCAAAGAAGTAAACACAGGGCTGAAAGGCTCATCCTTTGGGTGTTTTGTTCCAGATCTCCCAGGCACTGTGCTGGTTGAAGATGAGAATTGGGGAATGCAAGTTGAGAGAAGGTTGAGAGCAGGTACCTGGGCCAGCACTGAGGGCAGTGTTGGCATCGGAGGACGTGGTCAGGAAAAGGTTGGCTTGAGACTAAAGCTGAAGTCAGATGCACTGTGCTGGGGCCTGACTAATCATGCAAGGACACAGGAAGCAGGCGGATGTCCATATGTGTGTTCCAGCCCTGACCCAGGAACAAGGTGCCCTGAGTCCTTCATATGAGCCATCCAGGCCAGCATTCTGACCCATTTCAGGTGTGTTTCCTGTGCTGATAATGAGAAAGCATTTGGCTCTGTTATCCTTTTACCACGCTTCACTACTTTCATTCAATGAACCTTGCTCCAATTCCATCCCACCAACTGACTGAAGGTGGGTTCTATTTTAGATTTTCCGAAGGAAAGAGGATGTACTCTTGAATACAACCAGCAAACTCTTAACAGTAATAAATTTCACTGTAAAATGACAATATATTCTGGTTAATTAATTTTCTTGTGGATCTGATAGGGCTGACTCAGATAAGCTGAGAGGGAACTAATAATATCCAGTTCCCATGCTTGCAAAGCTCAAGACCAGAAATGGAACTTTCCAAGGTAGGAGTAACTTTCTTGGCTACAATGTTCCCAGTTCTAGGCACACTTACTAAGCATTTAGTTAAGAGTTCAGTAAGCATTACTGTTATTATTACAAAAGTATTCCTGTTAGTTTGTTTGCTAATTTAATAGCCAAGGGAATTTTAAACGGAAATATCTACATACTTTTAAGCCATGTGTCTGCACTCCTGCAAAGTGGCATGTTCCTGGAAATCAGGGATCTGACCATGCAGTGCCCTGCACATATAGATGCTCCATGAGAGTTGGCTTTTAATGATCAGCCTACATGGTGCTTGGAAGGCTGCTTCAAAGGTTAGTAAAACTGTGACAGAAGCCATCCAGTTATCTTCTGTTCTCATCTCTCCTTCCATTTGGCATTTTTTTTCTGTTTCTACTTTGTTCCGTTGCCTTTCCCTCTGACTTCCAATCAGGCAGTTGAAGTTAAACTCCATCCTCCCTAAGAGTTCCTTAAGCTGTGCCCCTTGGGTAGCATGTACACCAATATTTAACTTCCCTGTGACAGTTTTCATGATAATGCTGTATATCTTCAATGACAGGAATGGATAGGAAAAGCTGGGCTATAGGAAGTCATAAGAGGGTAATAATTAGACAGTCAGTATATGTTTTAGCCTTCAGGAAAGTTTCCAGCCACCTTAAGCAGTATAATTTCAGTTGCATATGGGAGGGAGAGGGAATTGTCTTGATTTGGGGGTGAGGGGTTCTCCATACCAACCTAGAAATGTTGAGGATGTGTGGTATGGAATAAGCCCAGGCTTTGGCACAAATACCTTAGCTTGGGACTTTATCTTGTTGTTTATCAGGTGTGCAGTCTTGAGCCAATTTTCAGTCTGTAAAATAAGGAAGGTCTTAATGCTTCCCTTTCCTATTGCTCAGAGATATGTAGATAAAGTAAGCTTTTCTTCTCTCTCTCTCTCTCTCTCTCTCTCTCTCTCTCTCTCTCTCATCCCCCTGCTCTCTCTCTCCCCCTCTTTTTGGGGTAGAGATCTTGTCTTTTTTATCCTCCTTTGTGTCTTTATTACATAGAAGATGCTCATTATTAATTGTTGACTTGAATGAAAAGAAATAGTGAAGTTGGATCAACTAAATCAGTGATTCCCAAGCTTTGGCGTAAATCAGGATCACTTAGGGGGCTTGTTTAAAGTATGGACTGCAAAGACCCAACTCAGGAGCTTTCGTTGGGTAATTACCAACGAAAAGCTGGTGGAGCCAGAGAACCTGCATCTTTATTTAACAAATTCCCAGGTGATGCTGATGCTGCGGCCCAGGACTGCAGCATAAGAAATGGCCAGCAGATGGCGCCATTATCGAACCCAGGCTTCCCCCCGGGAGCGGGTGGAAATGGGTCAGCTCTGGGCTCAACCTATAGAAACAGGTTTTCCCAAGCAGGAGGGGGAGGCGGCGGCCGGGCAGGCTGCTCCGCGGAGCAGAGAGCAGAAGCGAGAGAGGGAGCAGCTGGTGTGGGGGAGGAATCCGAGCTCTTTCACCGGTCTCTTTTCACTGCCGGTCGCCTCTCTTTCTTCCTCCAGGCGCTTTCTGCCTTGCCAGACGCCGGCAGCACTGGTATCATCGCAGCAAAGTTTACATTTCATCCCCGTGGAAAATATTCATGGAGCTTCCTTTTCAGTGACCCTATTAGGGGACCGAACTCGTAGGAAAAGAAAATCTTTCTGAAAATTTAATAAAAGTACCCTGGGTGGTTGACAAAGCCTTCCATCTTTCCTCTGGGTGTCTGTTCCCCTCCCCCTTTACTTTGCCAGTGTTGTTTGCCATCACTACTCTCCATGCACTGGCTGCCTGAACTTCCTTCCATGTTGGGCCCACTTTAAAGATCTGTTAGGATGAAATGAAACTACACAAGGCAAAAGTGAAGCATTATTATTATTATCATTATCATTATCATTATTTTTAGTAAGGACTCAATAGACTTTTAATAAGTAGGGGGGAAGGGCTGGGGTTGTGGCTCAGTAGTAGAGAGCTTGTCTAGCATGTGTGAGGCCCTGGGTTTGATTCTCAGCACCACATATGAGTAAATAAAGTAAATGTCCATTGACAACTTAAAAAAAAAAAAAAACAAACTAGGGAGGAAACAGTGTTGATCTGATATGCAGTGAACTAGGGGAGACATTGTTTCCGATTTAGCTACATGCCTTCCAGTAGAAACTTCTATCTACACTGTCCAGTACAGTGGCCATTTGCCACAAGCGGCTTTTGAGCACTTACAGTGAGGATAGAGTAACTAAAGAAGTGAATTTTAACTTTAATTTTAATCAAATTTAAATATTGGACAGCACAGTTTTAGCAGAACACCTTGATGGATGGTGAAAAAAATGTCACTTAGGCCTTAGGAGGGAGTAAGAGGTAATTAAATTGGCTCTGCCTAAAAATGCATGGGAATGTTAAGACCTGGGCCATTTAACTAGGAAGGAAAGGGAGAGAAGTTGAAGAAGAAAGTGTCCCAAGGGATTGCAAGCAGTTGAAGTGTAAACAGATGGAAAAAAGTCAGCGAACCACCTCTGGTGGCAGAAATGGCTCAAGGGGATTTTAAAAACTGGAATGCCTAATATTCAGTGTTAAATTATTTTCTGAGCTGCACTGCAGTGTTACTTCTCTCTGTTGCCCCTTCTCTTCATAACTGCTCAATACAGAGCCTGGAGGTGGCTGCAATTAGGGAGTGAAGAGCTGACAAGATCTGGGGGCGTCCGGTGGGGGTGATTCATTTAGGAAGGGTGACAGCATGCTCAGAGGGAATTGGAGGACAGAAAGAAAATTCAGCACAAGTAGAATCCAGGGGCTGGGAGACTCTACCAGGATGTTGGCTTTTCCACCGCAGCAATGATGGAAATTTTGGACCCAATTTTAAATGAATCTTGAAGGTACCGACAATTCCAATATGTGGAAGACTTGGATATCCAGGCAACTGTCCCAGAGCATTTCCCCAGACTAATGCTTCCTGGCCCCAATACAGCATCAGTCTCTTGAAGGGGCCTCGATACAGACCTCAGGTGTGGGTGAGAAAGGTGGGGAGGCTTGATCCTGTGGTTCTACTGCAGGCAGACAGGAAGCAGAGACACTGTGTCATGCTGAATTCATAAAGCATAACATCATTTCTTTCTGGACCTTTGAATCTCTCTGTGGTGCCTTGCAACAATGAACCACTGTCCACCTGCTCCCAATTTCTGTAGCTGTGTGTGTGTGTGTGTGTGTGTGTGTGTGTGTGTGTGTGGAGAGAGAGAGAGAGAGACAGAGAGAGAGAGAGAGAGAGAAAGACCACAAAATGGCAAGCAGCTTTGACAACAGACATACTTCATGTGCTGAAACAGAGCTTCCCAGTCAGTATCTATTATGCAGTCTTGGAAGATGACTGCTGAGTGTAATAAATGTGGAATAAACATCCTCTTGCAGTTGATTCCATGGCAAACTCTCAGATAAAGCCATGTCAGCTACCCCTTCCCTGCCTGGAACCTGGTGGTAAATCAAAAATTATTGCCTAGCAGCCACCTGCGACTCATACCCATAAAATTTGCCTGTGTGACCAGGAAAGCTTGTGTGTGTGTGTGTGTGTGTGGTTTTTAAGAATTATAGTTATTAATATATTAATTGTACAAGTTATTGGTTTCACTGACATTTCCATATATGCATCTATCTTGCTTTGATCTTGTCCACCTTCTTTTCCCCTCTCCTCTCTCTCCACTCTCCTGGCCCCCTTCCCCTTCCACTAGAAGGCCTTATATAGAGAACAATGGGAAGGAGACAGTGCAGGTTTTCCAAGGGAAGGGGTGCATGTGTTCTCCTGGTCCATCTGTCCTGTCGGAGCAAGGCCAGCTCTCCAGCTTCAGCACATGATACCTTCATCTTCCACGCCATCATGCATTGGCTCCTCACCATCTACCCTGCTCTATATTAATCTCCTTACCTTTCTGGCCCTCCTCACGTGATCACTCTAGCTTGTATCAGCATGGTTGCTGAGGCAACTCCCAGTGGAGGTGGAGTGAGCAGGTAATCTTTGGTATGATTTGAGAGTATCACATTCTTTAAAAAAATTTTTTTTTTGTAGTTGTAGATGGACTAAATGCCTTATTTATTTATTTATTTATTTATTCATTCATTCATTTATTTATGGTGCTGAGGATCAAACCCCGTGGCTCACGTGTGCTAGGCAAACGCTCTGCTGCTAACCTACAGCCCCAGTTTGAGAGTATCACATTCTTTCTAGAAAGCTCCTTTTAAAATAATTAAATTACCTGGGAGAGGGGGGAGGAAGAGAGTAGAATGGCAGCATTTAGCAGGAAATTGGCAAGAAATATTCCACTGGGTGGACCAGATCTTACTGGTCTAGGAAGGGAAGCTGCAGGGTCCTGGGAGAATAGAGGAGAACAGATTTTAACAGGGGGCAAGGTGGTGAGCAGCAGAAGGGATGAGAGGGACGTGGGGTGGGGGGAAAGGAAGGTGCTATCTGAGAGAGGCTGTATGAGAAATATTCTATTTTGAAGGGGAGAGGGTGAATTAATCCTAAATTCTGAAAATAAGACCAACCTGGGTTTAAATTGTGGCTCAGCTATGATTGGCACGACCTTCTTGGGAGCCCATGTCAGGAGATTTATTTCCCTGATGAATACAGGTGGTCCTGGGGATCATAAAAGATAATGTATGGAAAGCCCACACTTGAAAGACACACACATACATCACTTTTGCCCAGGGTTGACCACCCTTGCAGCCACAGCAAAGGCCAAAGGTGATTACCATGTGCATGTAAGTCTCTCTGCCTTTCAGAGCACTTTTCTATAGGATCATCATGATTGTCCAGTTATGTCTACCTTAGGAGACAGGAAGTCTCCAGTGGTGTCCCTGCTAATTGAAGGGCACTGACTTCATTCAGCACAGCGCTAAGCTGGATCAGAACTTTTGAGTCTGCAGAGTCCTGGACCTGGGCTGCTAATAAGGGGCTTTTCTGACACTCCAGGTCTCACCTTCAGTCCTGAAATGTTTAGTGCAGCTAATCAGTTGGGCAGAGAATAATATATGCACATTTAAAAGACATTGATTGTATGACGTTAATTAGGTACTCATCTGGGTGTGTGGTGTCTGCTTTGCATCATGAAAGGCAGAGTCTGCAGCCCTTAGAGGAAATAAGAAATTGACACTGCTGTCTTCCAGTGCCAAGCCAGCCAGAAGGAGCTTGTCAGGTTGCTGAGATCTTGGGGACCAATGTGTCTGATGAAGACACAGAACCCAAAGTGCTCTAACGAGGTTTTGTGTGGATTCATTTGAATTAAAGTCTGTGTTGGCATGAACTGAGATTTGAGTGAATGTATGAAGAAGAGCACCAGCTGCTTGCTAGGAAGGGGAAAAGAGTGAGTGGTACCCAAGTAAGGGCTCAGCATCATCCATTACTGCCAACCTTCGACTACAGCTAACACTGTGATTTATTGAACAATCTCACTACGTGCCAGCACTGCGCTGAGTGTTTTCCCTACTTGATTTCTCTGAATCACTGCAGCCCCTTTATAAGAAACTATTTTTATTGCCCCATTTCAGATGAGAAACTCCAAGCTCTCTTATCAAGATGAAATAAGGTTAATAACATTGCATAAGGAGGCATCATTGGAATTCTGGGATTTCCACTGTCAGATCATTTGTTCTTTACAACTGCAATACAT
Organism: Ictidomys tridecemlineatus; assembly: GCF_052094955.1. Classification (NCBI taxonomy): domain Eukaryota; kingdom Metazoa; phylum Chordata; class Mammalia; order Rodentia; family Sciuridae; genus Ictidomys; species Ictidomys tridecemlineatus. The sequence continues at coordinate 106,053,751 of NC_135480.1, forward strand.
TATCTGTCACCAAACTAATCTGATAAATGACCTCAATTACCATATTGATTGGCAAGAAGAGGCAACTATTTTATGGCATTGGTTTTTTGTTGAGTATGGTTGGACTGTGTCCACAGAAAAGCCCAGGTCAAACCTTACTGTACCAAGACAGCATTGCAAGGGGCTTAGGTCACACTGTGTCCTCCTCTCTAACTGCCCCCTGATCAACTGAACACACAAGAAATGGCCACAGGATTGGTCACTATTTAGATTACTTTGGGGTCCTCAGAGTGGTAGACTGAGCACTGGGATGGGATCATGGCAAAGAAGAAGGTGATGGTTGCACCTGGAATCATAATACTGTGAGTTTCCAGTCACTGAGCACTGACTGTACGCCAGGCATAATCCTCATAATAACCCCCTGAGGCAGGTATGATCGCACTCAACTATGGAAAACGTAAGAAAGAGTGTGTGAATAACCTGCTGAAGTTTAACAGGAACTGCAGCTGTGACTCAAAGTTAGGCCGTTTGAAGCCACGTCCAGATATGCAGCCCACCATTCTAGGTAACAAATAAATGTGGCAGAATGGATTTGAAGATTAACCACCACCACCCTCTGCCCCTTTTGAATCTGTGGGCTCTGGAGCGGACACATCAGAGCCTGTCTGAGAGACTCACCTGGAAAAGACTGGAGAAAGCCATCCATGCATTCCTACCGGATCTTCAGATGCTCAGATCTGGTCCAATTTGGGGGATAGGCAGGGTAATTTCAGAGGATCTGGTGAGCCCTATTAGCTATTCTCAGAAAATCTTTGGTAGCTCTCTGAACTCAAAGAAGTGCTTCTGAAGCAAAACTCCAAGCAATTCCTACCACCTTATTATTATTTTTTTTTTCTGAGATCAAATAGAAAAGAACTGGGAGCCAGAGTTGGGTGTCCCCCGCAGGGCCCACCCCACAGTCACTGCTGAGCACTTTTTTCAGACCCTTCCAGAAAGATGCCTTTCTTCCCACTTGACCTCACTTCACCTTAGTCTTTCCATTAAGATTCCCTTCCTTTAATTATATCTTGAGATAATAAAATGGGAAAACATAAAAATTCAATCAAAGCGAAGGCTTCATTCACCCCAGCAGGTTCCAAAAGCATTTAATAAGTGGTGCGGAGACATAAAAATAGATCATGAGACAGCTGATAAGAATAACATTTGCCACGAGAGCACTTATGCACGAGGAGGACTAGCGAAAAGAGACACTCAGTGAGTGTTGATGGGAGGTGAACTAAGGTTTGCTCTTTTGGAGGAAGGAGAACACAGAGAACACAATCAGACACCAACAGAAGAAAGAGTGGCTGGAAGATGCTGGGAGTGGGGAGGGGGATTGCACAGCAGAAGCAGTCACAGAGTTCCTGGGGAGATCCATATCCCAGGGCAGCCCTGGAAATAATTACAGCTCACAGAAAAATCAATCAGCAAGCTTTTACTGAGCACTGGGAGCGCAATAGCTTTGCAAAACCAAAAGACAGGCCCCTCTGCAAGGAGAGTGCAGAGGGAGATAAAAATAGCACACTTGAAACAATTAGGGAGCAATTAATGCCAAACTGTCTGGTTCTGACTCAAGTACAACAGGACTCCAGAGCAAGGAAGAAGCCTGGAGAGCTGGGGTAATCAGTAGTGGGAGGCAAAGCTCCCTGGAGTCCCCACCATCTTGGGCATCTAATGCTTTGAGGAAGGGTCTATCTCTATAGAATGCTCTTTCTGCTCAATATAGCATGACCCAAACTAATCATGGTCTTGCCTTTCCAGAAGTTTCCAACTACAAAAGAGAACACAGTGCTTCACCTATGACACTTTTGCTGAATAAATGGATGATTGGAGTCCTAGGACTTCTTGGGGACAACTGAAGGAACAGGAGGGCAGGAATAACATGGTTAAGGAAATATTGCTTGGCCTTCTGTACACTTTTTGAGAGCAAGGACTATGTCTTCATTCCTTATTTATTAAGGCCTCATCACGCAAAAATAGTACTATGCTGGTCCTGGTGATGGGAGGTCTGGAGATAAACCAGAAGAGCCCAGCACCTTCAGAGAGCTCATGGCAGAGCTTGTTTTGGAGCCTAATTATTTATACTATGTCTCAAATGACTGGATATTCCTTCCCTAAACACACTTCTACTAGCTCAATCATTAGCTCTATGAATAGTTTGCATCTACTATGTACTAGGTAATATTATAGGCACCCTATATAAACATCAGAAGGCAGTGTTTTCCTCTGAAAATAGCTTATTGTCAAGTGAGGAGATAGTCACATGTATGCTGTCCAGAGGAGTGACAGCCTTGCAGAAGGGAAAAGCATTTGAGTGGGTTCTGGAATGGGTTCTGTCAGGGGTAGTGTTTGTTAAACGGGAAAAATATTTAGGCAGCTGGAAAGAAATGGACAAAAGTTGGAAGCATAAGTGGATACTGTAACATGTTCCAAGAGCTATAAATAATTGAGTGTTACTAGAGCACAAAGTTCTAAAAGGGAAGAAGTGGAAGATGAGGGTGAACAATCAGCAGGAGTCTACTTATGAATGACTCTGGATGCCATACCAGTGGGACAGATTGTGTCTTGTTGATGATTGAGGGGCCACTGAGGAAAGCTGAATGGTAGAATGATGGTATCAGGTTTTTGGATTCAAAATAACATTCTGCCAGCTGTCTGGAAGGTGAATGAAGTTGAGAGTGGGGGATTGGAGAAAGGATAACTGAGGCCAGAGGAAGAGAGACCAAATGGGAGGCCCTTGCAGGGGTCCTCGTTAGAGACCACGAGAACCCGATTTGAGGAGCAGACAGTGGAGAAGGAAGATTGGAGAGATTCTGGAGAGCTCCCTACAAACCAAAGCTGACAGGCTCTTGTTACCAATTGGTCATGGAGGTGAGGGGTATCAGAGCCAGTGTGAAGTTGGCCAGAAAATAAGTCTCTTCCTGGAGTTCTTCCCTCTTCTTGATTTGAACTGAAACCTGCTCTTATCCAAGGGCACTGCCTTACCTACTTCTCCTCTGGAGGACGCTCATCTTCTATTGCCCAAGTACCAGCCAGACAAGTAGCACTGACCCTGACAAGGAGTTCTACTTACAAACCACATGTTCTCAATCCTGGTATAAATATTGTTCCTTGGAAACCCACATCTTCTTGATATCCTCTCTTTTATAGATTTCACTTGCCTGGTCACAGAAGACTTTAGTGCCCAGGTCAGGTTTTGTCTCCACTCAAGACCTGTCCTCGTCGGGACTTCTCAGTCTATATAAGTGATCTGTATACAATAGTGGAACTTCAGCATGACATTCATTTCCATTCTGCTGCAGTCGTTCACACCTATGGGCACACTTTGGGGTTTAGTCATCATCTGAAATGGTTTCTTCTATGGAACCTTTATCTCAACTTCCACCCCCTAACCACAGATTCTTATCCTTTCATTTCTCTAACTTTTTTTTTTAACTATTGCACTTATGCATTTACACTGACTTTAATAAAATCTCTTTCATTTTGCCCCTCCATTTTCACACACCTACCAATTCTCTTTTTAATTTTTGTCTCCAACTAGTCTAGAAAATACACTCTACCTCATCATTGTCTTTTGATTTTTCCCTGCCTCTCTTTCACGGTCATCTTTTGCTTTTCTTCTCAACAAAACCCCAATTTCTGTATTTCTGTGCTAATCCAGACATCTGTTGCCTTCCTTTTTGCACCTGGTTGCAGGCCAAAAATTAGGAGGCTCCCTTTAGACTCTTCTCCCACATTCCAAGTGGTCACCAAGCCCTGCCATGCTGCTTCCTAAATATCTCTTCAATAGGTTCCTTCCTCTCTGCCCTGCCTTAATTCAAGTTCTCAATATTTTTCATTAAAAAAAATATTTTTCATTATATTAATTCCACTTACTGATCTAACTGCTTACACTTTGGGAACTGAAGTTTAAAATCATTTTCTGAATTAGGCTCTGATCATATCTCTGTAGCCAGGTTCATTATCTAAAATATAAGCATCATCATGTCACTCACCTACTTAGACTATTTTAATGACTCTCCAAATTCTTTTGCCTCATATATAATATAATATCCATTGTGATTTGATCCATCCATCTCTCCATCTCCTGCTTTCCTTATTCTCTCTGAAACCCTATTTTCTTCACTCTATCCTAAACTCTATTAAACTTCTTGTAGGTTCTACCTGGTCTCATGCCTTTTCTCTCTGCTGTGTATATTCTTCCTGTGCCTGAAAGCCTTACCTTTTCATTATTTCTCTACTCATTCTTCAAGATACAGCTGACCTCCAGTACAGAACACGTCAATCTATTGGGTCTTTGCAAACAGGACCCTGAGATTTATCCTACCTCCTCAAGTGTTTGAAATAGTTGTTGCTTCTAAGTAATCTTTGAGAATCCTCACTAGTATCCTTTCTTACTTTGTCAGATTTATGTTTACTTCCTCATTTTCTACACTAGCCTGAGACCTTGTTGAGACTAGAAATTGTATTAGTCAGCTTTTTGCTGTCATCAAAATACCACACAAGAACAAGTAGAGGAAAAAAAGTTTATTTTGGCTCATGGTGGGCCGATTCCATAGATCAGGGCCCAAGGTGAGGCAGAGCATCATGGCTGAGACCACCACTTCTGTCTGCCTTACAAATGCTGGTTTCAGCCGACATCTGTGTTTTGAAAGTACTCGCTGTACTAATAAAGCATTCCTTGCCTTTCAGTGCAGTGGAAATGAAGGTTGATGGGCCCAGCTGTTCCCAGCAGGCCTCCTCATCAGGGACCTAAGAGGAAGGTCAGAAGGGATGGGTAAGTTCTGTAAGTTCTTTGAAAGATCAAATCCAGCAGCTTCCTTGAAATGCCCCCTTTACTGCCTATTAAAAAGGTTCCACAGATTCCAAAGGCTATCATTCTGCAAAGGGAGTTAGAAGAGCCACATTTTTATGCCTTTATTTTCTTCCTCCTGCATCCTCTGCATAGTCATCAGATGTAATGGTTCATTCCTTTTTATTTTTTTTTCCCCAAGCACTGGGGATTGAACCCAGGGTCTCATGCATGCCAGGCAAGTGCTCAACTGCTGAGCTACACCCCCAGCTCCAGCTAGCAGATGTAATACCCTAAAATAAGGATATAATCAGGCTGTTCACCTATCAAAAGCCTTTAGTGTCTCCCCACTGCCTACAAGACAGAATCAAAAACCTACAGTCTTTTTTCTTAGTCTTTTTTTCCTTATGCCATAACAGAAAATCAGAGACTAGGTAGTTTACGAAGTAAAGGAGTTTACTTAACTCACAGTTCTGGAGGCTGGAAGTCCGAGATCAGGCAGCTGCCTCTGGTGAGGGCTTTGTGCTACATCATGACATGATAGAAAGCAGAAGAGCAGATAGGAGTGTGGGCAAGAGATAAAAATGTGGGTACCTTGCTTTATAACACCTGCTCTTGTCAGATCTAATCCAGACCCTGCATTAATCTCTCTTCATGACTTAACTCCCCTTAAAGTTTTTACCACCTGTCAGTACTGCAATAATGGCAATTAAATCTAAAAATGAACCTTTATATTTACAATTGCACTAAATGGAACAAACCATAGCACTTGTCCTGCAAACCATCTTGCCTGCAGGGGGCAGCTGACTACTGCAGGCCTTCTGCCCTTTGGACTCTATTGCACGCCTCTTTTTCCAGTTCTTCAAATGTTCTCCCCAGCAAGTCATGTGCCTCCCAGGCTCCATACTCTGGCGTCCTTTACTCCAGCCAACATGAATGCCCTTCCCCTATGTTCCACACAGGGAGCTGCACTGGAACTCTTCTCCTCTGTGAAAGAAAGACTGAGGCTTCTTCTCCTTTCCCGGGTGACTGTTCCTCAGCCCCGAGGAAGGAGTCACTCCTCCGTGCTCTGCCAGTTTTGTTGTCTGTACACAGAGATTGTATCATTCAAACACATTTAGATGCTCCCATCTTGTTCTGCCAAGGCTGGATTAATTATTTCATGAGAGCTGCCATCATGTAACCGTAATTTTGGGGGGGATACACTTGGACCGTGGAGCTTATTATTTTTGTAATAATGTGACAGATTTTGTGGGGGTTAATTGGTTTAGGTTTTAGAGAAAAGACTGTTGTAATAGAGTCAGATAGATGCCAGCTCATCATTTCTGGTTTGAGGTTTTGTTTCCCGGACTCATTTTCCTTATCTGTTAAGTGGGAACGAAAATAATAATCTTGGAGGTTTGTAATGGAGATGAAATGCAATTGTAAATATAAAGACTTGAGTCTGATATTTGGCATATGGCAGGTTATGCCAAGGAAAATGCTAGCTTTGTCCCCCTTCCCATCCTTATACCTCAAAAGCTGTTTACTAACATTCTTTCACTCACACTCTACCCCCACCCCATCTTTTCCCCAAATCTCCAAATTCTCAATATTGTTTTGATCACTGCCTTCCTTAGGAAAATCTTGGACCTCTGCACTTTTTTTGGAAAGCATTAATCCTTCGTAGATGTAGAGCCTTCAAATGGTAATGATAGTATGGCAAACGATAACAAGTAGAACTACTGACTGACTGCTTCCTGAGTAGCTAGGTTCCATTAAGCTCTGTGTGTCCAGTATAAGTGACACCTATGACGCTGTTGTTATAGTTTGTATCTAAAATGTCCCCCAAAGGCTAATGTGTTGAAGGCTTTATCTCCAATGCAGCAATGTCCAGAGGTGGAGCTTTTAGAAGTGATTGGATCATGAGTACTATGACCTCATTGGTGGATTAATCCATTGATTAATCACTGGGAGGTGGTAACAACTATAGGAGGTAGGGCCTAGTTAGAGGACACAAGTATTGGGGGCGTGCCCTGGAAAGGTATATCTTGTCCTTATTCCTTTTCTCTCTACTTCTTAGCTACCATGAAGTGAGCAGCTCTGCTGTGCCATCTGCTCCCCACCAAGATGCTCTGCCTCACCACAGGCCCATAGCAATGAAGCCGAGCACCTATGGACTAAAATCTCTCAAACCATGAATCAAAATAAATCTTCCCTCCTTGAAGTTGATGTTGTCAGGTATTTTGTTACAGTAACAAAAATCTGACTAACATAATAGAAATACATCTGCATTTCACCATGGGGAAACTGAAGTTAGAATATGAAAGAAACTTGCTGAAAGATAGATCTCTGGAAAAATGTAGAGCTCAGAGCACAGCTTTCATTAATTCCCAGCTTGAAAATTTGTCCTCAAGATTACATTCTTCTGATGCTCCTTGGGGACTTTCTGTGGCTGATGGACTTCTACAACAAGGTCAGAGGCAGTGCTCAGGGTAGCTCATGGCAGTGAGTTGGGCTGTGATGCCTCTTTGGTATCCATGTCTGGGTATTGTGGCATCACAGGATGAGTGTCAATCCCACCAACCCAAGCCAGAATGTTCTCCAAGAGGCAGGGAGAGTTCAGGCCTCCAAGACTTAGAAATACCTCCTCACTTCCCGCATCAATACATCTTGTTCTAGGGCTCTAATGCCAGCAAAGGATGCATTGGGTCAGGTAATTGGTCTCAGAAATGAAAGAATCTGAAGAGGACAGGACCTCCAACAGCGAGAGATGGTGTTCAGGGAGGGGCCTGCTGCACCGGAGCTCTCCAACGAGGCTTCCTTCCACCGCTGCCAACTACAGAGAACATTTAGTACTTGGAACTCCTGCCAAATATCACACTCGGGGTTTGGCCCAGTTTCACAGTCGTCCCTCTCCGGGGGCCCCTCTGTCAGACTCGTTTCCGTGTAGCTGTCCCCAGCTCCGAGCAGCAGCAGCCCATTTGGCTCCGGCTGGCTCTTCTCAGTGGCCCCTGATGAGCTGGGGGTTGCTGCCATTCCTTTCTCTCCTCCTTTTGTCAGCCCTTTGTGTAGCTCTCGGACCCAGTCCTGTCCCAGTGACTCCATGTCTGAGGTTTGCTCCAGAAGAAACTCTTCCCCAGCTCTCTGCATGGCCTCCTCCCCTTCTCTTCAGGATTCAATGCCCCCTTCCTCCTCCTCCAGGCTCCCCCAGGCTGCATCAGCTGGGCAGCCCCTCCGCCCCCTCACTCCCACACAACCCTACTTTATTTTATCAAGGCAGTTCCATTTCCCAAAGCTATTTTCTTTTATTTATTTATTTTTGGTACCAGGAATTGAATCCAGGGCACTTCACCACTGTGCCACATCCCCAGCCCTTTTATTTTTTAATTTGAGGGAGGTTCTCACTAAGTTGCTTTGGGCTTCACTAAGTTGCTGAAGCTGTCTTTGAAATTGTGTTCCTCCTGCTTCAGCCTCCTGAGCCACTGGCATTATAGGCATGTAATTTTCCTATTATGTCCCTTGCCCCAGTAAGATGTTAGATTCTGAAGAATGCAGCTCTTTCTTGCTAGGTGCTGTATCCAGAGTTCTTAAACAGTGCCATGCACACAGTGGGCTCTCTGGACATATTTTAAATGACCAAATACCTGATTCCTATGTCCTTGCTTTTTAATCTGTGATCAAGGACAGGCTAATGTGGTGGTTAAGAGCCTGAGCCGTGCAACAAGATCACTTGAGTTTCAATTCTATCACTCTGTGACCTCGGGCAAATGGCTTAGCCCCTCTGTGCCTCAGCTCTCCCTCCATAAAATGTGGATGGCAATGATTCTGTCCAGCTTGTAGGTTGTAATGAGGATTAAATGAAGTTATTAAATAAGAAGCGTTTTGAATAAAGTGCAGAACGCAGCCAGCACTCACCGCCATTTATGAGTAGTGTAGTCTGCCACAGAGAGACCAAGCATTTCCACACAAATGGGGTTCATAACATGGTTTTGTCTAGTACAGCTCTGTTTCCCCAAATCATGTGCTAGAAAGACCTGTCCTTGTTTATGTGTCTCTCCAGGGTTGATGATGATGATGCAGAGGGTGCAAGGTGTTTGGCTGTTCACTGGGCACAAGTCACCGGTTAGTTCTGGATCTGGAACTGCCCCTCCATAGCTAATCCTCTCAGCCATGGGAATAATTTCTCCCATAAACTGATTATGCTGGTAAATCAAGACCTTTCTGGATAGTGGAGAAAAAGCCTAGATATATTCAGTTCATAGAAGTAATATCATTGGTCAGCCAAGCATAGTCACCATGTAATTAAAAATATTAGAATTACCCGTCATCAAGAGATAGCACTTGATATATTCACAGAGTCTCTTCTAAAATACTTCAGGGGGCTTCCTGCACATTATCTAGTTATCTATCCCTCTCCATCTTTCTTGGAAAGAGGTCTGGGACTGTCCTACTGGTCTACCTCCACAGTTCAGACACCCCTCTTTTCCTCCCCATGTTGAAGTTAACACTCCTCCTCTATTCCCTGCATGCAGATGTGGCCTCTGTTCCAGCAAGTTGCTTTGTAGAATAGTTGAAGCTCTCCCTCTTCCCAACATTTCAGGGGTGGTTCCCTGATGTTATTAATTGTCATTCCTCTCTGCATTGTCCCTTCTCTGATCACTCATTCACACATCCAAGAAGATGTGCCCATCATGTTGGCTGTGGGTTTACTTCTACTCTGAGTAAGAATTCCTCTTGAAATTCTGATATATCTCTCTAGAGTAGACATCCCTTCCAGTTGAGAGGCATTTAATACTTATGCTAAGCCAGTTTCCTCCGTAATACACTCTCAGAGATCAGTGCTCTTCTCTGTGCCCTCTGCTCAGTTGGTAAGCACATGTTCCATCTTAAGATGATTTGATTGATGAGAATTTTTTGTGTTGGGCAGACCCATAAGCAGCCATGCAGGCAATTTGCCTTTATTAATCACCAGTGTCCAGCAAAGTATCTGGTATAAAATAGTCGCTCATTAAGCATATGTTGAAAGAAGGAAAGGAAAAGCATATGAAGAGATGGAAGGAAAATAATAAAGTCCCCAACTAGAATTTTAGGAAACTATACAGTAACATATTTGTACAGCGCCAGTATTAGCTGAAGTAATAGCTGAAATTTAGCCAGCAAATATCTAGGTTTCATGTTGAGTCTTTCAGGTTTGGTCAAATTGCCAAAATTCTCTAATTTGAGGTTCCTTCAGCTTATTTCAGCATTCTGCTGCAGAATGCCAACCCAATGCAATACGTGTCTTTATTCTTCCACAATGGGGGCTCTTCAGGGTTTTGAGCCAGGGTATAATGCCATCAGATAGGTGGTTTGGAAACAGCCTGGTTGCTTAGTGGGGAATGGATTAAGAGGAGATGTGGATGGTGGAGGGATTCAAGAGACAGTGAAGGAGAGCAGCAGGCTGCTGCAAGTAGTCAGGTGCCACATAAAATTCTGGCTTTAGTTAAGGAGGCAATGAAGAAGGAGATGGCTGAAGACATCCTGAATGAAAAACTCTACAATAGACTTGGTGAGGGAGAGGTTTAAAGCTTAAGGACTGTCTCCACATCATTCTGCTTGTGTTTAGCTACCATGTTCACTATGGGGCTCTGGGGCAGCATCTGGGTATAAGATGACTCTGAACTAGTACTGTGGAGGACATAAAGACAAGCGTCTCTTCCTTCACGGTGTTTTCCCACACAGGCACACCTATGAAATACACCTACACAAGGCAAAAGCAGCTCTCCTGTCTAGCACAGATCACATGTCAATGTGGACTGAGTGGGCGGGACAGAGCCTCTCAACTCTGAAGTCAGACACTGAGTTGAACTTTCATGATATTTTTCCCAACTGTTAAGGACTACTAATTAACATGCTTGCTTTTTGCCAGAAGATGAGAAGACTTTATGTTAATTGAAAATAAATATGAATGTATTCATTCACTTATGTATTCATTCACCTATTCACCTGATTTGATTGAGGTTACACGATGCGCAGGGCATTTGTGTTAGTCAGTAAAAGTGATGAAAGGAGACATCAGGGATAGAACTCAAGAACTTATTTGGAGTCTAAAGATTTGCATTTGAGATCTAGTATATTAATTAGGTTTCTTTCCTTTTCTTAGTATAGATATCTATATATGTATGCAGATGAAACATATATACACAATACGTGTAACATAAAGTTTACTATTTGAAACATTTTTTATAGTGCTAGGGTTTGAATTCCAGGGGCACTTTATACCACTGAGCTACATCCCCACCCCTTGTTATTTTATTCTTTATTTGGGAAAATGTCTTGCTAAGTTGCCCAGGCAAACCTCAAGTTTGTGATCCTCCTGCCTCAGTCTCCTGAGTTGCTAGACTTATAGGAGTATGCTAGTGTGATACCACATCCTGCCCATTTTAACTGAGGTTGACCTTGAACTTTCAATCTTCCTGCCTCAGCTTCCTGAATTGCTGGGATAATAGGTGTGTACCACCATGAAGTCTCCATTTTAACCTTTTTTAAAGTGTGCAGTTCTTTGGCATTAAGTGCATCCATGTTGTTGTACAATCATCACCTCCCCCATCTCCAGAACTTTCTCATCTTCCCAGTTGAAACTCTGTACCCATTAAACACTAATTCCAGTTTCCTCCTTTCTTCCAGCTTCTGGCTGCCTCCACTCCCACCAGTTGACTATATCAATTTGTCTACTCTAGGAACCTCATATAAGAGGAATCCTATATGATATTTGTCTTCTTGTGACAGGCTTCTCACTTCAGGTTCATCTATGCTTCAGTATATGTCGGAATTTCCTTCCTCATTAAGGTTTAATAATATTCTCGTGCATGCATACACCATGATTTTTTATCCATTCATCTATCAATAGACAGTTGGGTTTCTTCCACCTTTTGGCTACTATGGTTAACATTTCTATGATTATGGGTATACAAATATCCCTTTGAGTCCCTGCTTTCATTCTGGGAGGTGTGGACCCAGAAGTAGGATTCCTGGATCCCAAGGTAATTCTGTCTCTAATATTTTGAGGAGCCACCACCCTCTTTTCCATAGTGGCTGCAGCATTTTATGTTCCTGCCAGCAACACACAAGGGTTCCAGTTTTCCCACATCTCTGCCAACACACGCTATTTTACATTTTTGTTTTGTTGTTTTGTTGTTTTCGGTCATAGCCATCCTAGTGTGTGTGAAGTGGTATTTCATCGTGGTTTTGATCTGCATTTCCCTGAAGATTAAGATGCTTAGTGTTGAGCATCTCTTCAGGTGCTTATTGGCACTTGTATGTTTTCTTTGAATAAATGTCTATTCAGTTCATTTGCATTTTAAAAATCAGTTTTGTTGTTGTTAAGTGGTTTGAATTTTTTTAAATGCAATATCAGAAACCATCTCAGTCTGTTCCAGCTGCAAAAAAACAGCAAACCTGGTTAGCTTATGAACAATAGAAATTTTCTTCCTCTTTCTTCTATTTTTGTTCCATCCAAGACCTAAGCCTATTGGGAGGGGCTGGTTGGTTTGCCCCCTCAGTTACCAGGGAAGAGGACAGGGGATGTGAGCTTGGGGTGTATGTAGGAGGTGCCCTCATTGCCCGTAGAGCAGTATGGGGGTTACAGTCAGGATGATGTTTGGTCACTTGGGAGTCCTGTACTGCACTTCCTGTGACAATCATGTAATCACCTACTGGGAGGTGCTGGTTGGTTTGCCCCCTCAGTTGGCTGACCTAGATGCCCATCATCTGTGGAAATACCCTCACAGACACATCCAGAAGTGTACTTTACTTATTTTTCAGGCATCTCTCAATCCAGTCAAGCTGACAATCAAAATTAACCATCACAGCCTGACTCTTCTCTCCATGCTCAGTCTTCCTGTCTCATCACATGATCTCACCCTCTCACAGGCACTCTTATGATGATGTCATCTACCATAAGGTCCTTACCAGAACTGAAATGATATTGACATCATGCCCTTGAACCTTCAGAACTGTGAGCTAAAAAACCCTCTTTTCTTTATACATTACCCAGACTCATGCATTTCAACATAGTAATGGAAAGCAGACTAATACTCCTCTCAAAGGCCCCACCTCTTAATATCATCACATCATCGCATTGATGATTAGATTTCAACATATGAATTGTGGGGAGACACAAAGACTCATACCATATCAGAAATAAAAGTCAAAAAAAAAAAAAAGAAATGTCAATCTGGTTTAGGGAAAAGAATTCACAGAATAATTTATAGTTTCATGTAACTAGAAAGTTTAAGGCACATTCCACAGTCAAGATTTTTTAAAATGTAATTAGAATATTTTTCTCTCCTCCTCATGCATCTGATTGCTTATTTATTGCTTTTTTGTCTCAGGTGAGTTCTCCCTATTAAGACAAGATGTGCCGTATTCAATAATTCACTCAACGATTTCAGAGCTCTTCCTTATTCCAACACTGAGTATAATTGGCAGTGAGTCAAATAGAAATGGTCCCTTCCTTCATATGGCTTATGAATTCCTGTGGGTGGAACATAAGTGTCAAAGGACAAAATTATAACAATTTAGTTTTGATATCTTAATTGGTTTTATTTTGTGATTATTGCTTCAAACAACATTTCACTCTGAGAAATAGAAAGAGTGTTTCAATGGGCTGAGCAAGAACAGTTTGATTTTAGACAGAGAAGGTCTGGAAAAAGCAGAAACAGAACAAAAAGCAGATTGATCATTTCAAAGTACTCTCCTTGTAGCACAGGAACAGGGAGGCAGAACAATCGGCAAAAACTGATTAGTTAACTTCAGGTTACTTCAGGTCAACTTTTTGTAAGGATTAAAAATGTAAGAATTAAAGCAGAGGTGACTTCATTTTCATGCCAACTGAAACTGGCCTGTTTAACCTTTTATCTCTCTCTCTCCTGGTTTCTCAGAAAGTCAGATAACAACTTAGTTTGGGTTTAGGGAAGTGGAACTTTAGCATGGGGGACTCCATTTTGATTTTCAGTCAACCCTGTTGGGGCCTAGTAAAGAGCTTAGTCCAAAACAATAGCCTCCTGTAATTTTTATTTAGCACAAGTAACTGTGTAGGGTCAGAGTGCAAATCTTGTGGAGAATAAAAACACCAGGGAAGAGGACAGGGGATGTGAGCTTGGGGTGTGGGTAGGAGTTGCCCTCATTGCCCGTAGAGCAGTATGGGGGTTACAGTCAGGATGATGTTTGGTCACTTGGGAGTCCTGTACTGCCCTTCCTGTGACAATCATGTAAGCAGGGTACTAGACACAATGAGATAAATCCTGATGGCCTCAGGGTACATCATGGTAGAGGGTCGGTGAGTATTGGAAAGAGAGAAGCAAAGGGTCTTTTTAGGAGGAGGCAGAAATCTAGGCCTTTTTGTTCCTGTCCCTAGCATTTTGGAGACTAGAGAGTGTAGTCTTTTGCAGAGCTAGGAAGCTTCTTGAACTCTCCTTTGCCTATGGAAGCCTAAAAAAAACGGGGAGGGTAGTTTCACCCAGACTCCAGGTTTATCATTGGTTAATTTAACAACTCAGGAAGAAAGAGTTCCAACAGGAGTCCTGGGACTGGGACTGATTAGATTTGATTGGCCCAATTTAGGTCACATGCCCAAATCTAAACCAATCACTGAGGTTGGGATAATCTGAATCCTCATTGGATACGCCCAAATTATATTCCCAAGACATCAGTCTCATCCAAACCATGTAGACTGAGACAAAGGGATGGTTTCTCAAAAGAATATTCTCATTTCTAGAAGGAAGGAAAACGGATCTACAAGAATAAGTTCCTGAGTACTAAATGTGATCATAAACAAGAATTCTATTTGGGAGGAATAAGATACCAAACAAATATTTCTATCAAAGTTTTCGAAGACGTGGCAACTTCCTGTAGGTAGTTCAGTATTTGTAGGGGAGCAGAAACAGGCAGGTCCAAAACTGACATACAGAAGAAGATGTCCATGTAATTCTCCAGTGCATTCATGTAAAGCAGGAGTGGAAAACTCACATGCCTACATTGGCCAGACTGCTAACACAACTGAGGAAGACAGGTTGCGCTTTCCTCAAACCAAGGGTTCTGGAGCCTACCGTGTCATTTAACAGGGACAGCTGAATGGCTTCAGCAATTGGTTGTTGAGCTTGAATACAAGCCCACTGTGGCCAGATGGGCCAGTTGTTTTCAACAGAAGCTGGTAATCTGGAGTTTGATGTAAAATTTTTAAAACCTTGGCAACTTCTGAAAATAATAAAAAAATAAAAACACTATGTGAACCAAGCAAAACACATATGCTGGCCACATTTTCCCTGTGAGCCCAAGTCTGCTTACTATCCACCAGTCTGTGTCCTCTGATTCAAGATTCCTTCTTCTGAGAATTTGACGTCATTAGTTTTCTGCTTGACTTCTCCTCGATCATTCCTTCTTCAATTGAAACTTAAGCTGAGTGTACATGGTAAGCGGGTTGGGGTCGAAAACACCAAATAATTGCAAGATGAAGGAGTCTGGGTCTGACTCTAGCCATGAGTACTTAATCAACTGGCTTCATTCATCTGGACATTTCTCAACATCTGTAAATGAGGGGAAAAGAACTAGATGATCACTTAATTTCCTCCCCGCTCTATCATCCTATGACCTAGTATTTTAAAACGGTGAGGGACAAAACCAAAGTAAAATTCTTATTCAGGGGGTGGAAAGTTCATTTCCTGCTGCACGATTTGTGGGGTGATCTGAGGAGGAGACAGCTTTGGGGGAAGGATAGCACTTGGATGCGGTGGAGATTGTCGGGGAGTGGGAGAAAGAGGGAAGGAAAATTTAAAACACCATTATCATATTTTGAACATTTCTGATATTCCTGGCACTGTTGCTAATCTCTTTACACACATTATTTTAATTCTCACAATCCTGAGATATAAATTTTCATTCCCATTTCACACTGAAAAAACAGTTTACCATCTGGGAATATTTATAGAAAAATCAAGTTTTTTTGCCCAAGTTAACTCAATATATATGTGGCAGAGTCAGGATGCCAACTTATACATGCCCAACTCCAAAGCCCAGGCTCTTACCATAGTATGGAGGGAACAGAAGGAGAGAGAGAATGAGTGGGGCGGCTGCAAGCTCATTTATGGGTTAGTACGTTTTCCATCTGTTGGTACATTTTTCATAACTTAACTACTGTGTCAGGCAGTATGAGGAGCATAAAATGAGTATAAGCAGGGATTTGACTTCAGGGAGGTAATCTACTGTAGAAAACAAAAGTATATAAAAGTCATTGCAGTGGATTGTTTCCCAAAGTGACCACAACATTCACAGATCACATCACTTGCAATATGATTTTGACATCCCCTCAAGAGGTAGACTCTTCTCCACTTTTCTGGACTGATCCTGTGACTTGCTTTGGCCAATAGATTGCGCAGAAGGGATGCTCGTGCCTTCTAGGTCTAAATTTCAAGAGGTTTTGAAACTTCTGTATTTTTATCTTAATAACCGATCACCATATCATCATATATTGTCATCTTGTTGGAGAGAGATTGAGCCAGCCTCAAACCATACCAGCCTCCTCAGCTGGGGTGTGAGATGTGAACTACTTTGGATCCTCTAGTCCTAGTGAAGCTGCCCAGCCAGCACCAAAGGGACCAGAAATAAATTGTCCCTCTTGAGACTGCCCAAGTTGCAAAATAATGAGCCAAAAATGCTTGCTCTGGTTATAAGCCATCAAGTTTTGTGGCACTTATTATTACTATGCCTTCGATGTAAGCATATTATGTGTCAAAATCCAGGACTCTGGGAAAAAAAGAGGAAAGCATGAATCTCATGTGGGTGGAGGGCGAGTGGGAGGGCAGATGTGGGAATCAGCAATAATGTCAAGTTCAAAAACTGTCCTTAAGACAATTCTTTAAGAGGAACTTCATCCCAGTATGACAATATTGGCTAGAATAAGCCCCACAGTGTGTGAGTAACTGCTGTTACTTTGTTTTCCTTTGCTCATTCTTAGCCCTGTACCAGGGTGGCACCATGGCTATTTCGAGATTTGCTCTGCTTCACAGCAAGTTCCGTGGCAGGTAGGGAGAGCACTAAACTCAGAGTCAGATAACCATGAGGGTTTTTTCTCCAGATATGGTATTGGCTTGTCTGTGGTCTTGAACCTATGGGAACCCCAAGCCTGTACCTTCATCTAATAAAATGGTGACAATACCACTTACCTCACAGGGTTGTTGGGAAGATTTTATCAAGATAATAGATATCCATTCATTTTATGTGGATGTTCAGCCTATTGGTCCTCAACAAATGAGAAGTCCCATATCTTCAATCTGTCAACTGAGACTCAAACATAGTTTTTCCTTTGGACTTTCTCTGCATCTTCAGGTCTGGCTTTTAACATTTGAGCATGATCACACAGTAACTGGTTTGGCTATATTTCTCAAATACACCTTTTGCTTGCAAGATTTATTTGAATGTTGTTTGCTGCTCATTAGTAGTGATTTCTGAATGTCCCTAATTTTCCAGGGAAGATGAAGTCTGAGTTAGTTTTCAAAAGATAAGCTGGAGAGATCTGAAGGTACAGTACAGAAAGTTCAGAAATAGAGCAAGAATAGCTATCACGTATGGATGGGCAGAGAACAAATGAGTCATGATTTAATATGAAAGATTTTGAATGATAGATCAAGAGTTTGGGGCTTTATTCTGCAGGCAGCAGGCAACTACTGAATATTTCAAACAGAGGGACGACATCATCAGATCTGCTCTTCTGTGATTTTACTGGTGTCAAGGTGAGGCATGCTTGGAGAAGGGGAGAGATTTGAGGCCAACAAAACAACCGGAAGCTAAGGCAATAATGTGGGTGAGAGGCGGTAAGAGCTTGGTAACTATAAGGACACTGGGACCGCAAAGGAGAAGTCTGATTTGGGAGACACTGAGGATAGAACTGACAGGACTTGGCGGCCTCCAAGATGTTGGGAATAAGAATGAGGAAGGAATGAAAGATAGCATGTGGGGGTGAGAAAGTGTGATGTCCCATAAACTAAGTAGAACA
Source organism: Ictidomys tridecemlineatus (assembly GCF_052094955.1). Lineage (NCBI taxonomy): Eukaryota > Metazoa > Chordata > Mammalia > Rodentia > Sciuridae > Ictidomys > Ictidomys tridecemlineatus. The sequence continues at coordinate 106,071,573 of NC_135480.1, forward strand.
GGAGGAGTAAGATGTTGGGTGATGGTGGTGAGGATAAGTTTAATTAGGATATGCTGAGTTTATGTCACTCATTGAATCCCTTTTTTTTTTCCTGCTTTCATTTTTCCTGTTTCTAACAGATTCCTGGGCTCAGAAGACACATGAATACAAAGGTGACTGATTCAGTAGGATGAACCCTAACAAATCCTGAATTCTAAGAAACCACGTACCTGGGGAGCTGAACAAGTCATTCTGCAAAACGAGCTCCCTCTTATCAAAGGAGAAAAGACAAGAGCAAATCCAAAACTGCCCCAAAGCTTCATCTGGGGGCTACCGTTTTTGCGGAGTGTTGAAGTGTTGCTGATGATTTCCCAGCATGACTCAGAGCTCCCTGCATAATCTAATTCCCCTAAGAACTTGGAGACTTTCTCTGCTGACAGCCCATCTTTTTTCTACCTCTTTCCTCTCTTTCCACAAATCTGGATCAGATCCAAGAATAACAAGTATTCTTTGATTTTTAGGAATATTTTATCTTTCCCTGCTGTTTAATCTCTGCTGTGCTTAATCATCTCTCTCATATCAGGTCAGTCATCTATCCACTCATCAATCAATCAATCAGTAAACATTTCTTAAACACTTTTCATTTATTCATTCATTCAAACAAATATTTATTGAGTTCTACCATGTGCCAAGCATTGCTTAGATTCTGGTAAGATACAAGTGAACAATAACATAAATTTTGGCCAGGTGTGGTAGCACACACCTGTAATCCCAGCAGCTTGGGAGGCTGAGGCAGGAGGATAGCAAGTTCAAAGCCAGCCTCAGCAAGAGCACTGAGTTGCTTGAGACCCTGTGTCTAAAGCAAAAATACAAAATAGGGCTGAGGATGTGGCTCAGTAGTCGAGTACCTCTGAGTTTAATCCCTGGTACCCCCAAAATAAATAAATAAATAACATGAATTTTAAGTTGTGACATATTTTCCTGGTTGTAGAATGTGTGTGTGTGTGTGCATGTGTGTGTGTGTGTGTGTGTGTGTGTGTGTGTGTAAACAAGACAAATGACCAAGGTTTTTTGTACTCACAGAACATAAGGATGCTCCATCAGCTTCTGAGGACTGAAACCATTAGTAATAGATAATTACAAGCTGGAATAACATAGGAGGACTTCATAGGAGAGGAGATATTTGAGTTGGGTCTTTGAAGGGAGAGGAAATTTAGATGGGGGAAAAGGAAGAACATTTTAAACATTTCAACATTTCAACACAGTGGCCTGCTTGGAGCTGGCAATGAATGGTTGTGGTATGTTTGAGATATACAGATGAAAACAAACTGATTCAATAGATGGGTATACGTTGCCATGGAACACGAAGTGAAGTTGAATGAATCCAGTAGGAAAAGATAAGGAAATGCCCTTATGATGGAACAGGGAAACTTAGATAGAATTATTCAGTACCAGAGAGGAAGCCGCTGAGTGTGCAGGAGCTGGGAACAATGTGGACAGCACAGGTCTCTGGGAGCGAGGCAGAATGGTTGAATCCCGAATGTGGGGGATATCTTCACCCCTCTTCCACATCCTTCTCAGGACAGCCCTGGAATAGGGATTGCATTCTGTGATGGGGTTAGGCTTAAGGAGTTTAGAAGGAGTGCATTCAGGGAGAGTGGGTAGGCAGGGGAGGGTTTGAAGGCAAACTAATAAAGAGAAGCTGAAGGAGCCAAGGGCTTGAGGATCCAGACTCTCTTCCAGTATTTGAAGGATTTGGAGGAACTCGATTGTCTCTGAACCGGTAGATGCAGGAAGATACACTGTGGCTCCTCATAGAAAAGAACTTTCTAAGCATCAGAAGAGTCTGATTCTTAGCAACAGTAAATTCCCCATCACCTAGTGTACATATTGGGAAGAGGACACACATATTGGGCAGGCAATTGGACTAGCTTTAATTCCAAGTCTTTTGAGCACATGTCTTTCAATCCAGTTTAAATTCTCCAGCATCTGATATAAAGAAACCCACACCAGGTGCTGATCATTATTGTTTCACAAAAAAGTGCCTATGTCCTGAGGTCCACAGTGCTGCTCTCTGAGTGGGAGAGGCTGGAGGGCAGCCTCTGCTTCTTTCCTTTCACCAGCCACCAAAACAGGGGATGCTGAACTCAGTCTACAGGGTGGGTGCTCTGAGAGTAAAGACAATGGTTTCATGATGAAAGTAAATCCTCATTCTTGCTAGCAAAGTGTGTCTGTTCCTTTTTGTTTTGTTTTTGGATAGGCACCAACTTTTTAAGGCCAAGGAGAGAGAAGCAAGGAGGAAAGGAAATTTATAATATGGTTGTAAGTGGTTTTATCACATTTTTGATTAGCTATCTAGGGAAAAGATAAAAGCTTAATCGGATCATTTAGGAAGGTGCACACATAGAAAGGAGACTCACTTAACTAATAATTAGAAAGTATATCTGAGCTGGAAAGTCTCCCCCTTTGCTTTAGTGGGGGGATAAGTACTATTATTATGGGAAAACTCATATTATTACTGAGTCCATAACAGTAATATGACTATGACTTGCAGAGCACTTCTCATTTCCAAAGACATTAAATTCTTGGATGTCTAATTTACCAAATGTGTATTATTTCCACATAGCCGTTCACATACCAGCTTTTACGTAAATATAGTAAAGAGACTCCTGTGGGTAGAAAAGTCTTCAAGAAGCCCCACTGGAGAGCAATGGATACTCTCCTCATCCCCTTCCTGACTTTCTTTTCTTGGAAATAATAATAATAATCCAGAGCCTTATGCATAGTAGGCAAGTAAGTGCTCTGCCATTGAGCTATAGCTCCAACTTTTTTTTTTTTTCATTTTTAAAGTTTGAGACAGGATCTTACTAAATTGCCCAGGCTGGCCTCAAACTTCCAATCCTCTTGCCTCGGCCTCCCCAGTAGCTGGGACTACAGGCATGTGCCATCGCACCTGACTCATCATCTACTTATCTCTCAGCCCCTGTAACTGAAATTTCATCCTCAAAGATCACCAGTTACTAAAAAGCTTCTTCTCAGCAAAAGAAACAATTAGTGAGGTGAATAGAAGCCTACAGAATGGGAGCAAATCTTTACCACAAGCACATCAGATACAGCATTAATCTCTAGGATATATAAAGAATTCAAAAACCTTAACACCAAAAAAACAAATAACCCATTCAATAAATGGGCCAAGGACCTGAACAGACACTTCTCAGAAGAGGATATACAATCAATCAGCAAACATAAAAAAATGTTCAGCATCTCTAGCAATTAGAGAAATGCAAATCAAAACTACTCTAAGATTTCATCTCACTCCAGTCAGAATGGCAGCTATCAAGAATAAAAACAACAATAAATGTTGGCGAAGATGAGGGGAAAAAGATACAATCATACATTGCTGGTGGGACTGCAAATTGGTGCAGCCAATTTGGAAAGCAATATGGAGATTCCTTGGAAAACTTGGAATGGAACCACTGTTTGACCCAGCTATTCCACTCCTTGGTCTATATCCAAAGGACTTAAAAGCAGCATACTACAGGGACACAGCCACATCAATGTTTATAGAAGCACAATTCACAATAGCTAAATTTTGGAACCAACCTAGATGCCCTTCAGTGGATGAAGATAGGGAAACTTTGGTATATATACACAATGAAACATTACTGAGCATGAAATGGGTAATAAATCGTGGCATTTGCAGGTAAATGGATGGAGTTGGAGAATATAATGCTAAGTAAAAGCCTATCCAAAAAAACCCAAAGGCCCAATGTTTTCTTTGATATGAGGAGGCTGACTCATAATGGCGATGGGGGGTGGGGTGGGGCATGGGAGGAATGAAGCACCTTTAGATAGGGCAAAAGGGAGGGAGGGGAAGGAGAGGGCAAAGGGGTAGGAACGATGGTGGAATGAGTTAGACATTACCCTAAGTTCATGTATGAAGACACGAATGGTGTGAAAATACTTTGTGTACAACCAATGAGTTGAAAAATTGTGCTCTATATGTGTTATATGAAGTGAATTGCATTCTGCCATCATGTATAACAAATTAAAGTAAATAAATAATTTAATTTTAAAAAGAATAAATAAATAATTTAATAATTAAAAATAAAAGATCATCAGTTTCTTTCTAATTACCAAATCTAATGACTTCTCTTGTATCCTTAATTTTTTTTTTCTCCCTCTGCAGCATTCTGTACTACCGTCTTGTTAAAACTTTATGTTTATTTGGCTTTCGGATTGTTTCCTTCTTCCGGTTTTTCTAATTCCCTGACAGTTCCCCTTCTCATGCACTGTAAGGGATAGGTTTCTATACGATCCTCTGTTCTTTATCCATCTGAGATCCCACTCACCACGCACATCCCCAACCAACACAACAGGAGAGGATTCTCTGAAGCAGAGTGTGCTTAATTTATTTCTGGACCCTTCACATCTCCACACATACACCACAGACGGTGGGTGCCAAGAGACTTGCATTGTATAGGTGAAATTTCCATGTCCACACACACAGCACTAATTTCTCTCGATTCCAAATCTCCAGTTCTCACTGCCCATTTAAGCCTGGATATTTTCAATCCCCAAATTTCTAATGTCAAATTAATCATCTTTAATAAGTTCAACTGTCAGAAAGCTACATGCTTCTAATTGATACCACCAGTTATCAGTGATGAGTTCTGCTTCCTTAAATGTTGAAGTTTGAACATTAGAGAAGGGTGCCAAGGCAAACATATAAGGCAGGTTTTATTTAAGAACTAGTAACACAGACTTCTCCCAGGAGAGAGGAGGGGGCCATAACTGGTGTCGTAGTATCCCAAGAAGTGGGAGCAACCTGCCCCTTTTATACATTTTAGGGTTGTTTTTTGTTGTTGTTGTTGTTCTCCTGCCCTCTCCCCACTTATCTCTCTTCTTCCTGCCTACGTGACTAGGCCCAGGAGATGCTTGCTGGTGGGATGGCCAAAAGGTGAGAAGCAGGTGGTCTGGAAGGGAGCAGCAGTCCAGGGGGCATTAACTAGCAGCTCCCTGTCTGCTCAGGGGGTACTTCATTAACAACCTTGTGGGAGGGACAGTAATCATGGGCTGTGGAGGCATTACATTCCAGTCTCCCGGTGGCAGTCTCCAACTTCCCAGACCCAAGCCGGCCTCCATCTTCACCATCTGACCTGATTACCTATCTATACGGACTGCCCGCCTGTCTTTAATTCTTGCTTCATAATTACCTTCCAGGCAGGAAGAAAGCCACTTGTCTCTCTTTTCTGACTTTCTTATTTCTCTTTCTCATATTTGGAGCCTCAAGTTCACTTTCCACTTGCTTGACCCCCAACCACTGTCCTAGTACTATAGATTTTCCTCCAACTCTGTTTCCTTCTCTTCCTTTCCACCCTGTTTCTGCCCTAACTCCAGACCTGTCTCCACAGGTTGGATTATGATTGTTAATTAATACTTCTAAAGGGTATTCCCATTAGAAGGATTATTAAATGAATAGAAGAAATAGAAGTTTCTCCTTGGCTTCAATGTACCCTGCTTACCATTGCCAAATTAATATACCTAAAACACTTTTGGGGGGTAATTATCAGTCAAACCAAACTCTTACAAATTTTTAGTGGTTCACGTTGCTAACAGAATCCAGTCCAAGTAATTTAACTCATCTCCTAAAGTGGGAGTGTCAGGTTTTTAGTTCATCTCCTGCCAGACACCCCTATTCTCAAGCCAGGCCAGCTAGTTATCACCCTCTTTAGTACCCTGGACATATACTCTCCTTCCTGTTGTCTGTGGCATACTTCTGACTAAGTGCCTGAAGTCCACTCCAAGTATTCACATTTCTGGGAAAACTTTTCAAGCAATACTGTCTCTTTCAGAAAATTTCCTGAAATGTTAGCATAATTTGCCTCATTACTTTCCTTTTTATTTATTTATCATTTTATTCTGTGTGGATACTTCTTTCCTACTCACTCTGAACTCATAAATCAAGGTGTTTTTTACTGTCTTGCTTCACCCAACAACAACTAGCATAAGACCTTTCGAATATCCCCAGTGCAAACAGTTACCCACCTTCTTGAGTTTTACAAGCCTGAAGTTCTGACCAATTCCAAGAGCCAGGAGTTCTGTCCTCCCTTGCCAGATTACTGATCTGTGATGGGAAGAGCTAATGGAGTGGAAGCAGGGTGATTCCACAACCTGATTCTCTGAAAAGTTTACGAGAGTGTCAAGCCACAGTGCCCTGCCTTGGTGGCCTTAGAGTCATGGTATAATATTCCCCAGAATTGTCAGGTCCTGACCCACCACCCACTGAAAATTGTTGAGAGCCACAGCCAAAGGGGCCCCAGCAAACTTCCAGCTGCCAGCAAACTTCCAGCTGCCGGCTGATGATTGGCTCACAGTGGCCCCAGCAACATCTAGCTGATTGGCTCCTCTGCGGTGATGTTCATTGGGCTGTTTCCCTGCCCTTCAGACTATGGAACTGCTCATTGGGGGACTTCTTTGGCTCCGCCCACACGACCCAGCCAATTAGCCTCAAGAGCAGGAGGATTGTGGGAGGTGGTGAGGTTGGTGTGGGTGAGAGGCTTGTGGAAGCCAGTGGTGGCAGTTGGGCTCTGAGGGGTTTTTTTCCTGAGGAGCTGTTTTGTTTGGCATTTGTAGTTCTAAAAATAAAGTTAGTTTCTTTTGACAAGTGGCTCCTGAATTGTGCCAAGCCAGACTTCGGCAGAAAATGGTGCTACTCCGGCCACGACTGACTTCCTACCTGCTAAGCCCAGTGGATGCTTGATAGTTTTTATCTTATGGAAGCTCTTCAGTACCACTGCCCACGGCTTCCTTCTTAAAACCTTTCTGTAGTGTTTGTACTTGTTTTTTTACGTCTCTGATCTCTCTTCCACTTCCTGTGCCATTGTTATTTCCCCAAATAGGATTGGGGTCCTCTTCTCCATTGCCATACTGTCTCTTGATGATTACAAATATCTCTTTGATCTTCCTAACCTCTTTATGTGTAAAACTCCCAAATAACATACTGTATCTTTTGTCCAATTGCCCAATTGACTTGGATATCTTATAAGAGCATCAGAATTGACCCAGCTAGAATGGAACATGTGGGTCACATGGGCAACCCCTCTCTTCTTCCATCCTGCTTGGTTGGCTCTTGGTGGTCAACAGTTTTGCATTCTCCTCTCCTAAAATAATTTTCGAAAAACTATATACCTCTTTCATATCTTCAAGTTGATAGTTAAACTTTCTTATTATAAGTTTATATATTTCAAATTATGTAGTTAATAGAACTATTAACATTAAAAAATAGAACTTTATAAAACTTATCCAGTGGAATTTAAATTACCAATTTAATGCCTAGAATCATTGACTTGAAAATCTATGAACCAGCTCTTGTTATTATTATATAAATGTAATGTGTATGACATGACGTTGTGATATGCATATACCTATTGATACGATGACTACATTTGAATAAAACATTTCACATAGTTGCGTTTCATTTTTTTTTTTGTTTGTTTGGTGTAGGAGCCATAAAATCTCTCCTAGCAAGTTTCAAATACATAATACAACATTATTAACTTTAGCCCTCCTGCTGCAACATTAAATCTCCAATAAGCTCTTTTTAATGATTAAAAAATTCACATACTTTCTCCTTAAACTTAATATTTCCATTTAGCTTTCACCACTTTAAGGCTTCAATTATGCTTTATACTTCTGTGCAACAGAAATATAAATTGATGCTAAAAGTGTTTGTTTCTATGCTATAAATCTTGAAGTGTCCAAATTAATTGTTATAAAAGTTATCATTAGCATACAATCAACAAAAACATAAATATATGTAATTATTAAACATAAAAAGTAAATTTTATTGACAATGAATCGCTTAGATGGATCTTTTACTTTTATCTCAATCAGCTTAAGTATTCATGATTGAATGTAATATATTATTAGAATAAAACAGGATTCATTCCCATTTTTTTAACTCATTTGTAAGTCGAAAATAAAATTACAACTTATTACTAAAAAAATGTATTTAGTGATCCATAAAAGTTTCATTAGGTCTTTAATTTTCAAAGAATTGGAAATCGCCTGACATGCAAAAGTATTTGTCACTTGTTACTGTAAGTTTTTCGCTTTCTCCTTTCTCAACATTCAGTGCAGTGTTTTATCTATCCCTACCCACCTTTTGTTGGGCATGTCAGGAAATTTTATCTAGAGACAATGTGCCATAGAAATATTTGGGCTGGGTGAGTGGTGTGCCTGATGGGAGAAGGGTAGTTTGGAGAGGGGAGAGGGAAAGGAGCTGTTGAGAAGCAATGGCCTCAGGTAGATCAGTTTTAGGAAAGATATATATGGAAATTCACTCCCTTAAATTTTCTACGCCCAGAGCTTGGAGAGTATCATGTTTGCTCTTTGTAAACCATTTGACACAACTTTTCATGTCCTCTTTCATAACAAAGCTATGATTGGGTTCAGGGGACTCACCCCAAAGACAAGGCATAGGGAAACCTGCCCCGCTAGGATTCAGAGCAGGATCCGGATTCGGATCTACCTAGCCATTACTTGTTAGAGGAGAGATTCCTCTCCCTAACAGTGTGAACAAGGCCCACATGGCTACTTTGGGTGTATTTGTATTAGGATAACAGCAGACTATGAAATAGAGGGGTAGAAAGAGACCAGGGCCTCTGATGAACTCCTGATTAATCAGTATGGTGGTCTGCTCTACCTCTGAACTTTCTGTTATATGATATGATAAATGTCCTTGTTTAACAATGACCAGTGCCCACACACATGCATAAGTGAGCATTGAATATGCAGTTACTTATTTTCTTACTTGGATTATGTAATTGCTTCTTAACTGATTTTCCTGTTTCTAATCTCTTCTTTGTTCCACCCATTCTGCACATTGTCCTCTGCCCCATATTGACTTTTCTAAAACATCTTCTTAAAAAATGCTTCAGTGATCAACCATAAAGAAGAATGAAATCAGGGCGTTTGCGGGTAAATGGATAGAACTGGAAACTATCACGCTAAGTGAAATAAGCCAGTCCCAAAAAACAAAAGGCTGAACATTCTCTCTGATATGCGGATGCTGACTCACAATAGGCAAGAGGGGAGGGGGGAGTGGAGAGGAGGGTGGGAATGGGAAAGACTATAGAATGAATGGGACATAACTTTCCTATGTTCATCTATGAATACATGACTAGTGTAACTCCACATCATATACAACCACAAGAATGGGAAGTTAAACTCCATGTATTTATGAAATGTCAGAATACATTCTACTGTCATGTATAACTAAAAAGAACAAATAAATTTTAAGAATGCTTCAGTGATTTCTTACCATTTATAATATAAAATCCAATCTCACTGGCTTTGGTATTCCAAGTTCTTTAAACTCTGGGATTTGCCTACATTTCCAGTTGTCTCCTGACATCCTCCACAGTTCATGAGAGGTTCATGGCACATGAAGTTAATGCACACATTTTGGAGTTAGAGGGACCTAAGCTGAAAACCTATCTTGCCTATTTACTGCTGTGTAAACTTAGAAAGTTACTTGACCTCTCTGAAACTTAGTGTTCTCTCTTATAATCTGTAAGTAATTCTACTTTACCTTGAAGGGTCACTGTGCAGATTATAAATAGAGGTGAAAAATTCGGCACTTAGAAGTCATTCCAAGAAATAGTAAGTCATTATTGTTGTTTTATCTTCTGTATCATAGATACATATAACCTCTAAGCTACTTGCATTTCTGTAAACATGCAAATTTTACAACTACCCAGACTTTATCAATTTCCACTTTTCTCCTACCTTCACTGTCTGGAGAACTTCCACTTTTAGAACTAAACTATTTAAATATCACCTTCAGTAATCAGCCTTCCTAGAGAATCTCCCTTTGTGCTTCCATATAGTCACGTGAACATCCTATACTGTAATTATTTCTATTCCGGCTACTAGTCTGTGGGATTCCTGATGGCCTAACTTTTACCTCATTTTTAAGCTCCATTACCTAGAATGGGGTCCGAAAAATAACTGCGGATAAACGTTATCTGAATGAGAAGACAGAAAATAGATAAGGGAATGTTGATTTTATCGGGGAGCTTCTTAGAGGAACATTGTGACTAACAACAAAAACCTCTAATGTCTATACACTTTTCTTTTTCAATTTGTAGAGCACCTTGTGTATTTTATTTCACAAAATCCTTAAAACAATTCTACAAGATGGTTTTGTGATTATCCTTACTGCACAGGTGATTCAATTGCTGTTTAAATAGGCAAGAGATCAATAATCAAGAAGCATCAGAGTCAGAAAACAAAGCCAAGATTTCTAAGGAGAACTCTGTGGCTGACACGAAGCCAATATTCCACAGACGATGGAGTCAAAAGTGTAATCATGTATACGGATGACCAAGAAAACTTCTCCAGTCCTCTCTATTGCCATGCTATTGAAAGCACAGTTGAGAGGGTACTCAAATCAAGGTTGAGATATCTGAGTTACAGGCTTTAATCTGTTGCAAAAAGTCTTGAGTAATTGAGGGCCATTTATTTAACTTTCCTAGGCCCTGAACAAGTTTTCAAAGTGAACTTTAAGGCACCTCTTAGCTTTAAAAATCTTTAACTAGATGGTTTCGTGGTAGGAGTGTCTTAGGGAAACTGAATTTATTTTAAGTACTTCTGTTAACAGTAATATTCTCTAGCTTTGTGCTGAGACTGAGAGAAGATTAAAAGTGTGTTTTTCTGAAAGGAGGAAATGGCAGGAAGGGAAGGAAGCAAACGTTCTAATCCTACAGACAATGCTGCTCATTCTCACTGGGCTAAATCTGTCTCTAGAGTTTTTGCAAGGAATAAAAACGAATCTCTGCTCCCTTGATTATGAAATAAAACATTGGTAACTTGTCTCTTTTCATTAATTCCTTTAGAAAAGTGGAAGAAATTGATTTGATAGCATTGATCAAAGCTGATGTATGCTCCCCCATCCCCAGATCTCTTACCTTCTAAGTTCAAAGAGGAAAACAGAAAACTAGGTTTTGCAATCTGTCTTTCAGCATGGCCTATATTACATTTTAATTTAATTTGTTAGAATTTCACCTTTCGCCTTTGGTGGACTGATTAGATGAGATTAAATTATATCTGGGGGATCCATGTTAAAAAGATTGCTTAATCCTTCTTTTTGGAGATGAACCATCAAGGCTGTAGACAGTCTGTCCTTGGGTGACTTCCCGGATTACCTCCTATAGTGATAGCTTCTGAGTTCTTGAGCTTCTGATATATAAATAGACCCAGAGCTTTCTTAATAGCAGAGCTAGACTGCCTGCAAAACGGTTTCTGAACTGTGTACATTTGGACAGCGGGGACTAGTCTGATCATTCTCAGTAGTTTCAGCTGGTCACTCCAAATTGTCTAAACCATGGAACCCCGTGCAGAGCCTGGAACATAACAGGTCTCAACAAATACTTGTTGGCTAAACCACCCTAGTCTAGTCTCCTTCCTGATTCAAGAATCCCTCTGTGTGACCCTAAATGACCATTTGGCTTCTGATCAAACACTGACAAGAGACTTCATGAGACATGGTGCGTATTCTTCCAGGGGGCCTCATGGTTTCCTCCCTGCCTCCATTAGTCTCAGGTCTGGAATCAGAGGGCAGCAGCGACTGATGGAACTGCTTCTGTTAGCAAATTGTAGGCTTTAACTGACACCTGTTGTTGATTACCAGTCCGGTCGCCGCTGACCCTTCTGTCCATAACCACAGCTTGGTTCTTTGGGACACAGAGTCCTCCTCCCCACCCCTGTTTCTATCACTTGCAAGACTCAGGATGAGAGTTAAAACAGCAAACAAATAACTACATAAAATATATGCTGTGTTTTTACTTTTTGAAGGGCATAATTGAAAAATACACATAAAGCTGTCTTTCAGATGTTCAAAAATTCTAACTGTAATGTTGAAGGACTAGCAATGTTCAGGTATGTAGTAAAATAGATACTTCATAAATTACCATCTACTTATTCTACAAAGGATAGTTGTCTTGTTTTCATTCTAGCATAATCACTAATTATGTTATAATTAATGTTTTCATATAATCTGGGTTCTGTTGGTAGTAATCTAAAATAGAGGCTGGAAAAATGTTCCTTAAAGGACAAGATAGAAGTATTTTTGTGTCATATAATGTCTATGTCACAACTACTGTACTCTGCTGTTGTATTGTGACAGCAATTATATGTGATATATAAATGGATAAGTATGGGTGTGTGCAATAAACATTATTACCAAAACAAGCAGCCAGCTGTAGGCCATAGTTTGCATAGCTTGCCAAACCTTGATTTAAAGAAATAAAAGTAAAATATAATTGTAATAAAAGTGCATAAAACTTTGAATGCATATTCATGAAATATAAAGCATTAAAATATAAAATTATTTTATAGTTTTTTAAAAATATGAATTTTTCTTTTAAAATACTCAAAATTTTCTTAAAATCAATAGGTCAAACCTAAATTCTAATTTTATTAATTTTTTTTTTTTTTTGGTACTAGGGATTAAACCCAAGGGCACATTATCACTGGGCTACAACTCAAGTCCTTTTTTTTATTTTTTGAGACAGGTTCTCACAAGTTGTTGAGGGTCTCACTAAGTTGCTGAGACTGGCCTTGAATTTGCAATTTTCCTGCTGAAGCATCCCAGATTACCAGGTATGCCCTACCACACTCAGTCTTAAATTCTAATTTTAAATAAAAAGTATTTAAGCAAAGCTGAGATATTAATTTTGGAGGAAATGTACTTAAATCTTATTAGTATTTAAAAAAAATAGTTACTACTCTAGTGATCAATGCCATCCAGTTACCTATGTAAAGAATTAGGTAATTATGCCTGACACATTCATATTTATGCCTTAATTACCTCTCCAAAGCTCTTTTTTCAAATGCAAATCTTCCAAATGTGGAGTGAGGGGCATAATTTAGCCCATAATAGTATCTTAAAAACTCATTTTACAATGACAAAAACAAACAGCCCAATTTAAAAATGGGCAGACACTTCATCATGGAAGAATATAGCCACCAAAGAAATGTGAAAAAAAAAAAAAAAACCCAAATCATAGTGACTGCAGAAATACATACCAAAACAACAATGAAATATTACCACACATCTTTAAAAATAGCTAAAATTGGGATGACATTCTGATTTCATCTCGCACCAATCAGAATGACAGTTATCAAAAATACGAACAATAATAAATGCTGGAGAAGACTGGAGAAAAAGGAACACTTTGACACTGCTGGTGGAATTGTAAATTAGTACAACCACCATGGAAATCAGTAAGGAGGTTCCTCAAAAGCCTAGGAATGGAATCACTATTTGACTCAACTATCCCACTCCTTGGTGTTTATCCTAAATAATTAAAATCATTATGCTATAGCAATACATGTGTACCCACACTTATAGAAGCATAATTCACAATAGCCAAACTATGAAGCCATCCTAGTTGTACATCAACTGTTGAATGGATAAAGAAAATGTGGCAGATATACCCAGTGGAGTTTTACTCAGCCATAAAGAATGGAATTGGGTCATTTTCAGGAAAATGGATAAAACTTGAGGGCATTATGTTAAGTGAAATAAGCCAAACTCAGAAAGCCAAGGGATGTGTTTTCTTTCATATGTGGAAGTAAGAGAGGAAAGAGGGTCTCATGACAATCTAAGGGAGATCCTCTAGAGTAGAGGAAAGGAACCAGTGGGAGGGAGAAGGGAAGGGAAAGGGAAATATTGGAGAATGATACTAACCAAATTGTATTGTCATATCATAGGAGTGTATGAGCATGTAAAAGTGAATCCCCCCACTATGTAAAATGACAATGCACCAATCAGAAATATGGAAAAATTAAAATTAGCATGCATGAGTCCTGGATTCAATCCTCAGTACCACACACATATAAGAGGGAGGAGGAGGAGGCGAGGAAGAGGAAGAAGAAAGAGTGGTTAAAGTTAAAAAGATTTATACCACATCTTGATAAAGATTTTCAGGAACTGTGATTTCATCGTTTTGGAAAACAGTTTAGCAATGTCTGAAGAAGTTAAACAGACATCTGATTCAGGCATTCATTTATTCCTAGCTATTTACTGAAGGGAAATGGTAAATCTCTCTATCCAGAGAATTTTACATAAATAATCCTACTGTTTTTATTTGTAATAGCCCTAAACTGTAAACAATCCCAAATGTCTATCCATCGATAGATGAATAATAGGTGATGTCGTATGATATATTCATACGATGGAAACTGCTTAGCAATAAAGATGTTGAACAATTGACATGGTGCATACAAAAAAACCAGTGAATCTCAAAATAATTGTTCTGAATGAAAGCAGCCAGATTTGGTCCTGAAAGTTTACATATATAAAATTTGTATATAAAATTATAGAAATAATAAGTATAGTGACAGAAGCAGGTAGGTAGCTGCCTGGGAACGGGGAAAGAGGAAAGTGAGAAGGGTGAAAGGAAGGGGTTATGAAGGGGCTGAAAGAAACTTTTTTAAAAATTTATTCATTAATTTATTCTAATTAGGTATATATGACAGCAGAATACATGTTGATTCATTGTACACAATTGCAGCACAATTTTTCATTTCTCTGGTTGTACACAATGCCACATGTGCAGTCATACATGTATCTAAGATAATGATGTCCATCTCATTTCACCATCTTTCCTGCTCCCATTCCCCCGCCCGTCGGCCCCTCCCTTTACCCAATCACAGTTCTTCTATTTTCCTATGCCCCACCCCCATTATGGATCAGCATCCTTATATTAGAGAGAACATTCAGCCTTTGGTTTGGGGAATTGGCTTACTTCGCTTAGCATGAAATTCTCTGGCTCCATCCATTTACCTGCAAATGCCATGATTTTATTCTCTTTTAATGCTGAGTAATATCCCATTGTGTGTATATACCACAGTTTTCCTACCCATTCATCTACTGAAGGGCATTTAGGTTAGTTCCACAGTTTAACAATTGTGAATTGAGCTGCTATAAACGTTGATGTGGCTGCATTACTCTAGTATTGCTGCTTTTAAGTCTTTGGGTGTAGATCAAGGAGTGGAATAGCTGGATCAAATAGTGGTTCAATTTCAAGGAAACTTTTGAGGATAAAGAACAAGTTAATTTTTTTCTTTCTTTATCTATCTATCTATTTATTTATTTTTGTTATGTGAATTTAACCCAAGAGAGCTTAACCACTGAGCCACATCCCCAGGATTTTTTAATTTTTATTTTGAGATAGAGTCTTGCTAAGTTGCTTGGGGCCTTGCTAAATTGCAGAGGCTGGCCTTGGACTTAAGGTCCTCCTGCCTCCGTTGCTGGTATTACAGATATGTGCCACTGCATCCAGCTGTGTTCACTTTCTTGTAGATGTGATGCCTGACTTGTTCTATTGCACAGCCTATCACAAATCTGCCCTCTGCTTCTTGCCAGGTCACTCTTTTGGCTTTTGCTGCTTCTGGGAACTCCTTCCCAAGTCAGCATTTGTACAGCACATGCTGTATGGGCGTTACTCACCTGTTCAGAGTCCAGCTCTCCCTGGGCGATTGGTTTTCTGATATCAAAGTGAACCACTACTCACTAGAGGAGCCCCACTGTAAGGGTTGGCAGCCATGCTTGTCATTGTCCTCTCAGTTGCTGATGAAGATGTGGGGAAACCGTCTGGCAACCTGTTATAAAAGGATGCAAAGCATGATATTGACATTGTATAAATTTTTATTCCTGGTGATTACTGCCATGCTATCTGGCATTCAAAGCCAATTGTTTTCTCTAGCCAAGAGGTAATAAAATGACTCTCTTTACTTACTCTAATGTCCTGAACTTTAAGAACCAAAGATGACAGCCCTGTAGCTAGCATTTTTTACATTTGCCATTTCTGCCAAATTCTAAGGCCAGGCAGAACTCACAGATGAAATGATGCACTTTGGCAGCTGCGTTTCTCTTTCTGGACCTCATCCCCTAGCCACTTTGTACTAGCATCCACCCTTTCCCGGTGATTTTAAGATCTATTTTGATGTTCTGAAAGTGTTTCCAACTATTAACTTCCTAGAGATAGCTTGTTCTTCCTGGGTCTGTAAATCCTTATTTTTCATAAATTGGAAAAATTTGCCATGTTTCTCAATTTAACTCTTGCTTTTTCTTTGTTTCTTCTACTCTTTCTTCTTCATACTCTGAGTGAGATTTATATCAGACTTTTCAAATCTCTTAATTTTTGTTTCACATTTTCCATCCCTTTCTGAGTATTACATTTTAGGTCATTTTTTTTCAGGTAATTTGCCAAATCACTGATTCTGTCTTCAGCTGTCTCTAATTGTTACTTAACCTCATTAATATTTTTATATGCTATTTCATTGTCCTCTCTCCAAAATCCAAATTTTCACTCCCCCCAATTTTCTGTGGACTAGTTAAGCTTTGTGCTTGCACAGCTGTCCACGTTTCTGTATCAGACAGATCTCATATCTATAATCCACAGGATTCTAAATTCATTACAGACGATTTCTGCCTGCTCTCAGTAATAGTGCTGCCATTTTATGTGTGGTGACCTTTGTGAGCTCATTGTTTGCCACGTAGGCAGAAAATCTGAGCCCTTAAACTGAGGATTGGAGAAGTTTACTTTCAGGGAAGATTGATTTGCTTCTGTTTTTGACAGTGATAAGGAGATGCAGCCAATCTTGGACTGTGTCAGTAACCTTGTCCCTACCCTTTGTATCCTCCTTGCTCTCCCTTGAGGACCTCAGTTCCTGGTGTGGTCCCAAACTTTCATTCCTCACTTCGAGGTTGGTCCAAAGCTCAGTAGAATCCTGGTAGCACTTTGCACCCATCATTCGCTCTCTGCTAGATAAGGATTGATCTTTTCTGCTCATTCTTTTTCTCTTTTTTCCCTTGCCTCTTATGTTTCTCTTGTGAGAATGTCCATGTCTCAAATAATAAGTCTTACCAGGCTTTGCTTCTCTTAGTAGGAGTTTCTTGGAGTTCACAGTTGCACATAGCAGAGGAAGAGGTTTGCCTTGTTCCCCTTTCTCGTCTCTGAAACCACACACAGTGCATCTCCCATAGGTGTATGGGCCTGGTGCAGAAAAACAGATCCTGGCACAGAAAAGAAATAACAGCAGCTCAATGAGGCTTGACATTAAAATACGTTGCTACTTAAAAATGAGTATCTGATGGGAGTGGGTTGAAATTGTGGAGTGAGACTTCTGAGGATCTCTGAGCCTTCTGGATTCTTCATTCAGCCTCAGAATGGAATTCTTGCCTGGGGTCTTGTGCCCAGGTCTTGTGCCCAGTTCTGCAGTCTGTCTGGAACCTTATGCAACACCCTAGAGTTATTTCAGGATTAGAATGTTGGCCCCAAAGCCTTCCTGACAGGGTTTTTTTTTTTTTTTTTTTTTTTTTTTTTTTTTTTGCCATTTTTGGTGCTTTATTCAGCTTTTCGTTACTGTGACCAAAAGACCTGACAAGGAACTTCAGAGGAGGAAATTTATTTGGGGCTCACAGTTTCAGAAGCCTCAGTTCATAGATGGCTGACTCCATTGCTCTGGGTCTGAAAAGAGACAGAACACCATGGCAGAAGGGCCTGGAGGGGGACAACAGCTCAGGACATGGCAATTAGGAAGCAGAGAGAGCAGAACCATTTACCAGGGACAAAATTATGAACTACAAAGGCATGTCCCCAATTACCTACTTCCTACAGATACAACCTACCTGCCTACACTTACCACCCAGTTAATCCAATCAAATGGATTAATGCACTGATTAGGTTAAGGTTCTCATAACCCAATCATTTCACCTATAAATTTTCTTGCATTCTAACATATATGAGTTTTAAACCATAACACTTGGTCTTGCAGACTCCCTCTGTCCGTTATGGAACTCTAATCCCTACAAACTCTAATTATTCTCTATAAATCGACAGATCTACTGGAATCATAATGTAGTTTACTTTTTTTTCAACATTCTTACCTGATCACCTGAAATTTTGCATTTCCTATGCTCACTCAACAGAGAGGATGTTCATGGTTTCAATACTTTTCTTTCTTTTAAAAAAAATCTTAGTTATAGATAGACACAATATATTTTTTTAATGTGGTGCTTAGAATTGAACCCAGTTCCTCACACAAGTTAGGCAAGTGCTCTATCACTGGGCCACAGTCCCAGGCCCTCAATGCTTTTCTGAATTTTATTTATTTTTATTTCATTTTTTGTCATGCATAGACACTGAAAATGACACATGCATAAAACATCCAAGGTGTCCTTAATTGATCCATTTCTGTAGCTTAGACCATTCATCTAGTCTCATCCAGGCCTGGTTCATTTCCCTATCCTCTGCTTCTTCTTCCCACCTCAACCCCAACTCTCAAGACTCAAAATGTCACCTACTTCATGAAGGCATCTATTTTAGTCCATTTTCTGTTGCCATAACGTATTACCACAGGGTGAATAATTTATAAAGAATCCATATGCAGCAAAATGAAATTAAACCTCTCTCTCTCATGTTGCACAAAAATCAACTCAAAATGGATCAAAGACCTAGATGCTAGAACAGAGACCATGCACCTAACAGAAGAAAACTGGGCCCAAATCTTCATCATATTGGCTTAGGGCCTGACTTCCTTAACAAGACTCCTAAAGTGCAAGAAGTAAAATCAAGAATCAATAAAGGGGATGAATTCAACTAAAAAGCTTCTTCTCAGCAAAGGAAACAATCAATAACGTGAAGAGAGAGCCTACAGAATGGGAAAAAATCTTTACCACATGCACCTCAGATAGAGCACTAATCTCCAGGATATATAAAAAACTCAAAAAACTTAACACCAAGACAATAAATAAATAAATGGGCTAAGGAACTTGACAGACACTTCACAGAAGGAGAAATATAATCAACCAACAAACATATGAAAAAATTTTCATCATCTCTAGCAATTAGAAAAATGCAAATCAAATCTACTCTAAGATTTCATCTCACTTCAGTCAAAATGGCAATTATCAAGAACACAAGCAACAACAAGTGTTGGCAAGGCGTGAGGGAAAAGATACACTCATACACTGCTGGTGAAACTGTAAATTGGTGCAACCAATATGGAAATTCCTCAGAAAACTTGGAATGGAACCACCATTTGACCCAGCTGTCCCACTCCTCCATTCATACCCAAAGGATGTAAAATCAACACTCTATAGTGACATAGCCACATTAATGTTTATAGCAGCTCAATTCACAATAGTTAAACTATGGAACCAACCTAAATGCCCTTCAACAGATGACTAAATAAAGAAAATGTGGTACATATACACAATGGAATATTACTCAGCCTTAAAGAAGAATGAAATTATGGCATTTGCAGGTAAATGGAAGAATTAGAGGATATCATGCTAAGTGAAATAAGCCAATTCAAAAAAACCAAAGTCTGAATATTTTCTCTCATAAGCAGATACTGATCCATTGTGCGGCAGGGTTAGGGAAGAATGAAGGAACTTTGGATTATGCAGAGGAAGTGAGGGGAGGAGTGGGCCTGTGGGGATGAGAAGGACAATAGAATGAGACAGACATTATTCCCCTATATACATGCATGATTATTCTACTGGTGTGACTCAGTACAATGTACAGCTAAAGGAATGAGAAGTTATGCTACATTTGTGTACAATGTGTCAAAATGCATTCTACTGTCACATATAACTAATTAGAACAACAACAACAACAACAAAAGAATAGGGTTGGGGTTGTGGCTCAGCAGTAGAGCACTTGCCTAACACGTGCGAGGCCCTGGGTTTGATCCTCAGCACCACATAAAAATAAATATATAAAATAAAGGTATTGTGTTCAACTACAACTAAAAAATAAATATTAAAAAGAAGAATAGAGGTTTAGTTCCTGGAAATTTATTATGCTGAAATCTGGTGAAGGCCTTCTTACTGCATCATAACGTGGAAGAGACTGAGCAAATGTGCTTGCTCAGGTCTCTCTTCTCTTCTGATAAAGCCATTAAGACCATCGTGGGTAACCCAGTCTCATGACCTTTCCTAATCCAATTACCTTCCAAAATCCCCAACTCTGTGCACCATCAACATGTGAATTTGGAGATTAAGTTTCTATCCAAGAAATTTTGGGAGATACATTCAAACCCTAGAAACCTCCCTGATCTTTCTCTTCATGAGTTGGGTTTTCCCCTATGAGCCTCATAGCCCATGGAATCCCTTGTCTTCATTAAATTTATTTCATACTTCTACAATCCTATAATTTTCTTAACCTTTTTAAGAGACTCCAAATTCCTTGTGGGAGCTGTCTCACCTCTTGAAACTCTCAGGGCTTGATATCAACAAGTGGAATTTATTGAAAAAGAAAATAATTTGTATTGCTAGTATCATTATCATTTCCATACATGTCATGTCATATACATATCATGTCCCTCATACACAATGGGGCTTAATAGCTCAGTGAACACAGATGCCATTATTTAGACCTTCCTGTTAAGCTAGTTCTCTTTCTGAAGCAAAAGGGTCAAGCAATCTTGGGTTAGCAGAAAATTTAAAAGGAAATGGGCTTTGGGTTTGGGAGGCTGGGAATTCAGAGAGAGAGAGAGAGCACTGAGTTTCTTGTGTAAGAGAAATCATCTGTGCTGTGAGTGGACAATAACAGCATACTAAGTGGTAGTAATAAAGCAAAGGCCAGACACATGAGCTGACACCTGTAACTCAAAGATGTTTTTGCAGTCTAGCTAAGAATCATGTTATCTTTGCCTTTGCTAAGAAGCGGCTGGTGCTCCCGAAATGCTCCCAAGATTTTACTTCCTTTGTGCTCTTTTAGCAGGAACATTTATTATTGCTGTCTTTTGCATTTGTCTGCTGGGATTATTATCCAACATGACTCTGCCTCCAGAGTAAACTACCCTTTTGGGGAGTATAAAATATGCCAGATCCTCGGGAAGAAGAATAGGATCCTAGCATAGACTCAGTAATTGGTGCCTCAATGAAATTAGAAGTTAGTCTCTTGGCATAAGCTTGGCCATTTCTTTACTCTTTGAATTTTAGAAAAGTTTTTTTTTCCCCCTATGAAAAATTTCTCTCTCTAAAAGGCTTATTTTAAAAAAAGAACACTCCCAAATCCTCTGGGAAGCCCCTTTTTTTTCACTACAGTGACTGGCTCCACTTAGTGTGGGCTCAGTGGAGATAGTCAAATTTTCTGTATCTAGTTAATAAAAGACCCACATAATTTCTTGCTGCTTTTGTGAGTAAATACTCTGTAAATGACGTAGTCTTTGAGGGAGCAGGCCAACTAATCTGTGACTTAGGAAGCCATGGGAATGATCAAGGAACCCAATTAAACTATAAGAGTGGGAAATACATCAGAGACTCGCAGATCTCCTCTGTAACCACCATTATATACAGGGTGGTCGTTGGCCTCCTTATCTCCTGATCCCCTACTACTCTGGCCAGAGCTGGCTAGAAGTCAGTGGAAAAAAAAAAAAAATATGTGCTGGATCTTCTCAGGGCTTCCTGAGAAGGTAGATCACAAATATGGGAACCTAATTAGATCTGTTACTGGGATGGCCACACAGGAGACACTGTACCTGAGTGGATTGTGCAAGTCATGGCTCTGGTCTGGATAGTTGTGCTCCCACCAAGATTCATATGTTAAAATCGTTACCCCAATTTGATGGTTATAAGGATATGATATGTCATGAGGTCTTTGGGGAGTGGTTAGGTCATGAAGGTAGAGCCCTTATAAATATAATTGGTGCTCTTATAGAAGAAGACCCTCAGAGCTGCTTTGTCCTTTCTACCCTGTGAGTACATAGCTAGAAGGCATCATCTATGAACTAGAAAGTGGGACCTCAGCAGACACCAAATCTACCACTACTGCCATCTTGGAAATCCCAGCTTCCAGAACTGTAAGAAATAAGTTTGAGTTGTCACTCAGTTTATGGTATTCTGTTAGACAGCTGGAATGGACTAAGGCAGTCATAATTCTTGAAAGGCAGGTGCGTGATCTTAACAAATAGAAGAAGGCCAACATCAAAGCGTTAGTAGTACTCTATGAGAATATGGCCCCAGGGAGCTCATATTTAATGTTTAAAAAATTAAATGTGAAATGTAGAGTAATTTATAGACTCAGAGGCTGCTACAGCCACGGTCCCAGGAGGCTTGGCTATTGCTCAGGATGGCAGTGGACCTTAGCATCAACCATGTGGTGCTGGCTCTGCATTGATTGCAGGATATTGGAGTTAGGATATCATTCCATCTTCCATCAAGGTTTCAAAGGAAGGCCTGGGAGGCCAGGCAAAGCGCAGCAGGGTCGAGGCCCTGTGGGCTGCCCCTGAGAGGGCAATGCATGGAGATGTGAAAAGGAGGCCAAAGCTGCAGTGGAGACCTTCAAGATTAAGAAATGCCAGTACCATGGAAAGTCTGCTGGGAAAGGCTCCTGGAATCAAGCAAAGGCAAAGCCAAGAGAAAGGCCATGTGACTGAAACCAGCAAGGCCATTGAAACAGAGCTCCACAGCCCTTTAAAAGAAACATCATGATCCCCTGTGCCCCATGTTTTAGTCACCTTTTTCACTGCTGTGACCATAAGTCTGGACAAAACAAATAGAGAAGAAAAAGCTTATTTGGGGGCTCATGGTTTCAGAGGTCTCAGTCCATAGATGGCCAACTCTATCATTCTGGGCCAGGGGTGAGAAAGAGCATCATGGCAGAGGAGTATGGCAGAGAAATGCAGCTCAGGACATGGCACTAGGAATAGGAGAGAAGGAGAGAGGGAGAGAGAGTTGTGCTCACAAAGGACAAAATATCTACCCCAAAGGTACACCTCCTCCAGCCACATCCTACATGCCTTAGTTACTACCCAGTTAACCCCTATCAGGGAATTAATGCACTGATGAGGTTAAGATTCTTATAACCCAATTATTTTACTTCCAAACTCTCTTACATTGTCTCTCACATAAGCTTTCTGGGGGGCATCTAATATCTGAACCAAAACACTCCACATGTTAGACATGGAACTACAAAACTTGTTTGCCCATTTGGATTTCAGTCTTGCTTTGGTCTTATCCCTTCTTTCCAATCCCTTATTTCTCCCTTGTGGAATGAAAATGTTGACTCTGAGCCATTATATGTTGGGTATATGTGACTTGCTTTTGATCTTTCCAGGAAAAAACATCCATAGTTTGCTTTGAGTCTCATATTAGATTTTGGACTTGATTTTTTGGGAAATGCTGGCACTATTAAGACAATGAGAACTATTGGAAACGGACTAAATGTATCTTGCTTTGTGAGATAGGCATGAGCTTTTGGCGGCCAGGGACAGAAAGTTATGGTTTAGGTCTGATACAGGTATCCCCCAAAATCTCATGTGTGAGACAATGCAGGAATGTTCAGGGGTGAAGTAGTAACCTAATCAGTGGATCAATCTATTCATATGGATTAAAACTGAGTGGTAACTGAGCAGGTGGGATGTTGCAGGAGGATGTGGGTCACTGAGGTGTGACTTTGGGGTTTATATTTTGTCCTTGCTGAGAGGAGCGCTCTCTCTGCTTCCTGGTTGTCATGTCCTGAGCAGCATTCCTATGCCGTGCCCTTCTGCCATGATATTCTATTTTACTCTGGGCCCAGAGCTATGGAGTCAGCTGACCAGGGACTGAATGTCTAAAACTGTGAGCCAAAATAGACCTTTTCTCCTCTACATTGCTCTAGTCAGGTCTCTGGTCATAGCAACGCAATAGCTGATTAAAACAGTGAGGTCCAGGATGTGAGGCACTGCAGGGGGCTGTCAGAGGCACCTCCTGCATGGCCAGCAGGAGCAGAGCTGTGCATCGCTTAGTATGGATGAACATGTGCTTTGTGCTCTGAAGGGCCATGACAAAAAGTGCCTTTCCAGAACTTCTGGATTTGCAGTACTCTTTTTTCTGTGACTTTCCCTTTTTTAAAATAATACCTTTTGTCAATGTCAGTATGTAGAAGAAAAAGATTTATTTAAACAAATGGCTGCCAAGTGTTTCATGATGTGGATTTGAAGTGACTTATTTAAGCATACCATATGAAGGATGTGCATGCATTTCCTTTTTTCGGGGGGGGGGTGTGTTATTTTGCCCTTTGTGCTGGGGGGTGTTATTTTGCCCTTTGTGCTGACCATGCTCATGGGCCAGTGACGCTCAGACATCTGCTCTCTAGCCAACACCAGCAGGTTGCAGTGACATTTCCTTAGCGTACTTCCTGCCACCATCCTGCTGTCCTACCTGCACTGCATTAATGTTTATATATCACTTTCCTATCTTGACCATTAATATGTACATATACTTATGTAAATGTATTTTTTGAAAAGAGTAAATTATATACTCTCAAAGTTTTAATGCACCATCTAATCCTCAAAAAAGATCTTGAATTGGACTCACTGCAGCTTCCATACTGGAACCACCTTTTTGCAAGCCATCAAGTTTTCTCCCAAGACAAGCACTTGTCCAGTCCCAAACTGTGCTCCTCGGGGCAGTGAGACCCATCATCTTGAAAAGTAATTTGAGTCACGTCATTCTCTGCCTAAAAAGTTCAATTTCTTCCCATTGGTCAAAGTTGAAAATCTACACTTCTGACTATGGTCCACAAAGGTTTATAAAGCTTCCCTGATCTATCTCCCCAACTTTCCCATCCATTACTGTAGATCAGATATGGTGGCTTTCTTTGATTTCCAAAACATGCCATCTTTGTCCATTTTGTATTGCTAATAATGGTATGTGAGTTTGGGCAATTTGTAAAGAATAGCAGTTCATCTAAGTCGTGGTTCTGGAAGTGGAGAGGTTCAAGATCGAGTAGTCACATCTGCTCAGCTTCTGGTGAAACTGAATTCACGGCAGGGGAGGGGAAAAGGGAGGGGAAGCAGGATCACATACAAGAGAAGCAAGAGAAGGCTGAGGAAGCAATATTCACTTTATAGCAAGCTGTTATTTTGATAAGTAATCTAGTCCCAAGAAAGAAAGAAAAAAATAGAATAAAGAAAGGCATTCATGAACTTGTGAAGGCATTGAGGTATGGCCCCAAACACAGCCCACCTTCCAACACTGCCACAATAGCAATCAAATTTTAATATGGAAGCTTGGAGGAGGCAAACCATATTCAAACCGGGCAAACTTGCCCAAGTACCTGGAACTTTGCGCTTAAAATTTTTTTTGCCTGGAACAAGTTCCCCATAGAGCTCTACATATCTGGCTCCTTCTCCTCACCTTGGTCTCAAATGCCTTTGGAGATGCTTTCACATCATCCTGGCTGAGGGATTTCCTCATTTATAATCCTTTTCTAGTCCTTTGATGTGCTTCATTTTCCTCATGGCAATTATCTGAGATGTTGTTTGTTTACATATTGGTTTCTGACTCTTCCCAGCAGACTAAGTAAAAGAAAAGATTTTTCATTGTCTTGTCAATTAAAGTATCCCACATAGAAGATATTTCATTAATTTCTTTGATGAATGAATGAGAGAATATAATGAGAGCATTTTGAATTGTGTAAGTAAACCCATTCAAATGGTAAATTAATCTGCATTGGTATGCAATGGTTCTTAGGGTTGATTCTGCTCTGTTAGACTTAAGCAATGTATTTAATCGTCTCTCCTCTGCTCGCCTTCACTTTCCCATGATTTCTCAGAATTACAGATTGTGGGTCTAAGATTTTATTTCAGCACTCTGGGGTGAAATTGTCTGTGTCTGAACACTTGAACTGGTTTAGAGTGTCTACAGGAGCTCCTCTGTGGCTCTTCACTGAGTCAGGACTTCCATACTGGTTCTTGTCTCAAGCCTTCCACGTCTGTAGTATACCAGCTTTTAGGGCCATGGGAGAGACTCTTCCTTTAATGGTAGACATTTTTCAGAATTGACTGTGATGACCTCTGGTCATGACCTCTCAAGCTCTCAAATAGCCTACTCCTGGGAGGAAGTAGAACCATCACGTATCCAGGACCTGGGTTCTGGTTTCCTGAGTCTACACCCCAGCCTGGCCCCATACTAGTCATATGCCCATGTCTTTATTTTCCATCTATATAATTGGTTTTGACTTTATAATCTGCCCCAGTACCCAGCTCCTCAGAGCCAGGACCCATATCTGTTCTCATTAGTTTGTTTCAGGAGTGGAATCTACAAGCTGGACACTCACTCAGGTTTCCCTGTGGCCAACTGCATATCCCCAAGTTGCCTATGTCATTGCACTTTGCCTTCAGAGCATCTCCTATTTGGAACATCCCTGCTTGGATCACTGCCCAGTGCTTGTCACCATCCTCTCCAGATGTCATGTGCCATCTTCCTGAAATGGCTCTTTCTCATTATCTGCTACTTTCTCATTATCTGCTAGCCCTGAAAGAGGCTAGTGAGAACAGACATGGGTCCTGGCTCAGAGGAGCTGGGTACTGGGAAGGTTATAAAGTCAGGTCCATCTACATAGATGGAAAAGCTGAGAACTTTTCCACCAGCATATGTCAGAGCTGAAATGCAAACTCGGGTCCCCACACCCAAGCCCCATCTGTGAGACCCTTTGTTTAGAATGTCCTGCAGCCTAACTTCGGTTCCTATGGCTGCCATATTAGGTGGAGGATCTGGTGGAAGGGAATGAGCAATGAGACTTTGACAAAGAAAAGGGCATTTCATCATCAGTCATCACTACTGAAAGGCTTTATTGATTGCTTTATTGATTGGTGTGTGCGACGATATACTTTGTGCTGTACGAAGTCATCCAATCGAGCTCAGGCAGCTGGCCCTAAAATTTATAGTACAATCCAAGATACCAAATCAGCTTCCTGTTGGTGTTTCTCCCCATGTGATCCAAGATAGTTTCCCTTAGTTTTGCCTTATTTCTTTTGGGCTGGGGAATATTAGAGTCAGAAAAAGCCTTTTGAAAAACCAGCTGTCAAGAAACAACTTTCAACCTGCTGTGGCTCTGGGTTATTGCTGCCTATTAGAGATAGAGCCTGACATGGTTGTAGGGTCTGGCAGATTTTCTCTGTGAGATACTTCATGTTTCAAAGCTTATTATCCATGTTTCTGATTAGCTAATTGCCTGGTACCCTGTAAGATTTCATTCTGGTCTTTTTATTCATCAAAAGAGAAAAGCAAAGTCAGAAGGCAAAGATCTAACCCTAAATTTGCAATACATGAGGCTCAGCTGAGAGTCTCTGCGGTGTGTGGCATGATACTTAGGACTGAGGGTTGAAACACTTGCCAGTTTGAGTAAAAGGAAAGCTCTGGAGTCATTCTCTATTGTCAAAGATTGGAACAACAGCCAACATAAGTAATCCCTATGTCATGTCAATGGGCAGAGTCCTAGAGAATGGAAGTCCTGAGGGCGAGAGGATAAATAGGTATCTCTGACTCTTTCCCAATTCCTTCCTTGGCAGAGTCTTCCCATTTTATACAATAGGGAGGGAAACTTATAGGGTCCATCTAATCCAGCTCTCCCACTTTATAGATGAGAAAAGTGAGGCCTGAGAAGGGAAGTAGTCTCAAGGTCAGCACACTTTGGACAACGGTTTGGGCCTGCTGAGCTGTAGGGTTATATTTATCTACCATCTCAAACTGCCTGTTTTCCACCCCCATCTTCATCCTTTTGCCTGTTTTTCATAGACAATGGGCCACAGCACCCAGTAGGGAAGGAGAGGATGAAAGAAACCATTCTAAAATCTCTGAGGTCAAATGTGTATCCCGAAGAAAGGCCTGGACACCATTGCCCCTCTCTGTGACTGGGTTCCTGGCAGAGCTTCCTTTCAAAGTGTATGGCAGAGACCTTGCAGGGTTGGGCAATGCCCCTAACCAGGGAAAATGCCCCTGATTGGATTAACAGGCATGGTTCACGGGACTGAATCCCATCTCCCCTGCTTAAAAGCAGGCTTTTCAAAGCAAAGAAGAACTGGTGATACAGGCCAGATGGGAGCTCCCAGGAGAAGGGGGAGGGGAGGAGAATTTCCCTACTTGGCAAGAGGGACAGAGCAGGCACTGCCACCCCTCCCCCAGCCAATCTGGCGTCCCTTTGTGCTGGGCTGACAAGGGGCAGCTGGTGATGCTGGCAGTGAGGTGGCAGAGGGAACCAGCCAAATGCCAGGAGGGCAAAGGCCTGCTAGGGGGATGGGGAGTGACATCTCAGAGTACCCCTGCCTCAGATGCAGGTGCTGAGCCCAGACTTCCTCACCTACACTGTAAGCTGGTGCCTAGAGGACCTCTTCAGAATGGCTCACAATATGCCTGGAAGCCAGGGGCTCTTTTGCATTCATACTCTGGCATTAGACTCCCTGGATTCAAATCCCAATGCTGCTCTTCCAGGTATGCTACAGTGGACAAATCACTTCACCTATCTGTGCCTCATTTCCTCATGTATAAAATAGAGATGATAATAGTACCTACTTCATAATATGTCTCATGATGAAATGAGAAAAGAAAACGTAAAGCACTTCTAAGCATACCCGGAATTTATAAGAGTTAAGTAAGTGTATGCTGTCATTCCTTTTGCTATTTTATCTTTACTATTCTTTTCCATGCAGGGAAAACTGAACATTGGGCCTAAAGTTCTGTGAGAGACAGAGACTCAATTCTCTCCCTTGAAATCCTGCCAGTGCTGGAAATTCCATGAATTTCTTTGTTTTTCTTTGGCTTTTGGTTGTGGTAGTTGTCCTTAGCATTTGACCTCCTGGGTGATGAGTTTGGTCACAGAAATTTATTCTTTAAGGAGTGACATGTTTTCTGATTATCGAGGGCATCAGGATTCCAAAATCTAGGAAGTTCCTATTTTGCTAGCATGATAAACTGATAAAAGGGAACCCAGCCATCATTTCCTACCTGCTTGTCCTTGATGAAGCTATCTCTAGCCTCAAGTTTGTGACTTAGTTTCCTCATGGGCAAGTTAGGAGGGTGATCTACCTCACAAGATTGTTCACTCTGTGACAAGAATGTATTTGAAATACTGAATACAAAAATGCAAGATGGTGGGATTAGTATTTATCCCAGAGAAGGGATTAGATCCCTGCATCCTATATATATGAAATCTGTGACTTCGGGCAAGTTACTGAAACTTTGTTAAGTCTCCGCATTTTCTTCTGTAAATTGGGCATGATTAAACCCACCTCACAGGCATATTTTGAGGAGTGCCAAGAGCTTGTGTTGATAACACTCAGTACTCCATCTGATATGTTGTAGTTGTAAAATTGAAAAAGGTTGGTGTCCCCACCGCCCTGATAGCTCGCTCCTTAAATACATAGGCATGCACACAGCATACATCTCTGAGAGAAACACAGCAGCCTCTTCCTGGTGGACATTTGGTTTTGTCTGTCTCCATCTCAATAATGCTGATGTCATTTTTATTGCAGGAGCTCCTTGGTATATCTTGCCTGGGGAAATAACAAAACTTTTCTCTCTTTCTATTGCCTTTTTTCTGACTCATTAGCTTGATTTCTCCCCAAATCCTCTAGGGAAAAAAAAAAGTCACCTGGTTGTGAGTTGGCCATAGCTGACTTTAGGGTTCTCATCTCCTGGAGGGAAGAAGCCGGACCTCTGCTGTGTTAGAGTCTGTAAACAAATCTGGATGGCGCCTGGCAAAATGCCAGAGGGAGTGGTTTATGAAGTAGCAAAAGCCAGCCATTAAGTGTGGAGATTTCTTATTGGTTGACTGCTGTATCTAGTTTATGCTAATTAAGATAAGCTGTGTGGAATGTATAAATACCGCTCCTGTCCAAGAAAAAACAGCTCCCACTCCTGCTGTATCAATGTACACAAGTTGTTCGTCATGCCCCCCTCCCCCCCCAGTTTATTTTGCTGCAGCCGGACTGCGGCACTGCTGCTACCAAAAGGTGTCCATGCTTAACCTGACCCCTTCAGGAGGGAAGTGGGAAAGAGAAACTGCCACGAATTAGACGTGTAGTTTGGAAAGAGTCACCTCTTCACCCTAGATATGGCTTCCTTTTGGGGGATGAAAGGTGGGGTATTGTAGGGGACTCTGAAAGGATATTTTGGGTAGGAGTCATGGAGAAAAAGACATTGACTCACTGTCCTGATTCCATGGACCCAAGTTCCTACTAGTGGTAAAATGAAAATTAAATCTTTAGTTCTCTATCTGTACAAAATGTATTCTTCTGATAATTTGATAGATACTATGTTTCCTTTCAGTGGGCAAATGGGACTCCAATATCCCTCCTGTACGCTACACTGAGAGGCACAGGCCAGAGAGTGAGACCTTGGAGGAGACAATTGAGAAAGTCATTTTCTTGGCTCCATTTCTTACTTAATTGGGCATTAATTAACAACTGACTCACAACTGACCCAGAAAGCGAAACATTCCCAGCCCCCAGTGTGTCCCATAAAGTGTGTTACAGTGTACAATATGCCTACATTCCCCTCAGACTGAAATGGCCTCAGGGAAGCTGGTCAGTGTTCATTTTGTTCTTGGATTAATTTAGGCTCTCACTCCATAACAGTTTGGAAACTGACTTTTTTTTTTTTTAATTTTGGAAATGAGGATGTATATACCTTCCTCTTCAAATAGTTGTAAAGAGTATAGTTAGAAATAGATAAATAATGCACTGAAACAACAGAACAGTGCCTGGAAGTTAGCAGTTACTTAAAGGAAACTTTTTATTATATGAAGGATCAATATCCTTTTTGCTAATTTCTGAGTTTTCTCAAAAGTATCTACTCCTGAGATAATTCTGTGCTTTCTCAGTGTCCATTACTTATTTCTTCTCAGCTCTGGAAGAGTGCAAACAGTGATTGGAGTGACTGTAATAGGTTTCATACTATATGGAAAGGAAGCAAAGAGAAGAATGAATTTCTGCGTCCTGGGTCCTGTGAGTTTTTGGATTCACTGAAACTCTATCTCATTGAGCTATGTGACTACCCTCTTATCACTATGATCACACTTCATAACACTTACTAGAGTTTGGGGGTATTTACCCATACCAGGAGTTTGAGAACATGGTTTTTATCATGTTATTATGTTGATTTTATAAATGAGAGAACCGAGGTTTGACAAGTTAAGCAACTTGTCCAATATTCTACAACTAGTGAGAAATAAAGATGAGATTAATACCTAGCAAGGGCTATTCTAAAAGCTGATGGTCTTAACCATTATACTATTAGCCCAAGTCATCCGAAAATTTTCCTTTGTTCAAAGTAGGGAAAAACAACTGTATTTCTGTGATGGAATGGATCTGTCAAACAGGACAGTTAGATTAAAGGAACTACTACTCTCCTGTTCTCCATACCAAGCAGGAACTCACCAAAGGTGACATGTTAACCTCTGATCTCAGGACGCATCTATCTAATGAGATCCTAGACCTAGAAATAGGACCAAGTGGATGGGTTAATACTAGTCTCCTCATCAAAACTGAGCAGTCACACAAGTTGGTTGTATTTCTAGGGGCTGGTATAGTGTTTCCTACATTTCTGTCAAATCATTAATTCTCCAAGATGTTCTGTAAAAACAGATTTTCTAATTGAATGAATTTAAAAACTGAGGCATAGTATATCCCTCTCTTGAAAATTCACAGTGCTGATAAACATAAAGGCTTGCAATAAAAATAAACAAATAAACAAACCATAGTGAAACATGACTTATTTAATTTGTTAACTAATTATTTCCCAAACACACTGGCCATATAACCCTTTGTTGGAGTGCCAAATATTAATATTGCAAGGACCTAGTAGTATTCCATGGAACAGATGTTGAAAAAATTTTGCTTAGTACAAAGATAAGAGCTTGAGACTGCTGCCATTCCAACTTTTTAAATGTGTGCAGGTCAGTTATCTTCTCTGGGCTATAAAATGACTACTAGCTGACTTCTAGCTCACAGAATCTATGACTATGGCCAAATATACAGGACATAGTGAGAGATTAAAACACATGAAAAACTCATGCCTGGATTTAGGAAATTTAAAATTAGATAAAATAAATACTAGCATGTTAGAGAAGAGTATCGTACCCAGTAGCTCATAATGTTTAATAAACTTTTGCTAAATAAAAGAATATGAAAAGGATGTAAGTACATTTAAATGAAATAAACTGGTATAATAGGATCTAAAGTCAAGGATGAGTGATTGAAATGTATTAGGGATGCTCCTATGTAGATATAAATTTCAAGTGATTTAGAAAGAAAAGAAAGGTAATTAATATTCACCACTTACTATGTGCCAGATAATTTATAGATATTACATTACTCTTGACAAAGTTATGTGGCTTAGAACCTGTGCTCACTATCACACTTCTGCTAACTGCTGATGGAGAGGTTAGAACTAATATCCTGGCAATATTAATTTTAATTTCCCAGAATTTAGATCTCCCATAGTGTTCTGTAGAGGCAGCCATAGTCATAAATTCTCTGAGATAAAAAAGGAGCTCGGAAATTCCAGAGATCAACTTTCTCATTTTCAAGCTCTAAGTTCAATTTACTTTGTAACCTCTCAAAAATCATATTTGGAAAAAAAACTGTCTTTTTTTTACTGTTGCATTTTAATTATACAAAATAGGATGCATTGTGATACAGTGGTGTATGCACATGGCATAATTTGGTTGATTTCATTCCCCATTACCTTAGCTCTTCTTCCCTTCCTTCCTTCCTCAATTCCCCATCTTCTGCTCTACTGATTACCCTTCTAGTTTCATAAAAATCCCTTTCTTTTGCTTTTTCTCTCTAGCTGCCACATGAGAGAAACTCTGTGACCCTTGACTTTTACACAAAAAAGTGTACACCTTTTCCTTGACATCCTCACCAACATTTATTATTATTTGTATTCTTGATGCCTGCCATTCTAACTGGAGTGAGATGAAATCTCAGTGTAGTTTTTGATTTACATTTCCATGATAGCTAAGGATGTTGAACATTTTTTTTCCTTCATATATATACTGGCCTTTTGTATTTCTTCTTTTAAGAAATGCCTGTTCAGGGGCTGGGGATGTGGCTCAAGCGGTAGCGCACTCGCCTGGCATGCTTGCGACCTGGGTTCGATCCTCAGCACCACATACAAAAAAAGATGTTGTGTCCGCTGAAAACTAAAAAATAAACATTAAAATTCTCTCTCTCTCTCTCTCTCTCTCTCTCTCTCTCTCTCTCTCTTAAAAAAAAGAAATGCCTGTTCAGATCTTTTGTCCATTTATTGATTGGGTTATTATGGTTTGGGGGCATTATGTTTTTTTTAATGCTTTAGAAATTCTGGATGTTAATACCCTGTCAGAAGAGTAGCTGGCAAAGATTTTCTCCTGTTTTGAAGGCTCTCTCCTCACACTCTTGTTTCCTGTGCTGTACAGAGATTTTTAACTTGATGCCGCCCCATTTATTACTTCTTGGTTTTATTGCCTGAGCTTTAGGAGCCTTATTGAGGAAATTGTTGCCTGTGCTATATGTTGGAGTATTGCCCTTGTTTTCTTTTAGTTGAAATAAAGTTTTTAGGTCCAGGAAAGGAAATGTCCTTGATTTATAGCATGACTCTGGGTGAGGTTTTATTATTCTCTGAGTTGTCTCAGTGCCCATAATGGTGAAATAGTGTCAAAACTTCCCTGAAAGACATCATACATGAATGTGTGAAAATTAGAACCCACCTAGCAGGAAGGAGCTGTCAAGGGTGCTAAATACCCTGGCAAAGCACTTGCAGAGTGGTCCGGTGACATGCCTGAGAGGGATGTGAGTGAGAAGATTCTGTTAAGGGTTAATAACATCTTCTCAGAAAAAGGAATTAACATTATCACCTCCTCAGTGGTTCTTCCAGTGAGAAAACCATTTTGATTTATGAGCCACTACTGCCAGGTAGTACTTTAGAGTAGGCGTAAAAAGTGAATAGGGAAAATTGTGGGTAATATAAAAACATTTGTGTCAAAGAGTGGTCCAGAATGATGTGAAGGATGGAGAGAAGGGTGGAAAATAATAAGCAGAAAATGGAGATCTTATGAAGCAGATCTTGTTAGCTGGGTCTGTGGAAGAGAGCAGTGAAAAGGGATTTGTCATTTCTCTCTTTCAAGTCTTCAGAATGGAGGTGGCAAAGTAACCCCACTATGCCTTTGCTGTTTATCATTCTTCAGGGTTTCCTGGAAGAAGGGAGGGCTTTAGAAGGGGTTCTGGCAAGAGGCCAGTGTTAACTTGTGAACTGGCTGATTGTGTTTTATTTTTTTTTTCCCATGGGCTCAGACCTCCTAGTGACATGGGCTCACTCGGCACTGTCAAGGGAACCTCCTGAGCCACCTGATATCCAATCCCAGACTAAGCATTCTGTTTCAGGTGTGGGGACTTGGAAGCCCTGACAGCAGGATAACGCAGGTCTCCCCTTTTCTGTCTAGTTGTGTGATTCTGGAGGACTCAGTAGACCTCCCTGAGCTTTATTTTTCTCATCTGCAAAATGAGCGTTTTGAACCCAATGATCCCTTGGGTGCTACCTTGCTTTGCAGTGCCATGATTTTAACATCGCCCAGTAGGGCGCCACCTCATCCTGAAGATCCCGCAGGTCACCTGTGGACTTGGGCTGATCTGTGCCATCCATCTTCCCGACCCCCTTTTCCATAGCCTCCCGTGAAACATGGTAATCTGGTTTCCATGTGGGCTAATATTTCCTCCTAGCCACAAGGCAGCGGAGCTTCTGGTGCTGGTTTCCGCACTAAACTTGATGGTCTGATTTTTAAAGGAGCGGTAGGTTCTGAGGCAATTGTCTGGTTGTGTGTCCCCGAGTTACACTGCAGTGCTAAATGTTGGAGGCAATACCGGGAGAATCCAGGCGGGCAGGCTTCACCCAGAGAGGGAGGGTGAGGGGAGGAGAGAAACAGAGAGAGGAGAAGGGGAATGAGGAGGAGGGAGACAGAGGGATCGACCGAGACCCGAGAGCTGGAGAACGGAGAGGACACCAGAGCGAGAGTCGGGGACGACACCGAGAAACGCAGACGCGCAGGGAGGGGGCCGTGTATATATAGAAAGAGAACGCGATGCGGTAACACCTAGCCACCGAGACCGTGGGAGCCTCGCAGACCACGGAGAGCGGGGGAGTCCCACTTTCTCTGCCGAGCGGCCCCCGCCCCGCCTGGGTGCAAACAGCCGTCCGGGCTCGGCTGGGATCGTAAGGTGTCCTGTGCCCTGGACCCCGGAGCGTCGGTGCCAGAGCTGGGCTCCCGCCCGCCCCGCGCCTCCCGGGTTCGCGCTTCTCTTCTCCTTCAGATGGGACTGGCTCCCTCTCTTTGCAAAGCCAGGCCGGCCGGGAGATGTGAGCAGTAGCTAGCAGCTGGTGTGCCCTGGACGTCGCTGACCTCGGCACGCCCCGATCGTGTGTGTGTCTGTCCACATGAGTGGCTCTCCCAGCAGACCCAGGTAAGAACTTCCTGATCTTCCCGAGTCTTGGGAGAAACACACCTGGATACATGGCCGATGATAAGGAATCCCTGTGAAACTGGGGGTTGTGGAAATGTGGGGTTGGGGGTGGGGTATTATTTGTTCTCAACCTAATTTTCTTAGTGCAATATCAAAGTTACCAGAGGGCAAGGTAAAGCTATTAACATGGATTGTGGCCTGGCTGTGGTGTCCAACACCTGAGTCCCCAGGAAACCAGTGATAGATTACCTCCATCAATTTCCGGAGGTGGCCCAACTGGCTTCTTTCTTCATTCAGTGCTGGTGATGTGCCAAAAATAAGTGGTGAGGATGCGGTTCAAGACTTGAACATTGTGTCTGCTTCTTCCCGCCTTTCCCACAAAAGTCTGAACTGGGGGCACTGGCTTTCCTTGTTCTGGACTGTGCTTCCATTACTCCATCTGGCTGCCCCCCATGGATCTTTTGCATATCTCTCCTGCACTGTGGAAGTTGAAGACAGTGGCAGAAAGACAAAATGCACATCATGGGGTTTATCTGAAGGTACCTGGTGAGACTAGGGTTGGAGGTGGAAGGTTTAGCCATGGAAAGGACTCCTGGTTTGGAGGTAGGAATGATCGGGCTCTTCTTCCAGGGGTAACAGTTACTCTTGTGGAGTAGATGAAGGGGTGAGAAGATGTGGTCTTTAGAATGAAGTTGTGAGAACCCATCAGTCAACCTCAAGCCTGGAGAAACTTCATTCCTCAAAAAGTTTCTCTCTCAAGTTAATACAGGGACAAGCAGTGGATCAAGTGCATCCAGGCTCTGATTTCTGAATGACCTGAGGCAATTGTGAGAGAGATGTGCTACCCCAGGCCCAATGTTAAAGAGGAGGAGGAGTGGGAGGATTGTACATATCACATATGCATGGAAGATTCCTGGATTTTTCTGAGGAAATAATAATTTTTAAAAGGCTTGTAAAAAATAAAATAAGATGTTTTCATGACAGCAGCAGATGTAAAACTCCCACCACTCTGGCAAAAACAAATTTGTGCAGGGGGCTGAGCTGTCTTCTTTGCCAACACGTACTTGGACATATCCCCAGCTGGGGGCTCTTCTGGAGGGAAGGTCTTAGCTATGACTTAGGGAAGGTTTTCTCTGTTAGTTTAGGACACTGGTTGAAAATGCTATGTTTCTACCCCTTAGTTTAAGGTCTCACTGAATCCCTAATCTGATATGGAGGTTCATTGTGGAACAAACATAGTCAAAAAGAGCCACTCATACTTTCTAGTGTACCATTCTCCTCCTTCTCTCTCTCTCTCTCTCTCTTACACACACACATACACACACACACACACACACACACATTTAATAGCATTTAGGAGATTAGATGGCAAAGTATAAGCATGTGGCTCCTTTGTGAGCAGTTCAGTCTTGTTCTCTGGCTGAGGTGAATTCTTATTCCCTTTATTCAAGGTACCTCCCACCTTTGTTCCTTATTTGAAGACCATGTCTCTTGCTCATAGTGGATATCTCTATCCATGTCACCTTCACTGCCTTTGATGACGTATGGTGAGATCACCACTGTTTGCTTGAAGTCCTTCCCTTAGCTCATTTACTTGGGAACTTGTAACAGGCAGAGACATCATTGGAATTTGAGAGATCCAGGGTCTTAAAAGATTGTGTGGAAGTTTTGGTCTTCTCCATCCACATTCAAAAGTTGTTTGGTCTTAAAGATTTGAGGCTAGGCTTTGATGTAGGGTTGAAAAGAAACCATTTTGAGCAACTGATCAATACCTAACCAAACTGGGGTGCTGTTGTAATATCTTAAATTGGCATTGCCTTCAAATTCGAGTGCTTTATTTGGTGGCTTGCTATATTCAAGGATCATAGATCTTGAATGAAATCACATTTTTATAAGGAGATGGCATTGGTCCTTGCCACCACCTCCCATCCTTTGCTCTTGGACTATAGCTGTCATTTGATGTCCTTGCAGATGAGCTCCCACCTCATACATCTGCAGTTGGTAGACTTGTAACTCAAATCACCAGCCTCAGGGATACAGCTGTGCTCCAAAGACCTTTCCAGGGCTCTGCTCCCAGTGGCTGCTACTTTTGCACAGGTGGCTTGTAGTTTTCAGCTGTTTGTAGCTTTGGGGCGCTGTTTACAATTCTGTTACAAATTATCAGCCTTTCCTTGTTGCTTTTCTTTGTGGGTGCTGCCACAATTTCTACCCTGGTTTGGTTTTCATGGATCTTTCAGCTTGATGAGAATCTTTTCTTTTTTCCTCTCCTTTCCCCTCTTGCACCTGTGGATTGGCACCTCAAGAACTATATTTCTTTTTCAGGGTATGCACAATCATTCTTCAAATGGCAATAATTGCATGGTCTCTTAATTTGATCTAGTACCCTAATCTGTACAGAACAGAAATATGGCAAGTATTTTTTTTAGCTGTTAGATTCCATACAGCTTTTATTTTGATGTATGCAAAGTCTGGCTTCTAAGACATGCCCCAATATCCCATCTGCTTTGTACTTACTGCATTGCACATCTGCACAATAATGGTTGTTGCTAATAGGAGGTAGGAGATATGAAAACAGCATTACAGCAGAGAGAGACAGGTTTTAGGAAATAGGATTCTGAGGAGTCACGTGTTCTTATGAGGGTCACCTTAATTTATTAAAGCCTCATTTAGTGTATGTGAAAATAGAGTGCATTAGATGGAGGAACACTTGGCAGGAGACTCATGTACAGATTTGTAAGATTGCCATAAAAATAGGAATTTAAGTTCTTTTATATAGTGGGTTGGCATTGATGAGTCTGAGTTAGTGGTCTGCTAACCACACTTTCTCATAGACTTTTCTCATATCAACAGTGAAGTTTTATCTTCAGAGAGAAGAATATCACTTGTCGTTCACAGGCACCACTGGCAAGGACCCCTTGGAAGCATTTTGAAGGAGCTGCACAAAGGTGGTTTATTAGCCACCAGAACAGGCTTGAAACAACCTGACTTATTTGGAAGTTGGTCAAATATTGGGACCTTCCTGAGACCTTTAAGAGACAGGAAGCAGCCGGCATCTCTCCTGTCACCATCCCATGAGCTTTGGTGGAGCTCTGGAACCTCTGGTGAAGGAGAATTTTTTTCTTCTCTGAGCCAGGTTTTTAACAGAGTTAATTTGAAGGTGGCTGTGAGCTTCAAGGGTTGGAACAGGAGAATGCAACTTGAGCATGTATTTTTGAGAAAGCCTTCTTAAAAATAAAAAATGATTTATTGAAAACACAAGACCAGTGATGCACCTCCTGCTGCTCCCCCTCCCACCATGGTTGCTGAGCTCAATGAATTCTAAACATATTTAGCTAGATGAGGGAGTATAAAAAAGACAGCTTCTACAGCTCATCTGCCATTTGATCTCTAAAATTCCATCTTTATGGGCATCTCCTGTGTCTGGGATTTGGGGAAGGGAGCAGAGAGAGAGTGAGGGCAGAGGAGAGCAATTCTTAGAAAAGTTTGTGAGACCCAGTGGGCCAGAAGACTGGCTACCTCAGGAGGCCAGAGCAGCCAGGTAAGGATGCTGGAGGCATGGGAGGAGAACAGGTCCCTGGAGTGGAGAAAACGAGGAAAGACACATGGAAATGATGAAGGAGAGGAGGGTATGGCAGCAGAGAGAGAAACAGGCCAAGTGGGAGGAAAAAGAGGAAACAGATGGGCCAAGAGGAAGATGCAGAGAGTATATGCAAGAAAAGGGCACAGAGGGGAAAAGAGCAGAAGATAAGTGGAAGCGGCACCTTGCCTGCAGGTTTTCTCTGTCTTTTCCCCCTGGCAGAAGGAGACCATGAGCGAGCCAGCGGAACACTGTGGTTTCTGTGCTTGGGAGGCTCCGCGTTGATGCTGTCAAGCCTCAACCCCTCACGGCGGCTCGTTCTATTTTTACATTTGGCAGAAATGAAATTAAACAAATGACCCTGTGATGGCGTTTTTCATGAAGATTTTATCCAGCACACCCACACAGCCAGTGCCGGATTGGCTGAATATTTAGCATAATATTCTATTTAATCAGATAAGAAGGCATCCTCCAGACAGTGGCAGGCACGAAACCTGGCCTTTGTTAATGGCCCATAAAGAACTGCTTTGATGAGGGTGGTAGAAGCCAGAAAGGAACCTTGTTCCCTGGTTTAGTTGGCAGGAAGAATCAGTCTAGTTAAGGAGTTCTGCAGGAGCTCAGCATTTCCCCTCTCATGCTTTTTTTTTTTTTTTTTTTTGGCTCTGGGTTTGATTCCAGTGTTTGTGGGACTTCTTGGTCCAATTCTCCTTAGAGATCTTATTGGTGGTAAAAATAAAATAAAAGACTTGCTTTGGCTGAACTTACTCTCAGTGGAAACACTACTTAGAATTTGGGTATTCGCCCTATTTTTGGCCTGGCCAAGGGAGCTCATCTCTGCTGCCGTGACAGTGCTTAGGCAGCAAGTGTAATGAGGTTGTTGTACATCTTGGACTTGGTGAGAACACAAAGCACATAATATCTTATTGGTTTAGACATGGACTATGTCCCCTAAGTCCCAGGACATCTAGTAGAAATTGAATGCACGTGCCTTTGTATATAATCAACAATGCAAATTAAGAGGTACAATTAAACAGTTAAGGTTGGTTGGGTAGATGTGCAAATGTAAGACTATTCAAAAGACTTGTCATTGTCTTGCACATTTGTGTATATAATAGGATATTTGTGGGTTCTTCTTCCTTATCGTTGAAAGATTATATAATTCCTCTGTTATTAACCTCTAAAATGCTATTTTGACATGTCCACCATCTAGATAGACTCAGCTGAATCAGGTCTGACTTCAAAGGGAACAATGAGTGAGACAGTTTAACTGAGAAAGTAATGCTTCTTCCTACTTGCTGGCCTTGTAGGGGTTGATCTTTCTTTTTGGCACAAACAGTTTTACTAGCCAGAGAATATTCCCTGCAGTGACTATAAAAATGTATCTTAGTCTTTGACTCAGGGAGTGATTGAGAGCATTGACATGAACCACATGGATGTGGTTCAAAGACTCAAGGAAATATAGGATTGACAGTCCATTAAGGAAAAAGCAAAAGCCAATTTCCTCCCTAGCCCTGCTTTTAAGCAGGCATCTGTTTGCATTTTTTTCTCAATGTTCTTTTTTCTTGGCTATCTTGTGGTCGCAGTGTGTCTGGCATGGCTTTGAAATCAAGAAACCTTCTTATGTATGCATGTTGAGGAAGAAGAATAAAGACAAACCCAGGTTAGGACTTCCTTTACTACTCCCAGGGGTGAAGCCTCTGCCTTGTAAGTGCTTTGAGTTGAGCATGTTTCCACAGTGTCAGCTGCACAAGCCCCTGGAGCAGGACATGAATGTCCCCACTGCTGCCTTGTCATGTGTTTCCCCTAGACATCTATAACGGGGTCCAAATTCTCTTCACTCTCCAATCTTTGTAAAGACAAATTTGCAGAATGAATTCCTGAACTTGTTTGGAAATAGAGAGCTTAAACAAAGTCTTTATCCAAAGTTCCCTTGTTCCTGGTGAGGATGATAGTTAGCCTTTTCACAGGATGGCCAATAAACAAAGAACCTCTGAACTCTTCATTATTATTACTTTATTACAGGTCAAGTATCTCTTATCTGAAATGAGTGTGACCAGAAGTGTTTTGAATTTTGAAATATTTGCATATACACAATGAGATGTGCCTTGTGTGAGGGACCTGACTCTAAGTAGGAAATTGATTTGTGTTTTATGTGTGCCTTGTACACATAGCCTAAAAGTTATTTTACATGGTATTTTAATGCACTTTTTTTGGGGGGGGGGCAGTGTTGGCAATTGAACCCAGGGCCTTGCACAAACACCTCTATGGCCTTTCACAAAAAGTCAGATGTAGAATTTTCTACATTGTGGTGCCAAAAATTGAATATTGGATCATTTCAGATTTTCACATTAGGGATACTCAACCTGTATTATTAAAATATCATTTATATCATGAGTTATCACATATAGAGACTTTATGCAGAATAAATGATTATCATCCACATTTTACAGTTACAGAAATTAAGGCACAGAGATAGTATGTCCAAGATCACTTGGGCAGTAAGTGCTATATCCAGGACTTACATCCATGTTCTATTTTAAACACCATGATTTTCCACACCATGCTTCCTTTATAGACTTCACCTTAAATTTTCAGTGCTATCCCCTTTTCACCATTTTTCTCATCATCTGACATCATTTATGTCTACAGGTGTGGGTATCCGAGTACTTCCTTTGTAGTTGGTACACAAAGGGATTCCCTAAAATATGAACCAATGCAAACCTAATTAAAGGAATTTAGGACAGAGAGCTAGACTGTATCCATTTCCTTAAGACCTACTGCCTCTTTTATTTTATTTTATTTTTGTAGGTTTTGGCATGATAATCACTGCCAAGTTGTCTTGACATTTAAGTCACAAAACTTGCTGAATGAAAGTTGGCATTATACCTCCCTCTTATAACTATGCTACCCTCCTTTTCTACAGATTATCCTTAAAGGTGAATCGTGCTCCATAGCTTGCTCTAGGTGAAACAGTGGTTAAATAAATTTCTGTAAGGCAAAGAAATGAGAGCAGAATTTAAGGGAGACTGGCACTTCCAAAAGAGAGCTGAGTCTGGTCCCTTATGATTCAAACCTCTGTAAACCAGCTTTTGGTCTTTCTTCATCTTGGCTAGGGCTATTCCATCCATTTGAACTCAGTTGGCAACAATCAATAGAGAATGTTAAGTTCTGGTCTCGGCTGGTCTTTTGCATGCATGAGCTTCCTGCTATTTGTCTGAGAAAGTACAAACCCAGGTAAATAAGGCCATGCTGATGGCTTTATTTAGCAATTAGACCAACTCAGACTGAATAATATATTCTGACTTGTCAAAAAGCAGGAAAAGGTTAGCAGAAACAGCAGGGCTAATTCCTCAGAGTGTTTGCTTAACTGTGATGAGGTTAGAGTACTTTATAAAATTGGGTTAAAAAATAATTTTACCCATTCCTTTTCTTTCTTCTAAAGTATGATAATTCTTAAGACACTGACATACTATGGGGATTTGAGTCATCATGTTAGGGTTAGGTTTTGACTCTTCTGTCTGAAGCCTGATATCTCTTAGCAACAGCCACATTTAATTTAGGCATTGAGCCTTTGGGCTACCTTGTTTTTATAACTGCACCGAAATGATGGGACTGTGATCGAGTTTGGACAATTGATCTTGGGAGAGAATGAAAGGTGGTACAACAAGTCTGAAACAGGAGAGAGAAGAATACAGACATCTCTACTTATGGATTTTTATTCCTATGTGAGCAATGAAGCAAAATAAGTTGTTGATTAGAATCTAGGTTTCTCAGAGCATCAGAGAAATACCCTTATCTCTGTTCTTTTCTATGGCAGTCTTATCTCTATCAATTGTGGACAGGATGTGATGTGCCCTCCCCTCAATTTTACACTGTTTTTGCTTATTTCTGTCATGTTTTTACCACATCCTCCCTTTATGCTCTTTCAAACATTTGTTCAACAAGAAACAAGGTAAGTGTTGGGGATATGGAGTTGAAGAAGACACTGTTCTTTCTTCAGGGAGCTCAAGGTCTAGTAAGGAAGACAGACATATAGTAGATGAGCCAAAGGCACCTCGGTAATGACCATAAAGAGGAGAACAGGTGTGATAGGAATGCCGAAACCACGACACTGAGCAGAACAATCCAGATGAGTCTAGGAGGGCTTTTACAGAGGCTATATTTGAATTGTGATTCCAAAGGTGACTAGATGTGCTCCAGATAGAAAAGAATGAAGTCTTATTTGAGGCAGAGGGGCAGCATGAGTAAAGGCATGAATTAGTGATGTGCTCTCTGCATTTTTGTGCTTGGAAATAAAGTGTGCTGTCAGAGAAGTGAGGAGACTGGAGAAGTTGAGGTGAGATTGTAAAAGTCCAGCTATAGGATTCTTATTTAACTGAGACAGCAGGTGTTTTTCAGCAGGAGGGTAAGAAAGAACAGATTGGTTTTTAGAAACAGAACTCTGACAGTCATGTAGAGGATGAACCAAAACAGGAAGAATCCAACATTATGATTAGATTCCATAAAGATGCCTGCTGGGGTGTCCAGGTGAGACTGGAAGGGGCTTGATGTCTGGTAAGACAGAGGAGGAAATAGGTTCAGATATAGACCTAATTAAAAGAAAGGTCACCAAAATTTGATGGCAGGAGGATAGTGGAGACTAAGGGAAGGAAGAGGAGGAGCACAGAATGCATTCATATCCTAGCTTGATGTTATCTAAGCTAGGTGAATGGCCATAACTTGAGATATGAAGCATCAAAAAAGAAGCAGAGTTAAAAGATAAGGAAATGAGATCAAAATCTGAGCAGGACAAAGATTGAAAAGAGGACAGTGTAGTAAACATGTAGGGTGTCATTCATAAAAGTGGTACAACACAGTTTCCGTTAAGTTGCAGGAAAAGATGGGACAGGAACAAGAGAGTGACATGGCACAGCTTAGGAACTGAAGACAGCAGAGACTTGGGACACTACTATCAATAATTGAAGGAGAGCTGGGGTTGTGGCTCAGCAGTAGAGCGATTGTCTAGCATGTGTGAGGCACTGAGTTCAATCTCTCAAGACCACGTGTAGGGCTGGGGATGTGGCTCAAGCGGTAGCGCGCTCGCCTGGCATGCGTGCAGCCCGGTTCGATCCTCAGCATCACATACCAACAAGGATGTTGTGTCTGCCGAGAACTAAAAAATAAATATTGAAAAAAAAAAAAGACCACGTGTGAATAAGTAAAATAAAGGTCCATTGACAACTAAGAAAATAATTTTTAAAAAATACTTGAAGGAAAGGAAGGAAGAGGAATGACACCTCATATGGGAAGAAAGAATGAAAAAAATTAGGAGAATCATTTTACTGTGTTTATCAATAAGGGAAAACAGGTAGAAAGAAAAGGGTTGAAGATACAGGAAAGGGAAGAGACAGATTCTTGAGAACTCAAGAAGGAACATAATTTAACAAACAAAACATAGCAGGAAGGATTATATTTGTAGAGGGAAGAATGGAAGGGAACTAATATTTATTATTTGTCAAAAAATTCTCCAGTGAAATCTTTTTTTTTTTTTTTTTTTTTTTTTTGGTACTGAGGATTGAACCCATGGGTGCTTGACTACCGAGCCACATCCACAGCCCTTTTTTATATTTTCATTTTTAAGGCTGGCTTTGAACTCCTGATCCTCCTGCCCCAGCTTCCCGAGCCACTGGAATTACATGTGTGAGGCATGTGCCACCACACCTTGCCTCATTGAAATCTTTTAAAGAAAGAGATGTCCCTTTATTGGAGAAAATAGCAAAAAATGAGTCCTCCTTGCAGAAGTATGCACATGAAGGACCATCAAAAGGCTCTTTGAGAGAGAACTTCCATTTCCTCTGTGAGGAAGAGGTGAAATCATCTTTTGAGAATAGAGTGGGGTGAAGTAGGGAGTTTAAAAAGAAGGGAAATGTTTTGCAGAGGCAAAAAAATCATTAAATGAAGACAAGTACAATAATTTCCTATAGAATGTTAGCACCCACCAGAGTCAGAAACCATATCCTGTCGTGACAGTCATCTCAATCTTAGCCATAGCCCATGAAGAGGACAGGAAGGG
Organism: Ictidomys tridecemlineatus; assembly: GCF_052094955.1. Classification (NCBI taxonomy): domain Eukaryota; kingdom Metazoa; phylum Chordata; class Mammalia; order Rodentia; family Sciuridae; genus Ictidomys; species Ictidomys tridecemlineatus. The sequence goes on from NC_135480.1 coordinate 106,116,467, forward strand.
CAGCTGGCGGAACTCCTCTGGGTGAATGTGTTGTGAAGGCTCAGCAGAATCAGAGGCACTGAGCATGTAGAAGACTCTCATTGAGCCGAAACCAAGGGAAGGAAAACTAGAAGGTGACTGTTGAACAGAAAGAATGATAAGAAAAGATTTAAGGAAGGAATAAAATGAGAAATTTGAACCAATTGGAGATTGAGATCTTGACAGATCTCAGAAGTGCTTTGAGATTCTAGGTTAACATCCCAATAAAGACTACCACAGCATACGTGCCAAGTGGCCACACACTTTTAACTGCCATTTGCCATATGTGTGTCATCAAAAATTGAAGTGGTTTATTGTTGAACAGAAGGGCTGTGAAAGTCAACACTGGATAATCCTTCTCCATTCTGGTTAGTTCCATATGGACCTCAGGAAACAGCGCTGTGTGAGGTGATGTCTCGTGGTCTGTCTGACCAAATCCTACAACTGGGTACAGATGCAGAAGCTGGATGATAGGTATTTTGATGAGTTTCTAAAATACATTACTTGGGAGGTCCAAGTCACATAATTTTTTTTTAAACCTGGACTATATATATATATTTTTAAATTTTATGTCATAGTGCTTTAAAATAAATTTGTCCCTTTCATAGAAAAGTTCCTATGTCTCATTTCATGAAACTTTAGGTTCATGAAATAAATTTTCTAGGCCATTCCCCACACCTCCACTTCAGCCAAGGAAAATGACGGTTTGCATTTTCATGCAATCTGGCCTATTCCATGGGCTTGATTCACCTCTTCGTAGCCATTCGCTTCCTCCAAGTGTTGTCACCAGAAGCCAGGCATAGGATGGACCTGCTGAGGCAGATAAAGGCTCTTTCTGTCATTCAGGGAACAGCACCAGCAGGTGGGCTCCTTGCCTGTCTGGCTCTTTCTGACTTGTTCTATTTGAATTCTCTATGATGTGTCTGTCTCTGCTCTCCGCCCCCCCCCCAACTCATCCCCTGTATCTAGATGTTGTTTACTGGGTTGTTAAAACATCTGTAGTTTGATGCAACTGCATGTCTCCGGTCTACTTACAAATACCAAGAGGAAACAGCTTCCTAACTATCTGTGAACAATTGATGTCATCCAAAAAGAGCTTTATAAATCAGGGGAAAAAATACCTCAGTTGTGTTTTATCTGCCTGCGTATTTGTTCACCTCCATTACAGGGCACTGAAGCAAGGCCTGACAGTGCTCTTTCTGTGTCAGTCTGTTATTCTTCCGTACAGGTGGTTCTGATTTCTTCCAGTGTTATTACAGTAGGAGACTAAATGTAATTACCCAGGGCTTCAATTTAGACGTCAAACACAATTACACATGAAACCATGAGTGTCCTTCTCATGATTCAGTTGTTACTTAGTTTTATGGTGAACTCTGGGATAAGAAACACTTAAAGTTAGGATCTTGGCTGCTTTTGAGGTTTTCCTTTCATATATTCCTGTCCATGGAGGAGCCTGGAGTCACTTTATTTATCCCTTTATAGATGAAGAAAATGAGGCTCAGGGAAGAGAAGTAAGTCATTTATTTAAGTTCCTAAGTTCACTGGTGATAGATTTGGGACTGGCACCCCCATCTCCTGACACAGAATTGAGTGCTCTGCCTCTCTCAGCAGAGGAGGTTCACCCTCCAGTTGCTGGAGGAGGGAGTACTTCAGGTGGCATGGAGTGACGTTCCCACTGAGGTGATAGTTCATGGGGCACCATGTAAAATATTCTCCTCAGCTTGTCCTATTGCGGATTATTTTGCAAACTTTTATCCTGTACTCAATCTTTTTTTCTTCTCCCCTCATTTTCTGGAGGGTGTGTGCTTAAGGGAGAGTGATTTGAGCAAGTAAATTTCGTTTTACCATTACACATTTTAAACCTTGTGCATACTAGTAAAAAAATGGGTCCTTTGATTATTTGTGTCACCTTCTGTTAACAGGCAGAGGTGTGTGTTGATAATTGAGAGCTGACCCTTTCTAAACATCTCGGTCTCTTATACAGCAGAGAGGCTAGAAACATGTAGAAGGCTAGAAACATGGATTGAGTTTTCCTGGTCTTTTAGCCGGAATGTTTGGGGGCAGGGAGCATGTAGGAGAACTTGAGGTAGGTGGACATAGATCTCCTTGACTGATTGCAAGTGATCTATGACCTGATGTCTGGCCTGCTAAGATATGACTGAGAGTCTGTGACCTGCACAGTGGAGGAACCTGAGGGATGGTACTACAGCTCCAGGCTCCCCTTTCAGAAGAGGTGAAAGTTCTTCCAGATCCCTGGTTGGGCGTTATAGGTCAGGTTGGTGGAGTTCACGTTTATTGCTACAGAAAGGCCCTAAGCAAGGGTCCCTATCTCTGAGATTTTTGTCACCCCATAAGAATACTGGAAAAGATAAAATATACTTAGGAAGGAGGAAATCTCCAAGGTGCATAGATGCACACATAGCTGGGAGAAGATGACGTGACTGTGGACCAGAAAGGTATGGGAAGGAAGTGAGAGAATGAAGGAAGTCCTCTGAGATAGTTTCCTGGTTTCCCACCTCTGCCCCTCTGGAACATGAATTAATAAGTTACATTGTCGAACTTTTGAAGAAATCATACAGTCTCCTATTGCCGGGGTTTAAGGTTCCTAAAAGTTTAGCTGTACAGAACTGGTGATCATTTTGGAGAGTTATTTCTATTGCTGATTATTTTGCTCTCTGGTTTTGCTTTGCTCAGGGAGAATCCCATCTGGACAAACTATCAGTTAACAGCCGTGTAGTCATCCATGTTAATAGCTTTACTGAGTACCTATTCAGACATGCCAGTGACGAAGAGAAATGTGGCCTGTGGTGGGAGTTTCAATGTATTACTAGTATCTATGCTGTGATTATTTTCTTGGTCTGTTCAAATGCTATTAACTGCTTCCAAAATGTTATCAATGATGTGTTTGTAGTCTGGATTGTGTCTCTGTTATCTGTGTTATTATTTATGTCTGTTCTTAAATAACTCATCAATTAATTTTGTGTTTTGTCTGTCCAGTTCTCCCCAGCCCCAGTTAAACCGAGTCTGATTTTCCAAGTTAGGCCATTTGCTATTGAGTCCCAGAGACAGAAAATGGTAATGTAAAATCTGCATTCCTAGTAACAGCCCCTTCCTCTCTCATAGTAAACTACTGTCTCTGTTCAACCTTTAACTGAAACCACAGCGCAGAGTTTCAAGGAGCCCTCTCTTAAACATGGGTATCGTTAAGGTCCAGAGATTTCTAACCGCAGATTTGCTACCTTTGGAATAAAAGCCTGAGAGCAGCCTAACTCGAATCTAATGCAGGAAGGGCAAGTTAAAAACAGATTTGACATCCTTGAGATCACTGACCTAAGGGTATTTCAGCTTCCGAGTTTTATTTTGATAACAGCCTCCTGTGGTACTTGTCTGCCATTTGGTTAAATTATTGCAAAGCAACAGAGAGTGAATCTCTGCTTTTATTTCCAGATCACTCCACTGTACGACTAATGGGTTCTCGCTCTGGGCTGAGTGCTTGGGTCATGAAATGTCAGATGTGGGAAAAGCCATTCTAGGAATGAGCTATACTAAAATATCATTTAAAGCCCTGTTGCTGGGTTGCCATCATTTAGGTGGGGCACAATAGCATCTGTCTTCTCCATGTCACATGGAGCAAAGTAGTCACAGAGCTTCAGTAAATGATTTATTTGACCTTGGCAATGATCCAGATCAAATCTATAGCTGAAGAATCATCTTCATCACCATTATCATTGTTTTCATTAACAATCTTTTACTGAGACTTTGTGTGCCAAACATTTTGTTAAGAACAGTGCATTCATGATCTCACTTTATTCCTTCATCACAGCCAGTATTTTTAATTTTCCAATTTCACAGATGAGAAGACCAAGATTTGCAAGACTAAAAACTTCCTCAAGGTTTTTTAGTAGTAGACACATCTGAGGTTCAAATTTGGATCTGATTTTAGAGCATGAGATTCCCACATAACTATGTTATATAAAACTAAGCAATCAGAAACTATTTATCAGGCATTTCCCCTTTCTGAAATATTGTGTTAAATTTATGGGAATGGGGATACAAAGACACATAAGTTACTGCCCACCTCTACATTGTTGCTCAAAAAGTCATTTAAAAGTAATTGACAGTTTATGAAATGATCAATAAGGGAAATATAATAAATATCATTGATAAAGAGGAGTCTTGAAGAAAGTGAGATTCACACTGGGCTTTGAAGAGTGGACGAGTTTGACACAAATGGAAACATTTCACATAAAAGAGGTGATGAGTCCAACAGTAAAGGGAGGAGAATGTTGAAGGGAGGAGAGTGGTTGGAAGTGGGTAGATGACAAACTATCCGGGAATGAAGTATTTGCACACTCATCTGGTCAACAGATTTTTACTGAGTGACTGCTATGTAGAGGTGCTGTCTAGGGAAAGAATGAGAGAGAAGGGTGAATAGGGGCATTAGAGCCTCTTTGAACATCCAGTTTAGGATCTGGAACTTTATATTGCAGATCTGAAGCTCACAATCTGCAGTCTAGAAGTGTAGAGTCAATGACGTCTAGCAGGTAGAGGGTTTCAGATGTGACAAAGAGAAGGTAAGGAGATTACAGACCAAGATGATATGTTTGAATTTGAGAGCTGGACTATCAGTGATCTTGAAGAATACATTTCTATAGTGCACTAGGGACATTAGTCCTATTGCAGGAGATGAAGAAGTGAATGAGAAATGATGGTCATACAGAAAAAGCTGTTCATTTTGCCTGTTCAGTGACTAAAAGAGAAGAAAATGAGGTTAACAACAGCAGGGATAAAGATTTGATCAAAGATTTCCTTTCTCAAAATTGGCAAAATCAGTACATATTTGAAAATGGAAGTTATAGACAGAAGAAACCAAAGAAATTAGAGGCAAAAGATATAAAAGAGGGAATTTTTTTCTGCCCACTGGGGTTTTACACATAAAATATATACATATATATTTTAAAATAGTTTTTAGTTGTAGATGGACACAATATCTTTATTTTATTTATTCACTTTTTATCTGGTTCTGAGGCTCAAACCCAGTGCCTCACACATGCTAGGCAGTGCTTATTACTGAGCCACAACTCCAGCCCCTATATCTATAAATTTTAATGATAACTTGATGTAGATCTTTTAAAAACTGGATGGTTCCACTGGCAGAGTTATCGTGTGATTTCCTATTGCTCACTCAGTCTTTTGCCCTTAAGCCATATCCCCATATCATCTTTAAACCCATCTGTCACTGGATGATGACTGAGTAGCAATGATTACCTATTTACTTGGAGATTGAAGCCATCTATTTTCTCATGTAGGTGAGTTTCCTGTTGAATGTGCTCATAAAATTTCAGTTTTTTTTCCAGCTGACTCTATGACTTAGGACTTTTAGATTACTACAGCTTTTCTCTTTGGTAAAAGAAAGGAAGAAAGAGAAATAAGTAAATGCATATGTGACACAGAGATTCATTCACACAGGAATACGTGTGTGGGGAGGTGGGGGTGCAAACATATGAAACACAATTTATTTCAACAGTTACATACTGATCACTTACCTATGGGCCAGAGACTGGATAAGGTGTTGGCTTCACAAAGAATAATTGAGATACAAGCCCTGCTGCCAGAAAAAATTTACCCTGTAGGAAAGAAGTCATATTCATAATCAGACACATTTTCTCTGACATGTTAGTGCAAAGGTAGAACAGTTTCCTGGTTCTTTAGTAATATAGAAAGGGAGCACTCAGCCCCACCTGGGAGTATGAGAAAAGTTTGTCAAAAGAGATGATGCTTAAACATTTAAATTTTGAAGTATAGACAAAAGCAGGCAAAGAAAGGTGGGCAGAGCATCCTAGGCAGAGGAAAATAATATACTCAAAATCACAGGGGTCAGACAGAATGTGGTTTCTCAGAAAACACTGGGTTATTTTGGAATTACTACCATGTAAAGTGAAAAGGATGAGTTGAAAGGGATGGGCCTGGGCAGGTGCACCAGACAAGGTTATCACAAACATGATGTCAGGAACCAAATTCTTAGAACTGTGTTAATGACCATGGAGAGCTATTGAGGAATTGAAACAGGGTGATATCACAATAATGTTTACGTGCAGATCTAGTCCACTTACAAATGAATGATCCAAGAGAGTGGCTCAGGAATGCCTGTGGCTTCAATTTACTGAAAATCAAAATGACAGTAGCCTGAGCAAACGAAGGATGATGTTTCTCATGCAATAAGTCCAAGGAAAGGTTTTCTAGCACTGAAAATATACATGATAATGTGATCTGGAGACAGTTTTGTTTTCTACTTCCACTAACCATCCTCATCTATTTTGCTTTTGATCCTCATATTGTTACTTTGTGGTCCCAAGAAGGATGTTACTGCTCAGTGATCATGTTCTTATTCAAGGTAGGAAGAAAGGAGATGTGGTGGAGCAGTATTGTCTATTTTTTTTTTTTTCAAGGCTGCTTAGGCTTTCCCAGAAGCTTCCTCGCGCACGTTCCTTGATATCTCATTGGCCAAGCCTGGAAAGCTGCCATTGGCTGCAAAGGAGGCTGGAATAAAATATTCTTTCCAGCTTCCATAATAAAGGATATGAATGTTGAATTAGCCGATTGACAGTATATGCCATAGAGATTTAGCTCTTACCAATAAATGACATCCCCTGCCAGGCAGTAGAGGAGGCACAAGACCCAACCCAAAGCAAAGCAGTGAGCAAGTCTCTTTGCTGTTAGAAGAGACCAGGCCAGTGGATGAAGCATACTGAAGCTTGGGTGTCCTTAGCATAGGGAATGGGCTGGTTACCCTAAGGAATTCTTCTTGCTGAACCAGTAGACATCTGGTACAACACCAGGTTGTTTGTTAAAAAAAATAAACAACAGCCAGCTCCCTGTTGTGGAGCTCAGATCTTTTTTTAACATGCCTTATTAGGCTTGTATAATTTTTTATTCCAATGTTAGAATTAAGCTGGACACTGTAGAAGGATAAGCAGAATGCAGTTAAGGAGGCTGACAATAAAGAATAGGAACAATGTCTGTACCTGAGTAGCTTATGTTCTATATGAAACACTTGAAAAATAGTGTAAGAGAAGAAATAAGCAAGTGCTTGTGGTTTAGTATAGACCAAGTGTCCACAGCCAAGTTCTAGGCCACAAGCCACCTGTAAATTGGGTTTAGGTGATTCAAGGGCAGATGTCACCACTGCATCTCTCTCAACATTGTTTTGCAAAGTTGTCTGACTGGCCCATCTCTTGAAAACACGCTGGGATTCAATATTTTATCAGCAGCCCCCTCTCTTACCTTTATAGGAACATACATACATGCCCTGTCTCCTCCCTCTCCTCCCAGGCCAATATGTCAGAAGGGAAGATAATAGCTCTGGCATATCAATCTCACTATTCCTAAAATTTGAAGGAAAAAATAAAGTCAAGGCAGTATAGCAGTGTTACAGAAATGCTTGGATGAAATACATAATTATAACCAAATTCTACCTCCTGAATATAACTAAGGTGGAATCTTCCATTTCTCATGGAAATAATCCTGCCTATGTGTGTGTATGTGTGTGTATGTGTGTGGCACACGTGCGCGCACGTGCTCTTGTGTGGGCACGAGTGCCTATATGCATGTGTGGTATGTGCTTCTAATCAGATGGTATTTGCAATTTTGCATACTGCTTTATTTACAGAGTTAAATCTCATAAAAATATGTTGATTAAATGAATATTGATGCATAGTTTCCATAAGAACAAAATGTACTACTTCTTCCCTTTCGTTAATATAAACTGTTTTCAATATTCTCTAAGTAGAGATGAGGGCAATATGGGTTTTTAAGCTCACTATTTTTAAAGTGTGGACTCTAATAGAGTAAGAAATACCTTAGCGTGGAATCAGGAAACTTGAGAAGAACTGGAATCCTGATAGACAAGAGCAAGATAAGGGTCACTCTAGTCCCATCTGTCTCTCAGGGGAACCATCTGAAGTGCAAAGATGATATCTTTCCCTTTGTGAACCTGGGCATGATTCTCTTTTCCATTTCTATTTGCCCAAATCTTGCTCTTTCCCCACCCCCACCCCCAGCAACTCACCAAGGAACAGGGACTTTCTTAGATAAGGAATGTGGAGTGACTTGAATCAAGTTCCTGGAATTCGAATTGTTTCCTCCCACAGGGCCTGTTTCTGGATTGCTGTTCCTGCTTTCTCTGTGGTCCAAGTAGTTCCTGTGTTTTAGAATTGCCATGGAATTTTGCAAACTCAGTAACTGCTAGTTAACTAAAGTGAAGAGTTTCATAACTTGGTTCTATGAGTTTTTTAGACCCACAAAAGGTACATGGATTTCCACCTACATTAATCAGCACTCTTTCTCTCTTGTGTCCATTTCTACCTCCCTGAACATTCTCAAGAAAGTGATTCAGAGTGTCTACCTGGCATGCAATAAGCTCTGGGTTCAATCCCTAGCACCATAAATAAATCAATAAACACAGCAATGCTTCCTGCTTTGTGTAGGCACCTGTAGGTAAATAAACAAAATATTAATAAAAATAAAAAGAAAGAACACAAGTGTCTTCTTTGACAAATAAACCATACCTCCCGTCAAACATTCTGCTCACCTCCTGAATTCCTCTGACAATTTAATAAATAGGTCCAAAAAGAGAATACTATTGCATTTTCTTTAGGATGATTTATCCTGGGAAGTGCCTCCTCTGTCTCATCTGCACACCTCACACTAGTATGATAGCTGTTATAAAAGCCCAGAGGTAAATGTCTAAAAGCATCAACAGCCAAATTTATTCTACAGTTTCTACCACTCCTGTGGACCGAGTGATGGGCCTCAGGTTTGATGAGCTGTTCTGGGTCTGATCAGATGTTCCATCTAGATGAAGCATTAGCTAAGAGGGTGAGCTGTGTGCTGGGGGCAGGAAGAAGTGACTGTTCCTTTGAGGAGCAGAGTCAAGCAGTCTTCAGAGTATGACATCTCAACAGGATGGCCACGGAGAAAGAGGAGAAGGGGACAGTGTTGCTCAGGAGGCTGGAACCAGGTCTGATGAACATGGAAAGCAGCAGATGAGGAGGCAAGGGAGCCAGGGATAAGGGAGCAGGTGCCTCATCAATATCCACTCCTGGCTTTTATTAAGCACCCACCAGGACAGATCACTGAACTAGACATGCTTTCTGTCCTCTGCTTTCACGTGCCACCTAGAAGAGCTGGAAGATAACGTACACTTAGAAGTTCCAGAGGCGCTTGGTTTTTCTCTGTATGGAAGGCCCTGACTTGAAGCTGAAGGTTAGATATGGAAAGAAAAGTCTAGAGGAAGATATTGAACCCCAGTGAAACGGACTGTCTTTCATGGCCACATGCTCCCAGCTGAAGTGGGCATCTGCGTCAACGGCAGTGGTTCTGCCTTTTTCTATGTGGCTCCTCATGTTTTAGACTGAGTATGGAGAAGGGCTTAGCATTCGGCAAACCCTTGCACTGTGTTCTGTCCTCCCCTCCTCCCACTCAGCTTAGATATATTTGTTTTCCTACTAGCACAAGACCAAGGGCCATATGTTGTAGTGGTCAGAACCCTGGATTTGGTGATGGTTATCAGATCGGCTGTTTATGGAGCATGTCTCTGTGCCAGGGAGGTAGTTGAAGGTACTGTCTTTTCTGTTTACTTCTAAAGATGTTGAGGCTCGAGCACCCTGATTAATTTGCCAAGATCAATCAATGACAGGAAGATTTGCGTCAGAACACAGGTTCATCTGATTCTACTCCGTTCTTCACTCCTATAAATGTTCTATCTCCCAGAACCCAGAAGAGCTGGTTTTGAATCTTAGTTCAGCTACTTTCTACTGAATATTTCATCACATTGGGCCTCAGTGTACTCATCTGTCAAATGGAGAGATTGGGCTACGTGTTTTCTGTTGTTCCTGCTAGCTTTCAAGCTCCGTGCACTGTCTAAGGCTTAGTCTTTTTTTAAATATTTTTTTTTTTTAGTTGAAGTTGGACACAATACCCTTATTTTATTTATTTATTTTTATGTGATGCTGAGGATCGAACCTGTGTTAGGCGAGCGCTCCATCGCTGAGCCACAACCCCTGCCCCTAAGGCTTAGTCTTAAGTGGCACTTTCATGAGTGTATTTTCAAATAGTCTGGAATATATGGGGGAGGGCAAGATAAATTCTTTATTCATTTAATTATTATCTGTAAAGTGCCTCCCTGGGGATATAGCAGAGACTATGTCATGGTCTGACCTTTGCAACTTAACCAGTAAAGCAGGGAAAATACACTGAATCTGTTATAAGTGTTAAGTTTTAAGCAGAAAGAACACAGCATATGCAGACACTGGGTTTAGTCAGTTCAGTGAACATCTGCATGTGTCCCACAGCAAGCAAGCAATAGAGATTTAGCATGAAAACAGACATAATATGCCACCTGGGTTCAGCCTTCTCTTCTATTATTCTTTCTTTTTATGAGGCTCCTCACGTACCCCAATTCATTGGGGATTGTGGAAAGAATTATTCAGTGTCACCCTCAAGAGGAACAAGGGAAGATGTGGACAAGGACAAGGGAAGGGGGTAGGAAGGGACCAGAGCAGGAGTTAAGGTTAGAGGGATGGAATGAACTAAAATCACTTGGTTATACCTTAAGAACAACTCTCAAAATCTTACTTGCTATTCCAGAAAATGTTTGAAAGCCTGGTCACAGGAACAGAAATAAATTCATAGTATCTCTGATTTGGAGGGGATCCAATAAGACATGTGGTCCAACCTCATCTCATTATTTAAATCCCATCGCAGCTTCCCAGGAAGGCTTTCGACTTGAATGCTGTCCTTGAAGGGTAACTCCTTCTGCCCCTGACCCTACAGCCACATGATCCACTATTTTATTATGGGACAGCTCAGGCTGCAGAGAGGGGCACCTCTTTGTGTTGAGCTGACTTTTCATTTATTTTAAAAATAACTTTTATCGTCTGACTTTAATTCTGTCCTTCTGGGTTACATAGAGCTGATTCAGTTTTCCTTTCCCTTTTTCTATTGTTGAAGCTCCAACGTTTAAAAGCAGCCAACCTGTTTCTCTTAACAGCTCTACAATTACAAAGTAAATACCCTGTCCCCATTTTTTTCATAAAAAGTGCCTTATAATCTTCTAAGTCTGTGCCCCAGGTCAATTGTCCCTCTTTGG